>NC_033794.1:34951238-35033205 GCF_001876935.1 Asparagus officinalis
TGCCCCGCCCACCGAGCCACCTGAGTGACTTGGTTTTGGCCTGGTGTTCGCCGTTGTGTCCGTTGTCCGGTTTCGCGGTTTATCGGTTTATCCGAGCTTCGTCGTTGATCTGAACTCTTATTTGGCAGTCTGGATCCTGATTTGGCAGTAAATCCGCTTCAGTGTTCGAGTTCAAATCCGTTCCATAGTTGGATGACTCGTTGACTCACCGAACCGTTAGCTTGATTCCGCACGCGAGTGGATTTATTCCGTTGTTTGCGTGCGGTTCGTTAGCCTTGTCGCCTCGTTAATCCGCTTCGTCGCGTGTCACTTGGCTTCGGTGTTGTGGACTAACGATCGCGTTTAGATACGTCACCCGATGGTTCGTTGGTTTGTCGAATCACCGTGCCGAGCTGTGCTAAGGGACCCATAGGCAGTTTTATACGCCTACAATGTAAACCATGTATAATCATATGTAAAGATAAATATTTCTCTTGTTTAGATATTATATTTTCTGAATCTTTTAGAAGGATCGCCATGCATCTAATCTTGATCTTCGGACAATGGCCGGAGGGCGACCACATCAATACGGCCATAATCCCGCGCATATCACTGCACAACTAATGTATGAATCATTGAATTGAGAGAGGAATGAGATGACAATTATATGTTTTTTTTGTATCTATATAATCTCTACATAAATACATATACATAAATACATATACATAGAGTAGAGGACAAAGTCTTAACACTTTTAAGATTAGGAAACGGTTAATTAGAGAACCGATTTGAGCCCACTTAGTATCCACCAATTCAATTGGGTGGACCCCATCCATTAGGGGTGTGCAAGTTGTTGGTCCATTTATTTTTGGTCAAAATTTGCCAAACCGAACCGAACTGCTCATAGTGCAAAGTCAAACTGAATTGCCACAAGTCAGTTCAGTGTGGTTCGGTTCGGTTTGTTCGGATTTGACTTGGATACAAATGTTATATACCAAATTTAAAAATAGCTTATTTGCTAAATACTACGAAGTTTGCTTTTCATTATAGAGGAGGTATTTTACTGATACTAAATTTATTCAATATACAACCGTAGCTTGTTGCTCTGTTTACATCTATATAGATAAAGGTACTATAATGCAAGTATTTGGGTAAAAACATCAATATTCAAGATGAAGAGGTAGACAAGTATTGGAACCTTATTGAGCAACCTGCCAATTGATACATAGAGCAACCTGCCAATTGATACATAGAGCAACAAGTCAAGGACCCAGCTGCTAGAGATTTCCCCTCTAAGAACAAAGAATATGTCCCTTGAAACATAGAAATATTTAAAAGCAACGAGAATAGAACTAATATTTAATATTTTTGAGCTCTTGTTGGACTCTTATTTGAAAACATAAAGCTTAGTTACCCAATTTTCATTTAGTACAAGCTCTCATAATGTAGTATTCTTGTCAATTAAACTTTGGTAATGCAACAACATTTGTATTATAAGTTGTGTATGTGATCCCATCGGTTCGGGCGGTTCGGGTTGAAAAAACTTCAACCCGAGTTGAAGTTAAAACTGCACAGAACTGTCATATTTCGGATGGTTCGGTCAGCTTGTTCCGTTTCAACCGAACTGTGCTCACCCCCTACCACCCATTACTAGCAATAATAAATACTTAAAAAGTAAAATTAGTTGGACACACCGAGGATTTGTCATATTCCTCGTCTTTTGGTTCTCAGCGTGCGTGCTCTCTGGTGCTGGAATCACAAACGAATCATCCATTATTAAAAATACAGGACATTCAAGAGCAGGAGGTTTGGTGAAAGAAAGAGGCCAAAATAGGTTCCCTTCACCAGCAACTTTCCTTTTAACCCCTCTTCTGCTCGATCACTTTATAAATAGGAGTATCCTTCTTCTTTGGTATCTACTCTAGATATTATTCACTACGGATCATTCACCAATCTCAGGCTTGTATCCTTTTTTGTCTTCATTAATTCTTTATGGGCATTTTTACAAACACTAGTTGAAGGTCTCTTAATTATCTAACTCTTCATTAATTCTTTATTGGCATTTATTATTATTTTATTATGCATAGTATTTTTCTAAAACCTATAAATAGGCTCCAAATCCTTAAGGAAAAATTCATCCCAAAAACAACTTCTCTTGTAAAAAAGTGAGAGAGAAAAAAAAAATAGAGAGAGAGAGTATCTGATGAGGACAAGAATGACAGCTTCCCAAATTTGTTATTTGACTTTTTTTTAATTTTCAGTTTTAGTAGTTTGAATTCAAAATTTGAATTGTAGTTTAAATTTAGTAGTTATTCAGTTTTGGTATCTAATTGATTTGGAGAGATTTGAGTGATTTTAGAAGATTTCCAAACTGTATTTTCTTTCCTTTATAAGGGAGTGCTGTAATCAGATTGAAGGATTGAAGATGAATAAAAAAATTTTTGTTGTGTTTCCAAAGTTTTGGTGCGGGTGTGAAACCTAAACCTAATCTTCACTGTTTGTTAATTCTCAGCCGCAATTCTCTCTCTCCCCCCTCCAAGTCAATCAGCCACTGTTCATCTTCATCCCTATTCTCCTTCAACTCAGAACCTAACAACCAGAACCCACCTCCTCTCACAAAACCGCTCCAGCAACCTTCTCCTCTTCACAAACTGCCAAAGCCCCTCGGCTTCTCCCCCTCCTCTCGACAACAAGCAACCGCCATCAACCACCAACTCCGCCTCCACCTTCGACCCACACGCAGAGATCTCAGATCTCCTCTGCCTCGAACAAGCCGTCAAGAGCCCTGCTCCCCTCCACCCCGAACACCCCGATGCCACCACTGCCTCATCCCGACGTCACTGCTACCACCCGTTCATCGCGTCGACCTGTCCGCCCACTCCCAGTCACCATCGTCATCGTTCCGTCGCCATCTCACCGGACGCGCCACCGCCCTTCCTCACCCTCGACGTCGCTAACCCTCTCTTCAGATCGAAGAAACGTCGAAGAGCTTTGCGGATCTGAACTGGTTTTATCCGACCCATTTTATTTCGATCTGATTTGTATCAGACTGATGTGTGTGGACTTGATTGAGTCGATGGGCTTTGGGCTTCACTTCACTATAGAAGCTAATGGATTTTGGAGTTCTCTCAGGATTTTGGATAGTAAACTCTCAACTCATTAATTTTGTGTTAATCTCATAATTATCAGTTAATTGCATGCGTATTAAATCTCTAAACTATTATCATAAATTCACTTCTTAATCTATTTTCGTGAGTTGAGAGAACGGAACATGTGACTGTTAATTTTGATATTGATTTTAGAACTTGCGAAAGTGATAATTGATATTACGATTAAATTGATCGAGATTGGAATTGTTCATAATTGTCGATGCAAATCTTATTAAAATCCATCTGTCACATTAATTATTTTTAAATTAATTTCCTACCGAATATCATGATTTTTTTGGCAAAACGGTGCTTTGTTCAAATTAGATCGCTGATTTTGATAGACCCCCTCCCCGTTTCGCATCAGTATCTCCTTGTTAAGAGAGATTGTAACTCCAAAGTTTTCTCCTCATAATGGATTATTCTATCACTGCTCGTGGACGTAGGAAATCAAATGCCGAACCACGTAAATCTGTGTGTCCAACTTTTTATCTCTACTTTTGCTCTACTATTGTTACGACCCTGCTCTATTGGGCCCCGGGTTTGTCCCAACCTCTTAATTATCTCACCGATGATGAGCATGAAGCTTTTGCTACCAGCAAAGAACCGACCTTTACCACTAGAAGTGGAAACAAATATCGGTTCGACTATTCTAAGATGTTGATCAGCCAGCTAAATATGGGATGTTTACAACCACCCAAAATCCTTCTGAAGGAACTTCTCAGCAGCAGTCAACCCTTAAACAAAAAGAGATTGCAGCCAAGTAGAAAGATAAAAAGCCCCAGCATCAAGAGGTTCAGAACTTGAAGCAGTCTCGTTTCAATCGTCCGATTAGAGGAGACAAACCAGGGAATTTGAACACTCCATACTACTTCTATGTAATGGCCCAACTAGCTAATATTCCATTGAGAATAACTCTATACAAGTTATTGTGTCTGTCTAAAGACACCAGAGAGGCCCTGCAAGAAGCCCTGGCCGATTCTAATGTATTCCTCACTCAGATCAGACCAATACCTGAAGAACCAGAGTCATCAGCTCAACAGTATAACCTCACGGCCAAACAATTCCCATGCATCACTTTCACCAAGGAGGACATGCAAGTAAGGAATTCAAAGCACGACAGACCGCTGTATTTTACCGGATACATCAGTTACAGCGTTGTCAACCGGATACAAGTTCAGCATCATGCCACTTCGATTGATGTACAATCTTGGAATCTCCGCCAGTAAGTTAACTTCGATAGGCACCGTTATCTATGGATTCAACACCAGTGGATCCAGACCATTGGGTAAAATCCGGGTTAAATGCTAACTTGGAGATCTAAAATCAGAAGTCACATGTTACGTGATCGACGCAGAGACCTCCTATAACTTACTTTTGGGTCGACCCTGAATCCATGGTAACCTGATAGTTCTCTCTACCCTCCACCAGTGTCTCAATTATGTAGACATAAATAACGAGGTCAAGATAGTGGTCACGGAAAAGCAACCGTTTAAGGGATTGGAAAACTATTTTACTGATTCACTTCTTTACAGTGCTGAGTCTGATACTAAACCATCGACCCAAGGCACGGACAGCGAAGAAGAAGCTGACACCGAGGCTGGGCTTGATTAAAATGGAGGTTTTGTATTAAATAACATTATACCCTTTGTAATCAGCTTTGACGGTGAAGAATCGCCAGATGGTAGTTGCAATTGGCAAATTGCCGAAGAAACAATAAATGACGATTTAGAGTACTCGCCTTCTTTTGATATGCTAATGAAGGGATTATACGATGATCCCGATTTACACATGTCGCTCCTATCATCTTGTGTGATAAAGAAGCATATCCAACACTCATTCGGAACGACCATTGTCATTTCTGCCAATAAAAAGTGTTAAAAGAGATAATCTACGGTAAAGATGAGATGTCTCCAATGCTGGACCATTTTTCGAGAGATGATAACGATGATGAAAAACCTAGTCCTCACCTATCCAAATATAGTCTAGAAGAGCATAAACTCATGAAGAAATGGGGATACAATCTTGCACTTGGAGAAGGAGTTTGCTTCGGTCGAGGTCCTCGTGTTCCGACTAAGGCCGCTTATGTCCCAAAAGGAAAACCGGATAATTACTACGCACACAGAAGGGGCTTAGGCTACATCTCTTCATCCAATGACGAACATTGCTAGCAAATTAGGGACCAAGTGGCCTATCCAAGTAAGGATGGAGTGTTTGCGGAAAAAGTTGTTGTATTCATTGCTGCATTCATTACAACTTCAATCGTTACAATGAAATAAAAAGATAGCCTTTTTATAAGACCGGTACACAATGAAAACAAAATAGATACAACTCTTTTCAAACAAACGCAAGATCTGTTTGTCATCTCTTGCTTGCGTGGGCCTTTTGCCTGTGACGGGGATGTTGATATCCGTGGACCACCGGGGCACTCAGATCTGGTCCGGATAAATCGGACAGAGTTTCGTTGATCCGCGTGAGATCTAGAAACTTTCTGATCCGGATAAATCGGACAGAGCTTCGCCAATCCGCGGGGGGATATAGAAGCTATAAGCGTATACCTCGGCTAAAGCGAGGTAGTAGCTCTTCTTAGTATCAACGCTAAGGCCGATACTAAGGATCTGACGGGCGATGAAGGCTCTGATCAAGGCCTCTCCTCCTCTTGTTGAAGCACACAGGCACTCTTCACTGCAGCAGGGCTTCGCCAAGGCTCTCCAAAAATCCCTCACAAATCAAGGCACCAAGGGGGGGTATTTATAGGTGTGTAGAGGGTCTAGGGGTTGGTTGAGGACACCCCCTAGGGGGGTGTCTCGGCTCCAAAACCGAGACACCCCTTGGGGTGTCTCGGCCATGGCCGAGACACCCCAGGGTGTCTTGGTTTTGCCAAGACACCCCTCGGGTGTTTCGAGCTTGCCGAGACTCCGTTTAGGTGTTTTGTTGGTTCCCCTGTATATTCTTCGTCCGGATTCGGATTTGAGTGATTCCGGGTGCGTTGGATGCGCGACGAAGAGTTTGACCCGCTCTGGTGATTGGATTATCTGTAGAGTGGTCGAGGCATGAAGGGCGTTGTCCTTTTTGTGAACAGTGCCGGGCTTCCCGATTGGTCCGGGTCTTCGTGATTCCGAAGTCCTATCCGCTCATGTAACTCGTCGATTCACTTCAGTCGTTCGTCGACGTCGATTAGGCTCATGTGGATTGGATGGTGACGTTCATCGTCGCTCGTTAACACTGAACCGGTTGTGGAGAACTATAGGCAATTTTTGATGCCTACAGATACCCCCTCCAAAGTGTTCCTGACTCGTTTCTTTTATAGAAGAGGCTGGAATACTTTGGATGTGATTGATCTGGCCTTCAGTCGGCGTAGTTAGCTTCAACTCTTGACTCTTTCGATTTTCGATCTATCCGATGCTTTGACGAATAGCCGAGGTTCTTCCGGCGCTGCGTTTATCGTCTGGCCGTCGTCGGAGTCTCGAGTCTGCAGCTGATGAATTGAGTTTGGCTCGTGTCATTGAGTTGACTTTGAACTACCTCCGCCACATTGTGCTGGCTTAGGGTTTCGGATCCCCGTGTGTTGGCTTTTTATCGCAACGCGTTGACCGGCGTTGACCTAGGGTTACGCGTTGACCGGCGTTGACCCTAGGGTTTTGAATCGTCGAACGTTGACTTTCGCTTGCAACGCGTTGACTGGCGTTGACCTAAGGTTACGCGTTGACCGGCGTCCACCCCTAGGGTTTGAATCGTCGAACGTTGACTTTTGTTGCAACGCGTTGCTTGGCGTTGACCTAGGGTTACGCGTTGACCGGCGTTGTCCCTAGGGTTTACAAATCGCCATTAACACAGTTTATACTCGTACGTTTGCTGGAGTATACACAGTTTAAGCTCTTAAGGTATTGGAGCATCGCGGTCCCGAATGTTGGGGTTGCAGGACCAACTGTTAAAGTTGATTCATCTGCATGTGTGGATTTTGTCCCGAATTTGTTGGGTGCTCGAGTCACGAGACCAACTAGGGGAGTTGATGCGTCAATGACTCGCAGTTATAGAATTTTTGGCAAATCCTCAGCCATCAACGGATTTGATTAGCCTTTACCGACTACCGTTTGAGTCGGGCTAGCATGCGGATTGTTTAAGTCCGTTCCGCATGTGACGTTGTGCTAAGAGAGTTAACGCTCTTAGTGCTACGATATTGAATACGTAGACTTCGTCTTTCTCACGGGAATAGACTACCCGGCGACGCGTGTTAGGCGTTGACTTTAGGATTTTTGGCTAATCCCCAGCCTTCAACGGATTTGATTAGCCTTTACCGACTACCGTTTGAGTCGGGCTAGCATGCGGATTGTTTAAGTCCGCTCCTATGTGACGTTTAAGCTAAAAGAGTTAACCCTTTTAGTGCTACGATATTGAATACGTAGACTTCGTCTTTCTCACGGGAATAGACTACCCGGCAACGCGTGTTAGGCGCTGACTTATCCTTACTTAGGATTCAGGATAAAATTCCCCGTGCGTGTGAGGCACGGATTATGGTGTTATTAATAACAACCTGCCACAATGTTGAATATGTGGTCTTTTGTCCTTTTTACGGTCAAAGACTAACCGGCCATGTGTGTTAGACATAGGCTTTGGGATTTTTGGCAAACCCCCAGCCATCAACGGGTTTGATGTGCCTTTACCGATTACCGTTTGAATCGGGCTAGCATGTGAATTATTAAAACCCGTTTCACATGTAACGTTGTGCTAAGAGAATTGCTTCTCTTAGACTTAATGCTATGATTTTGAATACATAGACTTCGTCTTTCTCACGGGAATAGACTACCCGGCAACGCGTGTTAGGCGTTGACTTATCCCTACTCAGGCTTCGGGATAAAATTCCCCGTGCATCGAGTGCCCGGATTTGACAATCGTGTCTTTTCTAAAAGCAAAGACAGATTGAGAAACGGGAGAGGAAGAATTTTATATTCTATCTCCCGGTGCTGAAGAGGAAGAATTTTATATTCTATCTTCGGCCGGAAAGGGAACTTGAGGTGGGATCCCCCACCCCCAGAATCCGGAATGATGAACTGGGAGTGGGATCTCCACTCCGAGCATCGGAAGGGTCCGAGGAGAGGAAGAATTTTATATTCTATCTCCCGGTGCTGAAGAGGAAGAATTTTATATTCTATCTACAGCTGGAAAGGAAACTCGAGGTGGGATCTCCACCCCCAGAATCCGGAAGGATGAAACTAAGAGTGGGATCTCCACTCCGAGAATCGTAACAATTCGGATAACCCTAACTGTCGGAAGGTTTGATTACCCGATTTGGAAGTGGACCTCTCGTTCATTGGGGGAATCGAGAGGAGATTTTGGCTGTGGCCCTAACTGTATGAATGTTTGACCAAGCAGGAGTTTGAGACGACCTAACTGTCGGAAAGTTTGATCGCTCGATTTGAAGGTGGACCTCTCGTTCATTGGGAGAATCGAGAGGGGATTTTGGCTTTGGCCCTAACTTTTATAGGTTTGACCAGAAAGCGAAGAGAGTGGAATACGGGTAGCAAAGAAAGTGCCAACTCGTATCATCACTCAAAGGGAGATTTCAACGCTAGGCGTTTAGGACCTAGCATGTTAAATCTGAGAAATGCCAATGACTGGCAGATGGAAATGTTGGTGGGTCCACTGTCGTTTGATTTGATCAGGAGTTAGAGAATGAGAAGAGACATTCCGGCCTTCTGAGTTCGAACGTGAATTTCTTATTCACCAATTCCACAATGATTGGGTTATCCCTAAGGATACCCCTGTGGTATTCTTTCGGGAACTTCACGATGCATTGGATAATCCACCCCCAGTTTCTCTCTTGGAACTGGGTTTGATTTTGTTATCCGACCGGGTTATCCTTAAGAATATTAGCGTAATATCCTCCAGGAACTTCCCGTCAAAAGTGGGAAACAGTTTAGACTCATATACCTATTAGAGTATCAGGGAGCAGTTTAACCTCTTATACCGGTCGGAGGAATGAGAAACAGTTTATACTCATGTATTCTTTGGAGTGTGGCCACTTTCAATTGGCTTACCCTAGCGTTATAACGCCGGCTTCAACCAAGGTCTGGATGCTATTCTTGAGAGCAAAGCAATCTTTGGTAGGATGGAGGATCCTCCTGTGGTACTCGCAGTACGTTGGATCCGTAGAATCGTCATCTTCCTCCTGATGCGTGATGGGCGGGAGTTTGATTTTGTTGTTTTCGAGAAGGGTCTCGAAGATAGCTGGAACGTCTTCGTCTTTGAACGAGTACTCGTTTCGGAGCGTCTCGTCCGAATTCTCCTGCTGTTCCCAGGACTGCTGTTGCGACGTTTGATTATCATCAATAACCGTTGCAGGTGCGTCCCCTTCATCATGAGGTACGAGATCCGAATCCAGAGGGTTGACCATCAGTTGGCTCCTCTCGACCTTCCGCCTTCTGATGAAGCGTTCAGCCTGTTCTCCTCGAGCCTTCAACTCTTTCCAGGTATTGAGCGGCTCTATTCCCATCACGTCCAAGATGTTAATGGACAAGTTGTTCTGACAAGTCTGCAAGAGGAATTCCTCCGTGACGGGATCCCTGCAGTTCATTGCCTGATTGCGGAAGCGTTTGATGAAGGTATCCACCGACTCTCCGCCTTTTTGTTTCTCGTCGAAGAGTGTCCTGATCGACACCTCGGTGTCATCATCGAAGAAATGGGCGAGAAACATGCTTTCCAAGTCCTCCCAGCTGTTGATGCTTCCGGGCTTGAGACGGCGGTACCAATCGAAGGCGGGCCCGCGAAGGGTGCCAACGAATGACCGAACCATCAAGGGTCCGTTGCCCGAAATCACCCCCAAGTGGGACTTGAAATAAATCAGGTGCTGAGTGGGCGAGCCCTTTCCGTTGAACGGCGTGAAGTTGATTAGGTTGAACCTTGCCGGGTACGGGATCGAATCCCACTCTTTCGGGTAAGGACACGGAATGCCGTTCTTCTTCACTTCCAGAACAGACATCAGGGCTTCGATTTTTCTTTCGAGCTCCTTTATCTTTTTGGCCTCACTCATATCCTGTTTTGGATAAGTTTCGAGAGGAATCATACGGCCACCCCCAGCGTTGTCACTACTGGTGGGTCCACCCCCAGTGTTGTTATTTGTAGTGGGGCCACCCCCAGTACTTTTGGGTGGTGCGTCGGCCATGGTAATTTCGTTCTCTTCCGGATCGCTGTTCGTTGATCGTGCATTTGTCTCATCTCTTGCATAGCCATTTCCATTTCGAATTTGAAGATTTCCTTCTGCTTAGCCAGGGCCTCTTCAATGATTTTGGCTATCTGTTCGGTGTTGGCCATGCACACCTCTCGAGCTTGCCCTATGCTAGACGTTGTGTCGTCAGAGGCGAGCGCGGAATGAGAATCCGAGAACTCATCATCGGAATGGACTCCTTCATGGACCCCATGGTCATTGTTATATCCGACGGCTTCTAGCTGAAGCTGAACTATTCCCGAATCGACCCTGCTTCCTAAAGAGAAATTAGGGTCGGAACCACTTGTAAGGTCGGAACCACTTGAAATGATTGGGGATTTTCCTTTGTTGACCATGTTGATGGTAACTTCTAGGAGTTCGTCATCTCGATCAACCGATCCTCTTTGGTGGGAGTTTGATTTGGGCTTCGTTGTCCCATCGGAACTTCCCTCGAATATCGAGACCCTCTGCGGAGCGGTCTTGGGGCAGCTACATGTTGATAATACTGCCCTGATAAATTTGGTACACGGACAGTGAGAATCCGCTTCCCGGGTGTTTCTCTTTCGAGATTCATTCGCACCCCCAGCCTGATAGTACAACTCACTGACTTTGCAGTCGGAGTAACCTATCGGCTGCTCACAGGGGTTCTCAGGTATAACGCGTTCGTCTGTCCGACGCGTCTTCTTCTGAGTAAACATTGCCTTGTTGGCCTCCGCAAGAGTCGCACGTTTGGAATCACTCCTTTGTGAGGGTGAAACCTTAACGGGCTCTTGGTCCTTTGCACGCACCGCCGAGCTGGTTGTTGCAAAGATCGATTTGTTAGGAGATCGTGTACGACCCCCAGTCTGGATATTGGCTTTTAGCTCCTTCAACGATCCCCAGCTTTCTTTGACAAGCGCTTTTCCTCGATTCTCGGGTAGAGCATCGATACGGTTGTTCAGAGGATTCCTAGACTCGGGGAATTCCATGCTGTGGTGGGGCTTCACCGAAGGTTCGGGACCTGAAATGGACGAAGGTTGGAGAGCAATATTACCTGCTTTTACCTTAGGCGTCGATTTGGCCTTCGGCATCCAAACTCGTTCGGATTTCGGCGATCTCTTAACTGCCTCTCCCTTTAGCATTTCTCGTGCTTTTTGGACTAGGGCTCGGGCATGCGCACGCAAGGCGCGACGCTTCTGGATTCGCTCCTCGAGAGTAGAACGGGTTCTTTTGACTTGAACCCATTTGTTCGTTTCTTCTTCGGAGGAGGGGCTGGTTGTTTGCCGTGGTTGCTCCTGGCGTTGCCTGGATTTTAGATCTACGTTATAGCGGATCCCATCCATCGGCTCCAAAGCTTCGGCCAGCTGTCGAGCAAGACGTTGACGCTGTCTTTGTCGTGCTCTCTTTGATAATGCCGGAGCGTCTTCAGAAGTCATCTCCTCGGCGGAAGAGGAATCCGGATCTGCGATCTCGACCAGGTTGGACGACGTGGGGACGTCGCGTGGTGCAAGTGCAGAGGCGGCAACGGGGTCTTGGATTTTTGAACCGAAGGACCTGCAATCATTTATGAAAGAGGTTACCTTTCTGTACCCGTTTGGAGAGGCGGATCTGGAGGAGGAGGAAGAGAGGCCTTCTTTGAACCGTTGTTGATCGAGCTCGTGTTCTTCATTCGCCCCGATCTTGAGTGCTGGTTGCGTCACGACGGCGTCGGTTGCGATGCCGTTGGCTCCCACTGTGGTCGCCAGCTTGTTTGCGGAAAAAGTTGCTGTATTCATTGCTGCATTCATTACAACTTCAATCGTTACAATGAAATAAAAAGATAGCCTTTTTATAAGACCGGTACACAATGAAAACAAAATAGATACAACTCTTTTCAAACAAACGCAAGATCTGTTCATCATCTCTTGCTTGCGTGGGTCTTTTGCCTGTGACGGGGATGTTGATATCCGTGGACCACCGGGGCACTCAGATCTGGTCCGATAAAATCGGGCAGAGTTTCGTCTATCCGCGGGGGGATTTTAGAAACTCTGAACTTCGTCGATCTGCGTGAGATCTTAGAAGTTTATAGCTCCTATCTCGGGTAATCGAGATATTCGCTCTACTTAGTATCACCGCTAAGGGGCAACACTAAGGAAAATAGAAAGGGGAATGAAGAAGGAGGCTCCTTTGCTGCAGAAGGCTCGCTCACTCCTCGATCCGGCAGGGCTTCGCCGCTCTCTTAGAAAACCCCGACTCCTTCCTCCGGCAGGGCTTCGCCGCTCCTCTCTGGAATTTCAGATCTCAAAGGCTAGAGCTCTAGATCTGAAATTCCTCTCCCAAAACCAAGGCCAAGAGAATGGAGGCCCTAGGGGCCTATTTATAGGAAAAGCAAGGGGTAGGGGGCTGGTTGAGGACACCCCTAGGGGGGTGTCTCGGCTCCAAAACCGAGACACCCCTTGGGGTGTCTTGTCTTGGCTTCGCCAAGACACCCTTCGGGTGTTTCGTCCTGGCCGGGATGCCCCCGGGTGTCTCAGTCTGGTCCGAGGCCTTCCGGGTGTGTTTGCCGTTGATTCGCCGTCCCAACTCGGATTTGAGTGATTCCGGGTGCGTTGGATGCGCGACGAAGAGTTTGACCCGCTCTGGTGATTGGATTATCTGTAGAGTGGTCGAGGCATGAAGGGCGTTGTCCTTTTTGTGAACAGTGCCGGGTTCCCGATTGGTCCGGGTGTTGGTTGTTCCGAAATCCTATAAGTTCACGTGGCTCGTCGATTCACTTCAGTCGTTCGTCGACGTCGATGAGGCTCATGTGGATTGGATGGTGACGTTCATCGTCGCTCGTTAACACTGAACTGGTTGTGGAGAACTATAGGCAATTTTCGATGCCTACATGGAGACTCATCTGATTCTTCAAATTAGGACTCTAACGTCAGCATCGAAGAGGTGTTCAAAAGGTTGATGTCGAACATGGCCACAGTCAATCCTACCATAATGGAGGAAGACGATCAACTACTGACATTAGAAGACCCATAGATCCACCACCTAAATATCGAATATGGTGATCGATTCGAACAAAGAGAACCTCCCACCGAGGATAAAGTAGTCTAAGTAAACATGGACGACGAAGCCAACCCAAAACCAATATTCATATGTGATAGCCTTCCAACATAAGAGAAAGAAGAGTTGATTGCTCTCACCAGAGAGTATATCAATATTTTTGCCTGGAACTATGAAGACATGCCAGGACTTGATCCGAATGTGGCGATGCATAATCTCAACATTAAAATAGATGCCAAACCCATCAAGCAATAGCAAAGATGATTCTGTCCGTAGATTATGGAGGCAATTGAGGCCGAGGTCAAAAAGCTGATCGATTCAGGCTTCGTACGGGAAGAGCAATATCCCGATTAGCTTGCGAACATCGTTCCGATCCTAAAGAAGAATGGAAAGATCAAGATCTGCATTGATTTCAGAGACCTGAATACCGTGTGCCCAAAACATGACTTTCCTCTCCCTATCACGGATATTATCATTGACAACACGTGTGGGTTCGAGAGAATGTTATTTATGGATGGATTCTCAGGATACAATCAAATCAAGATGTATTCAGATGAAGAGAAACATACCACCTTCAAAACACCTCTCGGCGTCCTCTGCTACACAATCATGCCCTTTGGCTTGAAGAACGTAGGCACTACGTACCAACGAGCGATGACGAAGATTTTCCAGGAACATCTCCGGAAGACCGTCGAATGCTACATTGATGATTTGGTCATTAAAAGTTGCAACAAAGATGACCATATTAAAGACTTGAGGACAATGTTCGACCTCATGAGAAGTCATTAACCGAAGATGAACCCTACCAACTCTTTCCTCAGAATGTCTAGTGGAAAATTCCTAGGGTTCATCATCACCACGAAGGGCATCCATATTGACCCCGACAAAGTAAAGGCAATAAATGAATTACGACCCCTGAGAAATCTCAAGGAACTCAGGGGACTACAAGGAAGATTAGCTTACATCCGGAGATTCATCTCGAAACTGTCTGGTAAGTGTCAACCGTTCTCAAAACTCACAAAGAAGGGTGTATCTTTTATCTGGAAAGATGCCTATCAGAAGGAATTTCAAGATTTTAAGATATATCTCTCAAATCATCCTGTACTCATAGCACCAAAGTCGAGTGAACCGTCCTTGATTTACATCAAAGCAATTAACCACTCATTAAGTGTTTTACTTGCACAAGACGATGATAATGATCATGAGCAGGCAATATATTACCTAAGTTAAACTTTGGTAGGTGTTGAATCTTGGTACCCAATGATCGAGAAAGAATGTCTCGCTTTGGTGTTCGCCATCGAAAAGATGTGATGGTACCTCATCGGGCAGACAATTTACGTCATCTTGAACGTTAATCCAGTTCGAGTATTCATGACGCAACCGGCCTCCATGAATTGGCGATTAACAAAATGGGCCCTCCTCCTATCCTAATACAACTTGCATTTCAAGCAACAGAAGTCAGTTAAAGGACAGACAATTTGTGATCTTTTGGCGGATAACCCTATAGCGGATACAGCGGAATTATATGAAGATTTACCCAATGAAACCCATGAAGTCAACACTACCTTGCATCAACAGGTGTGGCAACTGTACTTCGACGAGGCTTCCCGGGCGACCAATATGGCAAGCGCTCCTAGTAATTCTAGAATTTCTGCGGGAGTCAGAGTTGTCCTAGTTTCCCCAGAGAAGCAAGTGATATCTCGAGCCTATTCATTGATAGGGATGTGTTCCAACATTGTAGCCAAATACGAGGTCAGAAACCATAGCTTGATTCCGTACCATAAGGCGGGCATTGAGATGGTAGACTCGTTTGAAGGATTTTACATCGAGTACGTCCCGCCTCCAAAATGCGTATGCAGACGCACTAGCAACATTAGCAGTATCTCTAGCACAGCCTCCCGACACTGAACAATTGGTTACGCTGAGGACTCACCAACTCTTCATACCAGGGTATTCCTTGGATGCAAAAGAAGCACACGTGATCAGAATCAAACTCAAATCCCGAGATTGGTGTTTTTCTATTATTGATTATGTCTTACATGATATTTTACCTGAAGACATAAAAGAGAGCAACTCGGTTTGGTGAGGAGCACTGAGATTTTATTATAATACGGCGACTCAGATGTTGTATCGTCACGCGTATGATAGTTTGCTATGCCGATGCCTCTCGACTAAAGAGGCGGAAGAGGCTCTCAAAGAAGCGCATGACGGAACCTGCACATCAACCCGGTCCCAAGCTCTGCGATCGTCTCAAAAGAATAGGATATTATTGGCCAACCATGGTCAAGAACACAGTTGATTACACACGGCGATGTCATGCGTGCTAAGTGCATGCAAACTACATGCATCAACCCCTGGAGCATTTACACCCTTCGGCCACTTCATGACCATTTGAGACATGGGGAATAGATATCGTTGGTCCTATCTTTCCACCATCGGTTAAAGGTGACTGTTTCATCTTGGCGATTACTGATTATTTCTCTAAGTGGACCGAAGCTATTCCGCTCAGAGAAGTAAAGACGATCAACATCATCACATTCATCAAACACCACATTATTTATCAATATGGTGTGCCGAGGCGAATCATACATGATAACACCCCTCAGTTTTTGAGTAATGCATTCATCAGATTCTATGGGAAGTTTAGGATTGAAGACATTTCATCAACGGCATACAATCTCACTGCAAATAAATTAGCTGAGACTTTCAACAAAACAATCATAAAAATTTTATCAAAGCTTGTGAGAACTAACAAGCGAGACTGGGATGACAAACTTGGCGAAACTCTCTGGGCCTATCGTACCATAGTCCACACACCTACTGGTGCAACCCCGTATTCTCTGGTGTACGGGTGTAAAGCCGTCCTCCCATTGGAAATTCAAATTATATCCATGTGTATTGCCCTGCAACGGGAATGACGATTGATGAACAACATCAGAAACGTCTTGAAGAGCTCAAGGCATTAGATGAAAAGCGTCTAGAAGCTCAGTAGCAGATTCAGTTCTACCAAGCTAGAATCTCTAGGGCTTTTGATAAGAAAGTCCGACAATGGAGCTTTAAAGAAAGAGACTTGGTCAATTCCGTTCAACGACCGATGATCCTCAAATCCAAGAAGAAGGGGAAATTCCAACCCAAATAGGAAGGGCCATTTGTGGTAGAGACGATTTACTCAAATGACGCATATCGTCTCACCACTTAAAATGGTGACAAACTTATGATGTCAATAAATGGGAAGTTCCTAAAAAAGTACTATCCTTAGTATGTTGGGGATAACCTATTTAACGAGAAGTTCCTAGAGAACGCTATTCACGATGTTCCTAAGGGTATCCCAAGATCGGCTGACTATTCAAGATCGAAACTAATTGTTCGGATAAGTCATTATTAATCATAATAAAATGATGATGAAGAACCTCCCGCTGTATTGTGGAGCCTTCTTTCGTCAAGATGAGATTTGATTACCCCATTCGATCAATCTTTCCTCACAAAAACCCCACAGTTAAGTTGTAAAGTGCTTGATGACTCATGATCCTCCATCATAAAATCCCTCATCGATCAATTCAAATTACGGTAGGCCCACCAAATTCTTCGTGGTTAAATCTATCAAAACTCCCACTATGTCCAAACCTTTAACACTCCCACTATTGAGGTCTGACACGTCATCCCATTTTCGTGTTAAGTCCTTATCATTTGACATCGAAAATCCCCACTGAGTAATTTGAACAATTCAACATTCCCATTGTTATTTGTATCTTCACTCCCACTGTTTCTTAGTCAAACCTTCCTATAATTAGGACCAAAGCCAAAGCCCCTCTCGATTCTTTCAATGAATGAGAGGTCCACTTTCAAAACCGTAATTCCCTTTCGATAAACGAAAGGCCTCCAACCAAGTTGAACGATTAAAGCTATAAAAGTTAGGGTCGTCTCAACCCCCCACTTGGTTAAACCTCCCCACGGTTTACTGATAATCACATTTTATTATAGTTTTATACCCTCGTTATCTATTTTATATGAATAAATATACTACTAATAAGTGCTCTTATCTTTAAATGCAGGTTAATGAAGAATAAATCTCAAACTCTCATCTCTCAACAAAAAGCCCTTGATTTATTGAAGCAAAGAAGCCCATTGGAAAATTAATTTCCAATTTATCCAAAAGCCCAAGCTAAGAAGAAGGATTAAAGCCGAAAATTAATTTCCAATTTATCCAAAAGCCCAAGCTAAGAAGAAGGATTAAAGCCCAAGAAATGACAAAGCTCAAAGTTAAAATCAAAATAAATACATGAAGAAATCAAGAAGCCCAAAAGCCCAAGCAAAAGCCTAAAATCCAAGCCCAAAAGCCAATGGAAGAGGAACTCTACGGACAGCAACAGGAGAAGGGCAGGCATCGATGTCTGCATCGATGGGGGCATTGATGCCCGCATCGATACCTGTATCGATGCCAGCATCGATACCCATATCGATGCTGGGATCGATACACTAGGCAGTTAGTTACGAATCTAAGGCTAAAATTTGTTGTTTTTGGATAAGATTTCAATCCAATGGCTCTCATTCACTGATGTTTACTATGAATTGGGGTAGAGAGTGAGGGGTTAGAGGTGTGAAAATTTTTATAACTTCTTTTGGAGAGGAGGGCTACTCTTAATTGAGAAGGCCTTCCAAAATTGTAACTTTTTGTTACAATTAATAATAATAATATTTTTACCATTTTAAAATTTTCTCTTCTTCTCTTTGTTGGATGATGAAGATGAAGATGAAGATGAAGAATTATTTGAAGGTTTGCATTTCTCTTTTATTTTTTTTATTGTTTATTAGTTTAGATTTATTTCTATGCTTGTAGTTAGATTTTATTTTCTTGTTAAATAGCCAAGAGGCTAGAACCCTCTTGCCTTAGATTTATTTCATGTTTATAGAGTAGATTTATTCTCTTGCATTTAATTCTTACAATTTTATTTTGTAGTTTATATTTTATAATTTATTTTGTAGTTAGATTTTAATTTCTTACACTATTCACCTTAAGGCTAGAACCCTCTTGGGTTTAGTTTTTCTTTTTTTTGTTTATTTTATTTTGTTTGATTCGCCTTTAGGCTAGAACCCTCTAGGGAATCACTCTTTTCTAAGATGTGGGTTCAATTGTAGATTAACCATATCTATAATTGAATCCACAATCTTTAATTTCTTGTATTTTTTTATTCTAGAATTTTGTTCTTCATTCTTGATTTTTTTATTTGTTTCTTGATTTTATTCATTTTTCCTTCTCACCTTATTGATCATACTCATTCCTTTTCAAAGCCACTCTCACTTAGACTTTGCACCTATTTACACAGCATTTTCACTCTCTCAATCTTTTCACAATCACATTCACTCATCACTCCTATTTGTCACGTACACAACATAAGAACCGATTTTATATTTTCTCCTACAAAACACCTTCCTTGTGGGATCGATATCTTTATACTATAACTTGACACGGTTGTGCACTTGCAACCTTTTTGGTACATGTTTATGCCGCATCATTTACACCAAAGTTGGAATTTCATCTCTATAAATGAGAAATTTATCTTTTGATCGGGTAACCAATTCTATAAAAGTTAAGGTTATCCAGATCTTTTCAATTCTCTGAGTGGAGATCTCACTCTTAGTTTCACCTTCCAAGATTCTCGAAGTGGAGATCCCACATTTAGTTTCCTCTACATCATTGAGATTGAATATAAAATTCTTCCTCTCCCATATCGGGTTCGTCTTTACCCCAAAAGAAGACCTGAAGATAGAATATGAAATTCTTCCTCTCCCGCATCGGGTTCGTCTTTACCCCAAAAGAAGACCTGAAGATAGAATATAAAATTCTTCCTCTCTAGCATTGGGTTCGTCTTTACCCCAAAAGAAGACCTGGAGATAGAATATGAATTCTTCTACTCCAGCATTGGGTTCGTCTTTTCCCCAAGAGAAGACACAATCTTTCACACACAATCGAAACCCATGCTTTTCATGCAATGGGGATTTTATCTCGAACCATGAGTAGAGATAGATCTTTACCTAACACGCGTTGCCATTTAGTCTTTTCTGTGAAAAAGACACCAGGATTCGTGCCTAGAGGAATTTATCTCAATCCTCAAACCGAGATAAGTCTGCGCCTAAGACGCGCTGTCAGGTGGTCTGTTCCCGTAAAAATGACCAAGTCTACATATTCAACATCGTAGCAACCAAAATCCATGCTTTTCATGCATGGGGGATTTTATCTCGAACCCTGAGTAAAGATAAGTCTACGCCTAACACGCATTGCCGTTTAGTCTTTTCAGTGAAAAAAACACCAGGATTCGTGCCTAGAGGAATTCATCTTAATCCTCAAACCGAGATAAGTTTGTGCCTAGCATGTGCTGCCGGGTGGTCCGTTCCCATAAAAATGACCAAGTCTATGTATTCAACATCGTAGCAACCAAAATCCATGCTTTTCATGCATGGGGGATTTTATCTCGAACCCTGAGTAGAGATAAGTCAACGCCTAACACGCATTGCCATTTAGACTTTTCAGTGAAAAAACACCAGGATTCGTGCCAAGAGGAATTAATCCTACTCCTCAAAATGAGATAAGTTTGTGTCTAGCATGTGCTGTCGGGTGGTCCGTTCCCATAAAAATGACCAGGTCTACGTATTCAACGTCGTAGCAACCAAAATCCATGCTTTTCATGTATGGAGGATTTTATTTCAAACCTTGAGTAGAGATAAGTCTACGCCTAACACGCGTTGCTATTTAGTCTTTTCAGCAAAAAGATACCGGGATTCGTTCTTAGAGGAATTTATCTCAATCTTTAAACTGAGATAAGTCTGCGTCTAACACGCATTGTCGGGTGGTCCATTCCCGTAAAAACGACAAAGTCTACATATTCAACATTGTAGCAACCAAAATCCGTGCTTTTCATGCATGGGGGATTTTATCTCGAACCTTGAGTAGAGATAAGTCTACGCCTAACATGCGTTATCGATTAGTCTTTCACCATAAAAAAACACCAGAATCCACGTCTAGGGGACATTATCTCAATCCCTAATCAGAGATAAGCCTATGCCTAACACGCGTTGTCAGGTGGTCCGTTCTCGTAAAAATGATAAAGTCTATGTATTCAGAATCATAGCACCCAGTATAAGAGGGTTTATTCTTTTAGCCCAACATTACATTTGAAATGGGTTTCAACAATTCACATGCTAACCTGATTCAAATGGTAATCGGTAAAGGCACGCCAAATTCGTTGCTTGCTGAGGGTTTGCCAAAAATCCTATGAGCACCCGCAAGGGATGATTAAGTCTATGTATTCAAAGTCATAGTATTAGACCCTAGAGGGGGTGATTAGGGTCTTATGTGAATCTAATCCGATTAAATGCCAATTAAAATTAATTAACAAGTTATCCTAGCAAGTATGAAATATAACAACTATATAAGCTAGGATAAGCATATGAACAATGAGATATATCCTATATGATGAAATATATATATGCAAGGATATATAAACTAACACAAGGGGTAAACTATATGAACTAGATAGTGGATCATATAAATAATGAGCTAATGACAATGGCGACAAGAAATATAAACACAAGTATAAATAAACGCCAAAGCATACTCAAACACAAGATATGATCACGGAGTTTGGACCTTCCGTCCTACGTCTCCGCTCCCCACTCTCGGGGAGAAATCCACTATCACAACCGGGTTTTCTACGCTCACCCGAATAACGTTTACACCTCACAGTGTTGGTTTTCAACACTCACCGAACAACGTTTACTCCTCACACTCGGTTTTCTAGTTCACCGAAAACTTCACAACATACTCGGTTTCTAGCTCATCAAAACCTTACAACACTCACAATATAACAAATATAAATTTGTTCTCTACAATAGATGAGAACACAATGAAGCAAAACTCAATGTTACAATCTTACACAACCCTAATATACTATGTATGCAAATACAATAAGCTCAAAGTGGGTGTGTGTAACAATGAGATTCAATAAGTCAAAACTAAACTCAATTTAAAATCTAGCATGTAGAAATTTATGAATAAAACAATAAATAGATAGAAATAGAGTTTAGGAATTCTTCTCTGAAAATCAAGTTGGAGAGGAGGATTGAAATAAAGTTCAAACACTGTAGATGATCTTCTCCACTTGTAAAACAATCTCTACAAACAAAACAGTCTTTGAACCCAACTAAAAACCCTTTTCAAAACTCTTTAAAACTTCTTTAAAACTCTTTAATGGGTTACTAAAATAGAAGGGGGTTTTGGTGTTTATATAGAAAAAGAAACAACAGCTAAAACCCAAAACCAAATCTCACAAAAACCAAGAAAATCATTCTGAAGAAAATAGCCGTTAGGCAACTGACAGATCGGCGGTCGACCGAAAATATTCGCGGTCGACCGCGGACCAGATCTCAGATTGAGGATACACGCAGAACTTCGTCGGTCGACCGGTGCGGTCGACCGGTGCGGTCGACCGATGGAAATATCGAGCTCTCAGTCGACCGTACTGGTCGGCCGACAAACTCTCTGCTTCCCACTACCGACTGAACATATGAGCGGTCGACCGGAGCGGTCGACCGAAATATGATACTACAGAAAACTGGATTTTAAAAGATGATTTTTGAGACTTTGGAAAATTGTTAAAAATAACAAATGAAGTCCAAAAATAATAAAACTTTAGGAAATGTATATAAACATGTAAATGAGCATGTTACAAAAAAGAATTTTCTAAATTGCATTTCCCATTTGAGAAAAATAATCATTTTGCAAAATAGTTTAAAACACAAAAATGTAAACATGTGAAATTTGATATTTTGGCTAAACCATGTTTTGAAACTTTGCACAATGATTATATAGACTTAATAAAATATGTATATGATTATTGTTAAGTCCAAAAACTAAGAATACAGAATTTTCACAAAATTGCATATTCTATGCAATGATTTCAAAAATACAATAGTAAATATGAAATATATGATTTCATATTTATAAACATGAAAACTCAAAAACTATGTATGTATATATATAACTATATATATGCATAGAAACCAAAACTTATGTATATATATATAAATATATATATATACGAAGAAACCAATAAATGTGTGTGTATAGATATTGAGCTTAGAGTACTTAACACACATAATATAACATCTAAACTAGATTACCCAAGCTAGATCTTGATCTTCAATAGGCTTGACTTGGTACACTTACGGATGAAGCTTGAACTTGATCTTTAGCTTGAATTGCAAGGCTTCACCGACATTCCGCCAACCTCCTTTCGATATAATCGTTGAAGCGCAATCCATCCAACCTCCAACATGTTGTTTGTCTACAATAAATAAGGAAACACAAATACTAGACAAATAACATTAGTTATAAATTGTTTGTTAAACGTCATCAAAACAAGAAGGCCAACATTCTTCCCCTTTTTGATGATGACAAATAATTTACAAAAAGGATATATGCATGAAAGGAAATGAATATATAAATTATAATTCACATGCGTATAAACAAGAAAGAACATACTCACAATATTTCTCCCCATTTGATAACATCAAAAAGGGGACAAATGAATTAAGAGAGCGAAAGCTCCCCCTATCAATAAGCATAGGTGAGTATAAAAACAAGGAAGATATAGGGATTGCTCCCCCTATCAAAATGCCTCATGAATGTATGAAATAAAGATCATGGCAAACATATGTGAGCAAGCATAGATGGCAAATATGCCAAACACAACTCACATACATAAAGACAAATGAGAACATATATAAATATATCAAAGTGAAAAATAGTGTCTCATATCAACGAACATAAAAACCATTTGTAAAGGTAGATTTATGAAATCAAAAGAAGAGAAATAATATGAGAATCAAGTAAAAAGTTTTCCAAAGAAAACAAATCACTCAAAAGAAATCATAAATCAAAATTTAAATCATAAAACCAAATCATCATTGATTTTCAAAAATCAAGAGAGGCAACTATATTTAGCTCTTGAGCTAGTAACAACCCATATAAACATTCTAGCATCCGGTAAACATGATTTGGGAATAAACACTCAATAAATCCAGAGGGTTATATAAGTACAAACCTCTCATCAAAACAAAACAAATAATTATGAAAACAAAAGATTTTATCAATTAAAAATTGTTTTCATATAAAAAGATTTCAAAGCATAATTTTCAAAACCAAAACAAAGAAAAATAAAAATACTAAAATTCTTGGTTTAAAATCAAATTTGTTTTGGTACTAAAGAACTCTTGGTACCAAAAGATTTAGGGATATGACCCCTATCATTAAAGCTCAAAGCCCTAGGGTTATGAACCCTCTTGGGCACATATGGTGCACTAACATGGTCAAAACAATATTCATTCAAATGACCCTTCCGATTGCAATTTGTGCAATGAAAGAGATCCATTTGTTTTTGTGGACCATTAGCTCGTGCAAGGGAATCATTTGCAAATAAAGATTTTCTTTTAGAATTATTTTGCAAATGAGAAACATCATTAAACAAAGGTGGTCTTTTTGGAGCAAATTGCTAATTTGAAGCATTTTGCAAATCAAAACAAAATTTAGCAAGATGTCCAATCCTATCACAAACATCACATTTAAACATGTGGTCTATTAGAAATATTTGGCAAATAAGATTTATTTTTTAAATCAAAATAATATTTGGCCAAATGACCAAAACGACCACAAAGATCACATGAATACACATGAGCATACATATGATGAACTTTATGTGAGTATGCATGTGCATGTGCATGTGATGAAGAAGCCTTATGAGATGCATAAGAAACATTAGTCTTGGAGGATTTATGTGCATTATAGCAAAACTTAGCTAAATGGTCTTTACGACCGCAAATAGAACATTTATAAGCTTTGCTATACAAGTGTGCAAAGTGTACGGGTTTAGAAGTTGTAGTACGAGACTTTGCACCCAAGTCCATAAGTGTCTTATTATCTACAATGCATGTTTTAAGTGTTGAATCTAAAGATGATATGCGTTCTTTAACATGATCCAACTCATTTTCAGGCATACAAGCATTGGAAATAGAAGTAGATGAAACATGATCATATTTAAATGAATTAATCTCATTTCTAATTATTTCTACTTCTATCATGGAATTATTATTAGCATGAGTTAAGCTAGTAATAGATGAAGTTAATTTTTTATTTTCAAAACTTAGCATGTCATTGTTTTCTTTAAGCATAGTATTTTTGTGTTCAATGACATCAAATTTGGACACTAGCAACCCATGATCGGATTTTAATTCTACATGCTTGCTTTTAATATCAATAAAATTATTTTGCAATTTTGTATAGGCATGAGATAATCTTTCATATGCATAAGTGAGTTCATCAATAGATAAATCATTATCGAAATCGGAATCGCTTACTACACAAGAGTTATGCTCTTGTGGCCGTGTGCATGATGTTCCAAATGAACTTGAAGAAGAATCCTCCAAAGCTTGTCGGATTGCCTCCAAGTCCCCTTGATGTGATTCAATAAATTTCCAAAGTTTGTAAGCACTATCAAAATGAACAAATTTGTTAGAAATGGATGAGTCAAAAGCATTAAGCAAAAATTCTAACAAATGCTTGTTCATTAAAAATATTTTCTTATAATGATTGCTCCACTTGGATATCTCCAAAGTGGGCACAATATAAGCACAATCAATAACTTTCCATAAGTTGATATTTCTAGATTCAACAAATAGTTTAAATCTAGAAGCCTATTGTGCATAGGAAAAATTGATGAATTTAGGAGCAATATTTGATTCATAGCCTAAACGAAATATATTCATATTCATGATATATATGTGAAAATATGCAAGCAAGAAAAAAGTAATCATAACTAGATTAGCACAAATAAGATAACTTGGATCTTTAACTCAAGGAGATTAGTCCTTAAATCAAAGACCACCAAGCTCTGATACCAATTGTTATACCCTAGAGGGGGGTAATTAGGGTCTTATGCTAATCTAATCCGATTAAATACCAATTAAAATTAATTAACAAGTTATCCTAGCAAGTATGAAATATAACAACTATATATGCTAGGATAAGCATATGAACAATGAGATATATCTTATATGATGAAATATATATATGCAAAGATATATAAACTAACACAAGGAGTAAACTATATGAACTAGATAGTGGATCATATAAATAACGAGCTAATGACAATGGCGACAAGAAATATAAACACAAGTATAAATAAACGCCAAAGCACACTCAAACACAAGATATGATAACGAAGTTCGGACCTTCAGTCCTACATCTCCGCTCCCCACTCCCGGGGAGAAATCCACTATCACAACCGGGTTTTTTACGCTCACCCGAATAACGTTTACACCTCACAGTGTCGGTTTTCAACGCTCACTGAACAACGTTTACTCCTCACACTCGGTTTTCTAGTTCACCAAAAACTTCACAACACACTCGGTTTCTAGCTCACCAAAACCTTACAACACTCACAATCTAACAAATATAAATTTGTTCTCTACAATAGATGAGAACACAATGAAGCACAACTCAATATTACAATCTTACACAACCCTAATATACTATGTATGCAAATACAATAAGCTCAAAGTGGGTGTGTGTAACAATGAGATTCAATAAGTCAAAACTAAACTCAATTTAAAATCTAGCATGTAGAAATTTATGAATAAAACAATAAATAGCTAGAAATAGGGTTTAGTAATTCTTCTCTGAAAATCAAGTTTGAGAGGAGGATTGAAATGAAGTTCAAACACTGTAGATGATCTTCTCCACTTGTAAAACAATCTTCACAACCAAAATAGTCTTTGAACCCAACTAAAAAGCATTTTCAAAACTCTTTAAAACTTCTTTAAAACTCTCTAATGGGTTACTAAAATAGAAGGGGGTTTGGGTGTTTATATAGGAAAAGAAACAACAGCTAAAACCCAAAACCAAATCTCACAAAAACCAAGAAAATCATTCTGAAGAAAATAGCCGTTAGGTAGAGTTGACAGATCGATGGTCGATCAAAAATATTTGCGGTCGACCGCGAACCAGATCTCAGATTGAGGATACACGCAGAACTTCGTCGGTCGACCGGTGCTAGATCTTGATCTTCAATTGGCTTGACTTGGTACACTTGCGGATGAAGCTTTAACTTGATCTTTAACTTGAATTGCAAGGCTTCATCGACATTCCACCAACCTCCTTTGGATATGATCGTTGAAGAGCAATCTATCCAACCTCCAACATGTTGTTTGTCTATAATAAATAAGAAAACACAAATACTAGACAAACAACATTAGTTGTAAATTATTTGTTAAACATCATCAAAACAAGAAAGCCAACACATAGCACTAAGTATAAATTCATTCTTTTAGCCCAACGTTACATGTGAAACGGGTTTCAACAATTCATAAGCTAGCCCGATTCAAATGATAATCGGTAAAGGCACGTCAAATCCGTTGCTGGTTAAGGGTTTGCCAAAAATCCTATGAGCACCCCGCAAGGGATGATTAAGTTTATGTATTCAAAATCATAGCACTAAGTCTAAAAGAATTTATTTTTTAGCATAACGTTACATGTGAAACGGGTTTCAACAATTCACATACTAAGCTGATTCAAACGGTAATTGGTGAAGGCACATCAAATCCATTGATGGCTGAGGATTTGCCAAAAATCTTATAAGTATTATGATTATTTGTCCTAGATCGGATAAAAAATTTCATAATAAGAAGAAGAATGTGCTAGGTTAAAGACTTTGTTTTATTAATGAAGTCAAGTTAAAATGAAGATACAAAAGTGTAAGCTATGTGCCCAAATCCAATCTGCGACTGAGAATCTAAAGTTCCAACCTAGAGAGCTCATCTACATAACTCTGTTTGAGTTCGGCCTACAGATCAATCCGGATAGAATCTTCGGAAGTATCTAGTATCTTCACAGCTTCACTTTTCAACTTAGCCAATTTCTCCTCTGCAGGCTCCTGTTGGCCTTCTTGTTTTGATGATGATTTAATAAATAATTTACATCTAATATTGTTTGTCTAGTGTTTGTATTTTGTTATTTATTATAGACAAACAATATGCTGGATGATGGATGAAATAGAGCTTCAACGATCGTATCCAAAGGAAGTTGGCGAAATGTCGGTGAAGATATGTACAATTCAAGTTGAAGATCCAAGTTTAAGCTTCATCCTCAACGTGTACCAAGTCAAGCTCATTGAAGATCTAGATCAAGCTTGGGTAAAATAGTTTAGATTTTATATTATGTGTGTTAAGTACCTTAAGCTCAATATCATATACACATGTATTTGGTTTCTATGTATATATATAGTTATATATATACATGCATGGTTTTGGTTTTTCATGTTTACAAATATGAAATTACATATTTCATATTTATTATTGTGATTTGGTTTATCTACTTAGATATGAAACAAATATATTTTCATATACATACTCATATATTTCATTTTCTATTGTATTTGTAAAAATATTGTATTCTTAGTTTTTGGACTTAACAATAATCATATACATATTTTATTAAATCTACATAATCATTTTGCAAAGTTTCAAAAGCTGGTTTAGGTCAAAACATCAAACTCATGTGTTTACATTTTCATGTTTTGGACTATTTTGTAAAATGATGATAAATCTCATTTGGGAAGTCTTTTTTAGAAACCAGCCATTGTAACATGTTTATTATCATGTCTACAATCATTCCCCAACGTTTTACATTTTTCTGAATTTATTTGATATTTTAAAACAGTGTTTTAAAATCAGAAAAATAGTTTTCAGAACTTCATTTTCATATATCAGTTCACAGTCGACCGCCACGGTCGACCGCACCTGAGTCTTTTGCATAGTGGCCAACACCGCCATGGTCAACCGTCAAGCTGAAATTCCTTGTGGTCGACCGCAGCGGTCGACTGTCGAACTCTCTAGAGCCTTTTTCTGGTGTTTCTGTTGCTCGCGGTCGACCACCGCGGTCGACCGCCGTTCAGCCTAACGGCTATATTGTACAAAATCTCATTTTCGATTCTGTAGGGTTTTTTGTCTTTTGCTTGGGATTTTGGCTGAGGTTTTTGGAAGGCTATAAATACCCCTTTGATCTCAGTTCTCAACAAGCATTGAAGAAGTTTTTAAACAAGTTTTAAACAAGGGTTTAAGTGTGTTTTAGTGTTTGTTTTGGTTTATGAAGAAGTTTTCACAAGTGGAGGAGATCATCTTCTTGTTTGGGCTTCAATCTCCATCTCTCCATCTTGTTATCTATTGAGACGTTTTTTAAACTCTTATCTAACTTTACATTTGCTTAGTTATTTGATTATCATTCTTTAAAGCTAGTTTTTATATTGAGTTTAGATTTGATTTATCTCTTTGTTACACACACACACTTGAGCTTATTGTATTTGCATACATAGTATATTAGGGTTGTGAGAGATTGTAACATTGAGTTATGCTTAATTGAGTTCTCTCCTTGTGTGAGAGAACAAATCATTTATTGTTACATTGTGAGCTTGTAAGGTTTTCGGTGAGCTAGAAAACCGAGTGTGTTGTGAAGTTTTTGGTGAACTAGAAAACCAAGTGTGAGGAGTGAACGTTGTTCGGTGAGCGTTGAAAACCTACACTGTGAGGTATAAACGTTATTCGGGTGAACGTAGAAAACCTGGTTGTGATAGTGGATTTCTCCTTGGGAGTGGGGAGCGGAGAGGTAGGACGGAAGGTCCGAACTCCGTGATCATTTGATTGTGTTTGAGTGTGCTTTGGCATTTATTTATATTTGTTCTCATTGCTCATATCGCCATTGTCTCATTATTCATATCATCCTCTATCTTGGTTCATATTGTTTACCCTTGTGCTAGTTTATATATCCTTGCATATATATTTCATCATATAGGATATATCTCTTTGTTTACATTGCTTATCCTAGCTCATATATCTTGTGGTATTTCATACTTGCTAGGATAACTTGTTAATTATTTTTAATTGGCATTTAAATCGGATTAGAATAGCATAAGACCCTAATCACCCCCCTCTAAGGTCTAACAATTAGTATCAGAGCTTGGTGCTCTTTGATTTAAAGTCTAATCGCCTTGAGTTAAAGATCCAAGTTATCTTTTTATGCTAATTTTATTTTAATTGCATTTGTATCTTCCTTGTATATTTTTACAAAGTTTGGATATGAATGATGCATATTGTTTAGGCTATGATTCTAGTATTGCTCCTAAATTCAATGTTTTCCCCTATGCTCAATGGTGTTTTAGATTCAAATTGTTTGCTCAATCTAAAAATATCGATTTATGGGAAGTCATTGATTGTACTTATATTGTACCCACATTGGAGAAATCCAACTGGAGCAAACATGATAAAAAGATATTTATTATGAACAAGCTTATGTTAGAATTTTTATTAAATGCATTTAATTCATTATTGTCTAACAAGCTTGATTCTTTTGATAGGGCTTATACATTGTGGAAATTCATAAAAGCGCATCAAAGAGACTTGGAGATGATCCGACAAGCTTTGGAGGGAGGATCCCGCTTCAAGTTCAAATGGAGCTTCATGTACACGTGCACTAGGTGATAGCCCTAGTGAGGTTTGCGAGTTTGAATCTATTAATGATTTACCTAATGATGAACTTGCTTGTGCTAGTGAAAGATTATTGCATGCCTATAACAAATTACAAAATGATTTTATTGATTTAAAAAGCAAGCATGAAGATTTAAAATCCGATCATGAGAAGTTAACTTCCAAATTTGATATCATTTCTCAAGAAAATGTTGCTCTTAAAAAAAACAATGATATGCTAAATTTGAAAAATAAAAATTTGAAATTGGATAATGCTAACTTGACACATGACAAAAATAATGCCATGTTAGAAGTAAAGAACATACAAAATGATACTTCTTACTTTATAAATGACTATTTATGTTCTACTTCTAAAAATGCATATGTGCCTAAAAATGAAGATTTGAATCTTATGAATAATCGCATTTCATCTCTAGATTCAACTTTGAAAATATGCTTTGATAATCATAAGAGGCTTATGGATATGTGTGCCAAGTCTAAGTCATCAACCACTCGTTATGCACACATGTATAGCAAAACTTATAAGTGTTCAATTTGCGGCCATCAATGTCATTTAGCTAAGTTTTGTTATGATGCACACAAACATAAAAATGTCAATGCTCCTTATGCATCTCATGTAGCTTCTTCATCACATGTACAAACATAAAAATGTCAATGCTCCTTATGCATCTCATGTAGCTTCTTCATCACATGTACACACACATGCACCCATTGTTCATCATAAGCATGCTCATGTGTATAGATGTGATCATTGTGGTCATTTTGGTCATTTGCCCGAATATTGTTTTGATTTGAAAAAAAAATCTCATTTGCCAAATGCTTCTAGTAGACCAAATGCTTTTAAATGTGATGTTTGTGGTAGATTTGGACATCTTGCTAAATTTTGTTTTGATATACAAAAAGCTTCTAAGTTGCAATATGTTCCAAATAGACCATTGTTTAAGAATGTTTCTCATTTGCAAAATAATTTTAAAAGAAAATATTTATTTGCAAATGAATCCCGTGCACGAGCTAATGATCCACAAAAACAAATGGATCTCTTTCATTGCACAAATTACAATCGGAAGGGTCATTTGAGTGATTATTGCTATGACCGATCCCGTACACTACATGCGCCCAAGAGGGTTCATAACCCAAGGGTTTTGAGCTTAAATGATAGGGGTCATGTCCCTAACTAATCCGGCACCAAGAATGCTTGGGTGCCAAAATAATTTTTCTTAAACAAAAAATTTTAGTGTTTTTATTTTTTTTTTTGGTTTTGAAAAATTATACTTTAAACTTTTGAAAATGAAAACAATTTTTTTTTCATTGATCAAATTCTTTTGTTTTCATGATTATTGGTTTTGTTTTGATGAGAGGTTTGTACTTATATAACCCTCTGGATTTATTGGGTGTTTATTCCCAAATCTTGTTTACCGGGTGCTAAAATATTTATATGGGTTGATACTAGCTCAAGAGCTAGATATAGTTGCCTCTCTTGATTATTGAATCAATGATGATTTGATTTTACGTTTTTGGATTTAAACTTTGATTTATGATTTCTTTTGGTTGATTTGTTTTCATTTGAAAACTTTTTACATGATTCTCATGTTCCTCTTCTTTTGATTTCATAAATCTATTCATTTATATGGTTTTTATATTTTTTGTGATAATGAGACTCTTCTTTCATATTAACATATTTATATGTGTTCTCATTATCTTTTTTGTATGTGAGTTATGTTTAGCATGTTTCTAATCTATGTTTTCTCACATTTGTAAGCCTTAGCATTCATTTCATATATTCATGAGGCATTTTGATAGGGGGAGCAATCCCTATATCTTTCTATGTGTTATACTCACCCATGCATATTGATAGGGGGAGCTTTCGCTCTTTTCATACATTTTCCCCTTTTTGATGTTGTCAAAGGGGGAGAAATATTGTGAGTATATTCTTTCTTGTTTATATGCATATGAATTATAATTTATATATTTATTTCCTTTCATGCATATATCTTTTTTGTAAATTGTTTGTCATCATCAAAAAGGGAAAGATTGTTGACCTTCTTGTTTTGATGATGATTTAACAAATAATTTACTTCTAATATTGTTTGTCTAGTGTTTGTATTTTGTTATTTATTGTAGACAAACAATATGTTGGAGGATGGATGGAATAAAGCTTCAACGATCATATCCAAAGGAGATTGGCGGAATGTCAGTGAAGCTATATACAATTCAAGTTGAAGATCCAAGTTCAAGCTTCATCCGAAACGTGTACCAAGTCAATCTCATTGAAGATCTAGATCAAGCTTGGGTAAAATAGTTTAGATTTTATACTATGTGTGTTAAGTACCTTAAGCTCAATATCATATACACACACGTATTTGGTTTCTATGTATATATATAGTTATATATATACATGCATGGTTTTGGGTTTTCATGTTTACAAATATGAAATTACATATTTCATATTTATTATTGTGATTTGGTTTATCTACTTAGATATGAAACAAATATATTTTCATATACATACTCATATGTTTCATTTTCTATTGTATTTATAAAAGTATTGTATTCTTAGTTTTTGGACATAACAATAATCATATACATATTTTATTAAATCGACATAATCATTTTGCAAAGTTTCAAAAGTTGGTTTAGGTCAAAACATCAAACTCATGTGTTTACATTTTCATGTTTTGGACTATTTTCATCGTAGCATGTTTATTATCATGTCTACAATCATTCCCCAAAGTTTTACATTTTTCTGAATTTATTTGATATTTTTAAACAGTGTTTTAAATCAGAAAAACAGTTTTTCAGAACTTCATTTTCATATATCAGTTCACGGTCGACCGCCACGGTCGACCGCACCTGAGTCTTTTGCATAGTGGGCAGCAGAAACTTTCGTGATCGACCGCCACGGTCGACCGTCAAGCTGAAATTCCTCACGGTCGACCGTAGCGGTCGACCGTCGAACTCTCTGAAGCCTTTTTCTGGTGTTTCTGTTGCTCGCGGTCGACCGCCGCGGTGCCCCCCCCGCCGTTCAGCCCAATGACTATATTGTACAGAATCTCATTTTCGATTCTGTGGGGTTTTTTGTCTTTTGCTTGGGATTTTGGCTGAGGTTTTTGGGAGGCTATAAATACCCCTTTGATCTCAGTTCTCAACAAGATTTGAAGAAGTTTTTAAATAAGTTTTAAACAATGGTTTAAGTTTGTTTTAGTGTTTGTTTTGGTTTATGAAGAACTTTTCACAAGTGGAGGAGATCATCTTCTTGTTTGGGCTTCAATCTCCATCTCTCCATCTTGTTATCTATTCTTGTTTGGGCTTCAATCTCCATCTCTCCATCTTGTTATCTATTGAGAAGTTTTCTAAACTCTTATCTAGCTTTACATTTGCTTAGTTATTTGATTATCATTCTTTAAAGCTAGTTTTTATATTGAGTTTGGATTTGATTTATCTCTTTGTTACACACACCCACTCGAGCTTATTGTATTTGCATACATAGTATATTAGGGTTGTGAGAGATTGTAACATTGAGTTATGCTTAATTGAGTTCTCCCCTTGTATGAGAGAACAAATCAATTATTGTTACATTATAGGATTGTAAGGTTTTCGGTGAGCTAAAAAACCGAGTATGTTGTGAAGTTTTCGGTAAACTAGAAAACCGAGTGTGAGGAGTGAACATTTGTGCTTTGAGTATGCTTTGGCATTTATTTATATTTGTGCTCATTGCTCATATCGTCATTGTCTCATTATTCATATCATCCTCTATCTTGTTACATTATAGGATTGTAAGGTCCGAACTATGTGGTTATTTGATTGTGTTTGAGTATGCTTTGGCATTTATTTATATTTGTGCTCATTGCTCATATCGTCATTGTCTCATTATTCATATCATCCTCTATCTTGGTTCATATTGTTTACCCTTTTGCTAGTTTATATATCCTTGCATATATATTTCATCATATAGGATATATCTCATTGTTTACGTTGCTTAACCTAGCTCATATATCTTGTGGTATTTCATACTTGCTAGGATAACTTGTTAATTATTTTTAATTAGCATTTAAATCGGATTAGATTAGCATAAGACCCTAATCACCCCCCTCTATGGTCTAACAATTGGTATCAGAGCTTGGTACTCTTTGATTTAAGGTCTAATCGCCTTGAGTTAAAGATCCAAGTTATCTTTTTATGCTAATCTTGTTTTAATTGCATTTGTATCTTGCTTGCATATTTTTACAAATTTTGGATATGAATGATGCATCTTATTTAGGCTATGATTCTAGTATTACTCCTAAATTCAATGTTTTTCCGTATGCTCAATGGTGTTTTAGATTCAAATTATTTGCTCAATCTAAAAATATCGATTTATGGGAAGTAATTGATTGTGCTTATATTGTACCCACGTTAGAGAAATCCAAGTTGAGCAAACATGATAAAAAGATGTTTATTATGAACAAGCTTATATTAGAATTTTTATTAAATGCATTTAATTCATTATTGTTTAACAAGCTTGATTCTTTTGATAGGGCTTATACATTGTGGAAATTCATAGAAGCACATCAAGGAGACTTGGAGGCGATCCGACAAGCTTTGGAGGATCCCGCTTCAAGTTCAAATGGAGCTTCATGTACACGTGCACTAGGAGATAGCCCTAGTGAGGTTTGCGAGTTTGAATCTATTAATGATTATCATAATAATGAACTTGCTTGTGCTAGTGAAAGATTATTGCATGCCTATAACAAATTACAAAATTATTTTATTGATTTAAAAAGCAAGCATGAAGATTTAAAATCCGATCATGAGAAGTTCGCTTCCAAATTTGATATCATTTCTCAAGAAAATGTTGCTCTTAAAGAAAACAATGATATGCTAAATTTCAAAAATAAAAATTTGAAATTGGATATTGCTAACTTGACTCATGATAAAAATAATGTCATGTTAGAAGTAGAGAACGTACAAAATGATATTGCTTCCTTTATAAATGACTATTTATGTTGTACTTCTAAGAATGCATATGTGCCTAAAAATGAAGATTTGAATCTTATGAATAATCGCATTTCATCTTGAGTTTGGCTATCTCCTCGTCCACCGAGGCTAAGGAGCTAAGTAATTCAGCCTTAGTCTTGTCCTTCCTCAAGAGATTAGCATTCATCTGCATGACAGAACCTTCCTGGGTCTGAAGTTTATACCCAATGGATGCTCTACTGTCGTGCCACTACTTCTGCTTGGGCTCTAACTGAATAGAAACAAAGGAAGAAACACCTTTGGTCTTCAGCTCCCCTAACTCTTGGAACTCACACTCCTATATGACAAAATCCACAACGAGGGAGTCAACTAGCTCCGGGTACCCCTCCTCCCTGATAATCATCAGATGACGAGAAAGAGATCGTCTGAACTGATCCAAACAGTATCCGTGATGAAGGATTCTCTTGATCATTTTGTCCATAAAGGTAACAAAACGTCTAAGATCTATACGGAATATGCCCCTATCCAGATTAGTATCAGATAGTAAGATCATGATGCGCTCATATGAAACGGTAGAAGCCCTGCAAATAATTATGCAGAAGAATAAGAAATTCAAGAATAATGCAGGGGAAACTCAAAGCAAAATATGAGTTTATCAGCATCAGTAGAAGTCCCTTAAGTTTGGTATTCCGTGCTTAGCTCTGCTAACCTAATCTCGGGAACTCCTGGAATGGTGGTAGGCATAATTATCATCGGTATATCGACTCCTCCAGGTGACATCACACTAACTGTGTCTATTAGATCTGAAGGAACAATAGCCTGAAGCTGAGAACTACGCGGCTGAGCCATAGCTGTGGATCCTCTGATGATGAAGGGACAGAACTCTCAGGCAGGTTAGGAATGTTAATGATCGTAGCTGTATCGGCCCCTGTGGTTAGTCCTACAAGTAAAACTCCCCTACGGTTAAGCAAAACATTGACAGAGGAAGGAAGGCGATCTATGAATTAGATGCATACCTGCAGCAGAACCACCCTCAACGAATGGTCCTGCAGCCTCTCGAGTGGCCTACTCTACCAATATATAAATCAAAAGCCTGTTATCGAATCCTGAGAAGCTCGGTGCTGAGACAAATACATGTCCGCTGAATCCTCCAGAATCCACATTATGAAATGCTTCTCCATCGACCGGTCTCTCTAGTGTGGCATCTACACAAGAGCTTAAACATTGAGTAAAAGGAAAAGAGGCTAGAATTCATAATAGCAGGAATCAGATTCACCGCCAGCAGTTGCAGAAAGTTCTTTTACCCCGACATTCATACCCGCATACTTCAACTTGTCTAAAAGAGAACGAAGTACGGAAACGTTAAAGGGGGAATCTGAATGCCTAACTCTTTTAATTGCCACTAGAATGGTGTACTATCAGTGTTAGATATACCTAAACTTAGAATCCTTGGTTCAACATTACTACCCTGGCAAACACCTCCGCTTACCCCGACATGCACGGGATCATCGCAAATAGCATCACACATCTGCTGCACGAAGCTCGAGCCTTCAAAATGGTTAAAGTTGGAGAAGATAGAGTCATACAGAAATTCATCCTCTCCATGACCCCCTGAAACACGAGACATGATTAAGTTCGAAGAATCCATAAGAGAACTAATTAGAGGCTACATAGTGGTGAGGGATTGCCTCCTCCGTCGATGGGTATGTAGCCAAGTAGCTCTGCCTAGCGAGCGTGTGAATTAACATACGACTTACTCATTGTCTTTTTCCGTTTAGAGAAGCGAGCCTCCATGGGGTATTAGGTGTCTCGTGTTTGGATTTGGCACGCACCTCAACCCGTACGGCAAACTCAGTGGCAGACCATAATATCGTGCGATGGAGAATAAGAGGCTCGTCTTCTTCAACCATCCCACCTAGGGTAACAGGAGTCATCTTGTTAGGATAAGTAAACAAAACCTCTCGCCTCGGCTTTGATGGAGGCCGGTGGAGGTTTAGGGAAAATAGAGCGCTGAGCCCGACAAGAAAATGCCAGACTCAGTAATTCTGAGAAGAAAGAGTCTGACAGACCTGTCTCAATTTCTTCCTCATTGCCTCTAAGTCTGATGTCCATATCTCAAAGGTCTTCTTCGGAAGTCTGCTCATCATCATCGGTAGGAAGGAGCTCCTCCTCATCCTCCATCCTATCTCTGCCTCTGCGGGAAGGTCTGACAGGTTTCTTCCCCTGCTTCTTCAAAAGATCAGCATCACGAGCAGCTTCAATAGTAGCTCCAACTAAATATTCGATTTCTAACTGTTTTCGTCAAAAGTTGTTGTTTCCATTGCTTTCAAACCTGTTCCACCATTTACCGATTACAAGTTCGAGTTGTTCTTTTTATAAGATCTTCTTATAATGAGAAAAGTAAAGATTATAACTTTATGAAACAAAACGCAACAAATGTAATTATGCTTTTGCTTCATGAAGGAAATAATTGTAGCAGTGACAATCACGACTAAGCAAGATTGTGGCTCTTCTCGGGATCAAAACTAGGTTTGATCCGGAGGAAAGAGGGGGAGAGAATCTCAAATCTTTCGAAGGCTTTTTCTTTATGAAAAAGTTGCCAAGATCTGCCAATTCTCCTTTGAAATTTGTGATCTATTGTTCAATTAGACAGCACCACACCCTCAGATTTTAGATCCTCTCTAATGAAGACCTTGGGCTTCTATGTTTGATCCGGAGGAAAGAGGGGGAGAGAATCTCAAATCTTTCGAAGGCTTTTTCTTTATGAAAAAGTTGCCAAGATCTGCCAATTCTCCTTTGAAATTTGTGATCTATTGTTCAATTAGACAGCACCACACCCTCAGATTTTAGATCCTCTCTAATGAAGACCTTGGGCTTCTATTTATAGACTTTTGTCACCGTATTTTCTGATAAGATCAAGTGTTTTGATGTCATCTACAGTTAATAACTGCCTAGGTACGCTTAAGGATAGCTTCAGAATTATTGGGGAGGTCTTAGGACGAAAGAATTCTAATAAAATATCGAAATCCGTGTTTTTGGAATTTGAGAGGCCCAAATAGTCGTGGTGACTTGGAGGTATGCGAGTCACCATTTGGTGACTCGGAGCTGTGCGAGTCACCATTTAGTGACTCGCATGGGTGCAAGTTTTCTGGCCAGTTGTTATGTTTTTTTGACTCTTTTGGCTGTTTGTATTTCCTTCAGTTCACTTGTTTTCCCCTTTACGTATGTTTCGTCAATTTGTAGGCTTGTGCACTTTTACCGATTCGCTTCATGCGTTTTATCGTCATTAGATAAACTTCTTTGACTCGGATGATGTCGTTCATCATGTTCGCTTTGTCTTGAGCTACGTGTGGTAACCCATAGGCAATTTTTGATGCCTACAGATACCCCCTCAAAAGTGTTTCAGTCCCGTTTCTTTTATAGAAGACTCTGGAATACTTTGGACATGATAGGCTCAACCTTTAATCTGTATGATAAGACCTGTAATTAGTTTCCACTCTCAGCTTCTTCAGTCTTTAATCTACTTAGTATTTTATCGAATAGAAGAAGTTCTTTCGGTACTACGTTTATCGTCTGGCCACTGTTGAAGTCTTGAACCGAGACTGGTGTGTAAGTTTCTGAACTTAGCTCGTGCCATCGAATTGACTTTGAACTGATCATCTTCATCGGAATTCATATCCGTAGTTTTGTTTTGGCAAAGCCATCGATGCGTTGACCTACGTTAATACAGTTTATACTCGTACGTTAACTAGAGTCTATACAGTTTAAACTCTTAAGGCGCTGGAGTTAGGAGGACAAGTTTATGCTCGTATACTCATGGGAGTTTTGTCGGGTTATCCTTAAGAATATTCTAAATGATATTCTCTAAATACTTCTCGGTAAAGATAGGAAATAGTTTAGACTCATATACCCATTAGAGTAGGAATACGGGTCCCGTATACATTGAAAATACTCGAAAATGGGTCAGAATACCCATAAATTGGCCAAACAGCTTGTCACACGTGCGAGCTAGTAAATGGTGGTTAACACGTGTGTGAGTCACCATTTGGTGACTCGCATGGGTGCAAGTCACCATTTGGTGACTCACATGTGTGCAAGTCAGCGCAGGATTTTTTGGGTTGGTTCAGGACTTGGTTCGGTCTGACTTGGCTTGGTTCGGGTCGATTTTGGGGGTTCTAAAACTCGACTTTTTCTTCTATCTCTTCGTAGTTTTCGACCGTTTAAAGAATTTTTCAAAAGCCTTCACCTCTTTTTCTTTAATTCTAATGCTCCTCTCGGCCGATCTTGCTCGTGTCTCACATTTGCTGACAATCCCCTCAAATCTGAGCTCGAGTTAGGGTTTTGGCCTCTTGGATTTGATTGAGTTTGAGCAGATTGTTGAGGATTCTTGTGCTTCTTTACCACCTTCGAGCTTTTTCTTTTTGATTTCAGGTAATAGCTATTCCTATGGCTTCAATTTGATTCCTTTACTTTAAATGCTTGATTTTCAAAAACCCTAGCTTTTTGATTTGGGGGGAAAATACCAAGCTTGATTTCGGGTTCTTGAATGATAGCCAAGCATCTAAGGGAGGCTTATCTTGGGTTTATATGCTTTGGCATTTCAGTTGTATGGCTGAAATTTTTTTTTGAGTGGTTGAAAGTTGGTAGAACCTAATTTTGGGTTGTGTCCCACTTGTTCTTGGTTTGATTCTAACTCTCAGACTTGTAGGAGTTATTGTCTAGTTGTCCATTTGAATCTCAATTCTTGGTTTGATCGATCCCATTTGAGACCCGAGCATATAATTCTTGAATTTGTGCTTGGCTATGTAAGAAGGTCTGAGTGAATCTGGCCTTGAAAGGAATCCAGAGTGTTTCATGCATTTGATTTTGGGGTGGGTTTAACTTGCATGTAAACTTGGGATGAGAATTGAGGCCTTGGTTTTGACTCTAGATAAGGACTGATACCCTCGACTTACCTTGGACGCATAACCTGGCCAAAAATCTGGCTTTGGGGGTTTTGGTGTCACGCACTTGGTTGTGATTGAAATTTCCCAGGCCTTGATTTTCCTTACGAACAGCTATATAATTTGAGTCCGGAACCCTGTATGATAACTACCATATCGGGGCTTTTAGTGCACACGATAGCATGATTTGTAGGCACGTCTATGTTTCCTTTTTGTCCACATACATGTCTTGAACTGAAACTCCGAGATATTTGGCTAGAATTCTAAAATTCTGGTATAGTCTGTTGCACGAGCTATCGTGGGTTGAAACTAACTCTGTATTAGGCCCACTATGTAGGTTTAATCAGATTTTTAACGATAAATCCCATTTCGTAGAATAGTGCCATTTTCCATTTGTATTAGCTTGCTATTCCTTAATTTCTGGCATAATCAAATTATTACCTCTTTGTTGCAGATATGTCACCTAAGAGATCCTGCGTTCCTAGAAGTCATTCGGCGACTCAGTCGCCCGACGCGATGCCCTTTACTTGCATAGGTATAACTTCACCGTTTCTTTTTATTCATAAACTTAATATATCATTCTGTATGTTGCATCCCTGCTTTGTTCTCCTTGGTGAGGTAATTAGGAAGAGTCGCCACTCTCCTTCGTGGGAGTGGACGCTTAATAAGACTTTTTTCGCTTGGTCGAGGCATGTCTAAATTAACTTGGGGTGATTTCCTACTGCACTATATTCTGGAGGGCGGGTATATTATCACGTTATTCACATGATGATATATCCTGTACTTCATTTATATAATGTAGTTCTTAATCGTCTCGCCAAGTTAATTAGCACTTTTATTTTCTTTTAGCCAAAATTCGTTATGAATATAGATCTTGCATGATGTCCCCATTTTACTCTTCTCGGAGAGGTAATTGGGAAGAGCCGCCACTCTCCTTCACAGGAGTGGACACTTCACGAAACATGTTTTGCTTGGTCGAAACATGTTTTAAGACATGGGGCGATCTTATGTTGTGTCGCGTTACGTGGGCTAGGGTATGTTATCACGTATCCGCGCGGTACTATGCCTTGTCATTTACGTGCATGATGTGATTAAGATCGTCTCACCCTTTATAAGGTCGTGACTCTATCTTACAACTATGAGATGAGTTCAATGCTTATACCATCTTAACATAGGTATATGTCAATAATCGTACATCGTTTTACCTTAGTTAATTTTCCCTCGAGGGTACTCAATGCTCTCGGAGTGGAAGGTCGCTCTAGTGAGGCCTATGCCACCACTGACGAACCTATCCCTGTACCGACGGCCCCTTAATTTGCTTCAGATACACCAGACGAACTTCAGCAATTAATATGGAAGGGAGAGCGTTGTACTTTAAGGCAACTGATTACGGATGTGCCTTTAGTGAAGGACCCAAGTTCCACACATCCGTTGAGGAAGCCGGAGTATCTGTTTGGTGATTCTACTAAAGATTTAGCTATTATGTCTTTAGAAGTCGAACAATGGCTGCATCATGATGATGGCGGGTATCTATACCTTCCTCCGATTCCCCGTCACCGCTCACTCACAGAACTTTGATGTCAGGCTGTCCCGCGGAAAATGTCGTGGGTGTTAACGAAGGAGCACGACCGTGTTCATTACGGATATGTCACCCACGGTGCGATTCCTGGATCAAGTGATCGGAATCGGATAATCGGGTTACATCTGTGGGTCTTGGGATTGAATTACTGCCCAGGGGTGAAGTCTTCATCGTGGCCAACACTATGAAGAATCGACTTGCGAATTTAGGTCAAGAAATAACAATAACCGGTTTGGTTGGGTGCACTCGTCTGATAAGCTTTGGTGGACCCGCTTAAGCCATTATATCCTAAACCGGTGCAAGGTCGAGTTTAAAGGGAGTGGTTTATATGAAGCGGTCCATGCCACTACTTATGGACTGACAATAAGTGTTCCCCACTTCCTGGCACTATTGAAGATTTACAATCCTGACACCAACACATTCTTGACCAAACATGGGGAGTTAGGATTGGCGTTGCACGAGATGCATAAGGTGTCAGGCCTCCCAATGGGTAGTATGATCTATCAAGAATATTTTCCTTCTTACCTGCCACTATCACATAGCCTTGGCAGGTGCCGATCTGCTATCCTAGAAGACGCGACCACAAATAAGTCTGAAGAATTTTGTGGATTATTTGTTCAAGAATCTGGATAGCAGTCTGGGTGAGGCGATATGTGGACTAACACCGTTGACTCCTTCAGAAGTGAATGAGCTAATTCAAAAGTCTAACGCTTAGTCTTTTACTACAGCTGGCGTTGAAGGTGGCTTTCTTGCTGGAACCAAGTTCCACACATATTTATGGCAACTGGTGAAGTCGATCCAGCCCATGACGTTGCTTGCCAGCTACCTCGCTATTTGGTTAAAAATATATGTGGTGATGTTCCAATCCACAGACACTCTGCCTCTAGAAGTCCTTTATCTTGTGATCTTACTTGCTCATCGAAAGAATTTATCTCTTCTTCCAGTGATGGTCATGGATATTTACCGAGGGCTTCGTCAGATTATGAGTGTGTTCACTCAAGGGGGAAGTCAGGCATCAGCCCAGATTCCTCTCACAAAAGCAGAGCTCCCCTATACCTAGTTGATGGCCTAGTTCATACTACATCGTTCAGATATGATGTTGGCTCCAACTTCTGTAGATCCATCAGTTCCCTTTCTCCAATTAATAGAAAATTATAAATGGAAAGGCTGAGGGTTTGCAGAAATTAAAAGGCAGCTTCAGAATCAGAAGTGTTGGGCTCTCTCGACCTGCTTCCCGTGGTTTTTGGGTCAACACAGTGACTCATTGGTTAACATGGAGAGGTTTGGGACATATCAGACTGGTCTTGATGCTGGTTCTTTTGATTGGTTGATCAACATTTGGCCAGGCTACATGAGCTTTCTGGTACAGAACCGTTATTATATAGAGCCATACCTACCATGTCGATTCGCCCAACAGCTCAGATACGATCAGATTTACATTAGGAATCCGAATTAACAACTCTAAACTCATGGTGGCATAATAGATGGGGCTAGGGCCTGGTTCTGGAGCATAATTGGCTGCACTAGTGCCAAGTTCAAACTTCCCGGTGCTGAGCGTAAATTAGAGCTGACGTTCCTGCAATGTCAGTGGCTTCTAGCGGCGAACGAATCTGTGCCCGTCTGACCAATTGCGGAGTTAGCGGTTGAAGAGGCAACTCGGATTGCCACTCAGATAGTGTATGAGGCTGAATTCCAAAAAAAAGAGGAAAAGAGCATGCGGGTATTTCTGACCAGGGGAAGCAAAAAGAAGCGACCTCTACTTCTAGTGACAAGATCCCGAAAACTGAGATTGCAGGTGGGCAGGAGACTGAAGCCGGTAGTGACCACGAGGAGCTAGAAATAGGTCTGTCGGATGCTCTATGTTTAGAATTATTTGTGTTAGTGTTGGCTTCTCATGCTCGCCGCTCTAGCTTACCTAAGCCTTCGCCGGCTCTGAGGAAGCCAAGAGTGCGAGTTATACGCACTTATCCTAACAATATGTGGGTTGAAATCCCAGGTGCAGCTTCCGAAGAAGAGAGAGAAGAAGAAAGGCCTCATCCCATACATCAGACGAGCTCTCAGCCTTCAACTCAAGTCGGTTCGAGGTGAGAATTGCGCTCTAAATTTACTCATGAACGAGTTATTGATCCGGAGGAGGTTCCGTCTACTAAGCCTAAAAAGTTAGCTTCCAAGCGGATTGTTGGACTCCCAACTTCAGAAACGAGACCTACCACTGACATACCTATCGGTGGAGAAGGTAACGTTTCAACTTTTTATGATCTTTTGACTGTTCTATTTATTAATTCCTATACTTATTCATCCTCGTGTCTTAGGAGGTCACGAAGAAGGTGAAAAGGAATATGATCCTCTTTCTCCCTGCTTTGATGGTTTCGAAAGGTTTGACTTCTCCCAACCTATGGATGAAGTTATCACTGAAGAACCTACAGGTGTTGGAGCAGGTACAAATGTTGAGGCTATTGTAGACTCTAGCGATGGACCCGATACCGCTTAAAGGGTCGAAGATCCAAGTATATTTGACATCGGTGATAAGTCCTTCATTTGGCGGGAATTGAACAATTTGGAATTTGTGTCTCCGCTAATCGTTTCTATGCTTCCTACCCTATTAGAAAAATTGCAAGAAGTAGTCCCGAGGACTGAGGCTGCGGAACTCGGCACAGCTGCTAAAGGTAAATTTCACTTCTTCTTATTGCGCGTTCTCAGCTTTTCATCTTTCTGCTTTAACACTTTGATTCTATGTAGGTGTTCTAGCAGAGGATCTGGGTGATAAGGGAGCTCTCCATGATACGGCCCTCGGAGAAACGGGTGTACCTTCACCTGATCTAATTCTCGTCTCTTTGGATTCTGACGATAGGCTTTTTGAAGACACGTTGTCTGAACAAGCCTAGCATGAGGCTGCCCAACCGATGAACACGGTTGACTCACCTACCGATATAATTTTTATTCCCGTGTTATAGATTCATTTGTCGGTTTTCGTTTAATCATAGGAAAGTTCTAATCGTAGGACCAATCGTTAAGACTGATACTACTACTCTTATTGGAGAGTCTGATGAATCTGAAGGTCTCGATTTCTTGCTGTTGGCAGGAATTGTCGTCGAGGCCGGGTCATCGACTCCCAAGATGAAACTCCCCCCTACTTCGGAGACTAGCTATCACGGGTGTTGGAACTGTTGGGGGAACTTAACTGAAAAAATCGTGAGACCAACCAAAGAAGTTGGTACTTCGACGGTTGCTACACCCACCATGCTCCCTGTGACTTAAGAAATCAGGCGAACAGAACCAGATGTGGTTCATTTAGGTGAAGAAAGTTCTGCAGGCATTGGTAAATTTCGTGCATGTCTTGACTTAGAATTATTTTATATTTTAGAATATTCATCTCTTCTCCTTCTTTTAGGGTTATCGTCCTAACTCCGGGACATGGTTAAAGCATTATTGTCGGATGATGATCCGGAAAAGCTCATCCTCTGTTTGGAGGTCAGCCACTTTTTTCAATTTCGCAGGGTCATTAATCGACAAACTTTTATAGAAAGGGATGCCTTTCCATCAGTTCTAACCATTTCTCGAGCGCAAAATAGCATCGGTGAGGGACGCCGGCTCACCGAGAATCGTAGATGCTTTAACCGATGACCTGAAGTGGTTAGAGCACGAATTTGAAAAGATATAAGAGCTCCGATCCATTGGTGCTCCTGGTTATGTTGCTACCCGGATAGCGACCTGTCTACAATCCTGACGTGAGGCTCGAGCATCTACCGAGCTCGAGATCCAGGCACAAAGAAAAATGGTCGACCAGGTAAAGGAGGTTCTCTCTGAGAGATTGGCCCATATACATGAGCTTGATTCTTCCATAGCTTCTACCAGCACAGAGATAGTAGAGCTTAAGCGAAAGCTTGCAGAGGCGGAAGAAAGGGCCAAGGAAGAGCATGGCAGGCTTGTGATATCTAGCAAGGTGACGCTCTCGGAAGAGAGGTTAGCCAAAATGGAGGAAGCTGCCAGAATTTTATCTATCTCTGAAGAGTCTTTCAAGGTAGAACTACAATGTGAGCTTGAGTGGACCTATGTCGAAGAATTATCCAAATTAGAGCAACAAATCCTTAGTCATAAGGTTGATGTAGAGTGACCGTGATTTGTTATATCCAAACGCTTGATTTTGTTAATGAAAATATATTTTTGTTCAGTATACTTTCATTCTTATTATGATTTTTCCATTCTTCTTAGAATAATCAACAGTAATACTTATTTGATTCTTAGCAAATCCTCAGCCTTTTATGGGTTTGATGAGCCTTTATCGACTACCGTTGGGTCAGGCTAGCATGCGAATTGTCTAAGTCCGTTTCATATGTAACGTTGTGCTAACGGAATGAACTCCCTTAGACTTAGTGCTATGATATTGAATATGTAGACTTGGTAATTTTTTAACAGGAACAGACCACCCAGCAACATGTGTTAGGTGTAGACTTTAGAATTTTTGACAAACCCTCAGCCATCAACGGGTTTGATGAGCCTTTACCGATTACGATTTGGGTCAGGCTAGCATATGAATTGTCTAAGTCCATTTCATATGTAACGTTGTGCTAACGGAATGAACTCTCTTAGACTTAGCGCTATGATATTGAATACGTAGACTTTGTCATTTTTTACGGGAACGGACCACCCGGTAACACATGTTAGGTGCTGACTTATCTCTTCTTAGATTTCAGGATAGAATTCCCCAGACTTTGATTCTGGCGTCTTTTTTTAATCGGTGAAGGACTAAACCGGTAACGTGTGTTAGGCGCTAACTTATCCCTACTTAGGATTCGGAATAAAATTCCCTAGACTTTGATTCTGGTGTCTTTTTTTTAATCGGTGAAATACTAAACTGACAACGCGTGTTAGGCGCTGACTTATCCCTACTTAGGATTCGGGATAAAATTCCTCAGATTTCGATTTTGGTATCTTTTTTTAATCGGTGAAAGACTAAACCGGCAACGCGTATTAGGCGCTTACTTATCCCTATTTAGGATTTGGGATAAAATTCTCCGTACGTGTAAGGCACGGATTATGGTGTTATTAATAACAACCTGCCATAATGTGGTGTAGGCGTATAAAATTGCTTATAGGTCCCTTAGCACAGCTCGGCACAAACCGACGAACCAACGAGGCGACGAGATCGACGAATCGCACGCAAGCAACGGAATACATCCATTCGTGTTTGGAATCAAGCTAAGTGTCGAAGAGTCAATGAGTCATCCAACCAAGGGCAGACTCGGACGAATCACTATCGAATCAAGATCAGTTTCGGACTCGAAGTCAGAAGTGGATTTACTGCCAAATCAGGTCAACGAATCAAGTCTGGATAAATCAACCACAGAACCGAATCACGGATAGAACCAAAAGTGGAAAACGACGGAACAACACACCTGGAGGGGCTCGGCTCAAACCGAGCCACCTCGAATGGTGGCTCGGCCCAAGCCGAGCCACCCTGAGGTGGTCGGCAAGCCGAGCACCCGAGGGTGGCTCGGCATGACCGCAGCCACCTTGAGGGCTCGCCCAGTGCCGGCCACCTAGAGGTGGCCGACACTGTTCCGTGCGCGGGCACAGTAAAGGGTGCCTATAAATAGGCCACTTGGTTCATTTGTTCAGAGGTTGGAAAATTTGGAGAGAGGCGAAGCCCTGCTGGATTGGAGACTCAGATCTAAAAAAGATCTCAACTTTGGGACTTCGAGGACTTGCTCATTCAGATCTGGTGCTTGGCGACCGTCAACGCAAAATAAGGCAGGTGTTCGAGAGGACCGGATCTCAGATCTACGCAGACGTACTCCGGATCTAAGCTTGGTCTTAGATCCCGAGACTTGGACGATTGTTTCCTTGGTGAATCAATCCTCCCCGGCGATTATTTCCTTTGTGGGATAATACCCGTTTTCATTTCTTTTTCAATTTGATTTTCGTTGTAACCGGATCTTATAAAAAGACCGGATCTTTTGTAACCACAAAAAGTTGTTATTTGAGATCACAATGACTTCAATGAAGAAAACGATTTTCCCCGTGAACAATCTGGCGACCACAGTGGGAGCCACCGATCTCTTCGCTGAGATCGTTGCGTCGCAGCCGCGGATCCCGATCCCAGTCGAGGAGGAGGTCGAATACGAATTCGACCAACAAAAGTTCGAGGAGCATCTGTCATCCTCGTCCGGATCTATCTCCCCTCGCGAGTCCAAGAAATCCCAGAAGTTCTCCTCCAGGAGAAAGGTTCGTTGGTATGAAGAAGTCGAAGCCACCAACGAAGCTCTCGCCCCATTTGATGCCAAAGTCGCATCGGGTGAGATTCCTCCAGTTTCCAACCAGGTCAGATCTGCTCTGGCCAACTCTTCTGCCACAGAGGGCGTGGTAGCTCTCTCGAAGAGAGCCCGCCAAAGGCAACGTCAACGCCTTGCGAAACAGTTCGCAAAGGCCATGGAGTCCGTTGACGGGATCCGCTACAACACGGATCTGAAGAACAAAAGAGGCAAACAGCCTCAACAACAGATGAACGGCACCTCTTCCAAGCCGCCAACAATGGAATGGATCCGTGTCAAACGGAATCGTTCGACGCTGGAAGAACGCATCCGCAAACGCCGCGCACTATCAGCGCAGGCACGGGCTCAAGCCGAAGAAGCCCGTAGAAAGTTGCAATTCGCAAGCGCCGCGCACTATCAGCGCAGGCACGGGCTCAAGCTGAAGAAGCCCGTAGAAAGCTGTAGAAAGAGGTAGCCAAGAAGCCGCCACCAACTCGCAAAGTTTGGAGGCCGAAGTCTGAAGCGGCGATTCAGACCAAAAAGCAGCAACTGCAGCCCCTGACAGTTCAACCTCCGGCGAACCAAGCTAAGTCGCCGAGAATTCCCATAGCTACTCCGGGGGATCATGCAGAATCCTCCCGATGGAGAAAGTCAGTCTTCGAGCGCCTCGGTCCAATTCCCGACGAGAGAGGCAAGGCTCCAATCCAAGAGCGTTTGGGCCCGATAAAGAATCCCCAAACGACGCAACATGCTGGGGGTCGCCGCAACCCCCAACATGACAAAGAAATCATGGCACCCAAGCGCACTATGCTGCGCATTGAAGTTCAGGAGCCCGCTGAGGATTCACGCCCACAAAGGCGCGTTTCGAGGCGCGTGACTCTCGGAAGTCCGAAAATGGCAGTTCGCCCTCAGAAGGAAACGTTGTCATCTGATGATGATAACGTTATACCTGAGAAGTCGTGCCAATACGCGATAGGTTGTTCCGACTTTCAAACGGACGAACTGTACTATCGTGCTGGGGGTACTAGGAAAACCAGGAAGAGGAGTCCTCAAAGACTAGAGGCCCAATGCCCCTGTTCCAAACTCATTCGGGCGGTATTGTCTGAGTGTAATTGCATCAAGACGGTCCCCGAAAGAGTTTCGGTTTTCGAGAGGCTCAGCACTGAAACTCCAAAGCCAAGGCCTAGGCGTTTCCGACGAAAGAGAGCGGTGGTGGAAAACGGAGAATTCCCGAGGGTCACCGCTAATATGACAAGCAAAGAGACCTCGTCACGGGACAATCTCGAGTCGATTCTGAAAGCATCCCTGCGTCTAACCCATCTGCAGTCTGGAGCCATCGCACGAGGAACTTATGGTAGGGTTCGGACAATATTACCGTCGGAAGATGAAGAATCGGATTCCTGCTCTGCTGTCGCATCAGATAACACGGTATCTAGCGATGGACAACCCCGCGAGTCATTTATGATAAGCGCGGAACAAGTGGCCAAGATGCTCGAAGATGCCATAGCCAAACAACAGGAAAGCTTTAGGTTCGAGATGCAGATGGCCATGCAGACTATGAGAGAGATGCATGAGCAACAAATTCAGGCACTGACGAACCAGCGAGGTGAACCAAGCCACCGTAACCAGGTTGTTCAGGAAGAGGAGCACACGGATAGGGATGAAGCTCACAATGCCAATAACCCTCCCGTCAATGCAGGGGGTGGTAACGAGGATGCCAACGAAGATACAAGTGAAGACTTGAAGATCAAAAACCTCGAGAGCAAAATCAACACATTGATCTCCGCTCAAGAGACGAAGAAAACAGGCATTCCCTGTCCATACCCAAGAGAGTGGGAATCGATCCCATATCCGGCGAAGTTCAATCTAATCAACTTCACGCCGTTCGATGGGAAGGGTTCCCCCACTCAGCATTTGATTTATTTCAAATCGCACCTGGGTATTATTTCCGGCAATGAGCCTCTGATGGTGCGGTCATTCGTCGGCACTCTTCGCGGAGCCGCCTTCGATTGGTATCGCCGCCTCAAGCCAGGAAGCGTAAATAGCTAGGACGACATGGAGACAAAATTCCTCGCTAACTTCTTCGACGACGACACCGAGATATCTATCGGATCATTGCTCGATGAGAAGCAGAAGGACGGGGAGTTAGTCGACACCTTCGTCAAAAGGTTCCGGAACAAAGCGATGAATTGCCGGGACCCGATCACCGAGGAATTCATTCTCCAGACCTGTCATAATAATCTGTCCTTAGACGTATTGGAAGCAATGGGGACAGCACCGTCTGACACTTGGAAGGATCTGAAGGTCCGAGGGGAGCAGGCTGAGCGATTCCTTAGAAGGAAGAAGGCCGAGAGGAACCAACCGACGGTTAATCCGCTGGACTCAAACTTCGCCTCTCGTGGTAAGGGCAAGGCACCTGCAGCTGCTGGTGGTGCTAATCAAGCGTCACAACAGCAATCCCGAAGGCAGCAAAAGACTTCGGGTCCGAGACTCCAAAAAGAGTACTCTTTCAAGGACGAAGACGTTCCAGCCATCTTCGAATCCCTCCTTGAAGGTAACAAGATCAAGCTACCACCTATCACAAATCAGGAGGAAGCTGACAACACTACGGACCCAAAGTACTGTGCATACCACAGGAGGGTCGTTCATCCCACCAAGGATTGCTTTGCTCTCAAGAATAGCATTCAGACCTTGGTTGAAGCCGGCGTCATAACGCTGAGGTAAGCCAATTGAGAATGGCAAAACTCCGACCGGTATAAGAGTATAAACTGCTTCCTAAAACTCCAAAGAGTATACGAGTATAAACTGTTTCTCAATCCTCCGACCGGTATAAGAGGTTAAACTACTCCCTGATACTCCAATAGGTATATGAGTCTAAACTGTTTCCCCACTTTTGACGAGAAGTTCCTGGAGAATATTAAGCTAATATTCTTAAGGATAACCCGGTCAGGTAACTGATAATAATGTCCGAACCAGTTCCGCAGAGGAAACTGGGGGGTGGACGATTTATGTAACGGGAAGTTCCCAACACAACAGCAATGTAATGAATAAGAACTCCCATTCAAATTCTCACCGTGTCTGTGCACTCAACACTCTCTCTGTTAGAGTCTGGACGTAAAGTTCCCAATTGGTCAAACCTTCCTACAGTTAGGACCACAACTAAAATCCCCTCTTGATTCCTCCCATGAATGAGAGGTCCACTTTCAAATCAAGTGATCAAACCTTCCTACAGTTAGGGTCACCTCAAACTCCCATTTGGTCAAACCTTCTTACAGTTAGGACCACAGTCAAAATCCCCTCTCGATTCCTCCAATGAACGAGAGGTCCACTTTCAAATCGAGTGATCAAACCTTCCTACAGTTAGGGTCACCTCAAACTCCTGTTTGGCCAAACCCTTCCTACAGTTAGGACCAAAACCGCAATTCACTCTCGATAAACGAGAAATTCATCTTTAGTTCGGTAATCAAACCTTCCGACAGTTAGGGTTATCCGAATCTTTTCGATTAGGACCACAGTCAAAATCCCCTCTCGATTCCTCCTATGAATGAGAGGTCCACTTTCAAATCGAGTGATCAAACCTTCCTACAGTTAGGGTCACCTCAAACTCCCATTTGGTCAAACCTTCTTACAGTTAGGACCACAGTCAAAATCCCCTCTCGATTCCTCCAATGAATGAGAGGTCCACTTTCAAATCGAGTGATCAAACCTTCCTACAGTTAGGGTCATCTCAAACTCCTGCTTGGTCAAACCTTCCTACAGTTTCAAACCTTCTTACAGTTAGGACCACAGTCAAAATCCCCTCTCGATTCCTCCAATGAACGAGAGGTCCACTTTCAAATCGAGTGATCAAACCTTCCTACAGTTAGGGTCACCTCAAACTCCTGTTTGGCCAAACCTTCCTACAGTTAGGGTCAAAACCATAATTCACTCTCGATAAACGAGAAATTCATCTTTAGTTCGGTAATCAAACCTTCCGACAGTTAGGGTTATCCGAATCTTTTCGATTCTCGGAGTGGAGATCCCACTCTCAGTTTCACCTTTCCGGATTCTGGGGGTGGAGATCCCACCTCGAGTCTCCTTTCCAATTGAAGAGAGAATATAAAATTCTTCTTCTTCATTTTCGGGAGATAGAATATAAAATTCTTCCTCTCCCATTTCGGGTTCGTCTTTGCCCCAAGAGAAGACACCACCTTTTTCAAATCCCAAAATCTGTGCCTCACAGGTACAGGGAATTTTATCCCGAATCCTAAGTAGGGATAAGTCAACGCCTAACACGCGTTGCCGGTTTAGTCTTTTTCCGAACAAAAAGACACCAGAGTTCGATTCTGGGGTATTCTATCCTGAAACCTAAGTAAGGATAAGCCTGCGCTTAACCTGCGCTGCCGGTTAGTTCTTAACCGCTAAAAAGAACACCCGTCCACATATTCAACATTGTGGCAAGTTGTTATTAATAACACCAAAATCCATGCCTTACACGCATGGGGAATTTCATCCTGAATCCTAAGAAAGGATATGCCGACGCCTAACACGCGTCGCCGGTTTAGTCTTTTACCGATTGAAAAAGACACCAGAATACCAGTCTGGGGTATTTTTATCCCGAAGCCTAAGTAGGGATAAGTCAACGTCTAATACACGTTGCCGGGTAGCCTATTCCCGTAACAATGGCGAAGCCTATGTATTCAACATCATAGCACAAAGTCTCAGAGAATTCACTCTCTTAGCACAACGTTACATGCGGAACGGATTTCGTCAATCCGCATGCTAGCCCGACTCAAACGGTAGTCGGTAAAGGCTAATCAAATCCGTTAAAGGCTTGGGGTTAGCCAAAAATCCTAAAGTCAACGCCTAATCGAAATCGTAGCATCAAGTCTAAGGGAGTTCATTCCTTTAGCACAACGTCACATGCGGAACGGACTTAAATAATCCGCATGCTAGCCCGACTCAAACGGTAGTCGGTAAAGGCCTAGCCCGACTCAAACGGTAGTCGGTAAAGGCTCATCAAACCCGTTGATGGCTGAGGGTTTGCTAAAAAATCTTATAAATACGAGGGTCACTGACGCATCAGCTTCATTAGTTGGTCTCGTGACCTGAGCATCCAACGACGTTCGAAACCCTAGGTCAACGCCAGTCAACGCGTTGTGATCAAAAAGTCAACGTACGACGGTCAAAACCCCAGGGTCAACGCCGGACAACGCGTAACCCTGGGTCAACGCCGATCAATGCGTTGTAACAAAAGAATTAATACTCCGAAAAGTATACGAGTATAAACTGCTTCTTAAATACTCCGAAAAGTATACGAGTATAAACTGCTTCTTAAACACTCCAATAAGGTATACGAGTATAAACTATTCCCTATTTTTAGTTGAGAAGTTTCTGGAGAGATATTTTTCTGAAAACATTCTTAAGGATAACTCAACAATACTACGCCGGACAACGCGTCGCAAAAGTTCTATGTTGAACCAACAAGCACGAGCTAAAAATCAGAAAACCAGGAATTGACTTCAAGTTCGAATTTCCGACAACGGTCAGACAATAAATGCAGCACCGAAACTCTTTCAGATATTCGACAAAGCACCGAATAGCCTGAAGGATTGAAGGAATCAAGAACAGAAGTCATTCCAAGGTCCCATTACACCGACTGAAGGTGGGGACAATCATATCCAAAGTATTCCAGACTCTTCTATAAAAGAACGAGGCTGAAATATTTTGGAGGGGGTATCTGTAGGCATATAAAATTGCTTATAGGTCCCTTAGCACAGCTCAGCACAAACCGACGAACCAACGAGGCGACGAGATCGACGAATTGTACGCAAGCAACGGAATACATCCATTCGTGTTCGGAATCAAGCCAAGTGTCGAAGAGTCAACGAGTCATCCAACCTAGGGCAGACTCGGACGAATCACGATCGAATCAAGATCAGTTTCGGACTCGAAGTCAGAAGTGGATTTACTGCCTAATCAGGTCAACGAATCAAGTCTGGATAAATCAACCACAGAACCGAATCACAGATAGAACCAAGAGCGGAAAACGACGGAACAACACACCCGGAGGGGCTCGGCTCAAACCGAGCCACCTCCGTGCGCGGGCACAGTAAAGGGTGCCTATAAATAGGCCACTTGGTTCATTTGTTCAGTGGTTGGAAATTTTGGAGGCGAAGCTCTGCCGGATTCAAGACTCGAAACTTAAAAAAGATTGGAGCTTTGGGACTTCGGGGACTCACTCTTCCAGATCTGGTGCTCAGCGATTGTCAACGCCAAAAAAGGCAGGTGTTCGAGAGGACCGGATCTCAGATCTACGCAGACGTACTCCGGATCTAAGCTTGGTCTTAGATCCCGAGACTTGGACGATTGTTTCCTTGGTGAATCAATCCTCCCCGGCTATTATTTCCTTCGTGGAATAATACCCGTCGTACTGCTTAGATCTGATCGGATCTAGATCTCGCGGTGGTCCACGGATAAACCCCGGCGCAGGCAAAGAACCCACACAAGCGAGCGACCGCAAAACAGGAGCTCGCGATTTGTTCAACACAAAAGGAGAAAGTTGTAATCTTTCTTTTATTTTCTTTGATTTTCATTGTAACCGGATCTTATAAAAAGACCGGATCTTTTGTAACCACAAAAAGTTGTTATTTGAGATCACAATGACTTCAATGAAGAAAACGATTTTCCCCGCGAACATGTGGAATATGTGGTCATTTGTCCTTTTCACAGGAAAAGACTAACCGCTAACGCATGTTAGGCGCTGACTTATCCCTACTTAGGATTCGGGATAAAATTCCCCACACATGTAAGGCATAAATTATTAGTGTTGAAATGTGGTGTTTTCTCTTGGGGCAAAGACAAACCCGACACTAGAGAGAAAGAATTTTATATTCTATCTCCAAACCTTCTCTTGTGGCAGAAGTGAACCTGATACCGGGGAGGAAGAATTTTATATTCTATCTCCGGTTGCAAAAGAAACTCAAAGTGGGATTTTTATTTTGAGAATCTGTGAGGTGAAACTAAGAATAGGATCTTCGCTTCGAGAATCAAAAAATTCAGATAACCATAACTTTTATAGGATTAGTTACCTGGCTTGAAGACGAGTTTCCGACTTCAGCCCTAACTTTTATAGGATTGACTAAAGGGGAAAGGGATGAGAGTTTTCCGTTTATCGAAAAGAAATCCTGACTTGGACCACAACCGTTCGATGGTTTTGACCAAGAGTAGGTACTGAGATGACCCTAACTTTTATAGGTTTGGTCGTTTAATTCGGGTGGAGGTCTTTCGTTTATTGAAAGGAAAGAATTCAACTTAAAAGTGGGCCTCTCGTTCATTGAAGGAATTGAGAGGGGAATTTGGCTTTGGTTGTTGTCCTAACTATAGGAAGATTTGACCAAATGAGGAGTTTGAGATGACCCTTACTTTTATAGGTTTGGTCACTCAATTTGTGGACCTCTTGTTCATTGATGGAATCGAGAGAGGATTTTGGTTATGGTTGTGGTCCTAACTATAGGAAGGTTTGACCAAATGAACAGCGAGAGTAGGAGTACAAATTACAGTGGGAGTGTTGATTCGTACAAATCACTCGAAAGGAGTTCTCGGTGTTAAGTGACAAATACTTAACACGAAGGGGTTTGATAATTATCAATGATCAAGAGATTAAAATTCCGAGTACTATATCTGGACTCTAACCATGGGAGTGTTGAGTGCACAGACGTAACGGGAGTTTGAGTGGAGTAAACCAGGGAGAATTTTAGTGGACCCACAGTCAATTAATTTGATCAGTGAGGGATTTTGTGGTGGAAGAGTGTAAATCGACAACAACAGTGGAAGTTTCGTGAGGGAATATTATAGCCAATCTAGCTGATCTCGGGTTATCCTTAAGAGCACCCTGTACAGTATTCTCTAGGAACTTCCCATTTTAGTGAGTTATCCTGAGCGTACTAAGGATAGTATTTTTTTTAGGAATTTTTCATTTATTGGCATCATGATCTTGTCACCGTCTTGGGTGACTAGATGGTATGCACCATTGGAATAGAGTGTCTCTATCACAAATGGTCCTTCCCATTTAGGTTAAAACTTTCCTTTTCCTTAGAGTTAAGCATCATTGGCCGCCGGACGGCAAGGACCAAATCTCCTTCCTTGAAGCTTCTTTGCTTGATCTTTTTGTCAAAAGCACGAGAAATTCTGGCTTGGTAAAATTCGATCTACTGTTGAGCTTCCAAGCGCCTCTCATCTAACATCTTGAGTTCTTCGAGACGTTTCTTGTGTTGTTCCTCTGTCGTCATCCCTGTCATGAGAGCGATACGAAGGGAGGGAATTTGAATTTCCAAGGGAAGAACCGCCTCGCATCCATATATTAGTGAGTACAGAGTTGCCCCAGTAGGCGTGCGGATTGTAGTACGATAGGCCCAAAGGGCTTCGCCAAGTTTATCATCCCAGTCTCGCTTATTTGTTCTCACAAGCTTTGACAAAATCATTATGATTGTCTTGTTGAATGTCTCAGCCAATCCATTTGCCGTGGGATTGTATGCCGTCGATGAGACATCTTTAATTCTGAAATTCCCACAAAGTTTTATAAAGGCGTTGCTTACAAACTGAGGACCATTGTCGTGTACAATTTGTCTCGGAACTCTATATCGATAGATGATATGATGTTTGATGAATCTGACAACGTTGCTAGTCTTTACTTTTTTTTTAGTGGAACTGCTTCAGTCTACTTTGAAAAATAATCGGTGATTGCCAAAATAAAACGATCACCTTTTACTGACGGGGGGAAGATAGGATCGATGATATCCATTCCCCATATCTCGAATGGCCATGAAGTGGCTGATGAGTGTAGGTGTTTTGGGGGTTGATGCATATAATTTGCGTGTATTTGGCATGCGTGGCACTGCCGAGCATAGTCAACCGCATCCTTGACTATGGTTGGCCAATAATACCTCATTCTTCTGAGATGATCGCAGAGCTTAGGACCGGATTGATGTGCACCACAAGTTCCGTCATGAGCTTCTTTGATAGATTCTTTGTTAGCTTCTTTCGCTTCTTTTGTTGAGAGGAATCGAAGCAGTAATCCGTCATATGCGCATCGATACAATGTTCGGCTTGTTGAGTTGTAATAGAATCTCGGTGCCCTTCGTCGCACCGAGTCTCTTTCTTTTACATCTTGCGGTAAAATTCCATGCACGACGTAGTCGATAATGGGGAATCGCCAATCTCGAGGTTCGAGTTCAATCTTGGCCGTGTGCGCCTCTTTGATTTCCAAAGCGCATTCCAGCACAAAAAGTTGATGAGTTTTGATGGTAACCCATTGTTCTGTGTCGGGAGGTTGCGCTAAAGATAATACTAATGCTGCCAATGCATCTGCATACGCGTTTTGGAGACGTGGAATGTATTCAATGAACAATTCCTCAAACGAGCCTGCCATCTCGATGGCCACCTTGTGGTACGGTATCAAGTCTTGATTCCTGACTTTGTACTCTCCTCGGATTTGATTGACCATCAGTTGAGAATCATCAAAAGCTTCAAGATATTCGACCCCCAGCTCTTTGGCAAAGCTAAGTCCGATAAGCAACACGTTGTATTCGGCTACGTTGTTGGAGCATTTTCCTATCAATGAGTAGGCTCGGGATATCACGTGCTTCTTCGGGGAGACTAGGATGACTCCGACTCCTGCGAAGATCTTAAAATTAACTGGAGCGCTAGCTATGTTGGTTGCTCAGGAAGCATCGTTGAAGTACAATTGCTAAATGTGTTGATGAGAAGTAACATTGACCTCATGGGTTTTGTCTGGAAAATCTTCATACAATTTGACTGCATCAGTTGTAGGGTTAGCTACCAAGAGATCGCAAATTATCTATTCTTTGACTCACTTCTGCTGTTTGAAGTACAACTCGTACTGGGACAGGAGTAGGGCCTATTTTGCTAATCTCCAATTCATAGAGGTCGGTTGCATCATGAATACCCAAACTAAGTTAATGTTTGAAATGACATAGATTGTCTGTCCAACGAGATAGTGCCACATCTTTTGGATGGCGAACACCAAAGTGAGGCATTCCTTCTCGATCATTGGATATCGAGACTCAACACCTACCAAAGTTCGGCTTAAGTAATAGACGGCCTGTTCGTGACCGTTGTCACCGTCTTGTGCGAGCAAAGAACTTAACGAGTGGTTCATCGCCTTAATATAAATCAAGAATGGTTTACCTGATTTCAATGCCATGAGAATAGGAGGATTCGCTAGATATGCTTTGATATGCTCGAATGCTTTTTGACAAGCGTCGTCCCAAATGAACTACACACCCTTCTTGGTGAGTTGGGAAAACAGTTGGCATTTCTCAGATAGATTCGAGATGAAATGACGAATATATGCTAGCCGCCCTTGCAATCCTTAGAGTTCTTTAAGGGGGGGTTATTCATTGGTTTAATTTGTGGGATAATGGAGTAATTTTTGGAACATCAACTTTTGGTGTTATTCATTGGGATAATTGGAACTGGTGTAAAGTTTGAGGTGTTATTGGTTTGTTGGTGTAATTGGGGGACAAATACCCCACTTTCCCCGAAATTACCCCACCTATAAAAACCAATGCTCAGCCCACCCTCAAAATTTACCCCGCTTCTTTTGTTAGAACAAATTACCCCACTTCGATTCCACCCCACTTCGTTCCCCACCGTTCTCAAAATTACCCCATATGAATCGGCGACGGAGCTAGCTAGGGTTATCGGAATCGACGTCGCCCTCGTCGATCTCATCTTCGGATGGCCGAGATTTGAACACGACGGAGCTTGAAGACGACGACGACGGAGGCGGGATCTCTAGCGGAGGCTAAACTGAATGAAGACGATGACGATGACGGAGGCGGCGGTTGAACTAAATGAAGACGACAATGACGAGCTTGAAGACGACGAATTAGGGCATCATTTGATTTAGCTTGATTGATGCGTCTGGATCCCTTTGAATCAAGTAAGAATGATGAGCAGCTCGATGAGGAAGAAGAACGAAGCACCGAAGGTGATCTATGAAGGATGGATGGTTCGTTATGGAAGGATAAAATTTTTTTTCTTGTTTTATTCCTCATTTGTTATTATTTCGTGAGCTCTTCTACTGAGAATTGGTGATATAATGGTCTTTCTTGTTTTATTCCTCATTTGTTATTATTTCGTGAGCTCTTCTACTGAGAATTGGTGATATAATGGTCCGAGCTTTGCTAAAAATCATTGTTATTATTTCGTGAGCTCTTCTACTGAGAATTGGTGATATAATGGTCCGAGCTTTGCTAAAAATCAGCCGATTTTTTAGATGTTTTTCAATTGTAATTAATTGTGCCTCATTGTAATTAATTGTGCCCCAAAATTTATCCCATTATCCCCCTTTACCCCACTTTATCCCACTCAAATTATCTCATTGGGTAAAATTACCCCACTGGAACAATTTAACCCAACTTACCCCAAATTACCCCAATGAATAACCCCCCCTAAGGTTCCTCATGGGTTGCAATTCATTTATTGCTTTTACTTTGTCGGGGTCAATACGGATACCCTTCATGATGACGATGAATCCTAGAAACTTACCGTTGGACATTCTGAGGAAAGACTTAGTGGGGTTCATCTTTAACTGGTTAGTCTGCATGAGATAGAACATCGTCCTTAAATCTCTGATATGGTTGTTTTTATTATGACTCTTCATGACTAGGTCGTCGACATAGCATTCAACGTTTTCCAGAGGTGTTCTTGAAAAAATTTTGACATTGCTCGTTGATAGGTTGCGCCTGCGTTCTTTAATCCACAAGGCATAACCGTATAGCAAAAGACACCAAGAGGAGTTCTGAATACGGTATGTTTTTCGTCGTCTGGGTACATCTTCACTTGATTGTAACCCGAAAATCCATCCATAAAGGATATTCTCTCAAATCCACACGTGTTATCAATAATAACGTCCGTGATTGGAAGAGAAAAATCATCTTTTGGGCAAGCCGTATTCAAGTCTCTGAAGTCAATACAGATCCTGATTTTCCCGTTCTTTTTGAGGATTGGTACGATATTTGCCAGCCAATTGGGATGTTGCTCTTCTCTGATAAAACCAGAGTCAATCAATTTCTTGACTTCTGCCTCAAGTGCCTTCATAATTTGCAGACGAAACCATCTTTGTGCTTGTTTGACGGGTTTGGCATCTGATTTAATGTTGAGGCGGTGCATTGCTATGTTTGGATCATGTCCTGGCATATCCTCGTAATTCCAAGCGAAGACATCTATGTACTCCTTAATGAGGGTGATCAGTTCTTCCTTCTCGTCTAGTGAGAGACTATCACTAACGAATATAGGTTTCGGATTCTCTTCATTTCCCATATTTACCTGGACTACTTTGTCTTCGGTGGGTGGTTCCCTTTGCTTGAAACGATCCTCGTACTGAATATTCAGATTATGAATCCACGGGTCTTCCCAAGTGGGCAATTGATCGTCTTCTTCCATTGTGGCAGGATCGACCGTGTCCATATTTGACATCAAGCTTTTGAATATTTCCCCAATACTAAAATCGGAATCCCAATTGGAAGAATTAGATGAATATCTGTCCTTATTTGCTAATTGATCGAGGACTTGCTAGCAACATTCTTCGTCGGATGAAGAAGCTTAGCCAAGGACCCTTTTATAGCCATAGTAATTGTCGGGTTTTCCTTTCGGTACATAGGCCAGACGAGGTGGGAATCATGGGCCTCGACCCAAACAAAGACCCTCTTCAAATGCGAAATTATATCCCCATTTCTTCATTAAATCACGCGATTTTTGACTATACTTGGAGAGATGAGGTTCGGGTTTCTCTTCGTCGTTATTTTCCTTTAAAAACGGATTTGACGATGGGAACGTCATCCCTTTGTCGAAAACTAACTCTTTTCCACCCCCTGCCTTGGCAGAAATGATGAGTGTTGTTTCAAATGACCCTTGAACATGCTTTGATGTTAAGCAGGATGACCGAAGCAGCATGTGTATGTCAGGGTTCTTGTATAATCCCTGCATTACATCATCCAGACATGGAGAATACTCTAAGTCATCGTTCATTACTTCTTTGGCAAGTTGCCAATTACAGCTATCGTTTGACAATTCACCGCCGTCAGGACTGATTACAAAGGGTACAATGTCATTTAGTACAAAACCGCCATTGTAATCAAACCTAGCTTTGGTATCGACTTCCTCTCTGCTATCCATGCCTTAGGCCGATGATTTCGTGTCGGATTCAGCATCGTAAAGAAGGAAGTCAGTAAAGTAATTTTCTAACCCCTTAAACGGTTTCTTATCTGCGATCACTGTCTTAATCTCGTTACTAGAGTCTACATATTTTAGACACTGATGGAGAGTTAAGGGGACTATAAGATTACCATGGATCCACGGTCGACCCAATAGTAAATTATAGGAGGTTTCAGCATCGATCACGTAGCACGTGACTTCGGATTTTAAATCTCCACGTTGGCATTTTATCCGGATTTTACCTAATAGTCTGGACCCACTGGTATTGAATCCGTAGATGACGGTGCCTGTCGAGGATAATCTGCTTGTAGGAATCCTAAGATTATACAGTAGTCGGAGCGGCATGATGCTAACAGCAGAACCCGGATCGACTTAGATCCGGTTAATAACGCTGGAGCCTATGTATCCAGTGAAGTATAAAGGCCTATCATGTTTTGAGTTTCTGACTTGCATGTCATCTTTGGTGAATGTTATGCAAGGGAACTGCTTGGCCGTCAAATCACAGTGTTGAATTGGTGATTCCAGATCATTGAGAACTGGCTTGATGTGAGTGAGAAATACGTCAACATCAGCTAGGGCTTCTTGCAAGGCTTCCCTCGTATCTTTAAAGAGGTGCAACAATTCGTACAGGGTTATTCTTGCTAGGATGTTGGCTAGCTGAGTCATAACGTCAAAATGGTATGGTGTACTTGAACTCCCCGGTTTATCTCTCCTAATCGGGCGATTGAATCGAGACTGCTTCGGGTTCTGAGCCTCCTATTGTTGGGGTTCTTTCCCTTTCTGCTTATTAGCTGATTGTTGTTGGGATTTCCCTGTAGTTACAGGGGGAGTTGTACCCACCTCTAACTCAGCCAATGTTTTAGCATTTGGGTCAGAGGCTTCAGGATATTTTTAGTGGTATTTATTCCCACCCTAGTAGCAAAAACTTCTTGTTCGTCATCGGAAAGTGATAGAGTAGGAATACATTCATCATCTTTTTCAGGAATTACCGTAGTGGGACAACATGATTTTCCCCTACTTTTGGACTTCTTCTTAGATGAGGAACTTGCCCATTGCTCATCATTGAGCAAATCTAGATGGACCCAAAGAATTTTGCCATTAGAAGCCGTGTGCTGCACAAGTCCCTTCTGGCATTGTCCATGAGGATCATCGTTAATAGTTTTCACATTTACTTTTGACATAGGCTTTAGTTGGAACCATGACATAGGAACCAAGCCAAAGCTGATAAAGACCGTATTTGTGCCCAATTTCTTTTCCTTAGACTACTTTAGAGTGATAATACCCACATCAATTAGGGCTTGAATTTTATCTTTGAGAGCATAGTACGTCTTTGTGGGGTGGTGAACTGTCCTGTGGAACGCACAGTATCACGGATCCGTAGTCTTGTTAGCCCCCTCATGATCGATGATTGGGGGTAGCTTAATTTTATCGTTCTCCCACAAGTATTTGAAGATACCAGGAACCTCATCTTTCTTGAAAGAATACTCTTTTGGGAACTTTGGCTCAGTAGTCTTTTGTTGTCTTAGAGGTCGTTGCTGCCATTGAGGTGTTTGCTACTTTAACATTTGTTGTTATGGCTGTGTTTGCGTCAGGAACAAGTTCTGTTGTAGAATTTATTATAACTGTTTATAGATTACAATGAATGTAAAAGAGTAAGCTTCGTACTTTGTAAAACTACTCTTTACAACAAAAATCAAATTACAAGCTCCTTAGAAACAAACGCAGGATCGTTGTTTGGATCGCTGCTTGCGTGGGATCCGGTACTAATCCTGAGGTGTCTCATCGCCGTAGCAAGGAGCCGATTGGGGAGAACGACATCGTCGAGGGGAGAGCTGGAACTCCATCAGAACAGATGGAGAATGGTGCTAACGGAAGAATTTTGGAGGATATGCCAAGTGTTGGCATACTCCATGTTTGCGTCAGGAACAAGTTCTGTTGTAGAATTCATTATAACTGTTTATAGATTACAATGAATGTAAAAGAGTAAGCTTCGTACTTTGTAAAACTACTCTTTACAACAAAAATCAAATTACAAGCTCCTTAGAAACAAATGCCGGATCGTTGTTTGGATCGCTGCTTGTGTGTGATCTTTGCCTGTGCTAGGGGTGCGTTAGCCCGTGGACCACCGATTCACAGATTTTGGTTGAATTGTGAAGGTTTTGGGGATCCTTCCTTCGTTTATCGAAGTAAGAATTTAAAGCAAATATCTTATCGATGTAAGATGTTCACTCTTCTAAAGATCAAGTCAGAGCTTAGATCTCTAGGAATCGCCAAAAGCTTCTTGAGGATGTTTGTGAAGAATGAAGACTCTCTCTCTTGCTCTAATTCACAAAAGCTTAAGTCTCTATGCTCCAATCTGCTCTCTCTGCTTGTCTCTTCTGCCCTCCTCCCTTTTTTTCGTGTATATGGAGGTATTTATAGTGATAAAGGTGCATAACTGCTGAAATGGGGGTGAAATAACCAACCAGCCATATTCCCTTTGGGCGCGTCAGTCATAGGTGGTGCGGCTGAAGAGATTTCTTTGGCGCGGCAGTCATCGCTGGCGCGGTCAAAGGAGTGGTCCCCATTTAGTTTTGTAACCGCCATCCCATGACTTTTAACTCCTTAAATGTCACGATTTTCGTGGGTAGTGAGCATGATTTTCGCTTGTAACTACTTTACCCACATTCATAAGTGATCCCCAGTAGTTAATAAGCCATGTAGGCCACATAAAACTCGAGAAAACTGTTAAAAATAACATTTTTAGCATCTCAGTGGCCGCGGCAGTAGGCGGTGACGCGCATTGCCGCGGCAGTTGCCACTGCCACGTACTTCTCGGGTATTTTAGCTCTAATTTTCTTGTCCGTTGTCAGAATTAGGTAATCCAAGATGCATTGGAAAGCTGACGAATATACCTACAACTTTTGTCTTTTGAGCTTCTTTAGATTTGGATCATATCATGACTTAAATGTACAAAACATTTCCGCTACAGTCGCCACTGACGCGCACCTCGCCACGGCAGTTGGCACTGCCACGTACTTCTCGGGTATTTTAGCTCTAATTTTCTTGTCCGTTGTCAGAATTAGGTAATCCAAGATGCATTGGAAAGCTGACGAATATACCTACAACTTTTGTCTTTTGAGCTTCTTTAGATTTGGATCATATCATGACTTAAATGTACAAAACATTTCCGCTACAGTCGCCACTGACGCGCACCTCCGAGACCGTTTGTGCTGTCTCGGGTATTTTGGCTCTAACTTCCTCGTCCGATGTCGGAATGAGGTGATCCAAGATGCGTTGGAAATCTAACGAAGAGATATACAACTCCCTATTTGTGTGTCACTTTGTCTTCTTGTACGTCACTTTGTACTGCCACGCTATTGCTGCGTCAGTTATCACTAGCGCGCACCTCCGAGGCAGTTTGCGTTGTCTCGGGTATTTTGGCTCTAACTTCCTCGTCCGATATCGGAATGAGGTGATCTAAGATGCGTTGGAAAGTTATTGAAGAGATTTACAACTTTACATATGTATGTCACTCTGTTTGTGTGCACAACACCTTCCACTGTTGCGCCTATGCGCGTCAGTGTTCCTTGTCGTGGGTGTTCATATTGTTCTTCTATGTTGTTTCACATTTTCCTTTGCTTCTTTTGCCTTTGGATGATCTCCTTTAACTTAGATAGGGATATTAATATCTATAGGCATCTTTATATGCCTACAGATACCCCATCCAAAGTATCTCAGACTCTTTCTTTTATAGAGGAGTCTAGGATACTTTGGATAAGATAGGTTTAATTTCTAACCCCTTCAATACTTAGTTGAGGAGATCATGTAAAAGAACTTGTGAACGGCTTCAATTCTTGACTTCTTCATCTTTTAGTCTACTCAGTGCTTTGTAGAATAGCTAAAATTCTTCTGGTGCTGTGTTTATCGCTTAACCGATATTTAAATCTTGAACTGAAACTGATGTTTTGATTTGTGAATTAGCTCTTGTCGTTGAACTGATTGTCTTCATTGGGAATTCATATCTGAATCGCAATTGAATCCCCTGGAATCATCCATTAACTTCGAATTTTTTTCTTATCCTTATTTTGGCAAAAATCATTGATGCGTTGACCGGCGGCGTTAACTCAGTTTATCCTCGTGCGTGTACTGGAGTCTACACAGTTTAAGCTCTTAAGGCATTAGAGCATGGGGGAGTAGTTTAGACTGCAGGACCAATTGTTAAGGTTGGTTCATCTGCATGTATGGATTTTATTCTGAGTTTGTCAGATAATCAAGTCACGAGACCAACTAATGAAGCTGGTGCGTCAGTGATTATTGTATTTATAGGATTTTTGGCAAACTCTCAGCCATCAATGGATTTGATAAACCTTTACCGACTACCGTTTGAATCGGGCTAGCATACAGATTGTTTAAATCTGTCTTGTATGTAACGTTGTACTAAAAAAATATCTCTCTTAGACTTGGTAATATGATGTTGAATACATAGGCTTTGTCGTTAATACAGGAACGTACCACCCGGCGACGTGTGATAGACGTAAATTTATCTCTAATAAGGGATTGAGATAATGTCCCCCACGTATAAAATGTGGATTTGAAAATGTTGATGGGTTACGTCTTTTTGGTAAAAATATGAACCCGACACTGGAGAGGAAGAATTTTATATTCTATCTCCTGGTCTCTTGTTTGTTGGTAGAGATGAACCCGAAATTGAAGAGGAAGAATTTTATATTCTATCTCCTTATCTTTTTTTTTGTTGTAGAGATAAACCCGATACTGGAGAGGAAGAATTTTATATTCTATCTCCTAGTACAAAAGAAACTCAAAGTGGGATCTCCACTTTAAGAATCTGAAGGGTGTGTGATCTCCACTCCGAGAATCAAGAAGATTTAGATAACCCTAACTGTTTAAAGGTTTGATTATCCAATCAAAAAGAGGATTTCTCATTTATCGAGATGGAACTTTGGTCCTAACTGTTTAAAGGTTTGACCGAATAGGAGTTTGAGATGATCCTAACTGTTAAAAGGTTTGATCGTTCAATTTGTGAACCTCTCGTTCATGGAAGGAATCGTGAGGGGATTTTGGCTTTGGCCCTAACTGTTTAAATATTTGACCAAATAGGGATTTGAGACAATCCTAACTGTTAAAAGGTTTGATCGTTCATTTTGTGGACCTCTCGTTCAAGGAAGGAATCGAGATGAGATTTTGGCTTTGGTCCTAACTGTTTAAAGGTTTGACCAAATAGGGATTTGAGACGATCCTAATTGTTAAAAGGTTTGATCATTCAATTTGTGGACCTCTCGTTCATGGAAGGAATCGAAAGGAGATTTTGGCTTTGGTCCTAACTATTTAAAGGTTTGACCAAATGGGGATTTAAGACGATCTTAACTGTTAAAAGGTTTTATCATTCAATTTGTGGACCTCTCATTCATGGAAGGAATCAAGAGGGGATTTTGGCTTTGGTCCTAACTGTTTAAAGGTTTGACCAAATGGAGATTTGAGACGATCCTAACTGTTAAAAGGTTTGATCGTTCAATTTGTGAACCTCTCGTTCATGGAAGAAATCGAGAGGGGATTTTGGATTTGGTCCTAACTGTTAAAATGTTTGACCAAATGGGGATTTGAGACTATCCTAACTGTTAAAAGGTTTGATAGTTCAATTTGTGGACCTCTCGTTCATGGAAGGAATCGAGAGGAGATTTTGGCTTTGGCCCTAACTGTTTAAAGGTTTGACCAAATGGGGATTTGAGACGATCCTAACTGTTAAAAGGTTTGATCGTTCAATTTGTGGACCTCTCGTTCATGGAAGGAATCGAGAGGGGATTTTGGCTTTGGTCCTAACTGTTTAAAGGTTTGACCAAATGGGGATTTAAGATGATCCTAACTGTTAAAAGGTTTGATCGTTCAATTTGTGGACCTCTCGTTCATGGAAGGAATCGAGGGGAGATTTTGGCTTTGGCCCTAACTATTTAAAGGTTTGACCAAATGGGGATTTGATACGATCCTAACTGTTAAAAGGTTTGATAGTTCAATTTGTGGACCTCTCATTCATGGAAGGAATCGACAGGGGATTTTGGCTTTGGTCATAACTGTTTAAAGGTTTGACCATGTGGGAGTTTGATACGATCCTAACTGTTTTAATGTTTGATCGCTTAATTTGTGGACCTCTCGTTCATGGAACGAATCGAGATGAGATTTTGGCTTTGGTCATAACTGTTTAAAGGTTTGACCATGTAGGAGTTTGATACGATCCTAACTGTTTAAATGTTTGATCGCTCAAATTGTGGACCTCTCGTTCATGGAACGAATCGAGAGAGGATTTCTGCTTTGGCCCTAACTGTTTAAAGGTTTGACCGAATGGGGGTTGCCAATTATCATGGATTGAAATTTTAGGTGTTGTGTCAGAGGCCAACAGTGGGAGTGTTAAAGGCTTGGACACAGCCGGAGTTTGGGTGGATTTAACCACGAAGTATTTTGGTGGACCCACCGTCAGTTGATTTGATCGGTGAGGGATTTTATGGTGGAGGATTGTGAATTATCAAGCACTCCACAATTAGACCATAGGAGTTTCGTGGGGAAAGACTGACCCAATGAGGTCATTGAATATCATCTCAACGAAAGAGTGCTTGGAAAATCACAGTGGGAGTTGCCGAAATTAATCCCGGCGATTGAAACCAACCAAGAATCGGATGAAGGAAAAGCAAATGGGACATGCTTCATCCTTGAAGGTTTCCAGAGTTTCGTGAAGGAAGATTGACTTGATGAAGTCATTGAATCTCATCTTAATGAAAGAGTTCTCTGAAAATCACAGTATGAGGGTTTTAATCATTTTGGACATGATTAAATAGCCACAGTGGGAAGTTCTTAATCATTTTTATCATGATTAAGAGTGGATTATTCAGATGATTAGTTTTCACCTTGAATAATCTAATAGTTTCGGGTTATCCTTAAGAATACCATATATAGCATTCTCTAGGAACTTCCCGTTAAATAGGTTACCTTGAATGTACTAGGGATAGTACTTTTTTAGAAACTTTTAGCTTGTGAGCAATGTTGTTGTTCTTGATATAGAATCAGGTCTTGGTTCCTGCCTTCGTATTCAGCCATGATAACCTCGTATCCACCCCCAGCTTTTAGGTGAACCTGAGTCTAATCACATTTGGTTATATTATTAGAGCACACAATTTAAGGAAACAATTTTTAACCTCTTATATCGGTCGGAGGTTCGGGAAACAGTTTATACTCGTATACCCTTTGGAGTACATAGAGAAGCAATTTATACTCGTATACTCATCGGAGTTATATGGAGGAGCAGTTTATACTCGTATACTCTTTGGAGTTAGGGGAAACAGTTTATACTCGTGTACCTAATGGAGTAAAGGTCGTCTTTATTCTGCTTGTTTTGTCGTTATGACGCCGGAGTCAATTAAGGCTTGGATTTTGTTTTTGAGTCCAAAACAAATTTTGGTGGGATGAAGAATCCTTCTGTGGTATGCACAGTAGTTTGGATCCATAACCCTCTTAGCTCCCTCTTGATATTTAATAGGTGGTAGCTCGATCTTGTCATTGGCAAGGAGGTATTTCAAGATGGTTGGAGCTTCATTATCTTTGAAAGAATACTCCTTTTAGAACTTCGGATCGAGAGTCGCATTCACAGCGATTGCAGATATCGTCGGTTGGCTTCTCTTAGTTTTTTTTCTTTTAAGAAAGTGTTCAGCTTGTTCACTATGCATTTTTAAATCTTTCAAAGTTTTGGATGGTACGACCCCAGGGTTTCCAGGACATTGATGGAGAGATTATTATGGCATGTTTACAGGATGAACTCCTCTGTAACAGGATCTCTGCAATTCATTGCCTTGTTACGGAAGCGCTTGACAAAATTATTGACTGACTCTCCGTTTTTTTGCTTCTCATCCAGAAGGGTTCTGATTGACACTTCGGTGTCATCATCGAAGAAATTACTAAGGAATAAACTTTCCATGTCATCCCAGCAATTGATGCTCCCTAGCTTAAGACGTCGGTACCAATCGAAGGCGGGCCCACGAAGGGTGGAAACGAATGACTGGACCATTAGAGCCTCGTTTCCAGAGATCATGCCCAAATGAAACTTGAAATAAATCAAGTGCTGAATAGGCGAGCTCTTCCCATCAAACGGTGTGAAGTTAATCAGATTAAACTTTGCCAGGTACGGTATTGAATCCCATTCTCTTGGATAGGGACACAAAATACCCGTCTTCTTTACTTCCTGAGCAGACATCAAAGCATTGACTTTATTTTCAAGGTCTTGCATTTTCTTGTCCTCATCTTCATCTCTCTTTGAGTGTTGTTGAGCAGAAATAATTAAGCCACCCCTAGTGTTATTAAGAGGTGCAATTGAACCACCCTCAATATTATTATTGGGAGGATCCGTTGAACCACCCCCAGTGTTATTGTTATTAGGAGGTGTATCAGCCATAATGACTTCATCCACTTTCGGATCGTTGTCATTTATAACATTCTGAGTGTGGTGGCTGGATTCAGCTCGCTGACTGGATTCAGGAGGTTGAGGCCGTTGAGCTTGCAATTCTCTTATTTGTTGGATAGCCAACTCCATCTCCATCTTCATTTCAGCTCTAATTTCTTCACGTTGCTTGGCTAGAGCTTCTTGAAGCATTTGAGCAAATTGATCAGGAGTGATTGTGAACACTTCTATGGCTTGTCCTGTGCTAGATATTGTATCATCCGAAGCAATCGCAGAACAAGTGTTCGAAAGTTCATCCTTTGAGGACATTCCTTCATGCATTTTCTTGTAATCCCTACGTCTGATGGCTCTTAACTATAGTCGAGACATCCGTTGAGCAATTCTTGAATTGACTTTTCCTTCCGGGGAAAAGTCGGAATTTGATTCACTTGAATGCCGCTTAGATTTTTCTTTATCAGCCATGTTGATGGTGACTTCAGGGAATTCGTCATCTTGGATACCTGATCTTTTATTGCGGAAATGCCTCGGCTTAGGCTTCGACATTTCAGTGAAAAGCCTCTAGAACACTGAGACTCTTTGTGGGATGGCTTCTCATTTGGAGTAGTCATATTTTGACAATACTGCTCTAATGAGTCGCATACAGAAACGATGAGAGCTCATTTCTCGGACAATCCTCTTTCGAGTTTTGTTCACACCCCCACCTTGATAGTACAACTCATCGGTATGATTATCGTAGAATCCTATCGTCTGTTGGTATGACCCCCCAGGTATAACGATGTCTTTTGACGAACATGTCTTGTTCTGAGGATGTAAAGCCTTGTTGGCGTTCTCAGGACAACTTATTGTCGCATTTGAGCGATCCAAGGTCACATCAGGAGTCGCATGTTTAGAACCATGCCCTTGCAGGTGCATAGTCTTAACGGGCTCCTGAGTCTCGTTACGAAATCTCAAATGAGTAGAAATTGGGGCTTTCCCATCCTGGAGTTGTCTTGACTTGATAGGAAGATACTTACGACCCCCAGTGTAAGAATCTATTTGGGGTTCATTCACCGGACCCAAACGTTCTTTGATTATAATTCTACCTCGATTATCAAGTAATGGACCGAGGCGATCCGCCATTTTGATCTTAAATTTTGATAAGTTGGGACTGACTCATGACTTCACTGGTAACATATCAGAAGTGATTATAGTAGATGAACCAGGAATGGATGTCCACGGAGTCAAAAGAGAAACATTGGAAATTTCCTTTTGGCCACGATAATGGAGACTGCCGCCGTTGAAGAAGGTGTCGTGGCAGTGGGGACTACCATGATTGAAAGAGGTGCCGCGACAGTGGGGACTACCGTGGTTGAAAAAGGTGCCGCAGCAGTAGGGACTGCCACGGTTGAAGAATGTGACGCGACAGTGAAGACTGTCGCGGTTGAAGGATTGATCCCGCTGATCTAATTTTTGTGTAAGTTTGGATTTGGGGATCCACACTTGGACGATTTTTGGTGATTTTTTAGACACCATTTCCTCCTTCTCTTCTTGTCTTTGTTGCAAAAGAGCACGAGTATGAGCGGCATTTGCATGACGCTTTTGTATACGTTCTTTGAGAGTTGAACGAGCCTTTTTTATAAGAGTCCATTCCTTCGTCGTGAGTTGTGCAGAGATATAAGTGGTTTGACGTTGAGGCGACTGAACCACTTGATGTTTCCTCGATTCTAAGCCCGCATAGTAACAAACTCCATCGGTTTGTTCCAAGGCCTTAGCCAATTGATGAACGTGACATTGGCGTTGCCTCTGACGAGCCCTCTCCGTCAGTGTTGGCAAACTTCGATCGAACGATTCCTTATTTATGGGGGAATCATTATGAGTAGAGCTTCCGACTTTGGGAGTCGCCAGGATAATATTGCGAGGGGAGGCCTCATCAATAATTGGGTGAGAATCTTCACCTTTAGCCTTCTTTGGCGTATAATCCTTCTTCAATCATGAGATCCTCTTGTACTTGTGAGACAATGAAGATCTTGAAGAGGATGATGAGAGATATTCCTCAAACATGGTTTGGTCAAACTCGTATTCGACCGTGGATTTAACTAGAATCTTGATCGGCTGCGACACGACGGTCTCGACAGTGAGACCGTAGTCATTTGTTGTCTTGGAGGTCGTTGCTGCCATTGAGGTGTTTGCTGCTTTGGCATTTGTTGTTATGGCTGTGTTTGCGTCAGGAACAAGATCTGTTGTAGAATTTATTATAACTGTTTATCGATTATAATGAATGTAAAAGAGTAAGCTTTGTACTTTGTAAAACTACTCTTTATAACAAAAATCAAATTACAAGCTCCTTAGAAACAAATGCCAGATCGTTGTTTGGATCGCTGCTTGCGTGGGATCTTTGCCTGTGTCGGGGGTTCGTTAGCCCGTGGACTACCGATTCACAGATTCTGGTTGAATCATGAAGGTTTTGGGGATCCTTCCTTCGTTTATCGAAGTAAAAATTTGAAGCGAATATCTTATCGATGTAAGATGTTCACTCTTCTAAAAATCAAGTCAGAGCTTAGATCTCGAGGAATCGCCAAAAGCTTCTTGAGGATGTTTGTGAAGAATAAAGACTCTCTCTCTCTTACTCTAATTCACAAAAGCTTAAGTCTCTATGCTCCAATCTGCTCTCTCTGCAAGGTGCATAACTGCTGAAATGGGGGTAAAATAACCAACCAGGCATATTCCCTTTGGGCGCGTCAGTCATAGGTGGCGCGGCTGAAGAGATTTCTTTGGCGCGGTAGTCGTCGCTGGCGCGGTCAAAGGAGTGGTCCCTATTTAGTTTTGTAACCGCCACCCCACGACTTTTAACTCCTTAAATGTCACGATTTTCGTGGGTAGTGGGCATAATTTTCGCTTGTAACTGCTTCCCCCACATTCATAAGTGACCTCCAGTAGTTAATAAGCCATGTGAACCGCATAAAACTCAAGAAAACTATCAAAAATAACGTTTTCAGCTTCTAAGTGGCCGCGGCAGTAGGCGGTGACTCGCATTGCCGCGGCAGTTGCTACTGCCACGCACCTCTCAGGTATTTTAACTCTAACTCCCACGTCCGATGCCGAAATGAGGTGATACAAGATGAGTTGGAAATATGACGAAGATATCTACAACTTTTGTCCTTGGAGCTTCTTCAGATTTGGATTATATCATGGCTTAAATATACAAAACATTTCCACGGCAGTCGCCACTGGCGCACCTCCGAGACCGTTTGGCTACTGCCACGCACCTCTCAGGTATTTTAACTCTAACTCCCACGTCCGATGCCGAAATGAGGTGATACAAGATGAGTTGGAAATATGACGAAGATATCTACAACTTTTGTCCTTGGAGCTTCTTCAGATTTGGATTATATCATGGCTTAAATATACAAAACATTTCCACGGCAGTCGCCACTGGCGCACCTCCGAGACCGTTTGTGTTGTCTCGGGTATTTTGGCACTAACTTCCTCGTCCGATGTCAGAATGAGGTGATCCAAGATGCGTTGGAAAGCTAACGAAGAGATCTACAACTCTCCATTAGATCGTCACTCTGTTTTCTTGCATGTCACCTTGTACTACCGTGCTATAGCCGCGTCAGTTATCACTGGCGCGTACCTCCGAGGTAGTTTGCGTTGTCTCGGGTATTTTAGCTCTAACTTCCTCGTCCGATATCGGAATGAAGTGATCTAAGATGTGTTGGAAAGCTATCAAAGATCTCTACAACTTTCCATAGGCGTGTCACTCTGTTTGTGTGCACAACACCTTCCACTGCCGCGCCTATGTGCATTAGTGTTCGTTGTCGTAGGTGTTCATATTGTTCTTCTATGTTGTTTCACATATTCCTTTGCTTCTTTTGGCTTTGGATGATCTCCTCTAACTTAGATAGGGATATTCATATCTATAGGCATCTTTATACGCCTACAGGCTGCTGTTAGAGTTACAATTAGAATGTCTTATTTACATCCAGTGTATTTGACTGCGCCTTACCTTTACCACTAGGGGTGAAGTTCTGTTTTGGGGCATTATTGGCCGACTGACCCCTTTCAGTTTTCTTCCTCTTAAGGAAGCATTCAGTTTGCTCCCCTCGTACCTTCAACTCTTTCCATGTTTTGGATGGTGTCATGCCCATAACTTTTAACACATCTAAGGAAAGGTTCTTGTGGCATGTTTGGAGAATAAATTCTTTTGTGAACAGATCTCGACAGTTCATCGCCTTATTTCGGAAACGCTTAACGAAGTTCTCAACTAGTTCTCCGTCTTTCTGCTTCTCATCAAAGAGTGTTCCAATTGACACTTCGGTGTCATCATCGAAGAAGTTGGTGAGAAACATAGTCTCCATATCATCCCAGCTATTGATACTTCCTGGATTGAGTTGGCAGTACCAATCAAAGGCGGTTACGTGAAGAGTTCCTATAAATGATCATACATCAGAGGTTCATTGCCTGAAATGACCCCTAGGCAAGACTTGAAATAAATTAAGTGTTGGGTGGGTGAACCTCTTCCATCGAATAGCGTGAAGTTAATCAGGTTGAACTTTGCCAGGTACGGAATTAATTTCCATTCCCTCGGATAAAGACGTGGATGTTCGCGGGAAAAATTGTGTTCTTTGATTCCATTGTACTCTTGAGTAATAGTTTATCGATTACAAAAGATCCGGTCTTTTTATAAGATCCGGTTACAACAAAATCAAAAAAGAAATAAAAATTACAACTTTCCTTATTTGTCGAATGAATCGTGACATCCTGTTTTGCGGTCTCTCGCTTGTGTGGGTTCTTCGCCTGCGCCGGGGTTAATCCGTGGACCACCGCGTGATCTTGATCCGATCGGATCTACACGGTATCGCGGGTGTTATTTCACGAAGGAAATAACAGCCAAGGGGATTATTTCACCAAGGAAATAATAGCTCGTAGTAATCGAAATCGACCAAGCGAAATCGAGACTCTTCTCGGGATCAAAAACCAAGCTCTGATCCGGAGGGAAACCGTGTAGATTTCAGATCTAATCTCTCTCGAACTCCTGCCTTATTTGGCGTGGATGATCGCCAAGAACCAGATCTGAGAGTCGCGAGTCTTCTAAGGTTTGGAATCCGAAGGTGATATTCTAAATCCAGGCATAGTTTCGGCTCCAAATCCAACCTCCAAAACAATTAGCCACCAAGCTATTTATAGCATTTAGATACCAGATCTGGCCAGATGGCCAGATCTGGCTTGGCCAGGTGGCTCGCCACCTAGTGCTCGGCCACCGAGCCCACTCTGTGGCTCTGTTGCCGAGCACCAGGGGGGCTCGCCATGGCCGAAGCACGCCTAGTGCTCGCTTTGGCATGGCCCGCCACCTAGTGGCTCGCTTCTGGCCGAGCCCACCGAGTAAGCGTTTTGGCCCGAGAGTCCTCCAGCGGTTGCCATTTTGTGTTCCCGGTTCGTGTTTTCCGAACCAACTTTATTGATCTAGACTGATTTGGTAGTCCGGGTATCCTGATTTGGCGTAAAATCCGCATTCGTGTTTAACCTGTCCGGTAATACCTCTTCGTCGCATCTCCTAGCTTCGATGTTGTGTCTAAGATCACGCTTGATACATCATCCGAAGGTTCTCTGGTACTTGTCGACATCACACGTGCGACTGTGTTAGGGACCTATAAATAGTTTATAGCCTATGAAATACCTCCCTCAAAAGTATTTTAGTCTATCTTTATAGACAGTCCGGAATACTTGGATAGATTGTCCAAACCTTCAATCGTGTAACGGACCTGGAATGGCTTCTATTACTTGAATTCTTCAATCGTCCAGGCTATTCGGCATGCTTTGTCAAGTCCTGGCAGGTTTCCGGTGCTTGCATTTAGTTGTCTGACGTTAGTCGAATTTTGAACTTAAAGTTATCACTGATTTCCTGATTTTAGCTCGTGTTATGCATTTCAACATAAACCCACGCATCGATTGGTCTGGCATGAGTTTAATTTGTAACGCGTTGTCCGGCGTTGCCACGTTTAATACTGGTACGTCTGCTGGAGGTCTTGAGAAGTTAGTTAACTCTTATATTTTTTGAAGTGTTGTTGAGTTACCTTAAGAAAATTTTTAGAAAAATACTCTCAGAACATTTCAACCAAAAATAGGAATGAGTTTTATACTCGTATATCTATTGGAGTATTAAAAATTAGCTGAACCGCCTGATAATAGACCAAAAGGCAGTAATTACTCCAAAAATCCTCTGACCCCCTTTCCGAATAATGGAGAGAATGAATAATATGGCTGAGCCTTCGATCGATTTTGAAGTCTTCGACACTTCGTTCACTCCAATATTATTTTGGTTCAAATTGGTTTCAAACTGGTGTCAGACTGTTAGCGATGGTCAGACGGTTTAGGCCTGGTTCAGCCTGTTTGCTGTTTAGCCAGTCTAGTCTGGTTCAGCCAGTCTTGGTCTGTTAAGCTGTTAGTCGGTTTAGCCTCATTTGAACATGACTTTATCCTGGTCCTGTATGGTGATTATGCCTGTTTATCCGTGTAGACAACTACTCAGCTGATACATCATACAACAGTTACACCTCACTACCCCAGTGACCAAGGGGAAGGAGGGTATAAATAACACAACTAAAAATTCATTTATTTCTCATCTAAGGCTTTTAACACGATTCTCCTTTTTGTGTAGGCTGTCTCCTCGGCTTTATTGTCTTGTAAGGAGTATTATGCAGACGAACGGATCCTGAGAAGATCGTCATCTGTATGAACCCGTACCTCTCTCTCATTCGGGAATGTTATGATTGAAACCCTCAACGGTGATTTCCTCGCAAATTTAAGCTCTTCCTTTTCTAAGAATAAATTCAATAAGGGATCGGAATCCGGATCTTGTGAGGCTATAGTTGTGACACTTGATTGCTGGAGACGGAGCTTCAGATTTATAGTGAGCTCTAAGGATGCAAGTGGCTCTTCATCCATTGCTGCCCATAGATTGCTCGCTTCAGACATGGGTACTCGATTTTTGCTGAGCTCGAATCAGGTGCAGCGGGATCGGTAAGTACCGAGTGAGGCTAACCTGCTATTGGTCTTGCATATTGACAACTTGATTTTCATTACTCTTTGTAGACTAAATAAACAGCTAAGAGAAACTCCGTGAAGAAGAGGACTTTGAGTATTTCTTAATGATCAAGTAGAAAAAACAGGATCCGCAGCCCACACTGCTTTAATATTGAATGAATTGAAATTCCCTGAAAGCAGAAGTGGTTTAGACGAGGGAGACTGCTGTGAAAGACTTAGCCTCCACTGAAGAGTCCATCAGAGCTGAGTCGGATGGCTTAGGCAGCTATATGAAATGTCAAGTTTAGTCAGGCAAATTTTAGCCATGGGCTTGTGATGTATGATTTCTTTGCTGAACTACTTGGACTTTGATCTCTTAGGAAGGTTTTATCTTTATCTCTTATTATGATTCTATTCTGTTTGATAAGATTGACCAAATACTCATAGGATTTTTGGCAATACCCTTCAGCACTCACGGGTTTGGATAAGCCTTTACCGATTTACTTTGAATGGGCTAGCATGTAGATTATCTAAATCCTTCGCATGAAGTTTGCTAGAGAGTGAAATTACTCTGAACTTTTGTGCTTATATTATTGAATATCACTAGGCTTTTCTTGTTCTATGGATAGGTCTTACCTGCGACAACATGTTAGGTGTTGACTTTAAGTTTTCTGGCTAACCCAGCCTGCACGCATTGATTAGCTTCTTACCCCAGCTACTTATTCTGATTCGGGCTACGCATGGCCGCGCCGCACGCCCGAGTTCTCGTATAACCTGTTGGGTGTGGCCATGTTCTGTGTGGGAGGGCGGGGGGATTGTCTAATCCGTTATGCATGTAATGTTGTGCTAAGGAGTGAATTCTCTGAGACTCGCTGCTAGACTTCGATACAAACTTCGCCATTGTTATGGTGAATAGGCTTCCCCAGCAACGTGTATTATAGTGCTGACTTACTTCCTATTTCAGGCTTTAGGAAAAACCAAAAATTCGAACTCTGGTTCTTTTCTACGGAGAAAGACTAAAACCGGCGACGCGTGTAGGCGTCGGCATATCCTTTCTTAAGTCAAGATGAAATTCCCCATGCTGTGAGGCATGATCTTTAGTGTTATTAAAACACCTGCGACAATGTTGAATATGCGGACGGGTGTTACTTTTTAACGGTTAAGATAAACCGGCAGCGCGGGTTAACGCAGACCTTATCCCTGCTAGGTTTCAGGATAAATACCGCCAGATCGAACTCTTTGATCTTTTCTTTGGAGAAGACTAAACGCAGCGGTGTATAGTGCGCAGACTTACTCCTTCTAGGATTGTGGATAAACCTTCCCTAGGCTTAATCCTAGATCGCAAATTCTTGGAAAAGGTTTGGTGGGGCGGGGAAGGAAGAATTTATATTCTATTTCCCGTCTCTTTCAGGTGAAGCGACCAACTAAAGAAGCGAGTTTATATTGCTATTCTTGATTTCCTGGAAAGGAAGAATTTTATATTCTATTTCCAGCCGCAAAAGAAAAAGAAGTGGAATGCTCCACTCGCGAGAATCTGGAAAATCTAGATAACTTACCTTTAAGGATTGGTTTATCTAAACTAGATGAGTTTTTCGGTTTATCGAAGTGAAATTTCAACCTTCGGTTTATTAAACCATGAGAGGCTTAACAAAGATAAAAAGAAGGGAGTTCTTTCGGTCTATCGAAAGGGAGTCTGACCTGAAAGTGGACCTCTTGTTCATGGAAAGAGTCAGAAGGCCAGAAAGACACTTGGTGGACTCACTGTAATTGAAATGATCATGAGGGATTTTGGTGGTGAAAAGATTTGGGTTATCCTCTAGAATATTAAGTTGTAATATTCTTCAAGAAGTCTGTAAATGAGTTATTCTGAATGTACTAGGGATTTTATAGCATTTCAGACTTCCCATCTTATTGCATAAATTGCCTGGGGCCCTCTTGAGTAATCAGGCGATATGCACGTTTGAGTAGACTGTGCTATCGACAAACGGTCGCTTCCCTTTGGTTACAAATTTACTTTCTTCTTGGAGTTGAGGATTATTGCCGGCGAGCAGCGAGGACAGATTCCTTCTGAAGCTCTCTGTCGGTACTCTTTTGTTAAATCCTAGATATCTGGCTTGAAAACTCAATGTGTTGTTGAGGCTCTAAGCGTTCATCTAACATTTTGACTTTTCGAGACGTATTTCTGATGTTGTTCTTCCTATCATCATCTCGGTTGCGAGAGGATCCAAGGATGGGATTTGGATTTCATGTGGTACACATCTTTCATACCGTACTACCAATGAATATGAGTGGCGCCCTGTAGGTGTGCGTATGGTGGTGCGATAAGCCCAGAGTGCTTCACCGAGTATCATCCAGTCCTCCGTTATTTGTCTCAGCGAGTTTTTGATAGGATCTAATGACGTCTTGTAAATCCTCAGCTAATCCATTCGAGTGGGGATAATAAGTTGTTGACCGAAACATATTGCTTTTGAACTTGTATAAACCTAACAAGTGTTGCTTATAAACTGCTGGACGCGTGTCTGAGATGAATCGTCTTGGCACATCGTGTCGGTATATAAGCATATTTTGATAAAATTGATGACGTTGGTTCGTCTTCACTTCTCTAAGCAGAATTACTCAGCACTTTGAAAGTAATCTGTGATTGCGAGAATTAATTCGTTCCTTTGATCGAAGGGGTTTTGAAATAGGACGACAAATGTCCATGACCCCATAGTCTCAAACGCGAAGACGGTGGTTGACGTTGTAAAGTCCGGTGATGGTGCAATATAATTTGCATGTACTTAACAAGCATGACACTCTCGGGCGTATTCGATTGGTCACGAACCAATTGTTGGCGCAAAAATATCCGCACTTCTCCCTGATGTGATCATAAGTTTGGGACGGGCTGATGCGCACCACATTCTCTTCGTGTGCTTCCTTAAGAACTTCTTCTGTTCTTTGTTTCGAAAGGCATCGGAAGTAACAAACGCACGACTTCTACGGTATAGACGTATGGGTCTGCGGTATTATAGAAGAATCTTGGTCTGCTGCGGGTGGATTGATTCCGCTTTCTTTTACATCGCTGCTGGAAAAACTACATATTGGACGTAGTCAATGATAGGAAAACCCAACTCAGGACTCAGACTCAATTTGAGTTGAATCACCTCCTTGGCATATGTTTTCTATCATCTCCTCTTTATGTCATATCGTATATGGTTGCAAGCTGATCGCGTCCTTACTGTGATAATAGTTCAGTTTGAGGAGCTTAACGCAAGTGATAGCGCTAGTGCTACAGTTGGGCATCGCATAAGCTTCTGGAATGAGGGATGTATTCAATCAAGAATTTCTTTCGAAGACATACTCGATTTTGATGGCGCTGCCTGGTGGTAGGGATCAGGTCTTGGTTCGCTGACTTCAACCCTCGAGGCCCTTGGTGACTAATCAATTGGGAATCCCAAAAGCTTTGAATATTCTTGCGCCCAGGCTTCTTGGCGAAACTGATCACAATGAGAAGCGCATTGTACTGCGGCTACGTTATTGACCCATGGAACAGTCAAAGATCAAGCTGAGGGCTCACATGCATCCCAGGGAAACTAAAACAACTCCAACTCCGAGGAGACTGTAGAGCATCCGGGGTTATTGCTCTATTAACTGCTCTCTGAAGCACCATCGAAGTATAAGGCCATACTTGTTGTGCGATGTAGTGTTAACTCGGTTTTAATCCTGGCAGTATATATACTTCTGCTATATCTCGTTGTCTGAGTTTGGCCGCAAAAGATCACAAATTGCTTGCTCCTTTGATCGATTCTGTCTGTTTGTAAGTGCAAATCTATTAGGACAAGAGAAGGGCCCATTCTCTCAAGTCGCTAATCATAAGGCGATTGCATTCATAAATACCGGTACTGCGATTCACGTTAGAAATGACGTAATCGTACTGTCCAAATAGCAATGCCGCTCTTTTGCATTTACGAATCTAATGGCGAGCATTCCTTTACTCTATCAATCGATATCGAGACTCGGCGCCTACCAAGGGAGGGCGACTTAGGTAATAGCCTGCCTGTTCGTGACGGCATTATTCATCGTCTTGGTGCTAGTAAAGCATTATCGAGTGGTTCACGCCTGTGAGATAATCAAGAACGTCTACCTGATTTGGTGGACGGAAGCAGAGGATTCATCAGATAGTTTTGATATTTTTGAATGCTTTTGCAGCGTCGTCCAAATAAATGAACACCTTTCTTTTTGTGTTTCTTTATTGTGAATGGTGGCAACTTTCAGAAAGATTTGAGGATGATAACCGCGAATGTAGTCCTAACCGACCATGCAATCTCTCTGAGTTCTCTTAAGATTTCTAGGGGTGCAGTTATGTAATCGCCTTCGAGCCTTTATCAGCGACGAATGTTTACTCTTTAGTGTCGACGACAATCCAAAGAATTTTTCACTGGAACATTGCAAGGAAGGATTAGTGGGTTCATCTTCAATTGATGACTCTGCATCGAGATCGAATCGTCTTCAGTCGCTTGATGTGATCTCTTTGTTACGGCTTTTTACAACCAAATATAACGAACATTCGACTGTTTCCTGAGATGTTCTTGAAAATCTTAGTCTCATTGCTCGCGGTACGATGCACCTGTATTCTTTAGACAAAAGCCTATCCACGTGTAAGCAAAGACACCAAGGGCCGTTTCTGAACGTGTATGCTTCTCGTCCATCTGGTGCATCTTGGATTGGTTTATATCTCTGAAAAGCATCCATAAAGACATTACTCTCAAATCTGCATGTATTGTCGAAATGGAATCCGTCATTGGGACGAGAAAGTCATCTTTGGAGCATGTCGTATAGGTCCCTGAAGTCGATACAGATCTGATTTTACTGTTCTTACTCCTGACTGGAACAATATTGACTGCGCAGTCTGGATGTTGCTCCTATCAATAAAGTCCTGATTCAATCAATTTCTAACCTATCTCAAGGCTTCATTAATTACGAACGAAACCATGCTTTGTTGTTGTTTGACAGGTTTGGCATCCGACTTAATATCGAAGGCGATGCATCGCCAAAGTTGGGGTCGAGCCCTGGCTGTCTTCAATAGTTTCCAAGCGAAGACGTCATAATATTCCCTGACGAAGCAATTAATTCATCTGCCTTCTGCACTTGAGGGAAGACTATAGGCTGATGAATATAGGGCTTTGGTGGTCTCCGTCACCCATGTTACATTGGACTATATTTATCTCAGTGTGGGGTTCTCTCTAATTCGAACCTATCACCATACTTGCATGTTCAGGGTGATAACTATGGCTTCCATGTTGGCATTTGATACGTCGTTCTCCATGTGGACGACAGCTGTAGCCATTTCGGCCATATAGGGCTTTTGAATGCTTCCTAGACTGTGTATCGATTCCATTCTGAGGATCTGACGGATTCCATCTTTGTATTTGCTCAGGATGATTGTTATTATATTAACCAGCAACATTCGTGCTTCTGAAGAAGATTCCAACCCTAGCCTTGTCTGAATGTTATAATAAATCCGATTTCGCCTTTTGGTACATATGCCAATTTGGCTTGGATATAGGACATCGATCGAGAGTATAGACACTCCAAGGTGAAAATCATATCCTGTTTTTCTAGAGCTTGCGCGCTCGATATACTTAGATAAATGCTGACCAGCTTGTCCATC
>NC_033794.1:35034205-35036087 GCF_001876935.1 Asparagus officinalis
AAAAAATTTCAAAGCATAATTTTCAAAACCAAGAAAAGAAAAGTAAAAACACTAAAATTCTTGGTTTAACTATCAAATTTGTTTTGGTACCCAAGTATTCTTGGTACCAAAAGATTTAGGGCTATGACCCCTATCAATGAAGCTCAAAGCCCTAGGGTTATGAACCCTCTTGGGCACATATGGTGTACTAGCACGGTCAAAACAATATTCGTTCAAATGACCCTTTCGATTGCAATTCGTGCAATGAAAAGAGTGAAAAGATTTGTGTTGACCAAGTGAGCGTGCACGAAAATCATTTGCAACTGAAGATTGTCTTTTAAATTTATTTTGCAAATGAGAAACCTTATTAAACAAAGGTGGTTTACTTGAGAAATTTGGCAAGTTTGAACATTTTTTCAAATCATAACAAAACTTAGCCAAATGACCAAATCTACCACAAATATCACATTCAAACACTTGTGGTCTACTAGAAATATTTGGCAAACTAGAATTCCTTTTCAAATCAAAACAAAACTTTGCCAAATGGCCAAACCGACCACAAAGATCACAATGATACACACTAGCATGCTTATGATGAACATTATGTGCATGTGCATGAGTGTATGATGAAGAAGCCTTATGAGATGTACAAGAGGCATTAGTCTTAGAAGATTTATGTGCATCATAGCAAAATTTAGCAATGTGGCCTTTACGACCGCAAATTGAGCATTTGTAAACTTTGCTATACATATGTGCATAGTGAGTGCTTGGTTTTGAAGAGTTAGCACGAGACTTTGCACATAAGTCCATAAGTTTCTTGTTATTAACAATGCATGTGTTAAGAGTTGAATCTAAAGATGAAATGCGATATTTAATATTGTTCAACTCATCATTAGGCATAGAAGCATTGTCAATAGAAGTAGAGCAAATATGATCATTTTTAAATGATGTAAATTTACTTCTAATAGACTCTACTTCTAACATGGCATCATTCTTCTCATGAATTAAGCTAGCAACATTGGAACTCAAGGTAATATGATCCAATTTTAATTTTTCATTATTTTCTTTAAGGATCACATTATCTTTAGCAATAGTATCAAATTTTGATGCTAGCAATTCATGATCGGATTTTAAATTAACATGCTTGCTTTTAAGATCAATGAAATTATTATGTAACTTAGTGTAGGCATGCATTAACCTATCATATGCACATGCGAGTTCATTGATGGATATATCACTATCGGATTCCGAATCGCTTACCACACTAGGGCTATCACCTAGTGGCCGTGTGCATAATGATGCTCCACACTCACTTGAAGAATAATCCTCCAAACTACGTCGGATTTCCTCCAAGTTGCCTTGATGTGCTTCTATGAATTTCCATAAATTGTAAGCACTATCAAAATGAACAAATTTGTTAGAAAAGGATGAGTCAAAGGCATTAAGCAAATATTCTAACAAAAGCTTGTTCATATTAAACATTCTTTTATCATTGTTACTCCACTTGGATTTTTCCGAAGTGGGTATAATATAAGCATCTTCAATAACTTCCCATAAATCGAATTGTTTAGATCTAACAAATATGTTAAATCTAGAACACCATTGGTCATATGGGAGATTATCTATTTTAGGAGCAACAATAGGATCATAGCCTAAACAAGATGCACAATGTATGTCCATAATAAGAAAATGTATGCAAGCAAGATACAAATAAAGCTCAAAAATAGATTAGCACAATAAGCTAACTTGGATCTTTAACTCAAGGCGATTAGACCTTAAATCAAAGAGCACCAAGCTCTGATACCAATTGTTAGACCCTAGAGGGGGGGTGATTAGGGTCTTATGCTAATCTAATCCGATTAAATACCAATTAAAACTAATTAATAAGTTATCCTAGCAAGTA
>NC_033794.1:35036631-35218179 GCF_001876935.1 Asparagus officinalis
TGACCTCAGGTTCGGTCGACCGGTGCGGTCGACCGAAATCTGATACACTCAAAAACTGGTTTTTAAAGCTATTTTTGAGACTTTTGAAGATGTGTTAAAAATAACAAATGAAGTCCAAAAATTATGAAACTTTGGGAAAAGTATATAAACATGTAAGTGAACATGTTACAAAAAGAATTTTCCAAATTGCATTTCCCATTTGTGAAAAATCATCATTTTGCAAAATAGTTCAAAACACGAAAATGTAAACATGTGAAATTTGATATTTTGGTTAAACCATGTTTTAAAACTTTGCACAATGGTTATATAGACTTAATAAAATATGTATATGATTATTGTTAAGTCTAAAAACAATGAATATCATATTTTCACAAAAATTGCATATTCTATGCAATATTTTCAAAAACACAATAGAAAATATGAAATATATAATTTCATATATATAACCATAAAAACTCAAAAACATATGTATGTATATATATAACTATATATACATAGAAACCAAAACTTATGTATATATATATAACTATATATATATACGAAGAAACCAATAAATGTGTGTGTATAAGATATTGAGCTTAACGTACTTAACACACATAATATAAATCCTAAACTAAATTACCCAAGCTAGATCTTGATCTTCAATAAGCTCTTCTAGGTAATCTCGCGGATAAAACTTTAACTTTGATCTTGAACTTTGAATAGCAAGGCTTCACCGACATTCCGCCAACCTCCTTTGGATATGATCGTTGAAGCTCTATTCCATCCATCCTCCAACAACGTTGTTTGTCTATAATAAATACGAAAACACAAATACTAGACAAACAACATTAGTGGTAAATTGTTTGTTAAACATCATCAAAACAAGAAGGCCAACATCATGCACTCGTCCACTAGGGGATAACCCTAGTGTGGTAAACGATTCAACCCGAATTTGATTTATCCATTAATAAACTCGCTTATGCATATGATAGATTAATGCATGTCTATACTAAGTTGCATAATAATTTTGTTAATTTAAAAAGCAAGCATGTAGAATTAAAATCCGACCATGAGAAGTTAGCTTCCAAATTTGATGTCATTATAAAAGAAAATCCTATTCTTAAAGAAAACAATGACATGTTAAATTTGGAAAATAAAAAGTTAACCACATCTATAACTAGCTTATTCATGAAAAAGAATATGCCATGCTTGAAGTAGAAAATATAAAAAACAAAGTTTGCTCTTTTGCTAGCAACTATGTTTGCTCTACTTCAAATAACAATGCTTATATACATAATGATGAGTTGAATCATATTGAAAATAGAACATTCACTTTAGATTTAACATTAAAATCATGCATTACCAATATCAACAAGCTTATGGACTTGTGTGCAAAGTCCTATGTTAATTCTTCCAAAAAAACAACTCACTATGCACACTTGTGTAGCAAAATTTATAAGTGTTCTATTTATGACTGTAAGGGCCATTTAGTTAATTTTTGCTGTAATGCACAAAAACGTATCAAGCTTAATCATGTTTGTGCATCCCATCAAACTTCATCATCACATACACATGTACACACTCATATAGATCATCATAAACATGCTCATGTGTTTGAATGTGATGTTTGTGGTAGGTTTGGACTGTTGGCCTTCTTATTTTGATGATGTTTAACAAACAATTTACTTTTAATGTTGTTTGTCTAGTGTTTGTGTTTTTGTATTTATTCTAGACAAACAACGAGTTGGAGGATGGATGGAATTACGCATTCAGGATCATATCCAATGGAGGTTGACGGAATTGTGGAGTGAAGCCTACGCAATTCAAAGTTAAAGATTCAAGTTCAAGCTTCATCCACAAGTGTACCAAGTTGCGCTACATCGAAGATCAATTAAGCTTGGGTAATTTAGTTTAGGAGTTTATATTATGTGTGTTAGTACCTTAAGCTCAATATAATATACACACACACATTTATTGGTTTCCATGTATATATATAGTTACATATATACATATATGTTTTGGTTTGATAGTTTTCAAGTTTTACTATGAAACAATTGAATACAATTGGAAAACATATTTTTGTTTCATACTTATATGCATTTATATGATTCCATCAATATCTATTTTATTTAGTTCCATGAAATCATGTTTTAGTGTATTATATGTGTTATTTTGATAAAATACTATATTCATTGTTTATAGACTTCATAACAATAGTTTACATCTTCTATTAAGTCTACTATATTCATTGTTTATAGACTTCATAACAATAGTTTACATCTTCTATTAAGTCTACAAAATCATTTTGTATTGTTTCAAAACATGGTTTAGCCAAAATATCAAAATTCATATGTTTACATTTTCATGTTTTGGACTATTTTGTAAAATGATGATATTTTTAATTTGGAATGTTCTTTTTGAAAACCAGTCTTTGTAGCATGTTTATTATCATGTCTACAATCATTTTTCAAAGTTTTATATTTTTTGGAATTTATTTGATATTTTTAAACAAGGTTTTAAAATCAAAAAATCAACTTTTAAACATGTTCTCTCATATGTCAGTTTACGGTCGACCGCCACGGTTGACCGCGCCTTTGTTTTCCTCTCAGGATGCAGCAGAAACTTTCACGGTCGAACGCCACGGTCGACCGTCAAACTCTCTGGAAATTTTCTGAGGTTCAAAAGTGTCTCGCGGTCGACCGCGAGAATTTCACGGTCGACCGCTGATAGCCCAACGACTATTTTTGGTACAGAATCGTATTCCTGATTTTCTGGAATTTTTATTGTTTTGTTTGGGGTTTTGGCTATTGGTTTCTCTTCCTATATAAACCCCTCAACCCCTCTTCTATCAACAAACTAAGGAGAAAGTTTTAAACAAGTTTAAGAGGGTTTTACAGTTTGTTTTAAGCTTGGTTTTTTGTTTACAAAGGAGGAAGCTTACATTGCAAATTGAGGGATTCATTCTCAATCTTATTCATCCTCTCCTTTGAGTTTATAGAGAAGCTTTCTAACTCTTTTCTCTAGCAATATTATTATTAATTTTCATATTCTTATTATTGCTAGTTTGCTATTTGAGTTAGATTTTATTTCACTCATTGTTTACACACACCCACATGAGCTTATTGTATTTTCATACACAGTATATTGGGCTTGGTGAGAGTGAGTTAAAGATCCAAGTTATCTTACTTGTGCTAATCTAGTTATGATTGCATTTGTCTTGCTTGCATATATTCACATATATATCACGAATATAAATATATTTCGTTTAGGCTATGATCCAAATATTGCTCCAAAATTTAAAAATCTCTCTTATGCTCAATGGTGCTCTAAATTTAAAATATTTGTTGAATCTAGAAATATTGACTTATGGGAAGTTATTGATTGTGCTTACCTATGCCCACATTGGAGAAATCCAAGTAGAGCGATCATGATAATAAAATGTTTACAATGAACAAGCTTTTGTTAGAATTTTTGCTTAATGCTTTTGACTCATCCTTTTCTAACAAATTTGTTCATTTTGATAGTGCTTACAAACTTTAGAAATTTATTAAAGTACATCAAGAGGACTTGGAGGTAATCCGACAAGCTTTGGAGGATTCTTCTTCAAGTTCATGTGGAGCATCATGCTTACGGCAACAAGAGGATAACTCTTGTGTAGTAAGTGATTCCGATTCCGAAAATGATTTATCTATTGATGAACTCGCTTGTGTATATGAGAGATTGTCTCATGCCTATACAAAATTATAAAATAATTTTATAGATCTAAAAAGCAAGCATGTAGATTTGAAATCCGATCATGAGATACTAGTTTCCAAATTTTATGTCATTGCAAAAGAAAATACTATGCTTAAAGAGAACAATGACGTGTTAATTTTGGAAAATGAAAAATTGACCTTTTTCATATCTAGCTTATCTCATGCTGAAGATAATGCCATGTTAGAAGTAGAAACTATTAGAAATGAGTTTAATTCTTTTAGAAATGATCATGTTTCATCTACTTCTATTTCTAATACATGTATGCAAAATGATGAGTTGAGTCAAGTTAAACATTGCATATCTTGTTTAGATTCAACCTTAACAAAAAGCTTATGGACTTGTGTGCAAAGTCCCGTGTTAACACTTCTAAATCAAACACACACTATGCACACTTGTATAGCAAAGTTTACAAATGCTCCATTTGTGATCGTAAAGGTCATTTAGCTTAATTTTGCTATGATGCACACAAATATAAAAATGTCAATGCTTCTTGTATATCTCATCAAGTCTCTTCATCACATGTACACACACATGCACCCATTGTTCATCATAAGCATGATAATGTGTATCATTGTGATTTTTGTGGTAGAGTTGGTCACTTAGCTAAGTTTTTTTTGATTTGCGAAAAGTTTCTAAATCGTAAAATATTTCAAGTAGACCAACATTATTTCAAAATGTTTCTCATTTGCAAAATAATCTTAAAAGACCATCTTTATTTGCAAATGTTCCTCGTAAACATCCACATGATCAACATAACCAAATGCATCCTCTTCATTGCACTTATTACAATCGAATGAGTCATTTGCATAATTATTGCTATGATCAGACCCGTGTACTAAATGCGCCCAAATGAGTTCATAACCCTAGGGCTTTGAGTTTGAATGATAGGGGTCATATCCCTAAACCTTTTGGTACCAAGAATGCTTGGGTACCAAAATAAATTTGATTTTAAACTAAGAATTTTAGTATTTTTATTTTCTTCTTTTTTCTTGGTTTTGAAAATTATACTTTAATTGTTGAACATGAAAACACTTCTTTTTGGTTAATTCTTTTGTTTTCATAATTATTGGTTTTGTTTTGATGAGAGGTTTGTGTTTATATAATCCTCCGGGTTTATTGGGTGTTTATTCCCAAATCATGTTTACCGGATGCTAGAATGATTATATGGGTTGAAACAAGCTTAAGAGCTTGATATATTGTTGCCTCTCTTAAAATTATTTTATCAAAGATTTTGTTTTAAATTGTTGCTTTGAATTCATTATATTTCACTTATATGATGATATTTATGTGTTTATGCTTATGGATCATCTATTCGTGTCTTATAATGTATTCTATGAGTGATTTGATCAAGTTATATAAAGAAAATTTTCTTCTTTGATCAAACATTGTTTTTGGACTCAAATATTGATTTATGACTTCATTTGAGTGATTTGTTTTCACTTGAAAACTTTTTTCATGATTCTCATGTTCCTCTTCTTTTGTTTTCATAAATCTATTCTTTTATATGGGTTTTATATTTTTTTGTGTTAATGAGACACTATTTTCATATTAACATACTTATATGTGTTCTCATTGTCTTTTTGTATGTGAGTTGTGTTTAGCATGTTTCTTGCTTGCTCACATATGTATGCCTTAGCATTGATTGCATATATTCATTAAGGCATTTTGATAGGGGGAGCAATCCCTATATCTTTCTATGTGGTATACTCACCCATGCATATTGATAGGGGGAGCTTTCGCTCTCTTCATCCCTTTGTCCCCTTTTTGATGTTGTCAAAAGGGGAGAAATTTTGTGAGTATATTCTTTCTTGTTTATATGCATGATATACTATACTTTGTGTATTCATTTCCTTTCATGTATATATCCTTTTTGTAAATTGTTTGTCATCATCAAAAAGGGAGAGATTGTTGGCCTTCTTGTTTTGATGATGTTTAACAAACAATTTACTTTTAATGTTGTTTATCTAGTGTTTGTGTTTTAGTATTTATTCTAGGCAAACAACGAGTTGGAGGATGGATGGAATTGCGCATTCAGGATCATATCCAATGGAGGTTGGCGGAATTGTGGAGTGAAACATACGCAATTCAAAGTTAAAGATTCAAGTTCAAGCTTCATCCGTAAGTGTACCAAGTTGGGCTACATCGAAGATCAATTAAGCTTGGGCAATTTAGTTTAGGAGTTTATATTATGTGTGTTAGTACCTTAAGCTCAATATAATACACACACACACACATTTATTGGTTTCCATGTATAAATATAGTTACATATATACATATATGTTTTGGTTTGATAGTTTTCAAGTTTTACTATGAAACAATTGAATATAATTGGAAAACATATTTTTGTTTCATGCTTATATGCATTTATATGATTTCATCAATATCTATTTTATTTAGTTCCATGAAATCATGTTTTAGTGTATTATATGTGTATTTTGATAAAATACTATATTCATTATTCATTATTTATAGACTTCAAAACAATAGTTTACATCTTCTATTAAGTCTACAAAATCATTTTGTATTGTTTCAAAACATGGTTTAGCTAAAATATCAAAATTCATATGTTTACATTTTCATGTTTTGGACTATTTTGTAAAATGATGATATTTTTCATTTGGAATGTTCTTTTTGAAAACCAGTCTTTGTAGCATGTTTATTATCATATTTACAATCATTCCCCAAAGTTTTATATTTTTTAGAATTTATTTGATATTTTTAAACATGGTTTTAAAATCAGAAAATCAACTTTCAAACATGTTCTCTCATATGTCAGTTTACGGTCGACCGCGCCTTTGTTTTTCCCTCAGGATGCAGCAGAAACTTTCACGATCAACCGCCACGGTCGACCGTCAAGCTGAAAATTCCCACGGTCGACCGTTGAACTCTCTGGAAATTTTCTGAGGTTCAAAAGTGTCTCGCGGTCGACCGCGAGAATTTCACGGTCGACCACCAATAGCACAATGACTATTTTTGGTACAGAATCGTATTCCTGATTTTCTGGGATTTTTGTTTTTTTGTTTGGGGTTTTGGCCGTTGGTTTCTCTTCCTATATAAACCCCTCAACCCCTCTTCTATCAACAACTAAGGAGAAAGTTTTAAACAAGTTTAGGAGGGTTTTATAGTTTGTTTTAAGCTTGGTTTTTTGTTTACAAAGGAGGAAGCTTACATTGCAAATTGAGGGATTCATTCTCAATCTTATTCATCCTCTCCTTTGAGTTTATAGAGAAGTTTTCTAACTCTTTTCTCTAGTAATTTTATTATTGATTTTCATATTCTTATTATTGCTAGTTTGCTATTTGAGTTAGATTTTATTTCACTCATTGTTTACACACACCCACATGAGCTTATTGTATTTATATTTGGGTTGGTGAGAGTTGTAACAATTGAGTGTGAGCTTTCATTGTGTTCTCATCCATAGTAGAGAAAAACATTTATTATAATTGTGCTTATTGTGAGAATCACTTTGTAATACACTTGTACACCAAGAGAAGTGTGTAGCGAGAGTCGGGGATTGTCCCAAGAGGAGTGACGTTGGTTGACGAACCTAGGGAGAGGTTGTATCCGAGTACTTGAGGGAGACACGTCTAGTTCAACACTTGAGAGGGTGTAGAGTGGGATTACAAAAGTGTGTTAGTTGTAGAGTTTTCGGTAAACTAGAAAACTGTATTGTGAGGTGTAAACGTTGTTCAGGTAAACGTAGAAAACCCGGTTGTGATAGTGGAGATCTCCTCGAGGTGAGGAGCGGAGACGTAGGTCGTGGGGACCGAACTCCGTAATCATATCGTTTGTCTGTGATTGCATTGGCGCACTTATTTTTATGTTCATATCTTATATTGTCTTTGTATATTGCTTGTTGATTATATTGCCCACTATCTAGTTTAGATTATTTACCCTTGTGTTAATTATATATCCTTACATATATCTCGTAGTATATCTCATTGCAAGGATATTTACCTTTGTTCATATTGCTTATTCTTGCTTGTAACATATTGTATATCTCTCTTACAAGAATAATTTGTTAATTAGTTTTACTTGACATAAAATCAGATTAGATTAGCATAAGACCCTAATCACCCCCCCTCTAGGGTCTAACATGGACATCTTGCAAAATTTTGTTTTGATTTGCAAAAAGTTTCTTATTTGCAAAATGCTCCAATAAGACCATCTTTGTTTGATGATATTTCTAATTTGCAAAATAAATTAAAAAAAAAATCAATTTTTGTAAATGTTTCCCGTGCACAAGTTTATGGTTAAAAAAAAAAATCAAATGGGCCTCTTTCATTGTACTTATTGCAATCAGAAAGGTCATTTACATAAATTTTTTCTTTGACCGTGTTCGTCCACCATATGCGCCCAAAAGGGATCATAACCCTAGGGTTTTGAGCTTTCATGACAAGGGTCATGTCCCTAGACTATTTGCTACCAAGAGTAATTGGGTACCAAAATCTTTTTAAATTTTTTAATCAAGTTTTTTTAATGTTTTTATTTTTTATTTCTTGGTTTTGAAAAATGTGTTTTGAAATTCTTGAAAATGAAAATATTTTTTAAAGTCAATTCCTTTGTTTTTATTTTATTAATTTTTATTTTTTATGAGAGGTTTGTGTTTAAGTAACCTCCGGATTTGTTTCATGTTTACCGAGTGATATATGTTTATATGAGTTGATAGGGTTGCCTCTCTTGATTTCTTGTTGAAATTGATATTGGTTGGATTCATTGATTTATGATTTCATTTGGTTGAATTGTTTTCATTTGAAAACTTTTTTCATGATTATCATATTTTTCTTTCTTTTGATTTCATAAATCTATTTATACATTATTTTCATGTTTGTTTATTAAGATACTGTAGGTTGTCTAAAAATTACTGTAGATAGCTGACCCCCATCAAACACCAATGATGGAAGTTACAATTTGACCGCTTCCAGAAGGCTACAATTTGAAGACATTTACGTAAACCGATGACGGTTACAATCTGACAACCTTCACAATAACTAATGAAAGCTCTAATCAATAGCCTTCACAATCAACATCGGGAGTTACAATCTGACGACTCTTATATTTTTAAAGAGCTAAGACGAAGATTACAAGATGACAGTTTTTATAACGCTCTAGCAAAAGAGACTACAAATTCATGATCTTTTCAAATCTAGATGCAGAGCTCACCTCTGTATCCCAGATTCAAAATGCAGATATCTCTCAAACTCAAGTTATGTTCTGAAGTCCGTCTGTAAGATTGGACTTCGCCTGAACATTGAACTTAGCCTGAAGCTCACCAAGCTCGCTTGAGGCTCACCTCTGTGTTCAAGAGTCAAAACACAGAACTCATGCCCACATTCCAGATGCAAAATGTAAGGTTCATCCCCACAGTTCAAGTCCAAACGTAAAGCTCGTGGCCGCATTCCTAGAACAAAATGCAGAGGTCATTCCTGCATTGCAACACCAAAACGCGGAGGTCCTCCTCGTGTGGTAGAAATGAAACGCAGAGCAGAGGTCCTCCCTACGTTGTAATATCAAAACGCAGAGGTCGGTCCTGCATCGTAACATCAAAACGCATAGGTCATGCCCGCGTTCCAGATTCAAAATGTAGGGTTCATCCCCAGCGTTCTAGTTAAAAATGCATAGTTCATGGACTCAAAATACAGAGTTCATCTCTGCGTCCCAACTCTGCGTTTTAGATTTACAGCGTTGTGCGAACACATCATTTTCAGCCTAAAACAGGCCCAACTCTACGTTTCAAGTCTAAAACACAGAGTTCGGGTCCAAAATGCTATTTTTGGTGTTTGACTTGTTCAAGCTCGAGCTGAACGGTTCTAGAAACCGTTTTCCCCTATGATTGGAGGGATTTCCGCCCCATTTAGGAGCAGATTAAGGGGATAGCTACACCCCTTAATCCCCCTATAAATATGGGTAAACTCAACTGAGTTCGGGGTTGGTTTTTGAGGGGAATTGTTGAGGAATTAAGATCGACAATTATCTCTTGGAGCATCTTCTGGTCTTGGAAGAATCGGAGCATCATCAGGAGCCATTCTTGGAGCTTTCGTACTTGGCTTATAAACCGATTTTCGGTTCAAATTAACTCTGTTACGGAGTTTAAACTCGCTCTAAGTTCTTAAACTCGTTAAGAGTTATTTTCAAACTTGCCACGTAAGTTATCCTCGACATCAATCAAGAGCAATTAACCACGTTCTAGTTAAACAAGGTGTTCAGATCGTCAACGAGAAGCAAACTCGACGCGAGCATTCGAGGAAGGCATCTCATCGCTACCGTGAAGAACCCAGAATTAAACAAAGAAGAAGATTTATATTGATCCTCTTCTTTTTTGTAATCAGAAATTTAAATTGTAATTAGTAAGAGATCGAGAGAGTTGTAAACATTCTTTTTCTAAGCAGTTAGAGGGAATAAATCAAATCGATTCTTTCATTTTCTTATTATAAATTTTCCACCATACAAGAGATGGCGACTCCACTGGGGACTAGCTTTTTCACCAAGGAAAAAGTGGTGGTGCAATCCGACATCAAGCTCGCTGGAATGACTGTTAAAACTCTGATCATCAAGTTCGATCAAGCCAAGTATGAGGAGTTACTCTCCTTCCAAGGCCATGCGCAAGATCCGCAAAGTCTCCAAGGAGACTAAAGCTCCAACTGGTGCTCCTATGCCGATGGAATCCCTCTCATTTAGCCAAGATTGCTCGAACAGCCCCTCCTACTAAGGAGTGGGCTCAGCTTATGCCAAACGCATCTCTCAGTGGCACGTTGTAATATCAAAACGCAGCCTTCAGGGGTGCGTTCCACAAAATGAACGCAACTCCCAGGAGTGTGTTCCAGAACCAAAACGCAACTCTCAGAAGTGCGTTCCAAAACCAAAACACAACTCTTAGTAGTGTGTTCTAGAACCAAAACGCAGATCTCAAGACTACGTTACATCAGCAAAACGTAGACCTCAGGACTGCGTTTCACCAGCAAAACCTAGAGCTCAGGTATGCGTTCGGGTAACAAAATCCAATACATAACATGGTCAGTGAGACCCCTGAATACTCTGCGTAGCATGGCTAGATTGAGGGGTGAATATAAGAAGTCTATCGATTCAAGGCATTTCAAGAAGATCCATGTTCATCAGGAGCCAGTCCCGTCCAATCATAGACTAGGGTTCCAATTCAAACCTCACGATCAGCGAGTAACTCTTCTTGAGTTTTTACAACAGATTTGAGAGAGTTCATATCGGGAGGAAGGCTGATACTACAAGTTGCTTATTCATACCAATACAAACGAATGATTTCTGCAATTCTCTCGGGAAGCCACTGTTGCTCATGCGCAGTCAATTTGTCAATGTTCAACCCACCAACGATTGTCGCTTTGCTCAATAACCGACGACGTTCTCATAGGAAGAAGACTTCGGAGGATGAATACCTTAGAGTCACTTCTAACATGGTCGACAGAGGGAGATCATCAGTCCCTAGCTACGATAAGTCAGAGAAAGATCAGTCTCCTGGCTTGAAATACCTCCTGAATATGTCCGATTGAATTTATCAACATACTCAGACTCAAACGGGAGCCATTCCTCCGGTTAACTATCAAAGATTAGTCAGAGAAATCAATTCCGAAGATGAACACTCAGCCATTACGGAGTCCCAATCATCAAGCTTTTTCGTTAGGCATGAGAGCTTCGCCCACATGGCAGAAAATTTTGAAGATCTTTTAAAGAGGGTTGCTTGTTAGACCCTAGAGGGGGGTGATTAGGGTCTTATGCTAATCTAATCTGATTATATGCTAATTAAAATTAATTAACAAGTTATCCTAGCAAGTATGAAATGCAATAATATATATGAGCTAGGATAAGCAATATACAATATGATATATCCTAGCAAAGAGATATATAGCAAAATATATATGCAAGGATATATATAAACTAACACAAGGGTAAACAATATAAACTAGATAGTGGATCATAAAAAGGATGAGTAATGCACAATTGGCGATATAAGATAAATGCAAAAACAACTATGCCAAAGACAAACTCAAACAATCAATATGATCACGGAGTTCGGACCTTCCGTCCTACGTCTCCGCTCCCCACTCCCAGGGAGAAATCCACTAACACAATCCGGTTTGGAAGCCAGAACTTCTTCTACACACTCGGTTTTCTAGCTAACCGAAAACTCTACAACTCACACTCTTGCAATCACACTCTACACCCACACTAAGTGTTGGACCTAGCCGTATCTTCCTCAAGTGCTCGGTTACAACCTCTCCCTAGGCACGTCAACCGACGCCACTCCTCTTGGGACGATCCCCGACTCTCACCACACACTCCTCACTCGGTGTACAAGTGTATTACAAAGTGATTCTCACAATAAGCACAAATATGACAAATGATTGTTCTCAAAACAAGGTGAGAACTCAATTAAGCTCACTCTCAATGTCACAAACCCACAACCCTAAATTATACTATGAATGTAAATACAATAAGCTCAATAGGTTGTGTGTGAACAAAGAGTATCAATAAAACAATTAAACTAAACTCAAATATAAATCTAGCTTATGGAAATTATAATCAAAATAATAAATTGCTAGATGAGTTTAGAAACACTTCTCTAGATCAAGATGGAGAGATGGAGATTGGAGCCCAAACAAGAAGATAATCTCCTCCACTTGTGAAAACCAAAACAGCTTAAATGAAACCCTTAAACAAGCTTAAACAAGCTTAAACTCTTTTTAAAACCCTTGTTTAAAAACTTCTTTTAAAACATTCTTAGTAATGTGAGAATAGATTAGCAATAGGGTATTTATACCCTCTCACAACTCAGCCAAAAACCCTAAGCCAAAGGACAACAAAGCCCCCAGAAAGCCAGCTCAGAGAAAGAGCCGTTAAAAAGCAACGGCTATATTGTCGGTCGACCGAAATTTTTGTCGGTCGACCGGCAGAGAGCAAAAGCACGAAGAAGAGTTCTGGACCTTCGTCGGTCGACCGGTGGGTCGACCGATGGAGTTTTTTGGTCGACCGGACCGGTCGACCGACAGACTCTCTGTCGCCCAGTGAACATATGAACTCAGGTTCGGTCGACCGGTGCGGTCGACCGAATACTGATACTACTGAAAAACAGTTTTGAAAGCTGTACATCTAATTTTTAAACACTGTTTAAAAATATCAAATAAATTCCAAAAAATGTAAAACTTTGGGGAATGATTGTAGACATGATAATATCATCATTTAGCAAAATAGTCCAAAACACGAAAATGTAAACATGTGAATTTTGACATGTTGGCTAAACCAACTTTTGAAACTTTACAAAATGATTTTATAGACTTGAAGAAAGATGTAAACTATTGTTATGAAGTCTATAAACAATGAATGTAGTATTTTATCAAAATACACATATAATGCACTAAAACATGATTTCATTTAACTAACTAAAATTGATATTGATGAAATCATATATATGCATATGAGTATGAAACAAAAATATGTTTTCTAATTATATTCAATTGTTTCATAGTAAAACTTGAAAACTATCAAACCAAAACATATATGTATATATATAACTATATATATACAAAAACCAAAACGTGTATGTGTGTATATGATTGAGCTTAAAGTACTAACACACATAATATAAATTCCTAAACTAAATTACCCAAGCAATGATCTTGATCTTCAATAAGCTTGACTTGGTAATCTCGCGGATGAAGCTTGAACTTGGATCTTGAACTTTGAATAGCAAGGCTTCACCGACATTCCGCCAACCTCCTTTGGATATGATCGTTGAAGCTCTATTCCATCCATCCTCCAACAACGTTGTTTGTCTACAAAACATAGGAATGCACAAACACTAGACAAACAACATTAGTAATAAATTGTTTGTTAAACATCATCAAAACAAGAAGGCCAACAATCTCCCCCTTTTTGATGATGACAAACAATTTACAAAAAGGAATATATGCATGAAGGAAATGAACATATACAAGATAATACACATGCATATAAATGTATACTCACAATATTTCTCCCCCTTTGACAACATCAAAAAGGGGACAAAAGAATTAAGAGAGCGAAAGCTCCCCCTACAAATAAGCACGGGTGAGTATCAAACATACAAAGATATAGGGATTGCTCCCCCTATCAAAATGCCATATAGAAAATATGCAATAAATAAAGATTATGGCAAACATGTGAGCAAGCATAAAAGAAAAGATATGCTAAACACCACTCACAAGCAAACAAGATACAATGAGGACACATAATGATATGACATTATAAAGATAGTGTCTCATTATAAAAAATCATGAGTAAGAATAGATTTATAAAATCAAAAGAAGAGGAACATGAGAATCATGCAAAAAGTTTTCAAATGAAAACAAATCAACCAAAAGAATTCATAAATCAAAATTTATATCCAAAACCGATGTTTGATCAATGAAATGAATTTTCTTTGTGGGATTTGATCAAACCACATATAGAATACATTATAAGGCACGAATAGATGATCCATAAGCACAAACACATAAATATCATCATATAAGTGAAGTATAATGAATTCAAAGCAACAAATCAAAAACAAGACCTTTAACAAAAGAATTTTAAGAAAGGCAATAATATATCAAGCTCTTAAGCTTGTTCCAACCCATATAATCATTCTAGCATCCGGTAAAGATTTGGGAATAAACACCCAATAATCCGGAGGGTTATATAAACATAGTCCTCTCATCAAAACAAAAATAATAATCATGAAAACAAAAGATTTTATACAAGAAAAATTGTTTTCATAACCAAAAGATTTTAATGCATAATTTTCAAAACCAAGAAAGAGAAAGATAAAAACATTAAAATTCTTGGTTTAAGAATCAAATTTGTTTTGGTACCCAAGAACTCTTGGTACCAAAAGATTTAGAGACATGACCCCTATCATTAAAGCTCAAAGTCCTAGGGTTATGACGATTGTAATATGTACAATGGAAAGGAAGCATTTGCTTATGTTGACCATTAAAAGGTGCACGTGGAACATTTGCAAATAAAGATTGTCTTTTAGAATTATTTTGCAAATGTGAAACATTATCAAAACAAAACTTTCCTAAGTGGCCATATCTACCACAAACATCACATCTAAAAACATGTGGCCTACTAGAAGCATTTGGCAAATGAGATTTAATTTTTAAATCAAAACAATATTTGGCCAAATGACCAAGGCGACCACAATGATCACATCTATACACATGAGCATTCTTATGATGAATAATAGGTGCATGTGTGTGTACATGTGATGAAGAAGCTACATGAGATGCACAAGAATGATTAATATTCTTATGTTTTTGTACATCATAACAAAACTTAGCTAAATGACCTTGACGGCCGCAAATAGAACACTTATAAGTTTTGCTATACATGTGTGCATAATGAGTGGATGATTTTGATTTGGTCTTGGCACACATGTCCATAAGCTTCTTATGGTTATTAATGCATATTTTCAAAGTTGAATCTAAAGATGAAATACTATTTTTCATAAGATTCAAGTCTTCATTCTTAGGCACATATGCATTTTTAGAAGTAGAACATAAATAGTCATTTATAAATGAAGCAGTGTTATTTTTTATGTTCTCTACTTCTAACATGGCATCAATCTTAGCATGAGATAAGCTACTCTTTCATGAGTTAAACTAGCAACGTTTGAAGTTAAAGAAACATGATCCAATTTTAATTTTTTATTGTTTTCTTTAAGGATCACATTTTCATTTGAAATAGTTTCAAACTTAGATGCTAACAACTCATGATCGGATTTCAAAATTTCATGCTTGCTTTGTAAATTAATGAAATCATTTTGCAATTTGTTAAAGGCATGTAATAATTTTTCACTAGCACAAGCAAGTTCATCATTAGGTAAATCATTTATGGTTTCGAACTCGCAAACCTCACTAGAGCTATCGCCTAGTGGCCGTGTGCATGACGCTCCACATGAACTTGAAGCCGGATCCGCCAAAGCTTGTTGGATCGCCTCCAAGTCCCCTTGATGTGCTTCAATAAATTTCCATAAGGTGTAAGCACTATCAAAAGAATCAAGCTTGTTAGACATAAATGAATCAAATGCATTTAATAAAAATTCTAACATAAGCTTGTTCATAATAAACATCTTTTTATCATGTTTGCTCCACTTGGATTTCTCCAACGTGGGCACAATATAAGCACAATCAATGATTTCCCATAAATCGATATTTTTAGATTGAACAAATATTTTGAATCTAAAACACCATTGAGCATAAGGGAAAGCATTGAATTTAGGAGCAATACTAGAATCATAGCCTAAACAAGATGCATCATTCATATCCATAATTTGTAAAAATATGCAAGCAAGATACAAATGCAATCAAAACAAGATTAGCACAAAAAGATAACTTGGATCTTTAACTCAAGGCGATTAGACCTTAAATCAAAGAGCACCAAGCTCTGATACCAATTGTTAGACCCTAGAGGGGGGGTGATTAGGGTCTTATGCTAATCTAATCCGATTAAATGCCAATTAAAAATAATTAACAACTATATTCTTGCAAGATAGGTATACAATCTATTATGGGCAAGAATAGATATATCCTATATGATAAAATATATATGCAATGATATATAAACTAATACAAGATGATATATCCTACCAAGAGATATACAATATGATGTATGCAAGGATATGTCAACTAACACAAGGGTAAACAATATAAACAATATAGTGGATGAAATAAATGAGTAGTGCACAATTGGCGATATAAGATAAATGCAAAAACAACTACGCCAAAGACAAACTCAAACAAGCAATATGATCACGGAGTTCGGACCTTCCGTCCTACGTCTCCGCTCCCCACTCCCGGGGAGAAATCCACTAACACAATCCGGTTTGGAAGCCGGAACTTCTTCTACACACTCGGTTTTCTAGCTAACCGAAAACTCTACAACTCACACTCTTGCAATCACACTCTACACCCACTAAGTGTTGGACCTAGCCGTATCTCCCTCAAGTGCTCGGTTACAACCTCTCCCTAGGCACGTCAACCGACGCCACTCCTCTTGGGACGATCCCCGACTCTCACCACACACTCCTCACTCGGTGTACAAGTGTATTACAAAGTGATTCTCACAATAAGCACAAATATGACAAATGATTGTTCTCAAAACAAGGTGAGAACTCAATTAAGCTCACTCTCAATGTCACAAACCCACAACCCTAAATTATACTATGAATGTAAATACAATAAGCTCAATAGGTTGTGTGTGAACAAAGAGTATCAATAAAATAATTAAACTAAACTCAATATGAAATCTAGCTTATGAAATTATAATCAAAATAATAAATTGCTAGATGAGTTTAGAAACACTTCTCTAGATCAAGATGGAGAGATGGAGATTGGAGCCCAAACAAGAAGATAATCTCCTCCACTTGTGAAAACCAAAACAGCTTAAATGAAACCCTTAAACAAGCTTAAACAAGCTTAAACTATTTTTAAAACCCTTGTTTAAAAACTTCTTTTAAAACATTCTTAGTAATGTGAGAAGAGATCAGCAATAGGGTATTTATACCCTCTCACAACTCAGCCAAAAACCCCAAGCCAAAGGACAACAAAGCCCCCAGAAAGCTCCTCAGAAAAGTAGCCGTTGTGCCCAACGGATCTATTGTCGGTCGACCGAAAATTCCGTCGGTCGACCGATGAGAGCAAAAACACGAGGAAAACATTCTGGACCATCGTCGGTCGACCGGTGCGGTCGACCGATGGAGTTTTTCGGTCGACCGGACTGGTCGACCGACAGACTCTCTGTCGCCCAGTGAACATATGAACTCAGGTTCGGTCGACCGGTGCGGTCGACCGAATACTGGTACTACTGAAAAACAGTTTTGAAAGCTGTACATCTGATTTTGAAACACTGTTTAAAAATATTAAATAAATTCCAAAAAATATAAAACTTTGGAGAATGATTGTAGACATGATAATAAACATGCTACAATGACTGGTTTCGAAAAAGGACTTCCCAAATAAAAAATATCATCATTTAGCAAAATAGTCCAAAACACGAAAATGTAAACATGTGAATTTTGACATTTTGGCTAAACCAACTTTTGAAACTTTACAAAATGATTTTATAGACTTGAAGAAAGATGTAAACTATTGCTATGAAGTCTATAAACAATGAATGTAGTATTTTATCAAAATACACATATAATGCACTAAAAACATGATTTCATTTAACTAACTAAAATTGATATTGATGAAATCATATATATGCATATGAGTATGAAACAAAAATATGTTTTCTAATTATTAACACACATAATATAAATCCTAAACTAAATTACCCAAGCTAGATCTTGATCTTCAATAAGCTCTTCTAGGTAATCTCTCGGATGAAGCTTTAACTTGGATCTTGAACTTTGAATAGCAAGGCTTCACCGACATTCAGCCAACCTCCATTGGATATCATCGTTGAAGCTCTATTCCATCCATCCTCCAACAACGTTGTTTGTCTACAATAAATACAAAAACACAAATATTAGACAAACAACATTAGTGGTAAATTGTTTGTTAAACATCATCAAAACAAGAAGGCCAACATTGCTAAGCAGGAGGCCATGCTCCGAGCATAACAGGAAACCATCAATCAACTTTGGGATATGATAGCTCAGATCATTACAAATAGAGCTAATTTCCTGAAAGCTGAGTCACAACCTCGGTCGAAATCCTCCCGGAAAAGAGGATCATCCACATCGAAGGGGAAACAAAGAGTGAATGAGATTGCTAAGCAAGAAACTCATCACGAAGATTCATCCTCCGAAGAAGAAGCTGAGAATGAGCAAAATCCTCAGTCGGCTAAAATCGAGGAATTAGAAGCACGCCTCAATGCTATAGCCCAGATAGTTGTTAGGCCCTATCCTACCGAATGAGATGTAGCCCCTTATCCTCCAAAGTTTGAAGTCTTAACACTACAAACTTTTGATGACACGGGATCACCGAACCAACACATCTATCATTTTAAGTCACAGACTAGGAATGTGATATCAAACGATGGCATACTGGCTCGATTGTTCATTGGCACCCTCAAGGGAGTTGCCTTTGAAAGGTTCAGGAAACTGTCTGCGGTATGTATCCAAAAGTGGGCGGATCTAAAGAGACTCTTCCTGTCAAGATTCTTTGAAGAGGATAAAGAAGTTTCCATTCATAACCTTCTCGTCATTAAGCAGAAGAAGAGGGAGCCCGTCAAAGCCTTCGTCAAGAGGTTTTGAAGCATGACTCTTCGATGTTCGTCAGGTATGACACAATCTACCCTAATGGAGACCTGTCGACACAACTTGCAAACCAAACTTCTAGCACAAATGAGGATTGCAGAATGTCATTCCTGGAGACAATTAATCTCTCAAGGTGAACAGGTTCAAAAAATTATTACCAGGGTCAAAGCTGAAGAACAAAGTAGACAGAATCAATTTGAGTAATAGGACCAAGCCCAATCTTCTCAATCAGAAGGGGAAGATACTACGACCACTGAAGCCAATCCTCTTCAAAAAGATGACGGATCCACCAAACTATCAAGTTAACAATATACCTCTGATAGTCCATTTTTCCAAATTCCCCCACCAATCATTTTCAGTAGGATAACGGGTCCACAAAGCTATCACGTTAATAGTTACCTCTGATAGTCAAACTCGTCAGATAGTGGCCCACTAGGTAATGTACCCTGTCTTCCCCTTTTCCCCCATACACTTGTTTAAGATTGGGGGTTGGTTTATTTGTAATCCATTGGATTATGAGTAATAAATTTTTTGAGTTGTCATGTTTAATAGAATACCTCTGTCAGCCACAAAATCAATAAAAACTATCACGTTAATGATTACCTATGATAGTTCATTTTCTCCAAATTCCCCCACAAATCCTCTTCAATAGGATGTCGGGTCCACCAAAATTATCACGTTAATGATCACCTCTGATAGTTCATTTTCTCAAAATTCCCTCACTAATCCTCTTTAATAGGATGACGGGTCCACCAAAATATCACGTTAATGATTACCTCTGATAGTCCATTTTCTCCAAATTCCCCTACCAATTCTCTTCAATAGGATGGCGGGTCCACCAAAACTATCACATTAATGATTACCTATGATAGTTCATTTTCTCCAAATTCCCCCACTAATCATCGCAGGATGGCGAGTCCATCAAAGCTATCACGTTAATAGTTACCTCTGATAGTCAAACTCGTCAGATAGTGGCCTACTAGGTGATGTGCCTCTATTCCGACTTGAAGGATAGTGGCTCATAGGGCGATATGCCATGTCTATCCTTTTTTATTCCTCTGCTAAGTCATAATCAAGACCGGAGGGTTGGTTACTTAGAATCCACTAGATCAAGAGTAACGAATCTTTCACATCGTCGAGTTAACAGTACACTTCTGACGATCATCATCCCTACAAGAGTATGAATTTAGCTTGCATCACTCCCAATTTATCACGTTAACAATACATCTCTGATGATCAACTTATCAATCATTGCCAATCGGATGATAAGTCCTCAAAATTGCTCAAAATCATAATCTTTCCTAGCAAGACGCTAAGTTTTCAAAATCTTGTTCAAATCACAAAATCCACATTCTCATGTCACGTTAATATCAACCTCTGACAAAGTCCACTTATCAATTCTCTTCAATAAGGTGATAAGTCATCAAAGTTACATCAATCGTAACATTTTCTTATCACGTTAACAATATACCTCTGACAATCCACTTGTCAATCCTCTTCAATAGGGTGATAAGTCCTCAAAGTTGCTACGATGGCAACAAACTCCTGTCACGTTAATATCACACTTCTGACAATTAACTTATTAGTCCTCTTCAATAGGATGATAAGCCCTCAAAATTACTCCGATCGTAATATTTTTCTCGTCATGTTAACATCACACCTCTGACGACCAAATCAGCTTATCGGCTCTCTTCAATAGAGCGATAGATCCACAAACCAGTCAAGTTAACATCTGATGCGGCATAAACATATACCAAAAAGTTGCAAGTGCACAACTAATTAAGTTATAGTATAAAAAGTTATCGATTCCACGAGGAATGTGTTTTGTAGGAGAAAATTAAAGTTGGTTCTTATATTGTGTGCGTGACAATTAGGAGTGATGAGTGAATGTGATTATGGAGAGATGGAGAGAATGAAAATGGTGTGTAAATAGGCGCAATATGTAAGTGAGAGTAAGTGTGACAATAAATGAATGATTTTCACAAGGAGAGATGAATAAAATCAAGAATAAAAAAAGGAAAATCAAGAATGAAAATAAAATTCAAGAGAGTAAAGATGACGGGCTCAATTAAAGATATGAGTAATCTTGAATTGAATCCACTTCTTAGAAAAGGGTGATTCCCTAGAGGGTTCTAGCCTAAAGGCGAAACAAAAAAAATAAAAATGAACAAAAAAAAAAAAAACTAAACCCAAGAGGGTTCTAGCCTCAATGTGAATAGTGTAAGAAATTAAAATCTAACTACAAAATAAATTATAAAATCTAAACTACAAAATAAATTATAAGAATTAAATGCAAGAAAATAAATTTACTCTATAAACATGAAATAAATCTAATCTATAAACATAAAATAAATCTAAGGCAAGAGGGTTCTAGCCTCTTGGCTATTTAAACAAGAAAATAAAATCTAACTACAAGCATGAAAATAAATCTAAACTAATAAGCAATAAAAGAGAAATAAAATAGAAAATAATAAAAACAAACCTCCAAATTAACCTTCATCTCCATCTTCATCATCCAACAAAGAGAAGAAAAATTTAAAGTGATGAAAAAAAATTATTTTATTAATTATAACAATAAGTTACAAATTTGGAAGGTCTTCTCAATTAAGAGTAACCCTCCTCTCCAAATAAAGATACAAACTTTTTCACACCCCTAACCCCTCACTCTCTATCCCTATTTATAGTAAACATCAATGAATAAGAGCCCTTGGATTGAATCCTTATCCAAAATTATCAAAAATCAGCCATTGATCTGTAACTGATTCGTCAGTATCGATGCCAACATCGATGCTGGCATCGATGTCCTATCAAATTTTTGCCTTCACGGATGGCTTCGTCTCGTCGAGATATGCGATTTTCATATATTATATGTTAAATTCCGCCTTCCGGATTGAGAGATATTATCGTTTCTTTACGGCCAACTATCTTGAATACATTTTTTTTCATATTTGATTTTTTTATTTTCTCCGGCTTCTACAAGCTACTCGGCTTGATTCTGGGCTTTGGCTTTTTGGCTCTTGCTTATGTTCTTCATTTAATTCATTGGTTTTTGTTGAGAGAAGAGATCTTAGGCTTTATTCTTCATTAACCTACAATTAAAGATAAAAATAATTATTAGTGGTATATTTATTCATTAAAAATAGATAATGAAGGTATAAAATTATAATAAAATATGATTATTAACTACTCCCACACCTAAATTTTGCTAGTCCTCTAGCAAAGAAAGTAAAAGAAAATCCTAACTCACTTTCACAGGAATCACGGTTATATTTAGCACATACAACAAGCCTTTAAACCCCTAGGTTACCTTAGTGGACGAGTTATAGTCTTGTGAGGGTTTGCAGTGAATATACCCATAAAATTCGGTCAACTTGCCAAATTAAAGAAGTCAGTGAATAACTCAATTTACTTGATAATTTTAGACAATCTAATTAAAGCTAGTTATTACTCAAGAAAATGTTTTTATAAATTACTCTAAGGTAAAATTTTTAGAAAATCTTCTCATTGTAGCAAAAAAAAAAAAGACGAACTTAGAAATTTAATTTAAAAGTTTTAAAATGAACATGCTAACTCTTTGTTTTAAATAATTTTTAAGTTGCTTGATCTAAAATATTTTCCAAGACCATATATACATATATAACTATATATATATAAAATATTTATTAGTATTTTTATTTATTTATTTATTTATTTATTTATTATTATTATTAACTCTTTCTTCCTTGGTGATTTTTTCTACTTTAACGGGCTTTCTAAGTGACCATTTAACGAGTTTTGGGCCAATAGATCCCAACCCAATTGGGCTCAGGTCATTAAGTATGGAAATACTCCTTGGGCTTAATTACTCGGTCAGCTTAGACTTTATAAGATAGAATCACCTTGAATTCAAGAGTTTTTTTTCTTTTTTTTCTTTCTTTTGGTGCCCATTTTTCGCACTCTTTTTTTGTAATGTTATTATTATTATTATTTTCAATGTATTTGTATATATATTCTGAAAAATATGTAAATCAAGACACTTTAAAAAATTATTTTCAACTCTAAACTAAGCATGCATAAATTCTATTATTTTAAATAAAAATCTAAGTTAAGGCTTAAGTAAAGAATACTACTTTGAAAATTATTTCTTAAGAAATTTATTTAGAGTTATTATAAAAGGTTAACTTGAGTAAATAACAAACTAGGGATTAGAAAATTTTAAAATTTATTAAATAAATTAATTATTACATAACTCTATCAATTTGGCAAGTGTTAATATTTTTATAATTTTTTTAAGGAAAAGGAAAAAAATGCAACTAAAAAGGTAAAATAAAGAGAAAAAATAACTAATTCCCACCCCCACACCTAAATTTTTCATTATCCTCAATGCAAACTCTATGATGCACAAAGTAAAGCAGATAAGAAGTGAAGTACTTATATTTGGTTGGTTGATAAAAATCTACAATTACCTTTGGTCTGAGGAGGATGGAAAAAATTTATTCTTCTTTTTCTTTTTTTTCTTTTTTTTTCTCTTTTTTTCAACTGAATAAGAAACTCTCGAATGAGAGAAGAATAAATTCTTTTTATTATCCTGAAATAAAACAAAACAAACAATATAGAATGAAGGGTTCAAAATGAAGAGCTCGTATTCTATATTGAATCCTACCTTATTGTTAAAAATTCTTCCCCGGATTTTAAACAAATTCAGAATGATATAATCAATAATGTGAAATTCCAAGCATTTTCGGGTGTTCAATAATTCTTGCAACAAAGTAAGGTATGTATTATTGGTGTTATGCATTTTGCATTTCTTAATGAACTTAGACTCTTGTACTGTGAATTTTTGTTTTCTAACAACCAATTCAACTTAGACTCTTGTACTGTGAATTTTTGTTTTCTAACAACCAATTCTTCTGTAGCATTTTCCTCAACCCTAAGATTTTTTCTAACAACCAATTCTTCTGTAGCATTTTCCTCAACCCTAAGATTCATGGTTGAGTTCTGAAAATTTAGTTATTGATTATTCTCCAAGAATCTAAGTTCATCAAGAAAGAGTTCTTAAAAATTTAATTCAAGGCGGCAAATATTTAACACAGTTTTGTCATTCTCAATGACCTAATCTGCTTCTTCTAAAAACTCCAACTCTTCATCAAAAATTTTCTTAAAACTCAAATCAGACTCTTCTTCTTCTTCTTTCGATCTTTCCTGAATGTAATTTATTTCTAGAGGCTGATTATTTGGTTGGTCCTCTGGATTGAAAATGTTAAGATCAGCAGTTAAATTCCCAAAGAACAGTTTCATTTGACCAGTTCTACAGTTGATGAGAGCATTAGAAGTGCCTAAGAATGATCATCCTAAGATGACAGGTGTCTGTCCTTTGGGATTGGAAACATGCTGTGTTTTTAAGACTACGAAATTTACTAGAAAAATAAAATCTCCAACTTTATTCAGAACATCCTCTAACTCACCCTAGGGACCTTGACAGATCTATCAGCAAACAACAAAGTGCAGCGGGTTGGGTTCAGTACACCTAGACCCAATTGCTGGTAGACTGAATATGGAAGCAAATTGACACTAGCCCCTAAGTTTAAAAGCGTCTTATCAATGAGTATTACCAATGACACATGAAATGATAGGAGAACCTGGATCCTTATGTTTTAAAGGTATGGGATTTGAGAGCATATCACTGATATTGGCGGCTAAAAAGACTTTCTTTAGAACATTTATTTATTGGCGGCTAAAAAGACTTTCTTTAGAACATTTATTCTCCTCTTCTTAGTGCATAATTCTTTCAAAAATTTGGCATAAGATGGAATGTGTTCAATTACATCTAAGAGAGGAATATTGACCTTAACCTGCTTGAATGTTTCTAGGATCTTCTCCTCTAGAGGGGAGTGTTTCCTAGGCCTGAGTCTATCTGGAAAAGGAGCAACTGGTCTAAACCTATAAAAAGCAGGCTCAGGTTCGGGTTCAGGTTCTTGGTCATCTGAGGGGGGTGATTGTTGAATAGATTCATCAGAAGGAGGAGGAGAAGGAATTTGTACTGGATCAAGAGTTTGACTTGGAGGAGTTCTTACTTGATTATTGACCTGTCTACCTGACCGAAGTGAATGGATTGCATTCACTTGAGCTTCATAGGATGAACTGCATCCTGTGTCCTTAGGGTTGACCACGGGTTGACTCGGAAATTTTCCTTTCTCTCTTTCACTCACGGCACTAGCTAGTTGACCAAGTTGGGATTCTAATCTAGCTATAGCTTGAGTGTTGGAGTTGAGCATTTGTCCGGTTGATTGCATAAAGGAATTCAGAGTGCTGGACGTTTGATTCAACATATTCGTGGTTTGAGTGGAGGCCTTAATTATGGTTTCCAAACACTTTTCCAAGACATTGAGACGTTTATCCTGATCTGGATTGTGAGGAGTTTAAATTACAGCTTGATGAAGAGGAAACTGATTTTGATATGACAGATTGCATTGTTGAAATTGTGGATGAGAATTGAAAGGAACTGTGTTCCCCCTAGGAAAGTGTTGGTTTGAAGTAGGATTAAAATTTTAATTCCCTTGGAGACTTCATTGATTCCATGTGAAATTAGGATGATTTCTCCAACCTGGATTGTAGGTTGGAGAAAATGGATCGTTCATTGGACATTGGAATGTAGCGTTCATCTGTTCTAATGAATGGGTGTTTCCTAGGAGAGGGCATTCCTCTAAAATGTGGGCAGGAGACTGACAGTTATGATAACCTAGGGCAGAAACTTGATTAATTTGAGCTAGAGCTCGTTCTATAATTTCTAAGGCTTCTAACATTCGCAGAATTGTCGCCATCTTTGCTTCGGAGGCAATGTTTGACTCTAAGGAAAGACCACTAGATTTAGGTTAGGAAACTGACGAAACCCTGTCATCACAATGTTCCCATTGCATGGTTTTCTCAAAAAGACTCTCTAAAAACTCTCAAGCTTCATCAGCGTTTTTCCTCATGAAATCCCCATAACACATTGACTCTAAGGAAGTTTTTGCAGAATAATCTAACCCTTCATAGATTATTTGGCACAATCGCCATTTTTCTAAGCCGTGATGAGGACATTGGATGAGAAGATCTTTAAATCGATCAAAATACTTCCAAAAAGGTTCTCCCGGGGGATGAGAAGATCTTTAAATCGATCAAAATACTTCCAAAAAGGTTCTCCCGGGATAATTTTAAAATTCATGATGCTATTTCTTAGCTTCACCGGTTCTCCCGGGATAATTTTAAAATTCATGATGCTATTTCTTAGCTTCACCGTTTTATGGATCGGAAAAATTTTCTTAAAAAAACGGTGATAAATTCCTCCCAAGTTATGATAGAATTTATGGGTAAGCTGTATAGCCATTTTTTTGCTTTGTCTTTGAGGACAAAAGGAATAAATCTGAGTTTGACTGCATCTTCAGTTAATTCTCTCATTTTAATCATCATACATACTTTCTCAAATTCTGAGATAAAAATATATGCATCTTCAGTTTCATTCCCTAGAAATTTTGGAAGCATGTTGATATAGTACGGTCGAAGCTCAAACTTAGTTCCATTTGCCTCGGGGAGCCTAATGCAAGAGGGGATTGCATTCCTAATGGGATAGCACATATCTTGAAGAACGAGTGGATTAGGATACGCTATTTCTATGATTAGTTCAAAGCGAATTAATCGATGTGTATTATCCCTAATCCATATTTGCATACACCCAAAACAATTTTTTTTAAGGAGAAAAAAATTAGTTTTTTTTTATGAGAAAAAAAAAATCCTAACTAAAACAAATTAAAAGCAATCACTTTTTAATCACTCTAACTCTAGGGTTTAGCCTAACGCAACCAGACTAGCTCCTAACCAAAAACTCCTAAAGTGAAAAGATTAAAGTTTTACCCGAGTAGTCAGCCAGGTAAGGATAGTACTAGAGGGTGATCAGAGATCAATTAAGTACCTCGTTTCTTACGGAGCACTTTACACAACCCCTAAACCTTACTTTAGACATAAATTAATCCAATAAAACTTAAACCGGTTCACTTAAGGATCCTTTGTTCCTTATTGAGCTCGAATCCTTAGGGCCAACGTCTAATGAGTTTTATTAGGTTTGGGTGGTGTAGTGAGGAATTAGTAATTTTTAGGTTAAGGAAAGGGTGATGAAATCCCTCATCTTATCTTGATTATGGGGTTTTGCGCGCCCTTAAAAATATTTTTAAGTGTGTGCCAAATCAAGATGCTCAAATCACTTTGGTGAATTCCTATTAACTATATGCAATGCAACCCTATGAATTAAAAGCAATTGAAAAGGATGGTAAAAATAATTTTTTTAAAAAATTAGGGTTAACAATCAAACAAATGAGAAGGGGAAATTTGTCTGATTTTATTATCTTGTTAGTAAATGTCAAAGTGGAGGGTGGATTTTATTATGGTCGACAAAAATAAAATCTTTTTTTATAAGTCCTAATTGTCTCTAATTGTGAAGAAGTAGCTAAAGGGCGGAATTAAAAATTCTAGAAAGAAGAGTTACCCAAAAGCATATCTTCAAATTCTAGATCTCGAATCCGCGATCTTCAAGCCCCATGCGGTTCCTTCACAAAAAACACACAAGTTAAAGAACTAAATTAAATAAAATGCTACTTAAGCACCCTCCCCGACAACGACGCTAAAAACTTGATGCGGCATAAACATATATCAAAAAGTTACAAGTGCACAACTAATCAAGTTATAGTATAAAAAGTTATCGATCCCACGAGGAAGGTGTTTTGTAGGAGAAAATTAAAGTCTGTTCTTATGTTGTGTGCGTGACAATTAGGAGTGATGAGTGAATGTGATTATGGAGAGATGGAGAGAATAAAAATGGTGTGTAAATAGGCGCAATATGTAAGTAATAGTGGGTGTGATAATGAATGAATGATTTTCACAAGGAGAGATGAATAAAATCAAGAATCCAAAAGAAAAATCAAGAATGAAAATAAAATTCAAGAAAGTAAAGATGGCGGATTCAATTAAAGATATGGATAATCTAGAATTGAATCAATTTCTTAGAAAATGGTGATTCCCTAGAGGGTTCTAGCCTAAAGGCGAATCAAAGAAAAAAAAACTAAACCCAAGATGGTTCTAGCCTCAAGGTTAATAGTGCAAAAAATTAAAATCTAACTATAAAATAAATTACAAAATCTAAACTACAAAATAAATTACAAGAATTAAATACAAGAAAATAAATCTACTCTATAAACATAAAATAAATCTAATCTATAAGTATGAAATAAATCTAAGACAAGAGGGTTCTAGCCTCTTGGCTATTTAAACAAGAAAATACAATCTAACTACAAGCATGAAAATAAATCTAAACTAATAAGCAATAAAAGAGAAATAAAAGAGAAAATAAGAAAAACAAACCTCCAAATTAATCTTCATCTCCATCTTCATCATCCAACAAAGAGAAGAAAAATTTAAAGTGGTGAAAAAAATTATTTTATTAATTATAACAAAAAGTTATAAATTTGGAAGGTCTTCTCAATTAAGAGTAACCCTCCTCTCCAAATGGAGATACAAAATTTTTCACACCCCTAACCCCTCACTCTCTACCCCTATTTATAGTAAACATCAATGAATAAGAGCTCTTGGATTGAATCCTTATCCAAAACTATCAAAAATCAGCCATTGATCTGTAACTGATTCGTCAGTATCGATGCCAACATCGATGCTGACATCGATGCTCGCATCGGTGCCCGCATCGATTCTAGCATCGATGTCCTATCAAATTTCTACCTTCACAGATGACTTCGTCTCGTCAAGATAGGTGATTTTAATATATTATATGTTAAATTCCGCCTTCCGGATTGAGAGATATTGTCGTTTCTTTCCGGCCAACTATCTTGAATACATTTTTTTTCATATTTGATTTTTTTTATTTTCTCCGGCTTCTATAGGCTACTCGGCTTGATTCTGGGCTTGGGCTTTTTGGCTCTTGCTTGTGTTCTTTATTTATTTCATGGGTTTTTGTTGAGAGAAGAGATCTTAGGCTTTATTCTTCATTAACCTGCAATTAAAGATAAAAACAATTATTAGTGGTATATTTATTCATTAAAAATAGATAATAAAGGTATAAAATTGTAATAAAATATGATTATCAACATCACACCTCTGACGACCAATCAACTTATCAGTCCTCTTCAATAGGATGATAAGTCCTCAATGTTTCTCTGATCGCAATAATTTTCCCGTCACGTTAACATCACACCTCTGACGACCAAATCAGCTTATCGACTCTCTTCAACAGAACGATAGGTCCACAAACCCGTCAAGTTAACATCACACCTATGACGACCAATCAACTTATCAATCCTCTTTAATAGGATGATAAGTCCTCAAAATTGTTCTAATCATAACAAAATTCTATCACGTTAATATCAGACCTCTGACAATCAACTTATCGACTCTGTTCAACAGAGCGATAGGTCCACAAACCCGTCAAATTAACATCACACCTCTGACGACCAATCAATTTATCAGTCCTCTTCAATAGGATGATAAGTCCTCAAAGTTGCTCCGATCGTAACATTTTTCCCGTCATGTTAACATCACACCTCTGACGACTAAATCAGCTTATCGACTCTCTTCAACAGAGCGATAGATCCACAAACCCATCAAGTTAACATCATACCTCTGACGACCAAATCAACTTATCAATCCTCTTCAATAGGATGATAGGTCTACAAATCTTTGTTATGTTACACTATACCTCTAACAGTTAAACCCCCAATGAAATTGTTAATCCTTTGTCAACAAGAATAGCAAGTTTTTATTATAAAATCCCCAACAGCTTAAATATTTTTTGGAATTATCCTAGTCATGATGAGGAAAATTTTTGGATTTCACTTTAAGTAAAAATTCATGCCAAGTTAATACTACACCTCTGGCACTTCCAACTTTCTTTTAGTATTTCAAGTAAAACATGACACAGGAAGAAACAACGGTAAAGCGTACGTATTTAATATCATAGCAGGTTGTTATTAATAACACCAGAATCCATACCTTACACACATGAGGGATTTTATCTTGATCCCTAATTAGAGATAAGTCTGCATCTAACACACGCTGCCAGGTGGCCTATTCCCACAATAATGGCGAAGTATACGTATTCAACATTGTAGCACCAAAAATCTATACCTTTCATGCATGGGGGATTTTATCTCGATACCTAAATAGAGATAAGTCTGCATCTAATACATGCTGTCGGGTAGCACATTCCCATGAAAATAGCAAAACCCACGTAGTCAACGGCGTGGCAGGTTGTTATTAATAACGCTAAAATCCATGCCTTACATGTATGGGGGACTTTATCTCTATCCCTAATTAGAGATAAGTCTACACCTAACACACATTGCCGCGTAGTCCATTCTTATAAAAATAATAAAGTCTATGTATTCAAAATCATAGTATCAAGTCTAAGAGGGTTCATTCTCTTAGCATAATGTTACATGTGAAACTGATTCAAATAATTCACATGCTAGCCCGACTCAAACGATAGTCAGTAAATAATTATCAAATCCGTTGATGGCTGAGGTTTTGCCAAAAACCCTATGCATGTTTGCAGGCCCATCAACTTAATGGATGTGACCTGAGATTTGAAACAAATGAGATAAAGATAAGTCTTAAAGACTTAATCAAAAATGCATGAAAGCCACCTCCGCGTCTCAAGTCAAAATGCCGAGGTCAGACCTGCATTGCAAAAACCACAATGCTGAGGTCATACTTGGGTTCCAAATTTTAAACACAAGGGGTCTACCCCCGCATTCCAGAAGCAGGATTATGACGCATACCTTCATATAGGTCCTACGTGGCAAATCCCTTTAACCAAGATGCATTCAAAATAAGTGCAGAGTTAAGATCCAAGATCAGAGTTATGACAAGTAATCAACAGCTCCAAGATCAGAGTTAAGATCCAAAGTATTCTGAAAATTCGACCCAGTCAACCGTGAACTTTCGAAAACTTTGGAGGGGGTTTTGTAGGTTGTCTAAAAATTACTGTAGATAGCTGATTTCCATCAAACACCAATGATAAAAGTTATAATTTGACGACTTCCAGAAGGCTACAATTTGAAGACATTTACGTAAATCAATGACGGTTACAATCTAACAACCTTCATAATAACTGACGAAAGCTCTAATCAACAGCCTTCACAATCAACATCGGGAGTTACAATTTGACGACTCTTATATTTTTAAAGAGCCAAGACGAAGATTACAAGATGACAGTTTTTATAACGCTCTAGCAAAAGAGACTACAAATTCATGGTCTTTTCAAATCTAGGCGCAGAGCTCACCTCTGTATCCCAGATTCAAAACGCAGATATCTCTCAAACCTAAGTTATGTTCTGAAGTCTGTCTGTAAGACTGGATTTTGCCTGAACATTGAACTTAGCCTGAAGCTCACCAAGCTCGCTTGAGGCTCACCTTTTTGTTCTAGAGTCAAAACACAAAGCTCATGCCCATGTTCCAGATGCAAAATGCAGGGTTCATCCCCAGTGTTCAAGTTCAAAAAGTAGGGTTCATCCCTAGCGTTCAAGTCCAGACGTAAAGCTCATGGCCGCGTTCCTAGAACAAAACGCAGAGGTCATTCTTGCATTGCAACGCCAAACACGGAGGTCCTCCCCATGTGGTAGAAACAAAACACAGAGCAGAGTTCATGCCCGCATTTCAGATTCAAAACGCAGGGTTCATCCCCAGCATTCCAGTTAAAAATGTATAGTTCGTGGACTCAAAATGCAGAGTTCATCTCTACGTCCCAACTCTACATTTTAGATTTACAACGTTGTGCGAACACAACATTTTCAGCCTAAATCAGTCCCAACTCTGCGTTTCAAGTCTAAAACACAGAGTTCGGGTCCAAAACACAATTTTTGGTGTTTGACTTGTTCAAGCTCGAGCTGAACGGTTCCAGAAACCGTTTTCCCCTATGATTGGAGGGATTTCTACCCCACTTAGGAGCGGATTAAGGGGATAGTTACACCCCTTAACCCCCCTATAAATATGGGTAAACTCAACTGAGTTCGGGGATGGCTTTTGGAGGGAATTGTTGAAGAATTGAGATCGACAATTATCTCTTGGAGCATCTTCTGGTCTTGGAAGGATCGGAGCATCATCAAGAGCCACTCTTGGAGCTTTCCTACTTGTCTTATAAACCGATTTTCGGTTCAAATTAACTCTGTTACAGAGTTTAAACTCGCTCTAAGTTCTTAAACTCGTTAAGAGTTATTTTCAAACTTGCCACGTAAGTTATCCTCGATATTAAGCAAGAGGAATTAACCACGTTCTAGTTAAATAAGATGTTCGGATCGTCAACGAGAAGCAAACTTGACGCGAGCATTCGAGTGAGGCATCTCATCGCTACTGTGAAGAACCCAGAATTAAACAAAGGAGAAGATTTATATTGATCCTCTTCTCTTTTGTAATCAGAAATTCAAATTATAATCAATAAGAGATCGAGAGAGATGTAAACATTTTTTTTCTAAACAGTTAGAGGGAATAAATCAAATTCAATTCTTTTATTTTTTATTATAAATCTTCCACCAAACAGATACACTTTTTCATATTGATATATCTATATGTGTCCTTATTGTATTTTTGAATGTGAGTTTTGTTTAGCATGTTCCATATCTTGCTTGCTCACATATGTTTGCCTTGGTCTTCATTGCATATATTCTATATGGCTTTTTGATAGGGTGAGCCTTCCCCATATCCTTTTATATATTTTTTATACTCACTTGTGCTTATTGATAGGGGTAGCTTTCTCTCTCTTATTGTTTTGTTTTCCCCATCTTTGATGTTGACAAAGTGAGAGAAATATGTGAATGTATTTATATTTATGAGTATTGTGTCTTATTGTATATTTTATATACTATTTGTGTAAATTATTTGTCATCATGAAAAAGGAGGAGATTGTTGGTCTTTTTGTTTTGATGATGTTTTTACAAACAATTTATAATTAATATTGTTTGTCTAGTGTTAGTATTTTCTTATTTATTTTAGGTAAACAATGAGTTAGAGGATGGATGGAATCAAGCTTTCACGATCATATCCAATGGAGGTTGGCGGAATAGTGGAGTGAAGCTATGCACAATTCAAGTCAAAGATTTAAGTTCAAGCTTCATCCATATTTACCAAGAAGAGCTCATTGAAGATCTATCAAGCTTGGTTAATTTAGTTCTAGGTTTATATGATGCGTGTTAAATATTTTAAGATCATTATCATATACAAACATATTTTATTGGTTTCTATGTATATATATAGTTATATATATATGCACGTTTTGGTTTTTCGTTCTCAAGTTTATATAAATATAAATTTGTAAAAATATTGAGTTATTGGTTTATGGACTTAACAATCATTATATACATATTTTATTAACACTATAAATTAATTTTAAAAAGTTTTAAAACTTGATTTATGTCAAAACATCAAATTTCATGCCCATCAACTTTTCATATTTTGGACCTTTTTGCAAAATAAAAAGATTTCTCATTTGGGAGATGCAATTTAAAAATTCTTTTGTAACATGTTTATTATCATGTTTATAAACATTTCTAAAAGTTTTATATTTTTCTGAATTTATTTGCTATGTTTAAAAGAGGTTTAAAGTTTAGTTTTACTGTTCATTTCAGGCTGATATTATGTTATCAGTCGACTGATGCAAGTGTTGCCGAAAGTTTAACCATAGTTTATACACGTACGTACCTAGAGTCTACACAGTTTAAGATCTTATGACGTTGGAGCACGGAGAAGCAGTTTATACTCATATACTCATCCGAGTGTGGGGATCAGTTTAACCTCGTATACCAGTCGGAGGTTCACGAAGAAGCAATTTATACTCGTATACTCATCGGAGTATCTGTTGGCCTTCTTGTTTTGATGATGATTTACAAACAATTTACTACTAATGTTGTTTGTCTAGTGTTTGTGTTTTCCTATGTATTATAGACAAACAACGTAGTTGGAGGTTGGATGGATTGCGCTTCAACGATGATATCCAAAGGAGGTTGGCGGAATGTCGGTGAAGCCTTGCTATTCAAAGTTCAAGATCCAAGTTAAAGCTTCATCCGCGAGATTACCTAGAAGAGCTTATTGAAGATCAAGATCTAGCTTGGGTAATTTAGTTTAGGATTTATATTATGTGTGTTAAGTACTCTAAGCTCAATTATCTATACATACACATTTATTGGTTTCTTCGTATATATATATATAGTCATATATATATATATATATAAGTTTTAGTTTCTATGCATATATATAGTTATATATATACATACATATGTTTTGAGTTTTTATGGTTATATATATGAAATTCTATATTTCATATTTTCTATTATGTTTTTGAAAACATTGCATAGAATATGCAATTTTGTGAAAATATTGTATTCTTAGTTTATAGACTTCAATATCAGTTTATACATGTTTTACTAAGTCTATAAAAACATTTCACAAAGTTTTAAAAGTTGGTTTATGTCAAAACATCAAAATTCAAGTATGTCATATTTTCATGTTTTGGACTAGTTTGTAAAATGATGATATTTTTCATTTGGGAAGTCTTTTTAGAAAACCAGTTTTTGTAGCATGTGTATTATCATGTCTACAATCATTCCCCAAAGTTTTACATTTTTCCGAATTTATTTGATATTTTTAAATAGTGTTTTACAATCAGCTCTATAACCGATTTTTTCTGGAATGTCAGTTTTCGGTCGACCGGTACGGTCGACCGGTCAATTGACCATTCGTCAGTATTCTTTCAGAGAGTCGTCGGTCGACCGGTCCGGTCGACCGAGAGCTCAAATCGGTCGACCGACAGAATTTCCGGTTTGTTGGGGCTGTTTTTGTCTTTTGTTAGGGGTTTTGGCTGATGTCTTGGGTTGTTATAAATACCTCATTGCTTTTACCTCTCCCTCTCAAAAAAAAAAAAACAAGAGAATGGTTTAAAAGATTTTAACAAGGGTTTAAACTTGTTTAGTGTTTGTTTAAGTTTGTTTTAAGAAGCTTTTAAGCATTTGAGTGTTTTGGTTTGTGAAGACAATTTCACAAGAGCAAGTGGAGATCATCATTTGGTGTTTGAGCAATCACTCTTCTCCCTCTCTCTTGTCATCTATAGAGAAGTTTTCCTTAAACTCAATTCTAGCTATTTATTGTTATGATCTTAATTTCCATAAGCTAGATTTTTATATTGAGTTTAATTGTTTTATTGATACTCTTTGTTCACACACAACCTATTGAGCTTAATGTATTTACATTCATAGTATAATTTAGGGTTGTGGGTTTGTGACATTGAGAGTGAGCTTAATTGAGTTCTCACCTTGTCTTGAGAACAATCATTTGTCATATTTGTGCTTATTGTGAGAATCACTTTGTAATACACTTGTACACCGAGTGAGGAGTGTGTGGTGAGAGTCGGGGATCGTCCCAAGAGGAGTGGCGTCGGTTGACGTGCCTAGGGAGAGGTTGTAACCGAGCACTTGAGGGAGACACGGCTAGGTCCAACACTTAGTGGGTGTAGAGTGTGATTGCATAGTGTTTGTTGTGTGAGGAGTGAACGTTGTTCGGTGAGCATTGAAAACCGACACTGTGAGGTGTAAACGTTATTCGGGTAAGCGTAGAAAACCCGGTTATGATAGTAGATTTCTCCCCGGGAGTGGGGAGCGGAGACGTAGGACGGAAGGTCCGAACTCCGTGATCATATCGTGTGTTTGAGTTTGTTTTGGCGTTCATTTATATTCATGCTCATATCTTATATTCATCCACTATCTTGTTTAGATTATTTACCCTTGTGTTGTTTATATATCCTTGCATATATCTCATAGTATATCTCTTTGCTAGGATATTTACCTTTGTTCATATTGTTTATTCTTGCTTGTAACATATTGTAGATCTCTCTTGCAAGAATAATTTGTTAATTAATTTTAATTGGCATAAAATCGGATTAGATTAGCATAAGACCCTAATCACCCCCCTCTAGGGTCTAACAATTGGTATCAGAGCTTAATGCTCTTTGATTTAAGGTCTAATCGCCTTGAGTTAAAGATCCAAGTTATCTCTTTGTGCTAATCTTATTTTGATTATATTTGTATCTTGCTTGCATATTTTTATAAATTATGGATATGAATGATGCATCTTGTTTAGGCTATGATTCTAGTGTTGCTCCTAAATTCAATGTTTCCCCCTATGCTCAATGGTGCTTTAGATTGAAAATATTTGTCCAATCTAAAAATATCGATTTATGGGAAATCATTGATTGTGCTTATATTGTGCCCACGTTGGAGAAATCCAAGTGGAGCAAACATGATAAAAAGATGTTTATTATGAACAAGCTTATGTTAGAATTTTTATTAAATGCATTGGAAATTAATTGAAGCACATCAAGGGGACTTGGAGGCGATCCGACAAGCTTTGGAGGATCCCGCTTCAAGTTCTAAAGGAGCTTCATGCACACGAGCACTAGGCGATAGCCCTAGTGAGGTTTGCGAGTTCGAAACCGATAATGATTTATATAGTGATGAACTTACTTGTGCTAGTGATAAATTATTGCATGCCTACAAGAAATTACAAAATGATTTCATTGACTTACAAAGCAAGCATGTAATTTTAAAATCCTATCATGAGTCTTTAGCTTCTACGTTTGATACAATTTCTAATGAGAATATGATCCTTAAAGAAAATAATAAAAAATTAAAATTGGATCATGATTCTTTGCTTTCAAACTTTGATAAGTTAACTCATGAAAGAGATAATGCCATACTAGAAGTAGTAGCTATTAGAAATGAATTTGATAACCATATATGCTCTACTTCTATTATCAATGATGTTGTGCATAATGATGATTTGAATCTTGTTAAGTATTTCATCTTTAGATTCAACTTTGAAAATATGCATTGATAACCATAAGAAACTTATGGACAAGTGTGCTAAATCTAGTAAATCACCCATACACTATGCACACTTGTATAGCAAAGTTTACAAGTGCTCCATTTGTGGTCGTAAAGGCCATTTAGCTAAATTTTGCTATGATGCACAAAAACATAAGAATATTAATCCTTCTTGTGCATCTCATCAAGTTTCTTCATCACATGTACACACACATGCACCTATTTCTCATCATAAGCATGCTCATGTGTATCATTGTGATTTTTGTGGTAGAGTTGGTCACTTAGCTAAGTTTTGTTTTGATTTGCGAAAAGTTTCTAAATCACAAAATATTTCAAGTAGACCAACATTATTTCAAAATGTTTCTCATTTGCAAAATAATCTTAAAAGACCATCTTTATTTGCAAATGTTCCACGTGCACCTTTTAACGGTCAACATAAGCAAATGCTTCATTTCCATTGTACATATTGCAATCGGAAGGGTCATTTGAGTGATTATTGCTATGATCGATCCCGTGTACCACATGCGCCTAAAAGGGTTCATAACCCTAGGGCCTTGAGCTTAAATGATTGGGGTCATGTCCCTAAATCTTTTGGTACCAAGAGTTCTTGGGTACCAAAACAATTTTGAATTTTAAACCAATAATTTTAATGTTTTTATCTTTCTTTTTCTTGGTTTTGAAAATTATGCTTTGAAACTCTTTATGAAAACACTTCTTAAATTGATCAAATTTGTTTTGTTTTGATGAGAGGACTATGTTTATATAACCCTCCGGAGTTATTGGGTGTTTATTCCCAAACATTGTTTACCGGATGCTAAAAATGTTCATATGGGTTAATACTAGCTCAAGAGCTAGATAGAGTTGCCTCTCTTGATTTTTGAAAATAAATGATGATTTTGTTTTATGATTTAAACTTTGATTTATGATTTTAATTGGTTGATTTGTTTTCATTTGAAAACTTTTTACATAATTCTCATGTTTCTTTTCTTTTGACTTCATAAATCTATTTTATACATTGGCTTTTATGGTATGAGACAATAAGTTCATCTTGATATATTTATATATGTTCTCATTGTCTTTATGTATGTGAGTTGTCTTTAGCATATTTTCCATCTATGCTTGATCAAATATGTTTGCCATGATCTTCATTGCATATATTCTATATGGCTTTTTGATAGAGGGAGCAATCCCTATATATATTCTTTTTATACTCACTTATGCTTATTGATAGGGGGAGCTTTCGCTCTCTTAATTCTTTTATACCCTTTTTGATGTTGTCAAAGGGAGAGAAATATCGTGAGTATACATTTTTTCGTGTTTATATGCATGTGAATTATAATTTATATATTCATTTCCTTTCATGCATTCATGCATATATTCTTTTTGTAAATTGTTTGTCATCATCAAAAAGGGGGAGATTGTTGGCCTTCTTGTTTTGATGATGATTTACAAACAATTTACTACTAATGTTATTTGTCTAGTGTTTGTGTTTTCCTATGTATTATAGACAAATAATATAGTTGGAGGTTGGATGGATTGCGCTTCAACGATGATATCCAAAGGAGGTTGGCGGAATGTCGGTGAAGTTTATAATATGAAATCACATATTTCATATTTACTATTGTGTTTTTGAAAACATTGCATAGAATATGCAATTTTGTGAAAATTCTGTATTCTTAGTTTTTGGACTTAACAATAATCATATCCATATTTTATTAAGTCTATATAATCATTGTGCAAAGTTTCAAAACATGGTTTAGCCAAAATATCAAATTTTACATGTTTACATTTTCGTGTTTTGAACTATTTTGCAAAATGATGATTTTTCACAAATGGGAAATGCAATTTGGAAAATTCTTTTTGTAACATGTTCACTTACATATTTATATACTTTTCCCAAAGTTTTATAATTTTTAGACTTCATTTGTTATTTTTAACACATTTTTAAAAGTCTCAAAAATAGCTTTAAAAACATGTTTTGAGTGTATCAGATTTCGGTCGACCGCACCGGTCGACCAAACCTGAGTTTATATGCTCACTGGACGACAGAGAGTCTGTCGGTCAACCGGTCCGGTCGACTGATAAAATTTCCGGTCGACCGATGAATTTTCCGGTCGACCGACGAGAGTTTTTTCAGCTTCCAACGGCTAGTTTTCTTACCGTTGCTTGGGGCTGTTTTTGTCTTTTGTTAGGGGTTTTGGCTGATGTCTTGGGTTGTGTCTTTTCAAAGTAGTTAAGAGAGTTTTTTAATCAAGTTTAATAAAGTTTTTAACAAGGGTTTTAGTTTGGTTTAAGTGTGTTTAAAAAGCTTTTAAGGCATTTGAGTGTTTCGGTTTTGTATTCAATTCTACAAGAGCTTGAGGAGATTATCTATTGGTGTTTGGGCATTCAACTATTCTCCCTCCAACTCTTGATATATTGAGAAGTTTTCTAAACTACTATTCTCCCTCCAACTCTTGATATATTGAGAAGTTTTCTAAACTCTATTTCTAGCTATTTTATATATTGTATTATCATTGTTATTTTAGCTAGAACTACATTGAGTTTAGTTTTGATTTATATCTCTTTGTTCACACAGAGCTTATTGTATTTACATTCATAGTATAATTTGGGGTTGTGGGTTTGTGACTAAGAGTTGTGCTTAATTGAGTTCTTACCTTGTTTTGAGAACAATCATTTGTTATATTTGTGCTTATTGTGAGAATCACTTTGTAATACACTTGTACACCGAGTGAGGAGTGTGTGGTGAGAGTCGGGGATCGTCCCAAGAGGAGTGGCGTCAGTTGACGTGCCTAGAGAGAGGTTGTAACCGAGCACTTGAGGGAGACACGGCTAGGTCTAACACTTAGTGGGTGTAGAGTGTGATTGCATAGTGTTTGTTGTGTGAGGAGTGAACGTTGTTCGGTGAGCGTTGAAAACCAACACTGTGAGGTGTAAACGTTATTCGGGTGAGCGTAGAAAACCTGGTTGTGATAGTGGAATTCTCCCCGGGAGTGGGGAGCGGAGACGTAGGACGGAAGGTCCGAACTCCGTGATCATATCGTGTGTTTGAGTTTGTCATTGGCGCATTTGCTTTTGCATTTATCTTATATCGCCAATTGTGCATTGCTCATTTATTTCATCCACTATCTAGTTCATTTTGTTTATCCTTGTGTTGTTTATATATCCTTGCATATATCTCATAGTATATCTCTTTGCTAGGATATTTACCTTTGTTCATATTGCTTATTCTTGCTTGTAACATATTGTAGATCTCTCTTGCAAGAATAATTTGTTAATTAATTTTAATTGGCATAAAATCGGATTAGATTAGCATAAGACCCTAATCACCCCCCCTCTAGGGTCTAACAGTATCATGGAGAAGCAGTTTATACTCATATACTCATCGGAGTATTGTAGATGTACTGGAAATGAGTTGAGGATGCAGCGAAAATCACATTGAAAAGAACTCTTTTGTACGAGATTGTCTATGCTGTCTCACGTGTGTGAGATAGTATACGCTATCTCGCGTGTGCGAGACAACATCGACCGTCTCACTCGAAGGGAAACTGTCAGGCTCGAATCTTTAAGTATTCACGATGCGGTTCTTTTGGGCTTCATTCGACCGCTCATTTTGAGCTCAAACCTGTTGAAAACACTTATAAAAGAGATTTAAATCCCTTTTCTCTCCTTTTCCTCCTTCAAATTGATCGAAAAGGTAAGTGTTGTTCTAGGGTTTCAAATATTTTCCTCGGTTTTGTTCTCTTTCCTCATGTTAAAAGTGCTCATGACCTATTTTCTTCTGATCTTTGATAGGAACCGAAGTTAGGGCACTCTATTTTTGTTCCTTTCAAGGCTTTCTAGATTGTTGGCCGCAAAACCCTAGCCTTTCATCAAGATTTTTGACTAAAATCCCTCTTTTCACCATGTCTCTCAAGAGATCACGTGTTTCCAAGGGCAAATCAGTTGCCCAAGCATCTGAGAGGACAGAGGCCACAACTTCGTCATTCGGAGGTGAGGTTTCACGACTTGTTCAATTCCAAATCTAGGGTTTGGCCTCGTTTGCTCTCTTTCGCGATGCATTCGGGAATAGCCGGTATCCTCATTTGCGGGGATCGACGCTTAGTATGTGTGTTTTGCTTGGCCAAAACACATCCAAAGGCAAAAAAATACAGTTTCATATTATCTATTTTATCTTAGGAATTTTCTTTAGCACCCATTGATAAATTTTTTTCATTCATGGTAGTTAATTTCTCGCTAACGTGCTTCTTCAGGAAGCTGTAAATAGCCTGTCAGGGGCTGGTAAGATGCCTTTACGAACTCTTACTTCTGTTCTTGTTCTCAAGCTTTGACCATGGGCAGTGATGAGGAGAATCTTGTTCTTCTCAGGCCTATTCGCTCGAAGGTCTACATGGATGATCTTGTGCAGTTTTACGACCTTTATGATATCCCAGGGCTTTCACATTGGCTGCGCCTGAGAAGAATGAGCCAGTGTATAGTCATGGCGAGAATCGAGTGCCATTATATCTGGTTCATTTGGAGCATGGCTTACGGCTGCCCCTCCACCCTTTCATTAGAGGGTACATATTACTTTAGGGGTTTTACATATTACTTTAGGGGTTTCCCCTTCCTAGTTTTATCCGAGTGCGGTGGAGATTTTGGTGGCCTTCATAGTTATTTGCCACTGTGTCGAAGTCCAACCGAGCATGAAGTTGCTTGGGCATTTGATCAACGTTGGATCAACTGAAAAGGACCCGCACTACTTTTACAACTACAGTGGTGCTAGCTTATTACTAATTCTTTGGAGTCAAATGAAGACCGGAAAGAGGAGTATGTGTGGGTTTATGGTACCGACAGCATCTTCGCCTGCTCAAGTTGGCCTGAGGTGAATAGGGACGTGTTGAGTCTGGTCACCCTAAGTGACCTGGAGAGGAGGAATTTGAAAAAGATTCTTTTTTATGATGGATCAAGGGAAAGGGATGACCTTCTTGACACGGTGTCTCTTCGAGTGGCGGGGGGGTATCCATGATCTCGCCCTCCTTTGATGATCAGGTGAGGGTGGGGCTTTCTGCTTTTCCTCTTATGGAGAATCATAAGAGAATCACAGGGGATGAGAAGTTGGGGATCTTCCTAAGCACAGCTTCGACCGGATTATTACTCTCTCCAAGTCTGACCATAATTTGATTTCTCGTTTGCTATCAGAACCGGGTAAGAGTCAAGCTACATGACCAACCATGAAAGCTGGTTCATTTGTAGGTATGCACTCTACTTGAAAGCTACATTTATTCAGTTGTTAATTTTGAGTAACCATGTGAGAGCTTTGATTGTAGGACCAACAATTGGTGCTGATACGACTATAATCTCAGAGGCTTCAGAACAGCCTAAAGATTTGGGTACTTCGGGTTTAGAGTGTGATATTGATGAAATTCAACCATCCACTTTCCAACCAGAAGTTGCTACTCTCTCGGACCCGATGATCATAGAAGTCTTAGCTAGAATTGAGGCTAGCCCCATTGCTCAAGCTACGAGACCAACAGATGAAGCTGGTGCGTCGGTAACTGTAGGCTGTCTAAAAATTACTGTAGATAGCTGATTCTCATCAAACACAATTGATGAAAGTTACAAGTTGATGTTTTCCAAAAGGTCTAGAATTGTAAAATTTTCACGTAGATCGATGAAGGTTACAATGTGACGACCTTCACAATAACCAATGAAAACTCTAATTCAACAGCCTTCACAATCAACATTGGAAGTTACAATCTGACAACTCTCACATTTTCAAGGAGCCAAGACGAAGGGTACAAGATAACGGTCTTTGCAATACTCTAGCAAAAGAGACTATAAATTGACGGTCTCTTCAAATCAAAACGCAGATATCTCTCAAACCATAAGAAATTTGGCAAAATAGACAGGAGCAAACTGAACCCTTTGGGGGTAAGTTTGGTCGGCTCCGTCTCATCGAGATAGTCGATTTTCATATATAATTCGTCTAATTGTGACTTACGGTTTGAAAATTATGACTCGTTCTTCGTAGCAAGTTATGTTCTGAAGTCTATCTCCAAGACTGGACTTCACCTGAACATTGGACTTAGCCTGAAGCTCGCCAAGCCTGCCTAAGGCTCGTCTCTGCATTCCAGAGTCAAAACGCAGAGTTTATCTCTACGACAAAATATAGAGTTCGTAGACTCAAAACACAGAGTTCATGCAGAGCCTAACTCTGCATCCCAGATCCAGAACCAGAGTTCATGTAGAGCCCAACTCTGTGTCCCAGGTTCAGAATGCAGAGTTCATACAGAGTCCAACTCTGCATTCTAGGTCTAGAATGTAGAGTTTATTTCTGCATCTCAGATTCATAACGCTGTGCGAACACTGTGTTTTCAGCCTTAAGCACACATCCCAACTCTATATTTCAGGGTTCACAACGCTGTGTGAACATGTCGTTTTCAGCCTTAAACATGCCTAACTCTGTGTTTTAGTTCTAAAATGTAGAGTTCGGGCCCAGAACGCCATTTTTGATGTTTGACTCGTTTAAACACGAGTTTAATGGTTCCATGAGCCGTTTTCCCCCATGATTTGAGGGATTTTAGCCCGACTTAGGAGCGGATTATAGGGTTAGTTACTATCCTAATCCCCCTATAAATACCAAAAACTCAATTGAGTTCGGGTATCAGCTTTTTGCATCAAGAAAAGATCACAAAAGGAGAGATAGACAATCTCTTGAGCAGATCATCTTGGAGCTTCCTTCAGCGACAAAGTTCTTGGAGCATTCCCTTGGCTTATAAATCGATTTCGGTTAGATCAACTCTTCCACAGAGCTATAACTCGCTCAGAGTTCCCTAACTCGTTAAGTGTTCTTTTCAAACTTGCCACGCAAGTTCTCTACAACATCCAATCCAAGAAGAATAGACTTTGTTCCATGAGGTGAAGCGTTCGGATCGTCAATGAGAAGCAAACTTGATACGAACATCGAGGGAAGCATCTCATCGCCACCGTAAAGAGCCTAGTTTTAAACAAAGAGGAGGATCTCCTTCGATCCTCTTTTCTTTTGTAAATCGGGAATCCGATACAAGAAGATTGTAATTTCTTTTTCTAAAGTTTGTTAGAGAGAACATGTATTGAGAGCGCTGTAATCATTCTTTATCTAAATCAGTTAGAGAGAATAATACAGTTTTGTTCTCGATTTTCTTCTTTAATTTTTCCTCCAAACAAAAGATGGCGACTCCGTTGGGGACTAGCTTTTTCACCAAGGAAGAAGTAGTGGCGCAATCCGATACCAAGCTCCCTGGAATGACCATTGAAACTCAGATCATCGAGTTCGATCAAGCCAAGTATGAGGAAGCCCTTTCCTCCGGATCCCTTAGCCCCAAGGCTATGCGCAAGATCCGCAAAGTCTCCAAGGAGACTAAAGCTCCAACTGTTGCTCCTATGCTGAAGGAAGCCCTCTCCTTTAGCCAAGATTGCTTGAACAGTCCCTCCTCCGAAGGAGTGGGTTCAGCTTCTGCCAAACTCGTCCACCAAGTTGGAGGTTCTGCACCCACGCCAAAGCGACGGGTATTGGGTCATAAAAGGCCCGTCGTGGTGACCAACTCCGTTAACACTGACGATATTATTACAAAGGCCTTAAAACAGACCATGAAGAATGCTGCTCGATGAAGGAGAAGATCTCGATGACGAGCACATCTCCGAGAATGTTGATCCTCAAATCAACACAAGCTTCGTGTTTGTGAGCCTAAGCATGACCCTGAGCTCTGCGTTTCTACTTCAGAACATAAGCTTCATGTCCATGAGCCCAAACATAGGCTCTGTGTGAGTAAGAGTGAACATAGCCCTTAGTGGCGTGTTATTCAACCAAAGCACAACCCTTAAGGGCGCGTTCCGCAAACAGAACACAACCCTCAAGGAAGCATTCCCAAAACCGAACGCAACCCTCAGGAGTGTGTTCCAGAATCAAAATGCAACTCTCAAGAGTGCGTTCTAGAACCAAAACATAGATCTCAGGACTACGTTTCATCACCAAAATGTAGACTTTGGTCTTGCATTAATCAAGCTAAATACGACCCTCGTGTTCCTTCTTTGGAACACGATGTGATTCGTCATGTTCAAAAAGATCAACATGGATTTAAAACTCATGGTTGCCAAGAACGAGTCCTATCCTCTGATGGACAGGGGGTTCCATCTCTACCCTCATGCTCTGTGAGAGGTTCATCCCAAATCTCTAACTTATGGGAATTGCTGTCGAGAGAAAGTCCGATGCAAAGAGTCATTCATTCATGCCAATGTGAATGACTGATTTCTACGGTTCTCTCGTGATGTTAATATTGCTCACATGTGGCCAAAACATTGGGGTTCGACCAATTAACGAACGTGGCTTTACCCAATCAATGACGACATTCGCGCATGAAGAAGACTTCGGAGGGTGAATATCTTGGAGTTACTTCCAACATGATTGGTGGAGGGAAGTTATCAATCCTTAATGCCGATGAGTCAAAGATGAACCGGTCTTCAAACTTCAAAGAGATCTTGAATGAGTTTGAGGGAATCTACCAATATACCCGAACTCGAAGGGGAGTCATACCTCCTATCGATTATCAAAGATTAGCTAGAGGAACTACATTCGATGGTGAGCATTTAGCTATCACAGAATCGCAATCCTCTAGCTCTTTTATAGAACATGAGAGCTCCGCCTATATGACGGAAAACCATGAAGATCTCTCAAAGAGGCTTGATGAGTAGGAGGCCATGCTCAAATCACAGCAAGAGACCCTCAATGAACTCCGGATCCTGATGACTTAATATGTCGTAGACATGGCCAAATCTCAGAAGACAAATTCGCCACCGAGGCAAGAATCTTCTTGGAGAGAAAAATCGTCTTCATCCCGACCTCGTACAAGCAAAGGGAAGGGAAAAGTGGTTAATGATGCTGCTTCTAACCAAGAAGCCCATAACCTAGAATCTTCCTCTGATGAAGGAAGAGAGACTGAGAACAAGCAGAATCTACAGTCTGCCAAAATAGAAGAATTAGAAGCCTACCTCAATGCCATTGCTAACAGAAGTGAGCTCCAAGATGAGGGAGTTGCTAGGCCCTATCCTATCGAATGGGATGCGGCCCCTTATCCTTCAAAGTTTAAGGTCCGGACGCTACAAACTTTTGATGGTACGGGATCATCGAATCAACATATCTATCATTTCAAGTCACAGACTAGGAATGTGATATCAAATGACGCCATACTGGCTCGATTATTCATTTGCACCCTAAAGAGAGTTGCCTTTGAATGGTTCAGGAAACTATCTGTCGGATATATCCAAAAGTGGGCGGATCTAGAGAGACTCTTCTTGTCAAGATTCTTTAAAGAGGATACAGAAGTTTCCATCCATACCCTTCATTAAGCAGAAGAAGAGGGAACCCATCAAAACCTTCGTCAAGAGGTTTTGAATCATGAATCTTCGATGCGTCAGGTATGACACAGTCTACCTTAGTAGAGACCTGTCGACACAACTTGCAGACCAACCTTATAGCACAAATGAGGGTTAAAGAATGTCGTTTCTGGAGACGACTAATCTCTCAAGGTGAATAGGCTCAAAAAATCATTTTCAGGGTCAAAGCTGAAGAACAAAGTAAGCAGGATCAACCTGAGCAATGAAACCAAGCCTAATCTTCTCAATCAGAAAGGTATGATACTACGGCCACTGAAGCCAATCCTCTTCAATAGGATGGTGGGTCCATCAAACTATCAAGTTAATAATATACCTCTGATAGTCTATTTCCCAAAAATTCCCCTATAAATCCTCTTCAGTAGGATGATGGGTCCATCAAAACTATCATGTTAACAGTTACCTCTGATAGTCAAACTTGTCAGATAGTGGCTTACCAGGTGATGTGCCTCTATTTCGACTTAATGGATAGTGGCCCATGTAGCCGTTAAAAATAACTTATAGGTCCCCGCACACGACTCGAGATGGAGAGGAGACAATGAACATCACTATTCGAGTCACAAAAGCTCATTTGATGACGACAAACGCATGAAGTGAGTTGATGGACCATGCGAAGCAACAGAATTTTGGAATAATCGAAACACGAATGAATCGGGAGCTGCACGTCATTTACGAAAGATGAGGCACCCCTTATGTCCTATTTACTCCACACATGATTCAATGGTGAAAACTTTTAGATCTCCTTGTCATCTTTCCGACGCATTCTGGATCGTGTGATTCCGAGTTCGGATGATGAAAATATGACGAAAGTGGACGAAGTGCGCGAGACCAAACCCTGAGCCAAACCGAGACACTCTCAAGTGTCTCAGCTTGGCCGAGACACTCACAAGTGTCTCGGCCATGCCGAGACACCCGCGACGAGACACTCACAAGTGTCTCGGCCATGCCGAGACACCCGCGAGTGTCTGCAACCTGACTGCAACCCGAAAAAGCTGATTTTGGCTGTTTTTAGCGGTTTTTCGACCGTTAACCGCCTGGATTTACTCCAACTAATAAAATATCATCCGTGAACATGGTTAAGTGGTTAAAACTAAGGATAAGAGGGAATCGGCCATTCTTATCCAAAAACAGAGGTCCCGAAGCCTATAAATACAGGCCCATGGCCTTTATTTTTTCGGATCTGGAATTCTCGAGCGTTGGCGAAGCCCTGCCGAACTGAAGTATGAAGGAGCACGAATTTCAGAAGAGAGAAGGAGATCGATCGAGTTCTTCGGCGTAGGAATGAAGAGTTCGTCAGATCTGCAGTTCCCGTGTTCTTCCTTTGAGATTACCCTATTGCGGTAATCTTAAGAAAAGTAATTATCTCACCGTTGTTGAGATAATTGCTTCATCTTCTTGATTCCTTTGCGGATCAACGAAGCTTCGAATCTGATCTAATCGTCAGGTGGTCCACGGATATTAACGTCCCCATCACCAGCCAAGAACCCACGCAAGCAAGAGTCGATAAACGAATCTTGTGTTTATTTTCGAGAGAGTTGTATTTTTTTTAATTTTTTTATTTGAATTTATTGTAAACGACCAAAGTTATAATGAAATTAATCATGAAGGTGACTTTCGAAGGAAAAAAACTGGCGACCACAGTGGGAGCAAACAGCCTCTCTACAGAGGCTGTCGTGACGCAATCGGCGATCAAGATCCCGATGAACGAAGAGGTCCAATACGAATTCGACCAGTAGAAGTTTGAAGAGTATCTCTCTTCCTCCTCTTCCAGATCAGCCTCTCCCTGCATGCGCATGAAGGCCTCCTCTTCTAGGAACGCTCGCTGGACTTCAGGCTCAAAGATCCAAGATCCTCTCGCCGCCACCGCACTTACACCTCGCGACGTCCCTCCAGCGTCCAACGAGGTCCAAGCTGTAGATCTGAATCTCCCCTCCAGCAAAAGCTTAGCTGGTGAAGACGTGCCAACTCTGTCAAAGAGAGCGCGCCAAAGATGATGCTAACGCCTTGCGCGTCAACTGGCTAAGGTTTTGGAGCCAATGGACGGGATCCGCTATAACGTGGATCTGAAATCTAGACAGCGCTAAGAACAACAACAGTGAGCAAACAACCCCTCCTCCAAAGCAGAGAAGAATGAATGGGTCCACGTCAAAAGGACCCGCTCTACCCTTGAGGAGTGAATCCGGAAGCGTCGCGCATTGCTCACGCACGCCCAAGTCCTTTTGCAAAAAGCAAAAGAAATGCAGAAGGAAGAGGCGGTTAAAAAGTCGCCCAAGTACAAACGGGTGTGGGTGCCGAAGGCAAAGTCAGCGCCTAAGCTAGAAGTGGACGAAGTCACCATTCAGTCTTCCTTAACTTCAGATCTCATTTCCCTTGTCCTCGTACTTCTGACGGAGCCATATGGTAGCGTAGATCTCACCAAATTTAGAGTTTCTCTGAAAGACCGCCTTGGTCCTCTCCTCGAAGATCGAGGTAAAGCACATGTGAGGGAGTGATTGGGGCCGTTGAAAGGTTCCCAAACAACAATTCAAGCTGGGGGTCATACTAATCCCCCAATAACAACAAAGGGAAAGCCTCTATGACCGACCGCATCAGATTGCGAGTCAAAGTTTAAGACCCCGTTAGAGTTTCACGCGCACGAAGGCGTAAGTCTGAACGCGTGACTCTTGGAGTCGCCAATGAAGCGTCATATCCCCAGAGGGAAACAGGTTCATCCGATGACGACTTTATACCTGGGAAGTCATGCCAACACACGATGGGTTGCTTCGGTCATCAGACCAACGAGTTGTACTATCGGGCTGGGGGTGCGAATAAATCTCAAAAAAGAAATACCCGAGACATGGACTTGCACTGTCCGCGTGCCAAGATAATTAAGGTAGTGTTGTCAGAATGCTACTGCCATACGGCCCCACAAAGGGTTTTGGTGTTTGAAAGAATCTCCACCAGAACATCCGAGGCTAAGCCGAGGCGTTTCCGTAGAAGAAGGTCAACCGGCATAAGTAACAAGCTCTCACGAGTTACTATCAACATAGTCGACAAAGGCAAATCCGTGCGACGCTTCAGTCTTGAACCTTTTATAGAAGTATCTCAACGTATGACTTGGCTGCGATCTGGAACTGTCAGACCTAGACCCAAAAGGTCACGATCCTCGGATGACGAAACCTCAGATGCTTGCTCAGTGTTGGCTTCTGATGATACGGCATCTAGTACAGAACAACCTTATGAATCATTCATGATTAATGCCGAACAAATGACTAAAATTCTCGAGGAGGCTTTAACCAAGCAGAAGGATAATTTTAAATTTGAAATGGAGACGGCTATGCAGGAAATGAGAGATATACACAACCAACAGATTGCGGCACTGACGAACCAGCATAGAGAGTCCAGCCGTCGTAATAATCCTAATCAGGTTGACAGTGATCGGTAAGCGAATGAGAACGCCAATATGGAAACCCCTCCCATTGATAACAATGCTGGGGGTGAATCCTCAGATGACAATAGTACCAAGGAAGACCACGTCACTTCTCCCCGTAATCGCTCGAAGAAAGATATGAGCGAGGATAAGAAGATGAGGGACTTGGATGTTAGACCCTAGAGGGGGGTGATTAGGGTCTTATGCTAATCTAATCTGATTAAATGTTAATTAAAATTAATTAACAAGTTATCCTAGCAAGTATGAAATATCACAAGATATATGAGCTAGGATAAGCAATGTAAACAATGAGATATATCCTATTTGATGAAATATATATGCAAGGATATATAAACTAACACAAGGGTAAACAATATGAAACAAGATAGGGGATGATATGAATAATGAGACAATGGCGATATGAGCAATGAGCACAAATATAAATGAACGCCAAAGCACACTCAAACACAATCAAATGATCACGGAGTTCGGACCTTCCGTCCTACGTCTCCGCTCCCCTCTCCCAGGGAGAAATCCACTATCACAACCGGGTTTTCTACGTTCACCCGAATAACGTTTACACCTCACACTCGGTTTTCTAGCTAACCGAAAACTTTACAATCGACACTCTTACAATCACACTCTACACCCTCACAAGTGTTGGACCTAGCTGTGTCTCCCTCAAGTGCTCGGTTACAACCTCTCCCTAGGCTCGTCAACCGACGCTACTCCTCTTAGGACGATCCCCGACTCTCACCACACACTCCTCACTCGGTGTACAAGTGTATTACAATGTGAATCTCACAATAAGGCTCAAATACAAGAAATGATTGTTCTTAACTATGGATGAGAACACAATGAAAGCTCACACTCAATGTTACAACTCTCACCAACCCAACTATATTATGAATGCAAATACAATAAGCTCAAGTGGGTGTGTGTAACAATGAGATAAAATCAAATCTAAACTCAATATAAAACTAGCTTTAATAGAAATGATAATCAACAAACAAGATGGAGAGATGGAGATTGAAGCCCAAACAAGAAGATAATCTCCTCCACTTGTGAAAACCAAAAACAACTTTAAACCAAACCCTTAAACAGCTTAAAACAAGCTTAAACTCTTGTTAAAATCTTTTAAACCATTCTCTTAGCTTTCTTATAAGATCTGAGATAAGGGGGTATATATATGAAACCCCAAAGGAAAGAGAAAGCCAAGAAAAAGACCAAAAAACCATTCTGCAACGGCTCTAAGAAAATAGCCGTAAACTGAGTTGACAGTGCGGCGGTCGACTGCTGCGGTCGACCGCGAGCAACAAAAAAACCAAACTACTGCTCTGGACAAGCGACGGTCGACCGCGAAAGTCTCTGGACTCGCTACGGTCGACCGCCATGGTCGACCGCGAGCCATAAAAACCTAACCTGAGTTTCTGAACTCATGGCGGTCGACCGTGGCGGTCGACCGCGATCTAATACTACCGAAAAACAGTTTTGAAAGCAGATTTGAGACTTTTGGAAAATATATTAAAAATAACAAATAAAGTCCAAAAATGATGAAACTTTGGAAAATGTATATAAACATGTAAATGAACATGTTACAAAAAGAATTTTCCAAATTGCATTTCCCATTTGTGAAAAATTATTATTTTGCAAAAATATTCCAAAACACGAAAATGTAAACATGTGAATTTTGACATTTAGGCTAAACCATGTTTTGAAACTTTGCACAATGATTATATAGACTTAATAAAATATGTATATGATTATTATTAAGTCCAAAGACCCTAGCACCCGCCCCTCTGTGGGCCCCCACGTGACATCACCCATTGTGGGGGGCCTTAGCTAGACAATTATCATAATTTTCTATCATTTCTCTGAAAGAAGTAAATTTAATTTCTGAGGCATCAGCTTTAATTCACTCTCCTGTTCACATAAAGCTACACGCACGCTTGAGGGTAATCATGTGGTTTTCCTCCCTTTTTATAATTCCTCCTTTTATGTTTTTTGTAACGTGTTGCTTTTTTATTATTCCACTTACGACATCCAAAGGTCCAAATCCCCCTTTTCAAGTGGAAGGGCCTCCTTTGTATTGTCCATTTCACATTACGTAATGCTAATAGTGTTAATGATGTTTGAACTATTTACTTACTAGAAAACTTAAACCGTTTTCAAAAAAAAAAAAAAAAACAGTAGGAGCTTCGTAATTGAAATTCACGAAAAAGCATTCCACACGCTCAAGATGTTAGTACTACTACTACATGTAACCTTTTGAAAAAAAATATTAATTGCCAAGCTAAGTTACATGCTACTACTTTTAGATTGATCTAACGTGAACTTGATCCTTACGATCTAGCTTTTGTTCCCCAAGATTAATGCGTAACTAGCTTATTAGTTTATTTAGATGTGTACAAAGAAGGATAATTATAACTATACTATAATCTCTAGACTACTCCTATATTACTAAACACAAAAGTGTTGATTACGATTAAAATTCACGAGTCATCATAGATCCTACGTACGATCGTTGGGGTAGTTAATATACGTGACGTAGCCTTGTTGTCCCTAATTCTACAAGAAGGGTGAGTAGATAATTAGAATTTTTTGTTTTTGTTTTTGTTTCTTTTTTATTTTGAATTTCAATTTCGCTAATATCATAGATTTTTTTTTCCAATATCAATTGTTCTATATGCAATGAAAAATGACAAATATCATGTCCAAGTGCACGAGAATCTTTCTTTGTAAATTGTTAGTACGAGTCTTTTGTATTATTTAACTGGCAAAGGCATTTATATATCATTTTTTTAACCAGTGCCCCAGGGGCACCGGCTTAGCATTAATTAACCAATAACTACCTTAAATAGCTGTGAATGTCAAGAAAAACGTATGTACAAAAGGCTGGGATAACAATTTGTTAGACCCTAGAGGGGTGGTTAGGACCTTATGCTAATCTAATCCGATTATATGTCAATTAAAATTAATTAACAAGTTATCCTAGCAAGTATGAAATATAACAAAATATATAAGCTAGGATAAGCAATGTAAACAAGGGATATATCCTATATGATGAAATATATATATGCAAGGATATATAAACTAACACAAGGGTAAACAATATGAAACAAGATAGGGGATGATATGAATAATGAGACAATGGCGATATGAGCAATGAGCACAAATATAAATGAACGCCAAAGCACACTCAAACACAATCAAATGATCACGGAGTTCGGACCTTCCGTCCTACGTCTCCGCTCCCCTCTCCCAGGGAGAAATCCACTATCACAACCGGGTTTTCTACGTTCACCCGAATAACGTTTACACCTCACAATATCGGTTTTCAACGCTCACCGATCAACGTCACTCCTCACAATCGGTTTTCTAGTTCACCGAAAACATCACAACACACTCGGTTTTCTAGCTCACCGAAAACCTTACACCACTGGTTACAACCTCTCCCTAGGCTCGTCAACCGACGCTACTCCTCTTAGGACGATCCCCGACTCTCACCACACACTCCTCACTCGGTGTACAAGTGTATTACAATGTGAATCTCACAATAAGGCTCAAATACAAGAAATGATTGTTCTTAACTATGGATGAGAACACAATGAAAGCTCACACTCAATGTTACAACTCTCACCAACCCAACTATATTATGAATGCAAATACAATAAGCTCAAGTGGGTGTGTGTAACAATGAGATAAAATCAAATCTAAACTCAATATAAAACTAGCTTTAATAGAAATGATAATCAACAAATAATTATAAATAAAAGCTAGAGGAGAGTTTAGAAAACTTCTCAATAGAAGACAAGATGGAGAGATGGAGATTGAAGCCCAAATAAGAAGATAATCTCCTCCACTTGTGAAAACCAAAACAGCTTTAAACCAAACCCTTAAACAGCTTAAAACAAGCTTAAACTCTTGTTAAAATCTTTTAAACCATTCTCTTAGCTTTCTTATAAGATCTGAGATAAGGGGGTATATATATGAAACCCCAAAGGAAAGAGAAAGCCAAGAAAAAGACCAAAAAACCATTCTGCAACGGCTCTAAGAAAATAGCCGTAATATTCGCGGTCGACCACGATTCAGATCCCAGACTGAGAATCGAGCAGGAACTTCGTTGGTCGACCGGTGCGGTCGACCGAAGGAAATATTGAGCTCTCGGTCGACCGGTGCGGTCGACCGACAAACTCTCTGCTGCCCAGAAACAAATGAACAATTGAGCGGTCGACCGGTGCGGTCGACCGAAAACTGATATTACAGAAAAACATGTTTTAGAGCTGATTTTTGAGACTTTGGAAAATTGTTAAAAATAACAAATGAAGTCCAAAAATAATGAAACTTTCGGAAATGTATATAAACATGTAAATGAGCATGTTACAAAAAGAATTTTCCAAATTACATTTCCCAGTTGTGAAAAATCATCATTTTGCAAAATAGTTCAAAACACGAAAATGTAAACATGTGAATTTTGATATTTCAAAACACGAAAATGTAAACATGTGAATTTTGATATTTTGGCTAAACCATGTTTTGAAACTTTACACAATGATTATATAGAAACCATGTTTTGAAACTTTACACAATGATTATATAGACTTAATAAAATATGTATATGATTATTGTTAAGTTCAAAAACTAATAATATAGAATTTTCACAAAATTGCATATTCTATGCAATGAATACTAAAACACAATAGAGTATGAAATATGTAATTTCATATTATAAACATGAAAACCCAAAGCCATGCATGTATATATATAACTATATATANATATAACTATATATATATATACGAAGAAACCAATAAATGTGTGTGTATAGATATTGAGCTTAACATATTTAACACACATAATATAAAATCTAAACTAGATTACTCAAGCTTGATCTTGATCTTCATTGTAGCTCAACTTGGTACACGTGCGGATGAAGCTAAACTTGGATCTTGAACTTGAATTTGCATAGCTTCAACCACTATTCCACCAACCTCCATTTGATATGATCGTTATGGCGCAATCCATCCATCATACTAGACAAACAACATTAGTGGTAAATTGTTTGTTAAACATCATCAAAACAAGAAGGCCAACAAACTCCTTCTTTTTGATGATGACAAACAATTTACAAAAAGAGATATATGCATGAAGGAAATGAATATATAATTTATAATTCATATGCATATAAACAAGAAAGAATATACTCACAATATTTCCCCCCTTTGACAATATCAAAAAGGGGACAAAGGAATGAAGAGAGCGAAAGCTCCCCCTAACAATATGCATGGGTGAGTATAACACATAGAAGGATATAGGGATTGCTCCCCCTATCAAAATGCCATATAGAATATAAGTATGGAATGAATATTAAGGCATACATATGTGAGCAAGCATAAAAAATATGCTAAAAATCACTCACATTCAAGAGATAATGAGAACATATATAAATATATCAAGATGAACATATTGTCTCATATCAAAAAACATAAAAACCATGTATAAAAAAAAACCATGTATAAAAAAGATTTATGAAATCACAAGAAGGAAGACACGAGAATCATGTAAAAAGTTTTCAAATAAAAACAAATCAACCAATGAAATCATAAATCGTAAGTAAATCATATAAGAACATAAAACGAAATCATCATTGATTTTCAAAACTCAAGAGAGGCAATTATATCTAGCTATTGAGCTAGTATCAACCCATATAAATATTTTAGCATCCGGTAAACAAGATTTGGGAATAAACACCCAATAAATCCAGAGGTTATATAAACACAAACCTCTCATCAAAACAAAATTAATAATCATGAAAACAAAAGAATTTGATCAAAGAAAAATTGTTTTCATAACCAAAAGATTTTAAAACATAATTTTCAAAACCAAGAAAAGGGAAAAATAAGAACATTAAAATTCTTGGTTTAAAAAATCAAATTTGTTTTGGTACCCAAGAACTCTTGGTACCAAAAGATTTAGGGACATGACCCCTATCATTTAAGCTCAAAGTCCTAGGGTTATGAACCCTTTTGGACACATGTAGTGCACTAACACGGTCAAAGCAATAATCACTCAAATGACCCTTCCGATTGTAATTTGTGCAATGAAAGAGATCCATTTATTTTTATGGACCATTAGCTCATGCACGGGAATCATTTGCAAATAAAGATTTTCTTTTAAAATTATTTTGCAAATGAGAAACATCATTAAACAAAGGTGGTTTACTTGAGAAATTTGGCAAGTTTGAATATTTATTCAAATCATAACAAAACTTCGCCAAATGGCCAAATCTACCACAAACATCACATTTAAACTTTTGTGGTCTTTTAAAATCATTTGGCAAAAGTGAAGTCTTTTTCAAATCATATTTATGATGTGCATGATAAGCATATGCATGTGTATGTGATGAAGAAGCTACATGAGATGCACAAGGAGCATTAGAATTCTTATGTTTGTGTGCATCATAACAAAACTTAGCTAAATGACCTTGACGGCCGCAAATAGAACACTTATAAGTTTTGCTATACATGTGTGCATAATGAGTGGATGATTTTGACTTAGTCTTGGCGCACATGTCCATAAGCCTCTTATGATTATTAATGCATATTTTTAAAGTTGAATCTAAAGATGAAATGCTTTTATTCATAAGATTCAAATCTTCATTTTTAGGCACATATGCACTTTTAGAGGTAGAACATAAATAGTTATTTATAAAAGAAGCTGTATCATTCTTTATGTTCTCTACTTCTAACATGACATCAATCTTAGCATGAGATAAGCTAGAAATGGATGATGATAATTTCTCATTTTCCTATTTTAACATATCATTATTTTCTTTAAGAGCAACATTTTCTTGAGAAATGATATCAAAATTGGAAGCTAGCTTCTCATGATCGGATTTTAAACTAACATGCTTGCTTTGTAAATTAATAAAATCATTTTGCAACTTGTTAAAGGCATGTAATAATTTTTCACGAGCACAAGCAAGTCAAACTTAGATGCTAACACCTCATGATCGGATTTCAAATCCTCATGCTTGCTTTTTAAATCAATAAAATTTTTATGCAATAAGTTATAGGCATGCAACAATTTTTTACTAGCACAAGCAAGTTCATCACTAGATAAATCATTATCGGGTTCGAACTCGCAAACCTCACTAGGGCTATCGCCTAGTGGCCGTGTGCATGATGCTCCGTATGAACTTGAAGTCGGATTCTCCAAAGCTTGTTGGATCGCCTCCAAGTCCCCTTGATGTGCTTCTATAAATTTCCAAACTTTGTAAGCACTATCAAAATGAACAAACTTGTTAGACATAGATGAATTAAAAGCATTTAGCAAATATTCTAACAAAATATTATTCATTGTAAACATGCGATGATCATTTTTATTCCACTTGGATTTCTCCATAGTGGGCACAATATAGGCATCATCTATAATTTCCCATAAATCAAAGTGTTTAGATTGAACAAAAAGTTTAAATCTAACACACCATTGGGCATAGGGGAAATTATCTAATCTAGGAGCAATATTGATGGCATAACCTAAACCATGCATATCCATAATATAAAAGGCAAGCAAGATACAAATAAAGCTTAAAATTAGATTAGCACAATAAGCTAACTTGGATCTTTAACTCAAGGCGATTAGACCTTAAATCAAAGAGCACCAAGCTCTGATACCAATTGTTAGACTCTAGAGGGGGGGTGATTAGGATATTATGCTAATCTAATCCGATTAAATGCCAATTAAAATTAATTAATAAGTTATCCTAGCAAGTATGAAATACCACAAGATATATGAGCTAGGATAAGCAATGTAAACAATGAGATATATCCTATATGATGAAATATATATGCAAGGATATATAAACTAACACAAGGGTAAACAATATGAAACAAGATAGAGGATGATATGAATAATGAGACAATGGCGATATGAGCAATGAGCACAAATATAAATGAACGCCAAAGCACACTCAAACACAATCAAATGATCACGGAGTTCGGACCTTCCGTCCTACGTCTCCACTCCCCACTCCTGGGGAGAAATCCACTATCACAACCGGGTTTTCTACGTTCACCCGAACAACGTTTACACCTCACACTCGGTTTTCTAGCTAACCGAAAACTTTACAATCGACACTCTTGCAATCACACTCTACACCCTCACAAGTGTTAGACCTAGCCGTGTCTCCCTCAAGTGCTCGGTTACAACCTCTCCCTAGGCTCGTTAACCGACGCCACTCCTCTTGGGACGATCCCTGACTCTCACAACACACTCCTCACTCGGTGTACAAGTGTATTACAAAGTGAATCTCACAATAAGGCTCAAATACAAGAAATGATTGTTCTCAATTATAGATGAGAACACAATGAAAGCTCACACTCAATGTTACAACTCTCACCAACCCAACTATATTATGAATGCAAATACAATAAGCTCAAGTGGGTGTGTGTGTAACAATGAGATAAAATCAAATCTAAACTCAATATAAAACTAGCTTTAATAGAAATGATAATCAACAAATAATTATAAATAAAAGCTAGAGTAGAGTTTAGAAAACTTCTCAATAGAAGACAAGATGGAGAGATGGAGATTGAAGCCCAAACAAGAAGATAATCTCCTCCACTTGTGAAAACCAAAATAGCTTTAAACCAAACCCTTAAACAAGCTTAAAACAAGCTTAAACTCTTGTTAAAATCTTTTAAATCATTCTCTTAGCTTGCTTATAAAATCTGAGATAAGGGGGTATATATATGAAACCCCAAAGGAAAGAGAAAGCCAAGAAAAAGACCAAAAAACCATTCTGCAACGGCTCTAAGAAAATAGCCATTGAGATTGATCTGACACCGCGGCGGTCGACCGAAAATATTCACGGTCGACCGCGATTCAGATCCCAGACTGAGAATTGAGCAGGAACTTCGTCGGTCGACCGGTGCGGTCGACCGAAGGAAATATCGAGCTCTCGGTCGACCAGTATGGTCGACCGACAAACTCTCTGCTGCCCAGAAACAAATGAACAATTGAGCGGTCGACCGGTGCGGTCGACCGAAAACTGATATTACAGAATAACAGGTTTTAGAGCTGATTTTTGAGACTTTGGAAAATTGTTAAAAATAACAAATGAAGTCCAAAAACCAACTTTTGAAACTTTGTGAAATGTTTTTATAGACTTAGTAAAACATGTATAAACTGATATTAAAGTCTACAAACTAAGAATACAATATTTTCACAAAATTGCATATTCTATGCAATGTTTTGAAAAACACAATGGTAAATATGAAACATGTGATTTCATATTTATAAACATGAAAACTCAAAACTATGTATGTATATATATAACTATATATATGCATAGAAACCAAAACTTATGTATATATATATATATATATATACGAAGAAACCAATAAATGTGTGTGTATAGATATTGAGCTTAACGTATTTAACACACATAATATAAAATCTAAACTAGATTACCCAAGCTTGATCTTGATCTTCATTGTAGCTCAACTTGGTACATGTGTGGATGAAGCTAAACTTGGATCTTGAACTTGAATTTGCATAGCTTCAACCACTATTCCACCAACCTCCATTTGATATGATCGTTATGGCGCAATCCATCCATCCTCCAACTATGTTGTTTGTCTATAATAAATAAGAAAATACAAATACTAGACAAACAACATTAGTGGTAAATTGTTTGTTAAACATCATCAAAACAAGAAGGCCAACATTGGAGAGCAAAATCAATGTGCTGATGAGTGCTCATGAGATAAAGATGTCAGGAATACCGTGTCCATACCTAAGGGAATAGGAGTCAATCCCATACCCAGCAAAGTTTAATCTGATTAACTTCACGCCATTCGATGGGAAGGGTTCCCCTACCCAGCATTTGATATATTTCAAGTCCCATTTGGGGATAATCTCTAACAATGAACCTTTAATGGTACGGTCATTCGTGGATACTCTTCGTGGAGCGGCCTTCGATTGGTATCGTTGCCTCAAGCCGGGGAGTATCAATAGTTATGATGACATGGAAGACATGTTTCTTATGAATTTCTTTGATGACGATACCAAAGTTTCAATCGGAATGTTGTTCGATGAGAAACAGAAGGATGGAGAGTTGGTGGAGAATTTTGGTAAAAGATTCCGGAACAAGGTGATGAATTGTTGAGATCCGGTCAGTGAAGATTTTATCCTCGAGACTTGTTACAACAACCTTTTGCTAGATATCCTGGAAGCTATGGGAATGGCGCCGTCCAAGACTTGGAAGGACTTGAAAGTGCGAGGAGAACGAGCCGAACGTTTCCTCAAAAGGAAGAAGGCCGAAAGAGGTCAAACGGCGACTAATACCCCAAAGCAGAATTTTGTTCCTCGAGGTAAAGGGAAAGCCCAAGCAAATGCAGTGGATGCGAACCATACGTTCGAATTGCAACCATAACAGCAACAACAACCACAAAAGGGGTCTCAACAATCACAATGGCAACAGAGGTCACAAAAGCCAAAGACTACCGAACCAAAATTTTTGAAAGTTTATTCTTTCAGGGAGGACGAAGTTCCTGGTCTCTTCAAACACCTTATGGAGAATAACAAAATCAAGTTACCTCCAATCCAGGATCAGGAAGATGCTAAGAAGGTTAACGACCCGAAATACTACGCATTTCATAGAGCGGTGCATCATCCTACCAAATCATGCTACGCCCTTAAGGATAAGATCCAAGCGTTGATCGATGTTGGAGTCCTTACGGTGAAATCGGCCAAGGAGAAGAAGGTGGGTGAAAATGCCGTGTCAATTATCTTCGGATCTGTTCCTTTGAACTGGTACCAGCCTGAGCCAGTGATAATTGTAATGGTGAAGACCGTCAACGACGATCCTCACAAACAAGGACAGAAAGGACTTGTGCCACACACAGCCCCAAATGGCGAGATTCTCTGGATCCATCCTTATCTGATCGAAGATGAACAATGTGCGGGGTCGTCATCTAAGAAGAAATCAAAGGGGAAAGGAAAGTCCTGTTATGGAGTTACAACTATTCCAGAAGAAAATGATGAAGGAATTTCTACTTTCCCACTCTCCGAAGATGAGCAAGAGGTCTTCGCTACCAGGAGTGGAAATAAGTACTATTTCAAGTATCCGAGTGCTTTCGATCAATTGGCTAAACAGGGGGTAACTAAAACCATTCCCTCTAAGACATTAGTGGAAATGGGGGTGGTCACGGTTCTCCCAGCACCAGTTGAAAAGACTCAGCAAAAGCTAAAGGAGAAAGAGCAGTTATACCAAGAGGGTCAGAACCCGAGGCAGTCTCGATTCAATCAACTGATTGGGAGAGACAAACCGGGGAACTTGAACACTCCACAGCGCTTCGATATTATGGCGCAGTTAGATAATATACCGGCTAGAATAACTCTATACGAGCTACTACGTCTTTCAAAGGACACAAGGAAAGCACTACAAGATGCTTTGGCCAACTCTGACGTTTTCCTGACTCAGATAAAACCATCCCCTGAAGAACCAGAGCCTTCTGTGCAGCATTGCAACCTCGCGACACAACACATTCCCTGCATTTCTTTCATCAAAGAAGACATGCAAACAAAGAATTTAAAGCATGACCGACCCTTGTATTTCACTGGGTACATAGGCTCCAGCGTTGTCAACCGGATCCAAGTCGATCCGGGTTCCGCTGTTAGCATCATGTTTCTTCGATTGATGTACAATCTCGGAATACCGGCCAGTAAGTTGGCCTCCACAGGCACTATGATCTATGGATTCAACACCAGTAGGTCAAGACTATTAGGTAAAATCCGAGTAAAGTGACAGATTGGAGATATGAAGTCGGAAGTCACATGCTATGTGATTGACGTAGAGACTTCTTATAACTTACTATTAGGTAGACCCTTGATCCACAGTAATGTTATAGTCCCTTCTACCCTCCATCAGTGTCTTAAGTATGTAGACACTAATAATGAGGTCAAGACGGTGGTCGTAGATAAGCAACCATTTAAGGGGTTAGAGAATTATTTTACTGACTCTCATCTCTACGGTGCTGAATCCGATACTGAACCATCGGTTCAAGGCACGGACAGCAGAGAAGAAGCTAATACTAAAGCTGGTTTGGTTACGATGGTGGTTTTATACTTAATGATATTGTACCCATTGTAATCAATCTTGACAATGAAGAGTCATCGGATAGTCGTTGTAATTGGCAACTTGCCGAAGAAGTAGCAATAAATGATAATTTAGAGTACTCATTGTGTCTCGATAATATCATGAGGGGGTTATACGATGACCCTAATTTGTATATACCACTTCAATCGTCTTGCATGATGAAGAAACATGTTCAGGATTCGTTCGGGACAACGCTCGTCATTCTTGTGAAGACAGGGAGTGAAAAAGAAGTCATCTACGGTAAGGGGAAGGAATTTTCAATACCAAATCACTTCTTCGAAGAAGATGACGATGATGATAAACTAGCCCCTCATTTATTCAGATATGACACAAAAACACGTAATCTCCAGGCTTACAAAGAAGGGCATGTCATTTGTATGGGACGATGCTTGTCAAAATGTTAAGGCGACGAGCCACTCGTTAAGTGCATTACTTGCACAAGACGACGATAACGGTCACAGACAGGCCGTATATTACTTGAGCCGGACCCTCGTGGATGCCGAATCTTGATATCCAATGATCGAAAGGGAGTGTCTCGCCTTGGTATTCTCTATTCAAAAGATGCGACACTACTTAGTCGGACAGACTATCTATGTCATTTCCAATGTTAACCTAGTCCGAGTATTCATGGCGTAGCCCGCTTTCATGAACTGGCGGCTAGTAAAATGGGCCCTACTTCTGTCCTAATATGACCTATACTTTAAGCAACAAAAGTCGGTCAAAGGCCATGCTATTTGCGATCTCCTGGCAGCTAACCCAATTACGGATAATGCCGAGGTGTACGACGACCTGCCAGATAAAACCCATAAAGCCAACGCAACTTCCCATCAACAGGTATGGCGTTTGTACTTCGATGGTGCTTCTCGAGCAACTAATGTAGCAAGTGCTCCTGGATGTTCTAAGATTTCTTCCGGAGTTGGAGTTATGTAGCAAGTGCTCCTGGATGTTCTAAGATTTCTTCCGGAGTTGGAGTTGTCTTAGTTTCCCTGGGAAAACATGTGATGCCTTCCTGGATGTTCTAAGATTTCTTCCGGAGTTGGAGTTGTCTTAGTTTCCCTGGGAAAACATGTGATGCCTTGAGCTTACTCGCTGATCGAGCTGTGCTCGAATAACATAGCCCAGTATAACACGCTACTTATTGGACTCAGCTTTGCTAAAGAGCTAGTGGTCGAATACCTTGAAGCTTTTGGTGATTCTAAATTGATAGCTAAATAGGTTCAAGGGGAGTGTGAGGTCAGAAAATAGGATTTGAAACCATACCATAGGATGGCCGTCGAGATGGCAGAATCATTTAAAGGGTTCTTTATTGAATACATTCCACGCTTACAGAACGCCTACACGGATGTGTTAGCAGCATTAGCGATATCTCTGGCGCAGCCTCCCGAAACGGAATAGTTCGTTTCAGTAAAAACTCATCAACTCTTCGTACCAATCTACGATGTAGACGACAGAGAAGAGGATACTAAAGAAGTGCATTCAACGCAAGTTGAGTTTGAGCCACGAGATTGGCATTTCCCTATCATTGATTATGTCTTAGTTCCCATTCCTTATCCTTGAGATTGCCCCGTTACGGTGATCTAGAGAAGAGTAATTATCTCGCTATTGCCGAGATAATTGCTTCAGTTTCTTAATTCCTTCACAAATTAACAAAGCTCCGGATCTGATCTGATCACTTGGTAGTCCACGAATATCAACGTCCCCATCATCGGCCAAGAACCCATGCAAGCAAGAGTTGATAAATGATTCTTGTGTTTATTTTCAAGAGAGTTGTAATTTTTATTTTCGTTATTTGAATTCATTGTAAATGATTAAAGTTATAATAAAATCAATAATGAAGGTGACTTTCAACGAAAACAAACTAGCGACCATAGTGGGAGCTAACAGTCTCGTCAACGAGGCTGTCGTGCCGTAGCCGACGATCAAGATCCTCATGGATGAAGAGGTCGAATACGAGTTTGACCAACAGAAGTTCGAGGAGTACGTCTCCTCCTCCTCCTCCAGATCTGCCTCTCCTTGCAGGTGCAGGGAGGTCTCCTCCGCCCGAAAGATCCGCTGGTGTTCAGATCTGAAGACTCAAGAAGGCAAATTCCCCGCTATCGTTGCTACAGCCACACCTCACAACGATCCGCCGGCGTCCAATGAGACCAGATCTGCAGATCTGAACTCCTCTGTGATCCGCGCCAACTCTATCAAGAAGAGCACATCAAAGGCAACGTCAACGCCTCGCGCGCCAATTTGCCAAGGCTTTGGATCAGGTGGAGGGACTCCATTACCAAGCGGATTTGGAGTTCAGAAATCGCCAAGTGGCCAAGCCATCTCCACAGCAAGCTTCGGAAATCTCCTCCTAACCACCTACTAACGAATGGGTTTGTGTCAAATGGAACCGTTCCACTCTTGAGGAGCGCATTCAGAAGCGTCGTGCACTTCTGGCGCAAGCCCAGATCCTTGTGCGAAAAGCACAAAAAATACAAAAGGAAGAGGTGGTTAAGAGATCACCGAGATCCAAACAAATTTGGATGCCCAAGGCCAAATCAACGCCTAAGGCAAAAGCAAGAAACGTTGTTCCCCAGCCTTCGTCAACTTCGAATCCCGCTCCTTCTGCCACCACACCTTCGGTGAAACCCTATGGCGACGTAGACCTCTCCAAATTTAGAATTCCGTTGAAGGATCGCCTGGGTCCTTTACATGAAGATCAAGACAAAGCGTCTATTAAGGAACGCTTAGGACTGTTTAAGGAACCCCGAACAACTATTCAGATTGGGGGTGGTACGTGACATCCTAACAAGTTGATTTTCGTAACTACCTGCGTGTAGGTGCCTGCACAAAACCAGGAGACTGTTAAAATTTCACCCTTACACGGGTATGATTCCAAACGTGTGACTCCTGCTAAAGCTAATAAAGCACTATCTATTCAGAAGAAGACGCGCCCAACAAACAACAGCAATTCACCTGAGGAATCAAACCAACAGCCGATAGGTTGCTCTGACTATAACAACCCACCAGCCGATAGGTTGCTCTGACTATAACGTCGATGAGTTGTACTATCAAGCTGGGGGTATGAATAAATCTCAAAAGAGAAGTACCCGGGAAGCGGACTCTCACTGTCCGTGTACCAAACTTATCAGGACATTATTATCAGTGTGTAGCTACCCCAAGACCGCTCCATAGAGGGTCTCGGTATTTGAAAGGATCTCTACTAGAACGTCCAAGTCCAAGCCAAGGTGTTTCTATAGAAAAAGATCAGCTGCACAAGATGATGAACTCCCAAAGGTCACCATTAATATGGTCGATAAGGAGAAGCCAACACGAAGTTTCAATCCCCGATATTTTTCGGACATATCCCAACGTATAACTCGTTTACGTGCGGGAACTACTAGGTGTAGGGACTATCAGAGGATGAATAGCGGATAATTCTCGGAAGATGAAGCATCAGATGCGAACTCTGCCATCGCTTTGGACAATATAGTGTCTAGCATAGGACAATCCCGTGAGGTGTTTATGGTCAACACCAAGCAAATGACCAAAATCATCGAGGATGCCTTGGCTAAGTAAAAATAGAACTTCAAGTTCGAAATGGAAATGGCTATGCTATGAATGAGGGAAGATCATGATCAACAGATCCGAGCATTGTCAAATCAGATAGGTGAATCCAGTCGTCGTAACAATGTTAGTCATGCAGCTAGCGATTTAGATAAGGATGAACACCTCGATGCAGATAACCCTCCCGTTGATCAAAACGTTGGGAGTGGCCCCACTGAGAATAACAACATCGGGGGTGGTCCCGCCAATAATGACAACACTGAGGGTGGCCCCATTATTCCTCCTCAAAATAGACCAAGGAAGGACACGAGCGAGGATGAAAAGATAAAATACCTCGAGAGCAAAGTTAATGCTCTGATGTCTACTCGAGAGGTGAAGAAGACCGGTATTCCGTGTCCTTACCTAAGAGAGTAGGATTCGATACCGTATCTGGCGAAGTTTAACCTGATCAACTTCACACCATTTGACGGAAAGGGTTCCCCCACTCAGCATCTAATCTACTTCAAGTATCACTTGGGTATGATTTCTGGGAATGAATCCCTGATGGTCTGGTCATTCATCGGCACCCTTCACGGAGCTGCCTTCGATTGGTACCGCCATCTCAAAACTGAAAGCATCAATAGCTGGGACGACCTGGAGGACCTGTTCCTCACTCATGTTTTTGATGATGATGCTGAGGTGTCAATCAGGACACTCTTCGATGAGAAACAGGAATACAACGAGACGGTCGACGACTTCATCAAGCGCTTTCGAAATAAAGCGATGAACTATCGAGATCCAGTCACAGAAGACTTCATCCTCCAAACTTGTCATAACAACCTATCCATCAATATATTGGAAGTTATGGGAGTAGCACCATCCAACACGTGGAAATAGTTGAAGGTGCGCAGAGAGCAGTCCGAACGCTTCCTCAGAAGGAAGAAAGCCGAGAGAAGCCAACCGACGACTAACCCTTCAAACTCAAGCTTCGTCTTCCGTAGTAAGGGGAAGGTGCCTGTAGCAGTTGTTGATGTTAATCAGACGTCACAACAACAACCTAGAAGATAGCAAAATACTTCGGATCCGAGACTCCAAAAGGAGTACTCCTTCAAGGACGAAAACGCATGAGCAGGTAACCTACCACCTCAATAGAACCATGATTGGAGCTAAACATCGGTACAATTCGGTAGAAAAAGAATGCCTTGTCTTGGTTTTTATCATTCAGAAAATGCGGTATTACTTATTTGGACAGACTATTCACGTTATCTCCAATGTGAACCCTTTGAGAGTTCTCATGACAAAACCTTCTTCGCTAAATTACCGTATTACAAAATGGGCAATACTTCTGTAGCAGTATTCAATGCAGTTCATGCCTCAGAAGGCTATTAAAAGCCAAGCCCTGATAGATTTCTTAACTAACCATCCGGTGCCTGCTTCTACCAAATTGTATGAAGATTTACCAGACAAAGTTGCAGAGGCTTACGTGACTCAAGGAGTCATGCAAGTATGGAAATTGTTCTTCGACGGTGCATCTAGGGCAAGTCCTGATGGAGGAATCACAACCGCTATGGGAGTTATGCTCATATCCCTAACTGGTCAGGTGATCCCAAGAGGATTTTCTTTAATCGAGCCATGCACCAATAATGTAGCAGAGTACAACGCTTTGCTACTAGGAATGCAGCTGGCCAAGGAAATCAACGTCTATTATCTTGAAGCCTACGGTGATTCTTAACTCATCATAAATCTAGTCCGAGGAGAATACAAAGTGCGTAATGAGTCTCATACCACTTTGCATCGCTAAAGTTAGCCCAAAAATTTGAGGGCTTCTTTATCGGACACGTTCCACGAGCCCGTAACACCTATGCAGATGTTTTAGCTTCGCTAGCAACTTTACTGGCCTTGCCACCAAAGGCGGAAACAAAGATACTCATGGCAGATCGTGATTTGTATCACCCCATGTTTCCTCTAGGAAATTGCTTAGAAGAGGCAACAGCAGAGATCCTTTGTGAAGCTTCCACAGGTCCTGAACCAAGAGATTGGCGATTCCCGTTCATTGACTATGTCTTGCATGGCATCCTACCCGATAATTCTAAAGAAGTGGCCGCCGTCAAACAGAAGACCGTTTGATTCTATTATGATGTGATATCTCAAACTTTGTATCGAAAATCACATGATGAAATTTTGCTTCGCTGCCTTTCCAGGAAAGAGGCACAAGAAGCTCTCAGAGAAGCTCATCGACAGAATGTGTAGAGCTCATCAACTTGGAGCTAAACAAAGGGATCGACTCTGCAGGCTTGACTATTATTGGCCTAAAATGATCGCCGACGCCGTCAATTATGCTAAAAGATGTCACGCATGCCAGGTCGCCGGTGATTTCATTCATCAAGCACTAGGGAATCTGCATCTGACATCTCCGTCTTGGCCATTAGAGATGTGGGGAATGGATATTATTAGACCCATTTTCCCTCCAACATCCAAAGGGTATCGATTTATCTTGGTAATAACCAATTACTTCTCTTAATGGGCAGAAGTAGTTCCTTTGAAAGAAGTCAAGGCTTTGGACGTGGTCAAGTTCATCAAACACCATGTTGTCTACCGCTTGGGCGTACCAAGGTGAACAGTTCATAACAATGGAACCCAATTTGTCAGCTACAGTTTTTAGAGATTCTGCAATAAGTGTAAACTCTAAAGTGTTGCTTCAACAACATATTATCTGCCAGCTAATGGCCTTGCAGAAGCTTTTAACAAGACAATCGTGAAGCTTCTTAAGAAGTTCATCTCTAAAAGCCAACGTGATTGGGACGGAAGACTTGGCGAATGTATATGGGCCTACCGCACAATGGTGAGGACCCCGACAAAAGCTACTCTCTTCTCATTGGTGTATGGCTGCAAGGCTGTACTATCATTAGATATTCAGATCCCATCCCTAAGAGTTACCCTTGCGACCGGGATGACAGAAAAGGATCGTCATGGACTACGTCTTCAAGAACTAGAAGCGTTGGATGATAAGCGACTTCATGCTCAACAACAGATCGAGTTATATCAAGCTCGGATCTCCAAAGCCTACAACAAAAAGGTCAAAGAAAGGATTTTTAAGAATGGCAATCTTGTCTTAGCAGTCAGACGACCCATGGTCATGACGTACAAGACGAAAGAGAAGTTCAATCCCAAATAGGAAGGACCATTCGTGGTAGAGTCAGTCTACTCGAATGAAGCCTATCGTCTTATCAATAAAAAATATGATAGGCTCATGATGCCAATCAATAGGAAATTTCTGAAGAAATATTACCCATAGAGAATCATGGGACCCCCTTTCCTCCCCCAGCTGAGTCTAAAAAAGGAAACTGAACTCGCTTAGACTGGGGGTTGGTTACTTGGAATCCACTAGATTAAGAGTAACAAATTTTTCACATCACTAAGTTAATATTACACTTCTAATGATCATCATCCCTACGATGTATAACTTCAGTTTGCTTTATTCTTAATATGACAAACTTTTCTGACAATAAAATTCCTGTCATGTTAACACTACACCTCTAATAGTCAACTTATCAATCCTCTCCAATGGGATGATAGGTCCACAAAGTTATTCAAATCACAATAAAATTCCTATCATGTTAACACTACACCTCTGACAGTCAATTTATCAATCCTCACCAATGGGATGATAGGTCCACAAAGTTATTCAAATCACAACAAAATTCCTGTCATGTTTACACTACACCTCTGACAGTCAACTTATCAATCCTCTCCAATGGGATGGTAGGTCCACAAAGTTGTTCAAATGATAACAAAACTCCTGTCATGTTAACACTACACCTCTGACAGTCAACTTATCAGTCATCTCCAATGGGATGATAGGTCCACAAAGTTGTTCAAATTACAACAAAACTCCTCTTATGTTAACACTACACCTCTGACAATCAACTTATCAAACCTCTCCAATAGGATGATAGGTCCAAAAAATTGTTCAAATCATAACAAAACTCCTGTCATGTTAACACTACACCTCTGATAGTTAACTTATCAATCCCTTCCAATAGGATGATAGGTCCACAAGTCGTTCAAATCATAATAAAATTCCTATCAAGTTAACAACAAACCTCTGATAATTAACTTATCGACTCTTTTCAATAGAGCAATAGGTCCATAATCTTGTCACGTTAACAAAACACCTCTGACGATCCAATCAACTTATTGACTCTCTTCAATACAGCGATAGGTCCACAAACACCTAAAGTTAATATCACACCTCTGATGACCAAATCAGTTTATCGACTCTCTTCAATAGAGTGATAGGCCCATAAAATACTGTTAGGTTAATATCACACCTCCAATAGTCAAACCCCCAATGAACTTGTTAGGTCTTTTTTGAAAAAAAATATAGCAAGTATTCATTATAGAATCCCCAGCGGATTGAATATTCTGGAATTATCCTATGGATAATGAAGGAAAATTTTGAATTTCACTATAAGTAAAAATTTATGCCAAGTTAATACTATATCTCTGGCACTTCCAACTTTCTTTCAGTGTTTCAAGTGAAAACATAACACAGGAAGAAACAGCAACAAAGTTTATGTATTCGGTATCATAGCACTAACTCTAAGAGAGTTTATTCTTTTAGCACAACGTTACATGTGAAACGGACTTAGACAATCCACATGCTAGCCCAACTCAAACAGTAGTCAGTAAAGGCTTATCAAATTCGTTGATGGCTGAGGGTTTGTCAAAAATCCTATTGTATACAGAATCATGAAGATCATCCTTCTACAGGTCGCGTTCAACAAATTTCTGCAATCAAGTCCACGATGTCTCCGGACAGATGCAGTATACAACCGCTCAACAAATCTCAGATCGATTTTAGGATCCAAAGTATTCTGAAAATTCATCCCAGTCACCCGTGAACTTTCGAAAACTTTGGAGGGGGTTCTGTAGGTTGTCTAAAAACTACTGCAGATAGTTGATCCCCACAAAACAACAGATGATGAAAGATACAATCTGACATCCTTCACATCAACAAGCAGAAGTTACAATCTAACGACCTCCGTAACAGTCATTGAAAGTTACAATATGAAGACTTTTACAATAACATGCGAGAGTTACAAATTGACGACTCTCACATTCCACAAGGGCCAAGTGTAAAGATTATAAGATGACAATCTGCACAAAAGTCGAAGAAAAGAGATTACAATTGATGATCTCTACAAATCCAAACACGAAATCCCTCTTCCGCATCCCAGTAGCTCAAACGCAGAGGTCACCTTGCACTTCCAAGGCAAAACGTAGGGTTCACCCCGTGTTGCTAAGCTCAAACGTAGAGGTCACCATGCGCTTCTAGATCATAAATGTAGGGTTCACCCCGCGTTGCCAAGCTCAAACACAGAGGTTGCCACGCGATTCCAGATCCCAAACGCAGGGTTCACCCAACATTGCCAAGCTCTAAAGCGGAGGTCGCCATGCGTTTCAGATCCCAAACGCAGGGTTCACCCCGCGTCGCCAAGCTCAAACGCAGAGGTCGTCATGCGTTCCAGATCCCAAACGCATGGTTCATTTCATGATCCAGATCTCAAACGTAAGGGTCGCCATGCGTTCCAGATCCCAAATGCAGGGGTCGCCATGCGTTCCAGATCCCAAATGCAAGGGTCACCCTGCACTTCCAGTTCCCAGACGTAGAGTTCACCCCGCATTATTTTCTCTAGAACACGATCCTTGCATTTTTGACTTGAGAACAGTTTTCAAAACTGTCTTGTCAAGGTATGGGCATCGTTAAGAGCCTGTTAAGGGGTACCTTACCCCCTGATTGCCATATATATATGGCTGTATCTCCAACAAAGAAAATCCAAAAAGAGGAGAAAAGGGGGGGCTAAAAGAAAAGAAAAAGAGAGAAGAAAGAGAAGGAGATGGGCTTCGTGGAGAGTCTTCTTAGAGCATTTTTGGAGCTCTTGGCTTGCTCTTTAAACCCATTTTGGTTAGTTTTCTTGGAGGTTCATCACCTCTCTAAAATCAACCCTTCTTGGGGATTCAAACTCGTCTAGAGTTCTTAACTCTCTTACAGAGAGTTTCTAACTTGTTCAAACAAGTTTCCTTCATACTCGCCTAGAGTTCTTAACTATCTTATAGAGAGTTTCTAGCTTGTTCAAACAAGTTTCTCCAAACACATGTAGAGTTTCAAAATTGTCTTGCAAGTTCTTAGCTCTCTTACAAAGAGTTCTCAAAACTCGGCTAGAGTTATAAACTTACCTTGCAAGTTCTCTCAAGACATCAAGTCGAGGAGAGAGGACTGATGTCCCACAAAGTTAAAGTGTTCGGATCGTCAAAGGGATACAAGATTCAAACTCCCATCACCATAAAGAAAGAACCCAGTTTTAAACAAAAGGAGGGTTTCAACCTTCCCTCTTTTGTAAATCAGGAAACCGATAAAGAGAATCATAATTTTTTTTCTAAGTCAGTTAGAGAGAAGTTATGTTGAGAGGATTATAATCATTCTTTTTTTAAGTCAGTTAGAGAGAATAATACATATTTAATTCTCAATTTTCTCATAATTTCCCGCATATACAGCCGGTATGATGGTGGTCTTTGATGAGCATGTCATCTAGTGTGAAGGTGATACAAGGTATCTTCCATTAACATTGATGGCACTGTTTGTGTTCTTCATCTTGATAAGGCTCAATCATGTGGACGAGGAATGCCTCACTGTCATTCTAGGCTTCTTTCAAAGCCCCTCTCGTTTCCTTAGACAAAGATGAAAGTTCAAATAATATTATACGAGCTAGGATATTTGCTAACTGAGACATGATATAATACTAGAGGGGGGCTTATGCTTTACCGAACTGAATCTATTTTTGCTTGATCGGTTTAGGTTGCTTAGAGAGTCCTGGCTGATCATAATTCTTCAAATAATCTCGATCATATCTTATCCCTGTTATAACAATTCTCTCTTCCTCTGAGTCGGTAAGCAAAGAGATTCATAGAGATTCCTCTCCAATAGTTGTAGAGATGACATTGCAGGACTTCATCTTGTGTTTTCTCTTTGACTTGAACATTGGAAGAGTCTAATATTCATCTTTGAAAAGGTCGGGATGTGCCCACATTATTTCTCCTCTTGTTATAGTGAGAGGGACCAAGCCTTGGCTTTGTTTGTTCTGTTGATCATAATTGACCACTACCATCCCTACCGCGAGAATGAAAATAACTCCGTTTTGGATTTGAATTTTTGGCATTGTGCAAAATTGAAGAGTCACCATATTGGTAGTGACATTCTTTTGCTCAGGCTTGAGCTTGAGGATCCCTGACTTGACAAAATCTAAAATTTAACTTTAAGGATATAGCAGTTCTCCATCGGGTGTCCTAATATTCTATGATAAAGATAGTAATTGGGATCGTCGGTCTTGCCAACTTCTTTAGGGCATTGGGCTTTAGGACGCCTCAACCGTTTACCCTTGTTGAGAACTTGGAAGATAGACACTGTATGCTCATCTTTGAACGAGTAATTGTATTATACATTCTTTTTTGGTTCCTTATTCTAGTTGTTAGGGTTTTGAACCTCGATAGCAAAATTTTCATTGGCTTTTGGTTAGGAGGTCTGTCCTCTTGCTTGCCTTTATTGCCCTTAAAGTTGGTGTAGTGTTGAAATGTTATGATGACTTTTCTGCTATCTTAGCTTGTTCTATCAAATCCTTCTATGTGTGGGCCGTAACAAAGCCTATGTGAGCTTTTATACCCCTATGAAATTGTGCTAACAAGTTTGGGGTAACATCGACAAGGCATATCTCGATATCGCAACATCAGATTACAATATCTCTTGATGAATTCTCTGACCGTTTCATTTTCTCTTTGCTTTTCAGAAAGTAGTTTAGCCACGATGATAGCTGATTGTTCCTCATAAAATTGTGAGAGGAACTTTGATTCCAAATTAACCTAGGATTTGATTGAACATTGAGGTAGATTCTAAAACCAATCGAAGGCTAACCCCCTAGAGGATATCAATGAAAATTTGTGCCTTAATAGTGTTATTACCGACTACGTTCCTAATTTATTGGTGGAAGTAGTAGACATGTTAGTTGGGGGAACCTTTGTCATCAAACGTATGCAACATTGATGGCATAAACTTCATCGTCTAGTGCATCATATCCCACTCGATAGGGTTAAAGTGGGGGTAATTCTAACCTTCTTAAGCTCAATTTGCTAGGAAAGAACATTGAGCTATTTTGGATGTCATCTAAGACCTTTGCTTCCTTGCTTGGCTTAGGAGGCACTTTGATCTCTAATCCCAAGTGGTCAAAATCTGTATCTTCATGATGTGCTTGTTCTTCATATAGGGAGAATTCGATGACTAGTCATTTCCCCTTGGAAGAACTTGATCGCGATTGTGAAGTTGACAAGAGTTGTTCAAACATTTTCTCTAAATGTTCAAATCAATCATCCAAAGCCTTCTTCTAAGCTGCTATCTGAGCCAGAAGATCATCTCGGTCTATCATATCTGCTACCCACTGTTGTACCTGACTTGGAACTTAGAGTAGCATTTTACATTATGGATAACTTGGCATCACTAGAGGTGGGTTGGTCAACTTGGGATGAAACTCGTGGTGCTCATATTTGGAGGAAGCAGTAGTCAAAAGGAATTGATGTCTCTGCCTCAACTTAGTGTGGCAATAGACACCACCAGTCTTTGGCAATATGGTTCTGATGCTAGGAAAATATCTCTGGTCGGATGGACTATTCGTGCTTTATTCCTCATCTCCAGAAAATATACTAGTTGTGTTGACAGTGGATTCTTAGAGTTTACTCTTTCAAATGCGACGTCATCTTTTGGTCTGAATCTCTGAAGGTTTAGGATTGTGACTTAGACGATTGAAAATTAATTCCTTTTTAGGAATAGCTTTGCATTGGCAGTTTTTTGAACTAGCAAAATCACTTCTCTGAGGGTTGAACAATGTTGACATTGGCAAACTCTCTTTTGAGATAGGAATTCTCTCAAATCACTAGTTGTTCCAAGGTGATGGCTCTTTTTAGAGAGCTTTGAATTTTGGTGTGCAAGCATCGCTTATGGCGACGTTGGCTGCATTTTCGCTTAACGATTTTAGATGAATCACACCATTATTGATATTATTCCCTTGCAAGAATTTAAATGAGGGGTTATCCCCTACTATTTACTTCTATCAAGGAAGCATAGCAAGCATCGCGAGATGCTTTAAATAGAACTCCCAAAAGAGTTGTGGACTGATGTCTAAAATTCAAAAACATAATAACATATTAACCTTCGCTTGAGGCAAGGGTTGATGCTTCTTCGCTCTGGATGAAGTTCATCTGGCTTCCAGCGAAGCTAAAACCATCTTTGGTGAAGTTCACCTTTACACACACGGGGGTAAATTTAGGCCATGAGTTCATACTACGGTGAATTTTGCAACATTTTCTCACGATTGCCATCGATTATTAGTTTGAGGAAATAAAATCTTCAAACTTTGCTTGGTCATATTGAATGACCAGTGATTCAATGAAAGATTAGAGGATCTTAGTGTTTGGACTAGACACAACTTTCTCATTAGAGGAGAAGTTGTTCTCGAGTAGAGTCACCATCTTGTTTTGGGTCTTTTATATTATAAGTAACTCAAATTATAATAGAAAGAGAAACAAGAAATTTTTTTATTTTTTGGGTCCTTTTCTAAGTGCATATGGAGCGTCAATCTTGTACTCCATTAACAAACCGACTAAGACAATAGATCTTTCACTGATTGTTGATTTTCTAATTTGGTTGCTTAGAAGATATCACAGTTTTCTTTTAGAACCGAAACAAAAGAAACCGTGTGTGTCTCTCTAATGATTAGCCTCTTAAATGAAAAATCTCATTCTCCTTTTATAGGCTAACGTGGAGGGAGTTAATGGCCTTTTATTGTGGATTAAGTGACCATTAAAGTAGGAGATAGTGGGGCAGTGGTTATCCCCTTAAAAATAGCCATCAAACGACTTATCTGGTGAAGTTCGCTAATTAATTAGTTGACAAAGCTCGCTGAAAGCATTTGGGCGAGGTTCGCTTAGATGTGGGTGAGCTTTACGCCTGATTCATTAGTGACATGGCCCATATTAGTAGTTGCTAGCGAAGTTCACTAATGGATTGGTTAGTGAATTTTGTTGGTGAAGTTGATCAGTTGGCGACCTTCGCTTATGAGTTCAAATTTAGCACAGAATTTGACTCGTGAGTTGGCCAACTTAATGGTGCTTTTCGACTCAACTTTGATGTCCAAATTGAGAGTCGACCAACTCTTGACTTGGTCGGATCGATTTGAGATGAGCTATGTGGCGAGGTTCACATATTTAGTTAAGTGAACCTCACAATAACTTGTTATAGGCTCAAATTTAGGCCCATTTGGAGTATTTAGCCCATGGGCATTCAATTTTTTGATCCAAGCTGAACATTAGCCTAGATAAAATACATTTTACCCATCTACAATGGCTAATTACTATGATGTGCCTAGTAAACTTAGGAGTCAAGACAAGAGTGATTGCAAGGGATGCTAAAGCATCCGCATGGTTGTTTTCGACCCGGGCTACATAACTAATGTAGAAACCTTTGAACGACTAGGCAAATTTCATGACTACTTCATGGTAGGGTATAAAGTCATTGTGGCAGACCTCATATTCTCCTATGATGGTTGACAATCAATTTAGAATCGCCATAGGCTTCAAAATATTTGATACCCATGTCTTGAGAAAGTTGCAAGCCAATTATGAGAGCATTATACTTAGCCAAATTGTTAGAGCATGGCTTGGTGAATAATTAAGTCTGAGAAGAACATATTTATGGGGATAGATCAGCACTACCCCTACTCCTACGATATTTATTCTTTTGTGATTGCGCCTTGACGCCCTGTCAAAATAAAGTTGCCATGCCCAATGGTTGAAAGTAACATTTAACTCGTAAACTTTATCTAGGATGTCTTTATAGAATTTAAAAGATTCGAGGATGGGGTGATCTGCCAAGAAGTCAGCTATTTTCTGACCTTTAACTGCTTTCTGTAGTCCGAATGCCTTGTCGTACTATGAAAGAAATATTACCCATTTAGCTCATCTAGAGTTTAGCAACCCAGGCTTCGTCATGAGTATCTATAGAGGATTGACTCTTGAGATGACATGGATGGATTGACCAGTTAGGTAGTGCCGCATCTTTTGAACTGCGAAGACTAATGCTAGACATTTCTTTTTGACTGGATTATAGCGATATTTGGCACCAATCATAGTCCGACTGAGATAATAAATAGCTTGCTCATGGCCCTCATCATTCTTTTGAGCAAGAAGTGCTCCAAGGGAGTGATCCATAGCCCTGACAAAGAGTAGGAAAGATTTACCTGACACTAGTGCAGCCAAGATAGGTGGATTTGTGAGATAATTCTTGATATCATCAAAAGCTCTTCGACAAACATCGTCCCAAATGAACGAAACATCTTTCTTTATCAGCCTTTAAAATGGTTGGAATTTTACAAATGTGTTAGCTATGAACTTGCGGATGTAGGCTAATCGTTCTTTTAAACCTCTAAGTTCTTTAAGATTCCCCGAATGTGGCATCACTTGGATGACTTTCACTTTTTCAGGATCAACATGTACTCCTTAGAATGTTACAATGAATCCTAGGAATTTACCTATTGATATGCGGAGGAAAGACTTAGTCGGGTTCATCTTGAGTTGATGTTTTCCCATGATTTTGAATATTGTTCTCAAGTCATTAACATAGTCTTACTTGAGATGACTTTTGGTTGCAAGGTCATCGACATAGCACTCCACCATCTTGTGCAAATGCTCACAAAAAATCATGTCTATTGTATGTTGGTAAGTTGCTCTAGCATTTTTCAGGCCAAAGGGTATTACTGTATAACAGAATACTCCTAAAGGTGTCTTAAAAGCTGTGTGTTTTTGATCATCTGGATGCATCTTGATTTGGTTGTATCTAGAAAACCCATCCATGAATGATGTCCTCTCAAACCCACACGTATTATCAACTATGACATCCATGATAGGGAGAGTGAATTCATCTTTTGGCAAGAAAGATTAAGATCCCTAAAATCAATACAGATCCGGATCTTACCATTCTTTTTCATTACCACAATGATGTCGGCCAACCAATTTGGATGTTGTTCTTTAGGGATGAACTTGCATTCAATGAGTTTGTGAATTTTCTTCTCAATTTGCTTCATCATCTCAGGACGGAAGTGTCGTTGTTGTTATTTGACTGGCTTTGGGGTCAATGTTAAGGCGATGTACAACCACATTAGGGTCAAACCCGGGCATGTCTTTATAATTTCAAGCTTAGATATCAATGTACTCTTAAAAGAGAGTTATAAGTTCTTCTTTCTCGATGAATGATAACCTCTCATTGATGAAGATGGGTTTAGGATTGGCTTCGTCCCCTATATTGACTTGGACTACTTTATCTTTGATAGGTGGTTCACTAATTTCAAAGCGTGACTTCCACTATTTATCGAGATGTTTTGCCCAGAATTATCTTTAGGATCTTCAAACACCTCAGACTCATCAGGATCCATGTTAAACTGTATGAGACTATGTTGACCATGAATTTAATGAACATGGCTCCAATGCTAATGTCTGAATCCCAACCAGACGTATCTGAAGAGCTACTTAGGAAATCATCAGATATTGGTCCTATTTGTGACTCGACCTTAGGAGAAATATAATCGAGTCCGCTTTTAGTTTGATTATAATAATCAAAAGCATCCCCTTTTGACTCAAAGGGGATCAGAGGAACTTTTTTCCATTGATTGAAATTCAACCCTTATTTTAAAGCAAAGTTGTATCCCATCTTTTCCATTATATGCTGAGATTGTTGGATGTAACGGGAGAATTCTGGTACTCCTTTGGCTTCCTCATCCGAGCTTGATAAGCATGGATATGGCTCAATTTTTTCAAAGAGAATTGGATTTTTGGTGCCTCTTTTACCTTGCACGATGAAGGTGGTGTCTTCTGAGTGTAGACTTATCAATGAGTCGAGTATAACTTATTTATAAACTTATATAATGCTAGTTCTAAAGCTAATCTAGACATCATAGTTTTAACTCTTGAGTTTTCATACTCAGAGCTTAAAGAGTAGTCATAAGCAAATTCTTCTTCATTAAAGATTCATTCACCCTAATTTTGGACTGACTGATCGGTACATGGTCCTCAAGGATAATTACAAGTGGTTCTATTTTTTAGATTGGATCATCGTTGGGATCTGGCTCATTGTCTACTTCATTAGTATGATTTTCGTCATAAGAGAGAGTCTACAAAATAATTCTCTACTCCCTTAAAGGGATGCTTTTCAGCATCAACCTTTTGTTGAACCCCCTGCTCATCGATGTACTTGAAGCACTGATGAAGCTTTGATGGGACAATCATGTTATAATGGATCCATGATCGTCCAAGGAGAAAGTTGTAGGGTGCTTTGACATCAACGACATAATAAGTCACTTCCATCTTTAACTCACTGGTCTAACAATTTAAGTCATATTTTCCCAAGATATCGGCTACTGTTGAAGTTGAAGCCAAATATAGTGGTGGTAGTCTTTAAGAGCTTGTGAAGGGAGATACCCAAAAAGCTAAAAGGTCTTCGCGAAATGATGCTCAATGCAGAGCCTAGGTCAATATGAATCCTTCCGACCATTGTTGACCCCACATGTGTGGTATAGTAAAGGGGTTGATTATGATGGTTGTCCTTGATGGGCATGTCTTCTGAAGTGAAGGTGATAGAAGGCGCTTGCTGCCTACACTAATAGCACTGCTTGTGTTCTTTATCTTAAGGAGACTCGACCACATGGGCAAGGAACACCTCACCGTCATTCAGAGCTTCTTTCAAAGCCTCTCTCATTTTTCTTAGACAAACTTAGAAGTTCGAATAAGGTTATACGAGCTAGGATATTTGCTACAGCTATGATATCATACTAGAATAGGGCTTTAGGATCATTTGAGGGATGATGCAATGTATTTTCAAACTTAGCATCCTTCTGTTTGGTCGGTTCATGTTGTTTGGAGGTCCTGGCTAATCATGGTTCTTTAGACAATCTCGGCCAGACCTTGTCACCACCATGGCAATTTTCTTTTCCTCTGAATCACTGAATGAGGAGGCTCGTAGAGATTTCTCACCAATGATTGCAGAGATGATGCTGTAGGACTTCATCTTACATTTGTTCTTAGACTTCGAGAGAGTCTAATGTTCGTCTTGGAGGAGATCAGGATGTACCCATAACACTCATATGAGCTTCTATACGCCCCCACAAAGTTGTGTTGACAAGTTTGAATCAGTATCAGTAAAGGCATATCTCGACATGGTAATGTTAGATTGTGGTATCTCTTGATGAATTCCCTAACCATCTCATTTTCTCTTTGTTCTTCGGAGAGGAGTTTGGCCATGGTGACATCTGATTGTTCCTCATGGAATTATTAGAGAAACTTTAATTCCAGATCAGCCCAGTATTTGATTGAACCCTCAGATAGATTCTAAAACCAATTGAAGGCTATCCCTGGAGGGTGCCAATAAAAAGTCGCGCCTTAATGACGTCATTTCCCACTATATTCCCAGTTTGTTGCTGGAAGTAATAGATGTATTGGTTCGGATAACTTTTTTCATCAAATGTACGCAATGTTGGCGGCTTAAACTTCATCAGATAAGGAACCATGTCCTACTCAATTGGGTAAGATCGAGTAATTCTGACCTTCTTGAGCTCAGTTTGCTGAGAGAGAGCATTAACCTGCTTTTGGATGTCCTCCAGAGACTTTGCTTCCTTACTTGTCTTATAGGGCACTGAGGTTTCTAATCCTAAATGGTCAGAATCTACGTCTTCTTGATGAGCTTGTTCTTCATCTGGGAAAAATTCAACGATTGGTCTTTTACCCTTTGAAGAACTCGGATGAGGTTGAGAAGCTGAAACAAGTTGTTCAAACATTTATTCTAAATGCTCAAATTGCTCATCTGAAGCCTTCTTTTCAGCTACCATCTGACCGAGAAGATCTTTGTGGTTCGTCATGCCTACCACCCATTGTTGCTCTTGACTCAAACTTGGAGTGGCATTTGATGCCATGGCTGAATTAGCATCACTTGTAGTAAGTCCAATGGGATTGTTGCTCTTTGCCTTGATCTGGGATGATGACATACACCATCATCCTCTGGCAATATGCCTCCGATGCTAGAGAATATCTTAGGTTAGATGGGATGTCCATGCCTTCGTCCTCGTCTTTAGAAACTACAGTAGTCATGCTGACTGTGAACTCCTAAAATCTACCCTTTCGAATATATCGTCGTCTTTTGGTTCGAACCTATAAAGGCTCAGAATTATGACTTAGATGACTAAAAATTGATTTCTTTTAAGGAGTAGTTCTGCATTAACAAGTTTTTTGAACTGCCGAGATAACTTCCGTAAGGGTCACATAATACTGAGATAACTTCCTTGAGGGTCACATAATACTGACTTTGGTGAGCTCTCTTTAGAGATAGAAACCCTCTCAGATCACCAGTAGTTCCAATTGGATGGCACTTTTCAGAGCTAATTTCATCATTTTGAGTCTTGGCAAGCGAATGTCGCTTATGGCGACATCGGCTAGACCTTCACTTAGTGATGTTGGATAAATAGCCATTAGTGATATTACTCCTTTGCGGGAATTTAAATGAGGAACTACCCTTATTTTTTGCTTCTGTGGAGAAAGCATAGCGAGCATCACAAGATGCTTTAAATCGAACTCCCAAAGGAGTTGCAGACTAATGTTTGAAGTCAGAAGGCCTAAAAATGTCTTGACCTTCACTCGTGGCAAGAGTCGATGCTCTTCACTTTGGATGAAGTTCATTTGGCTTGCAGCGAAGTTCAAACTACTTTGGCAGAGTTTGCCTTTATACATGCTAGAGTCAAATTGGACTCTGAGTTTGCACCGTAGTAAATTTTATGGCAGATTCTCATAGTTGCCATTGATGATTGGTTTGAGAAAATAAATTCAAACTTTGCTTGGTCAAATTCGATAACCAGTGATTCAGCAAAAGGCCCGAAGGTCTTAGTGTCAGATTGTAACACAATTTTCTTATCGTAGGAGAAAGAACTCCCTAACACACCCGACAACGTCCGACAACGCCGACTTCCACACAGCCCTCACACACGCTCCTTCTATATTAACTCAACACTAGAGATCTTTATAACACATGAGACTCTCCTTCACTCTAACTCTCTACACTTTCAAGAGAACAAGTGGAAAACTTAGATTAGAACTCCACAATGAGAGCATGCCAATTTATAGGCCTTGATGAACCTTCTAGTCCACATTTTCATCTTCTAAGATGCTTGGGAATACACAAATTTGTTCAGATTCAGATAGCATACTTTGACTGACCATAACTCCATCAATACTACTTTGATTCCTATGATTCAAAACTTGGAGTAAACTATGCACGCACCTCTACAACTTTTATGCAGAGTTCTGAGGCAAATAATAACTGCATTATGCCTGAAAAGACCATGCAAAATTCTATCTGTATGTAGAAAATTACAGCAATAATTGAGTTGGAAATTGAGCCATCTCCAACAATCTCCACCTTGGCGAGATATCCGATGCCACTCGAAATTGTTAGCTGCATCTTAGAAGCATTAGTCTTTGGAATATGAGTTTCCGGAATGTCAATCTTCATTTAAATCATGAACACTTGTCTCCTAAACATGGATCTTCGGAATCTAAGAAGTTAGACTCTGGAACTTCAGAGCAAGTCCTGCTCTGGCTTCAACTGCTCCACCTTGATGAGCATCAACTCATCTCCCCACACCTCTGGTGACTACGTGCACTCATGAGCTAACATGTTGTCAGATTTAGCAAACTTAAGTAATACTTGAACTTCTCCACCGTAACTGGTTTAGTGAGAAAATATGCTGCATTCTCATTTGTTTGAACTTTCTTCATATCGACCTCTCCTGTTATGAGCCAATCACGAATCCGATGATAGCGCACTTCAACGTGTTTTGTCCTTGCATGAAATACCTGATTCTTTACAAGACAAATAGGACTCTGGCTGTCATATTGAATTTTTACAGAGTTTTGATTTAGACCCAAATCACTTGCTAAGCCCTTGAGCCATATGGCTTCCTTCACAGCTTACATTAATATCATGTACTCGGCTTCTGTGATAAACAAGGCACTGATGGATTGTAGCATGGATCTCTAAGATATTGGTCCTCCACCACAAGTGAAAACATATCCCGTTGTGGATCTTCTCTTGTCTAAATCTCCTGCGTAATCGGAATCGACGAAACTAGTAATGCACACCTCTTCATGTTTTCTTCCAAACATAATCCTCTTATTTCTGGTGCCCTTAAGGTATCTGAGAATCCATTTGACAGCTTTCCAATGATCTTTACCTGGATTTGACACGTACTTTGACACCACACTCAAAGCTTGAGCGAGATCTGGCCTTGTGCATACCATTGTGTACATTAAACACTCAACTACGCTTGCATATGGAATCTTCTCCATTTCTTCAACTTCAACTTCTGTAGATGGTATCTACTTTATACTTAACTTAAAGTAGGTAGCCAATGGAGTGGACACGGGCTTGGAATTGACCATGTTGATCTTTCAAGAACCTTTCTAATGTACTTGCTTTGAGATAAATACAATCTCCCATTATCACGGTCTCTTTTAATCTCCATTCTGAGAATCTTCTTGGCGGTACCAAGACCTTTCATGTCAAATTTCAAACTCAACATTCCTTTGAGTTCATTTCTTTTTGACATATCTCGACATGCAATCAACATGTCATCCACATACAACATCGAAATAATCATGTGCCCATTATCAAATGTGTGTGCTTAAACACAACAATCATACTCACCTCTCTTGTAGCCAATTCGGAGCATGAAGGAGTCGAAGCGTTTGTACCATTGTCTTGGAGATTGCTTGAGCCCATTCAAAGACTTCTTCAAGCTACACACAAAGTCTTCTTTTCCTTCTTCCACAAATCCTTCTGGCTAAGCCATATAGATGGTTTCCTCCAAATCTCCATGAAAAAAATTTGTCTTCATATCAAGTATACAGTTTTGAAGTGTTTAATGTTTATTGCATCGAGAACTTTACACTCTCAGCCAGATTAGCTTTAGATAGGAGATTAGCAAAAATAACATTTTCTTAGGAGCTTTATAGTCATCTTGGAGTTATGGAAAGATCAGTACCCAGTTAAGAGATTCTTAGATCAAAAATCTAAAAGAAGGGAACTTCTATAAAGATTTAAGTAAAATGAACTATTGAAACAGACGGTGATTTCTAAATGGAAGGTCGGTTGGGGATGACGGGTTATCCACAACTTAAGAAGGATTTATCGGATGAGGCATATCGTATTAAGTATACAATACATCTAGACACATCAGAAATGTACAAAGACTTGAAAGGATGTGTTAACAGAGCGGCATGCGTAAAGAAATTTTGAAATATGTAGTTAAATGTTTTACCTACCAATAAGTGAAGGCAGTACATCAAAGACCATCTGGAACCCTATAGTCTTTGCCCATTCCAGAGTAGAAGTGAGCAGATGTTTCTATAGATTTTATTGTAGGGTTGCCGAAATCAAAGAAAGAAATTGAATCTTTTGGATGATAATTGATTGGTTGATGTAGTCAGTAAAAATTTTCCATGAAAACGACTTGTACAGCGGAGATATATGCAAAGATATTTATCCAAAAAATAGTAAGATTTCATGAAATTCCAAAGATGGTTATAGCATACCAAGGCTTGATGCATACTTCACACTTTTGGAGGATATACTACAAGCATGTGTTATGGATTATCAGAACAATTAAGAGGACCACAACCCCATTGATGGAATTCAAGTATAACAACAGTTATCGAATGCTTATTTAAAAGGCACCCAATGAGGCACTGTACGGGAGACCATGTAGATTTGCCTATTAGTAGGCAAAATCGGAGAATAGTTATTGCTTAGACCAAAAGTTTTGAGAGCATATTAAGGAGGAATGTAATATTGATTTGAGAACATATTCTTTCCACTCATAGTCGGCAAAAGAGTAATACAGATCAAAGGTGACAACCTCTAAAGTTTCATGTTGGGGATTTTATAACAATAAAAGTATCACCGATAAAGGGCATTCAATGATTCAGTAGACGAGGAAAACATACCCCGATATATGTTAATCTGTTAAAAAATTTTGAGCATGTTGAAGTTATATCATTTAGATTTGATTTTCCAGTATTAAGGTCGAGTATACACGATATATTTTATGTTTTAATGCTCAAGAGGTACTTGCGTGATGAGGATCAGCAGAGTGTAATCGATACACCAAGTATTGAGATTCAGGATGATTTGATTTCTGTAGAGTTACTGGTTTGCATTACTGTTAGAGAAAACAAAAGTCTTAGAAACAAAGTGATTTCTTTAGTGAAAGTTCAATGGAATCTGCAAGGAGCCGAAGAAGTTTATTGAAAGTGCAAAAAGGATATAAGTCACGACTACTCACATCTGTTTAAGCAGATAAAATGTTGATGTTAAGTATGCTTTTATGCATTAGTAATTAAATTATGTTTTTATGCCATATTTATATTTAGTGCTAGAATGAGGCACTAACACTTAGCTCCTAATCACTCGGAACATATGGTATATATATGGGGGTTCCTTGTTTGGATTTTTTGCCCGACGTACTAGTTCCGTCCAATTAGGGGTTAAGTAGGAGTACACGCATTCTAGACTGTTAAGTTCAAATGTTTACTTATGTTTCATATCTGGGGATTATTGACATGAGATATGTACGGGAGGGTTTCCTTGTCTGGATTATCCCCTCTTAGTGCTTTTCTCGTGTTAATAATCTTTAAGATACGATCACGGAAGTTCGAGGACGAAATTCTTTTAAGGAGTGTGAATGTAAAACCTTGGAAAATTTGAGTTAACAATTGATAAATTGAATTAATATGTGATTAATTGTTATAAGTGGATATTTATTAAGATAAAAATTATTAAAGAGTGTATGAGTACATCAACAAGTATTTTGAGTATAAACAAGTTCATACATGAGAATAGAACGAGTCGAAAACATGGACAAAGGCAAAATCTTGAGGAATTGGAAATTCCCAATCCGATCGACCACCGCAGTCGACTGTAGCCCGGTCGACCGCCACAGTCGACCATGGAACTTGTTTTTTATTTTTCCTGATCTGAGTTAGTTTTGGGTATTTGAGGCCCATATTCGTTTTCTTTGCTATATATACACATTATTCTCAAGATTTTTAGTATTCTTTTATATTTTTGAAACCCTAGCAGCCACCAAACTTTTTTACAAACCCTAAATTGATTTTTGAGAAAGATTATAGGCTTTAAGGTAGGATTTTCGGTTTGTAACTTGGAGATCTGCTTGGGGACTTCATCTTACACATTTTAAAACAAGTCTCATGTGAGTTTCATCTCTGCTAATCCATCTCCCTTGTTTTAAAGAATTTTGAATGAGTTTCTAACGAGTTTTATCGGGCCAAATTGACTAATTTGTGTATAAAAATTAAATTTTTTGTTAATATCGAATTCATGAATAAAAGAGGCGATGAAATTATACATGTGCAACTAAACGGCACCGGCTTGGGCGACTCTGTCGCCAAGCGACCTCGAGCGACGCAGGATCTCTTAGGCGACATATCTACAGAAAGAGTTAACAATTCAATTGCATTAGAAGTTGGGAAGTATCAGACTAGTACAAAAAGAAAACCGCACTATTCTATGAAATAGGATTTGTCGGTTAAAAATCCGATGAAATCTATGTAGTGGGACTAATGCATATTCAGTTTTAACCCACGACGACTCATGCAACAAATTAAGCCAAATATCTCGGAATTTCGATTCGAAATATGCACTGGCCAAACAAGAAAGCTCCACGTGCCTATAATTTGATTCTCGTGCACGACTACACATTCAAATGGGAAGGTGGACGCGAGCAATAACCAAGAACAAGTCAAACGCCTCATGCACATGCAATTGAACCAAGACAAGAGCTTCAATTCATGTTCAAGAACAGAACCAAAGGACGAATAACAAGTCCACACACAACCAAGAACAAGGTTTACATTCTAGAATTAGGGATGTTTCAAGACTGAGAGGTTTCAAGAACAAGCTAAAATTTCAGTCATCTCAAAGCCTTGATAAAAAATCCCCAAGGGTTTCGATCTAAAATCCTAGGAGGAATTTTGGCCATGAATCAAGTATTCAAAGAGGAAGATTTGAGTGAAATGGAAATGAGGACAAGAGGTCTTACCTGCAATTCGTGAAGAACAAAGCTTGTTGCCAAAGAAGAAGCCAAACCCTAGATCTCGAGGTGGGTTTGTTGTTCAAAATGGAAGCTTGAAGGGGAACGTTGAAGAGGAAAGATCTTGGAAGAAAGAGTTTAAGAGTTCTTAGAAGAAAGATTTGAAATGACAAAGAGAAAGAAAGAAAAAAAGAAGACGATGAAGGCGGACTGTCGGGCTTAAAAGGAACCCGAATTGGGACTGAACTGAACCAAACCCAGTTCGAACCGCCTGAACCAAACCAAACCCAGTTCAAACCACCTGAACCAAGCCAAGCCAGACCGAACCAAATCAAGAAGTCAACCCGAGAACTCATGTGCTGACTCGCACCCATGCGAGTCACCACATGGTGACTCGCACCCATGCGAGTCACCAAATGGTGACTCGCACATGTGCAAATCACCATTTACTGACTCGCACGTATGATGAGTTGTTTTTCCAATTTACGGGCATTTTGACCTACTTTCGAGTATTTTCATCACATACGGGACCCGTATCCCTACTCCGATGGGTATATAAGTCTAAACTATTGCTTACCTTTATCGGAAAGTTTCTGGAGAATATCATTCAGGATATTCTTAAGGATAACCCAACAAAACTCCAGTTAACATACGAGTATAAACTATGTTAATACCGGTCAACATGTCGATAACTTCGCCAAAATAAAGCTAAGGGAAGTTATGGAGTTGAACTACATCCAGATATGAATTCCTGACAAAGATAAACATTTCAAAGTCAACTCGATGGCGCGATCTAAGTTCAGAAAATTACACACTAGTTTCAGTTCAAGACTTCAACAGCGGTCAGACGATAAACGCAGTACCGAAAGAACTTCATCTATTCGACAAAATACTGAGTAGATTGAAGACTAAAGAAGCTAAGAACTAGAACCTATTACAGGTCCTGTCATACCAACTAAAGGTTGAGCCTATCATATCCAAAGTATTCCAGACTCTTCTATAAAATAAACGAGACTGAAACACTTTGGAGGGGGCATCTATAGGCGTTAAAAATGGCCTATGGGTTCCTATACGCAACTCAAGACAAAGAGAACATGATGAACGTCATCACCCGAGTCAAAGAAGATTATCTGACACTGGTAGAGTGCATGAAGTGAATCGTTAAAGCGCATAAGTCAATAAAGTGACGAAACACACGTAAAGGGGGGAAACAAGCAAACCGAAGGAGATACAAATAGCCAAAAGGGTCAAAAAGACACAACATCAGGCCAGGAGTCTCGCATGCATGCGAGTCACCAAATGGTGGCTCGCACGCATGCGAGTCACCAAATGGTGACTCGTACCTGTGTGAGTCACCAAATGGTGGCTCGCATAGCTCCGAGCAACCATGATGTATTGAGCCTCACAAACCTCCCAAAACGTGGATTTCGATGTTTTTTAAGAATTCTTTTGTTCCAAGATCTTCCTAACTGTTTTGAAGCTATCCTTAAGTGCGCCTGGACGGTTATCAACTACAGATGATGACAAAACACTTAATCTTATCAGAAAACATGACGACAAAAGCCTATAAATAGAAGCCTAGGATCTTTATTCGAGAGGATCTGAAATCTGAGGGTAAGGTGTTGTCCAATTGAACAGTAGACCATGAATTTCAGAGGAGAATTGACAGATCTTGGCGAACTTTTTCATAAAGAAAAAGCCTTCGAAAGATTTGAGATTCTCTCCCCCTTTTTCCTCCGGATCAAACCTGGTTTTGATCTCGAGAAGAGCCACAATCTCGCTTGGTCGTGATTGTCGCTGCTGCAATTGTTTCCTTCGTGAAGCAAGAGCATAATTACGCTTGTCAACCGGATCTGATCCGTGGTGATCCATGGACTAACGCGTCCCCGGCACAGGCAAAGATCCCACACAAAGCAACAGGAGATAAACTGCTGCTGTGTTTTGTTTCATAAAATTATAATCTTTACTTTTCTTATTGTAAGGAGATCTTATAAAAAGATCAACTTGAACTTGTAATCGATAAAAGGTGTAACAGGTTCGAAAGCAATGGAAACGACAACTTTTGACGAAAACAATATATAGTTCTAGTATGATCCCATGTAGTTTACCCATGAGTAGGGTATACATTGGATATATAACATACATGATATGGTATATTGTAATGTTTGAGCTGGATAATATTTCCTTACGATGGTACCAGTTATCCAAGGAAAGTCTGAGATTGTGACAAATTGTTTCATTATGAATGAGTGTATGTTGGAAAAATTGCAATGAAGAGAACAAAAGAAAATTGACTTGTATTTCTTTGATTCCGGTTACAATTCGATTACAAAAGAGAAGAGAACAAATTTGGTTCTCTCCTTTGTTTAAAACTGGGTTCTTCAAGGTAGCGATGGAGTGCCTCCTTCGATTGTTCGCGTCGAATTTGCTCTCCGTTAACAATCCGACCATCTTTTATCTCGTGGGAACGATAAACTTCTGTAGAAAGTTTTATGAGTAACTCTTGTACGAGTTTAAGAACTCTGAACGAGTTAGAACTCTGTGAATAGAGTTGTTAGAACCGAAAATTCGGTTAATGACCAAGCAGATATTCTGTTGTTGAAGAATCCTTTCGGTTTTGATCTTCTGGACTTGATTCAAAAATCCTATCTCCAAGGATTTTCGTCTCTCTCCCACCTTCCTGTGCAGTTGAGATCCTGAAGATCTAATTTGCTGCCTCCCCGTTTCAAAAAGCCATCCCTTAACTCAGTTGAGTTTGTTGAGTTTTTATAGGTGGATAAGAGGTTGTAACTGCCCTCTAAATCTGCTCCTAAGTGGGCGTGATTTCCTCAGATCATGGGGAAACAGTTCTAAAACCGTTCGACTCGTATTTGAACGAGTCAAATGCCCAATCTGGCCTTCAGAACCCAATGTCGCCTTTTAGAACTGAGACGCGAGGTTGGGTGTTAGCTGAACGCCAATGAACACGAGGGTCGCTCGCGTTTGGTTTGTTATAGCTTGGAAACGCGGGGGTCGGTGTTGGTTGAACCTCCAGAACACGAGGGTCGCTCGCGTTTGGCTTGTTATAGCTTGGAAACGCGGGGGTCGGTGTTGGTTGAACCTCCAGAACGTGAGGGTCGCTCGCGTTTGGCTTGTTATAGCTTGGAAATGCGGGGGTCGCCTGCATTTCCAAAATTATGACGCGGGGATGACTTCCGCATTTTAGAAGGGGTTAGTTGATCTGTAACCTCTTCTACAGAGTAATTCAAGGACCGTTGTTCAGTAATCCTAGCTTTAGCTGTTGTGGAATGTGAAAGTCGTCAGATTGTGACTTTCACTGTAGATTGTGAAGACTGCTGAATAGAGTTTTCATCAGTTGTCGGAAGTGTCGTTGAATTGTAACTCTTCTCGTTTTATGTGAAAATTTCTCCATTTACAGCTTTTCGTTTGTTAGCATGAAAGCTATCTGATTGTAGCTTTCATTGTTGGAACTTGATGGGGATCAATTATCAGCTCTCTACCAAGCAACTCACCAACTAAGTCCAACCTTTTATTTCTAAAATCATTACACTGCTCATCAGCATCTCTAATAGTTGCTAATATAATATTAGTCATGCTGTTGTCGCAGCCATCAAGATCAATCATCTCAGAAATAAGGCCGTGTTTGTAGCGGTTGCAAAGTTGCAGATACAGCGATTAGAAAGTCGTTTGATTGTAACTTCCATTGTCGGGGCATAATTGGATTAGCTATCCATTGTGATTTTTAGACAGCCTACAGAACCCCCTCCAAAGTTTTCAAAAGTTCGCGGTTGACTGAGACGAATTTTCAGAATACTTTGGATCCCAAAATTTAGTGAATTGATTGCTCACTCCGTCTGATCGAGCCAGATGATTCTAATATTGTTGACTGTAATCTAATTATGCTTCTCCAATAGACTCCCCAACGGAGTCGCCTGTTTCTCCCCGGCTTTGGTCACCTTGATGATTGTGGTAGCCTTGGTAGTCAAGAAGTTGCTATTATAGCTGTCCAAATAACTTCTGCATTTAAGAATTGGAACGCGTGGGTGAGCTTAGCGTTTTGGAATTTCAACCAACTCGAACGCTAGGGTCGAGTTTAGGCGGGATTCTGGTCTCGAATCCCGTCCGTTATGATTTGACAGCTCACAGCTGTCTATAAATAGACCGCTGGAGGTCAAATCAAGGGTCATTCGACTCTTCTTGAAATTCCAATGAAAACTTTTCATTCTCTCTGGCGAAAACTGTTCATATCCTCCGACTAGATTCCATGGCACCCAAGAAGCCGATTGACTCTCGTCCTTCCAAGCCCGACGTCGCCATGGCTCAGGGATCGGCGTCGTCTGCGCTGGCCGGCGACGCTGCTGCTCAGACGAATGTGTCGCCTCAACTTCCTTTGATTGGCGGTAAGTACGACCTCCGTGGTCATTAAACTTGTTTCGGCAAGTTCTGATCTTTAGATCAACGAGGAGACTCATTTCAATAACGCGAGGCTAGACTCCGTCGTTTAGTCTTTTTTGACGAGGGGTTTGACCTCCGCGTCTCAGATTCTTAACGCGAGGGTCAACCTACGCGTCTGAACTTTCTGACGCGAGGTTCGACCTTTGCGTCTGAGATTTTTGACGCTAGGTTCGACCTTCGCATCCTAGCTTATCTGACGCAGGAGTCGACCTTTGCGTTTGGGCTTTGTATTTGCCTTGTCTAAATTTTTCTTTATTTTGCAGTACGTCATACCAGTCAACCTCTCCCTTTTCGCCACCATTTTGGACATGAAGGTGGTGTGGACATGAACATGACATTCAACCTGCGCCAAGAACTCCCCGTTTTCTGAATTAGGGAAAAGAGTCGCGTGGAACTGATCACCCAAGCTTCTCCCGAGACTCTTAGGAGATTGGTTACGGCTCGACTTGAAAACTCAAGCCGTAAGCCAATAGTCAAACCTGGATTCCTCTTCGAGGATTTTGTTGACTTTGAGGCGGATGCTGCTTACGACGGGGACTACAAGTGGCTATGGAAAGTTGAGGACCGCAACCTTTTCTTGCCCAATATGGAGAGGATGTTCCCCATATCTTATTTCTAGTGTGCTTCCATCCCACAGCGTATGGATTGGCCCCTGGTTAAGGATCAGGATGGGGTTGTTCTCAGAACTCTAACTTTTCACGGGGTCCGCACACTCGGTTACAACAGGCAGGTGACGGCTTTACGGCCAGGTTTATTTGCTAAAGAGTATCCTCTTGGCGAAGTGGCTAGTTCGGCAAATACCTTTGTCAAGAAGTTTGTGGCGAGGAAAGGAGAGTTTCCCGCGCAAGGATTTAGAACTCCTGGCTGGGTTCATTCTCCGGTGATAGGGTGGTGGACCCGGATGACCAAGTTCGTTTTGGAAGAATTGGAAGCCCCTCTTGCCCAAGCTGGATTGCAGATTCCCGTACAGGCTACTAAGTTCGGGATTATCCAGAGCCACTTTCATTTCTTCTCCATATTAGAGAAGTATAATCCTGAGACTTGTACTTTCTTCACTCCCGTGGGAGAGTTAGGTTTTGCTCTTCACGAGATACATGAAGTCTCGGGTCTTCTTCTTGGGGATTTGCCGCACAAAGAGTTTGTTCCGGGATCAGTAGAACTTAAAATTTTAAAGAAGACCAACCCCGAAATTTATTCCACCCTTTGGGAAGTCATGTGTCACTTCCACATTTGCATGCAACTGACAGGGGCTCGAGGAAGCGGCATTAAACAAGTATCTTGGGCGGAATATTTATTCCAGAATTTGACCAATAAAGGAGCCTCAGTGACCAGACTATCTGCAAGCACTTTAGAGGAAGTTCAAGCCCGAATCGACAATGCTACCTCCCACTACACAAATGAGGCCAAGGAAGGTGTTTTCCCGGCTCATACAGAGTTTGAAAGCTTCCATTATCAAGCTCTGATTCCAATTTCCGACACAGCGCTGTTGGCTGGGTTCTTGATGCTGTGGCTCAAGCGTTGTGTCGTTCCTACTAGGCCGGTCGACGCCCTCGCTGTTGAGGTGATCTACCCGGCTGTCCTTTTGGCCCATGGGAAACCTGTGAGCCTCCTTCATGCCATGGTGAGTTGTTTGCAGTATGGACTGCGGGAGTTGGCCTCAGACTTCGTTGATGTTACAGAGGTGGAGTCTGGAGGTCACAAGACTTTCAAAACTCCCAACCTCAGGGTGCCACTGCCATACACCTATCTGATGGCTTGGTACATGCTCCACTGTCCTCCTTTAATGAGTGCAGCCTCTCCCCCGGAAGATTCATTCATCCCATTTGTACAACGACTAGAATCTGCGAAATGGGAAGGGGGGTATATGGTTAGAATTCACCAAATTTTGGCGCGAGACACCCACTTCCATATCTTCTGCTGTTTCCCTGATTTTGAGGGCGGCGTTTACGAAGCCGAATATCAGGACGTAGCGGGTTCTAATGGATTCACTCAGCTGAGCGGGGGTGTTTTCCACTGGCTTCTCTCCATCAGGCCAGGCTACCTGGTGTACCGCTTGAGGGAGAAGTGTATCATTGAGCCTTACACACCTTCTAGATTCGCCAGACAATTCGGATATGATCAACTTTATGTCGGTAATCCCAATCCGGCATTGGCCCAAATCGGGAATCTGTACGAAGGGGCTCGTGCGTGGTTCTTCTTCTCTGCCGGAGGGACTCATGCACACTTTACCTTACCTAATTCACCGCCTGGCTGTTCTACCATTGCGGACTTTCGTGACTGGTTTGATGAAGTTTCTCGAATCCCAGAATACGATATTCATACTTCATGCATAAGCGAGATTCGGGAATTGTATAAATCGAGAAGTCGTTCTACCAAGAGTCGTTTACCAGGAATAGAGGAGTATCTTTCCTGTGAACAAGAGGCGGCCGGAACAGTTGAAGCCTCACAGAAGTTGCCTACCATTGAGACTTCTAGGGAAGAGGTTCATGCAGGGACTGAAGAAGGGTTACCAACTGCGGATTCTCCCGAAGATAAGGTGGCTGAGGGAATTCCTGTAGAGACCCCTACTCCTGAACTTCATTCTTTGAGATCGGGGAAGAAGGCCCTTACTGCTGTAGAAGAAGGTGAATATGATAGGAGAACTCGCAAGAGAAAGGCTGTCCCCACCAAGAACTCCAAGAGGGCTAAATTGATGGGGGACGCGATGAAGTCTGCACCTGTTGGACTTCCCGAGAACAAAGAGGTTGTCGCACCTCAAGTTGCTCCTCCCGACCTTGAAATGACAACAGATGAGCAGGAACCGACTACCTCAGGCTCAGTGCCAAATACGATCGAAAAGTTACCATCTGAAGCTGCGCACACCTTCACTAGCACTGATTACGCGAATTGTTTTATTTATCCGACTGCTCCACCCCCAAGCTCGGAAACTTTGAGGGAGCTCATCAAACAATTAGAGCATTGGATGCAAATGACTATCGACGTCGTTAGTCTCGAGGACGTGAGTTTCAAGGTTTTTGAACCTCATCTGCTGGAATGTCTCGCCAAGATTAGGGGCCAGGGGAGTGTAATATGGACCGAGAATTGTCGCGAAAGCATCATTATTCTGGAATATGAATTGGAATTCCTTTCAATGCTGCAGCGCGACGACATAGGGCTAGAAGTGGATCAGGCTCTTTCTCAGGCCAAAGCTTTAAAAACACAACACCAAGAGGCTCTTCAGAAAAGTCTGTTTGAGACAGAATCTCGTATCGCCAACCTGCGTGGGGAACATCTCCAAGTACAAGGGGACATGGGCAACTTTGCCGTGGGTCTCCGGGATATGTGATGGGCTTTTCAAAGGGTATTGCGATGAACTTGTGGTTGCCGATAAGATTAGGCGAGAGAATGCAGAAGCAGCACCAAATGAAGAGGAGCTAAAAAACAAGATAACAGAGGAAGTCAAAAAGGCTCGTGAGGAGAAAATATTGGCTTTGAAGTCTAAGCTCAAGTCTTTTAGGCTGATGGGCCCCAACGCTTAGGATTTGAATTACTTTTAGCAGAGGGAATAAGTTTGTATCATTTTCATTTCGATTGTCTTCGTTTTGTATCCAGATTAACAATATTGAATGAAAATAATATCATTTTGGCTTTCATCATCTCTTTTGTTGAAATCTGATTCAGGACAATGAAAAATAATGCAAATGCTATTGAAATTCTCTTTATTGATTATTTAGAATAATTCCAGAAAATTTCAATCGTCGGAGGTGTAGTGTTAACATGATGAAATACAAGATAGAATTACACTATGGATAGGCAACCCCCAGCCTGATTTAGCTGGGGTTTAGGGGGCTACATGATCTACGGGAAATATCTCTTAAGGAACTTCTCATTAACTAGCATCATGAGCCTGTCTCCTTTTTGATTAATGGGGCGATATGCTCCGTTCGAATAGACCGATTCTATTACGAATGGCCCTTCCCATTTAGGATTAAACTTCCCTTTGGTTTTGTGTGTCATCACCATGGGTCGTCTGTTGGCCAAAACTAAGTCACCTTTCTTGAAAATCCGTTCCTTGACATTTTTGTTGTAGGCTTTGGAAATACGGGCTTGATATAGCTCAATCTGCTGCTGAGCTTGAAGTCGTTTGTCGTCTAAGGCTTCAAGTTCTTGCAGACGTCGTTGATGTTTTTCTTCTTCTGTTAGTCCAGTTGTAATAGCAACTCTTAGAGAAGGGATCTGGATTTCCAATGGTAACACAGCCTCGCAGCCGTATACTAAAGAGAATGGTGTAGCTCTTGTAGGGGTCCTCACCGTCGTGCGGTAAGCCCATAGACATTCACCAAGTCTTTCATCCCAATCGCGCCGGCTCTTGGAAACAAACTTTTTGAGAAGTTTCACTATGGTTTTGTTGAAAGCCTCTGCAAGACCATTCGCTGGTGGATAATATGACGTAGATGCGACACTTTGGATTCTGAATCTGTCACAAAATCTCTGAAACCCAAAGCTGACGAATTGTGTTCCGTTGTCGTGTACTATTCGCCTCGGGACTCCAAAACGGTAGATGACATGATGCTTGATGAACTTGATTACATTTGAAGTCTTGACTTCTTTCAATGGGATTGACTCCGCCCATTTGGAGAAATAGTCGGTCACAGCTAGAATGAACCGGTGTCCCTTGGATGTCGGATGGGAAATCGGTCCCACGATATCCATACCCCACATTTCGAAGGGCCAGGACGCCGATGTGGGGGTGTAAATTCCCCAGTGCTTAGTGGATGAAGTCCCCATGAATCTGGCATGCGTGACAACGTTTAGCATAGTCAACTGCATCTGAGAACATCTTTGGCCAATAATAGCCGATTCGTCGAAGGCGATCTCCTAATTTAGCTTCGGGCTGATGAACTCCACACATTCTGTCGTGAGCTTCTTTGAGGGCCTCTCTTGCTTCCTTCTGAGAGAGGCATCGAAGCAAAACTCCATCATGTGACTTACGATACAGGACTTGAGAGACTGCATCATAATAGAATCGGAGGGCCTTTCGTTTGATAGAGGCCGCTTCCTTAGGGTCATCGGGTAGAATTCCGTATAGGACGTAATCGATATATAGGAATCTCCAATCCCTAGATTCAAACTCCATAGAGGTTGTACAGACTTCCCCTGTCGTTGTCTTGTCTGGACTTTCCTCCATAGGAATCTTGGAAAAGTATAGTTTCCGTCCCGTGACTGGAATCATTGTTTCAGCCTCCGGTGGTAATGCTAATGAAGTTGCCAAGGAGGTTAAAGCATCTGCATACGCATTCTGAGCTCGTGGTACATATTCGATAAAGAAACCTTCGAACTTTTGAGCTTGCTTTAGCACTGCGAAGTAATACAGGATCAGATCCTCGTGACGTACTTCGTATTCCCCTCGGACTTGATTAACGATGAGCTGAGAGTCACCATAAGCCTCGAGGTGCTGAATATTAAGTTCTTCAGCAAATTGCATTCCTAATAGCAGAGCATTATACTCGGCTACATTGTTGGTGCAATGTTCGATTAGGGAAAACCCCCTTGGGATTACGTGACCGTTTGGAGAGATTAATACTACTCTTACTCCTGCGGTGATTGCTCCATGAGGGTTTTCCCTAGACGCACCGTCGAAGAATAACTTCCACACTTGCGCAGCTTCCTGGGTGACGCAAGCTTCAGTGACTTCATCAGGTAATTCTTCATACAACTTAGACGTTCCCGATACTGGGTGGTCGGCTAAGAAGTCTGCCAGTGCTTGACCTTTGACCGTCTTTTGAGGCATGAATTGCATGTCGTATTGTGATAAGAGAATGGCCCACTTTACAAGTCGGCAGTTTAGAGATGATGGTTTCGTCATCAGAACTCTCAAGGGATTTACCTTAGAGATGACCTGAATTGTTTGTCCAAGTAGGTAATGTTGCATCTTTTGAATTGCGAATACCAAGGCGAGACATTCTTTTTTGACTGGATTATATCGGTGTTCTGCTCCCATCATGGTCCTGCTCAGGTAATAGATGGCTTGCTCTTGACCTTGATCGTTGTTCTGGGCTAACAAAGCCCCTAGAGAATGGTCCATGGCTCTCACGTACAACAGGAATGGTTTTCCTGATATTGGGGCTACGAGAACTGGCGGTTGAGTGAGATACCTCTTAATCTCCTCAAATGCTTTTTGACACTCTCCATCCTAGACAAAGGATACTCCTTTCTTCATGAGCTTAGAGAAAGGTTGGCAACGCCCTGAAAGATTCGATATAAATCTTCGAATGTAAGCCAGTCTGCCTTGCAAACCTCTGAGCTCTTTGAGATTCTTCGGCGGCGGCATGTCTTGGATAGCACGCACCTTCTCCGGATCCAGAGAAATTCCCTTGGAGGTAACGATAAACCCCAGGAATTTTCCGCTCGATACTCCTAGGAACGATTTTGTCGGGTTCATCTTCAGTTGATGAGCTCGCATGATCTCGAACATTGTCTTCAGATCTGTAAGATGATCGCCTTTGCATTGGCTCTTTACTGCTATATCATCAACGTAGCACTCGATCTTCTTTCGTAGGTGTTCGTGAAAGATCGTGTTCATTGCACGTTGATAAGTTGCACCTGCGCTTTTCAGGCCGAAGGGCATCACTGTATAGCAATACACCCCCAGTGGTGTTCTAAAAGCAGTATGTTTCTCGTCTTTCGGGTGTATCTTGATCTGATTGTATCCGGAGAATCCGTCAATGAAAGACATCCTTTCATATCCGCAGGTGTTGTCGATCATAACATCTGTGATAGGAAGCGGGAACTCGTCCTTTGGATAGGCTGCGTTAAGGTCACGAAAGTCGATGCATATACGGACCTTACCGTTTTTCTTGGGCACTGGGACAATATTGGCCACCCAGTCCGGATGTTGCTCTTCCCTAACGAAACCTGAGTCTATAAGCTTTTTAACTTCTGACTCAATTGATTCCATGATCTCTGGACGAAACCTGCGTTGTTGTTGTTTAACGGGTTTTGCATCCGGATCGATGTTAAGACGGTGCATGGCAACCTTCGGGTCAAGGCCAGGCATATCTTCATAATTCCAAGCGAAGACATCTATATATTCTCTGATGAGAGATATAAGGTCCTCTTTTTCGGATGGTGATAAGTCTTCGGCTATAAAGATAGGCTTGGGGTTAGATTCATCTCCCATGTTGACCTGGATCATTTTATCTTCAGTGGGTGGTTCACGATGTTCGGAGCACATATCCCACAAGATGTTGAGGCGTTTAATCCAAGGATCATTGGTTGATTCGATTAATCCTTCATCACCCACTGCGTCTTCATCTGGATGACTTGTTGAGACCATGTTTACAGTCAGATTTTTAAAGAAGGGTCCGACACTGATGCCAGATTCCCAAGAAGATGTTCCGGATGAATGGTTTTGACGCAGATAGTTACTGATTTCGTTTTCTGAGGCACGGGAGTTGTGATGTAACCCACACCCCTTCTGGTTTTTTGATAGTAGTCCGGAGGTTTTCCTTCAGGAGTGAGAGACATTCGGATTGGTGTTCGTCTTCCTTTTCCGAAGTTCAAACCCTGTTTCTCATTAAAGTTATACCCCATTTATTTTATTAAATGTATAGAATTGGGTTCGTGATAATGGAATTAGGGAACTCCGTCATCTTCCTCTGAACTTCCTCGTTTGAATGGTTCGGGTTTGACTTTACCAAAACAGATCGGCCTTTGCCCTTTCCTTTTGGATGGGACTTTGAAGAAAGCCTTCCGTGCATCTTCTACTTCTTCATCTGAAGTGAAGGATGACTGAATTAGCAAGGTGAATGATGCCTCTGTGCACAATACGTGCCATGGGTTGGTACCTGCATTAAGATCATTCTCTATTTGTTTATTTTTAGATGAGACATCAGACAAGTACGCCAAAATAAAATCTTCATTAATGCACCACTCGCCCTCGCTCGGTACATTATTATTACTCTCATCCTGACCCATTACATCAAAGTTTAACTCCCATGGACAATCCTCATCAGGATCTGGTTCAATATCAGCTTCTTTACCGCTGTCCACATCCTCCTTCTCTTGGGACTCCAGATAGAAGACGGAGTCAGTATGGAAATTTTCCACTCCTCGGAAGGGATATTTTCCGTAATTAAGGTTCGTACTTCCCCTTCGTCGTTGGCATACTTCATGACCTGATGCAGAGTAGATGGGACAATACGGTTTGCATGTATCCATGGTCATCCTAGCCAGAGTAGATGGGACAATACGGTTTGCATGTATCCATGGTCATCCTAGCAAAAGATTGTAGGACGTGTCCGCATCTATGATGTACGGTTTGCATGTATCCATGGTCATCCTAGCAAAAGATTGTAGGACGTGTCCGCATCTATGATGTAACAAGACACTTCTGACTTAAGATCTCCGATCTAGCATCTGAGCTTGATCTTTCCCAGGGGTCGAGTACTATTAGCGTTGAACCCGAAGATGGTAGTCTGGGTGGTGTTCAGTCGGTGCATATGAATCCCTAAGACCTGCATGACCCTATAAGGCATGATGCTGAGCGCTGAGCCTGGGTCTACTTGAACACGACTAATTTCGGAGGATCCAATATACCCTGTGTAGTACAGTGGTCTGTCATGCTTGTGTTTGACCTGCATGTCTTCTTTCGTGAACGATATGCAGGGTAAACTTCTTGCCGCTTGTAGACATTGGCGACAAGTTTGTTCTTCAGAAGCTTCGGGAATTGGAGTGACTTGGGTAATGAAGCTCTCCGTATTCTTCAAGGCTTCGATCAGAGCTTCCTTGGTAGTTTTGGACAGCCTCAAGAGTTCATATAGGGTGATTCTGGCCGGTATGTTGGCCAACTGTGCCATAACATTAAACTGGAAGGGAGCGCTTAATTCTCCAAATTCCTGGTGGAGGTTTTTGTTGAATCAGAGCTCCTTTTGTTTTCCTTTATCAACTGGCTTTTTCGGGACAGAACCCCCAGCGTCTTGGGGCTATTCTTCAACCTCTTGAGCGTTTTGGCTGTAATCCCTCAAGTAAACTTTTCCTGACCGAGTGTCAGGGTTGTCTCCTGGGTACGCTGCCAGGGCAATCCTCTCTTCTTCTGAATCAGTAAGAGGTTTGAGGTGGTCATTATTTTTAGTAATGGAGGGGCTAATCATGTTGGAAGACTTAGCCTTGCCTCCCTTCTTTTTGGACGAGGTGTTCGTCCATTGTTGATCTCCTAGCAGATCAGGGTGGACCCACATGATTTCCCCTTTTGGGGTGGTGAGGGGTACCAACCCCCTGTCTTTCTGACTATGCAAGTCAGCATTCTTCAGATGCATTTCTCCCTTACGAATGGGAATAACGCCATTTGCAGTTACTACTAGAGGAAAGTCACCGAATCGGACCGCTATCATATTGGTGGATACGGTCTTCTGCTCGGGTTTCAAAGTGAGTACATTAGCATGTACCAAATTCTGCAAAATGTCTTTGAAGACATAGCATTTTCTGGTAGGATGTCCAAGGAACCTGTGATAACGGCAATAGTTAGGGTCATCCACCTTCCCTGCTTCATCCGGCTTCCTGACTTCAGGCAACTGCAGCTTGTTGTTCTTTCGAAGCAATTGGAATAAGGTATCTGCATGCTCCTCTTTAAACGAATACTGCTTGGGCGCTCTTTGTTGATTTGGCGCCTTGCCTTGCTTAGTAGGCGGTGGTACTCGCGTGTAATCAGCTGCTAAAGTTTCTTTTCCCTTGGACCGCTGGGCGTTGTTCTGATTGCGTTGTTGCTGCGGCTTGGGTTGTGGCTCTTCTTCAGCATTAACTCGCGCCACTATCTCTTCAGCTTGTTCTCCTTGTGAAACTAGTTGTCTCCAGGAGCGACATTTCGCTACCCCCCATCTGAACGAGGAGCTGGGTCTGCAAGTTGTGCCTGCAAGTTTCAACTAAAGTTGATTGGGTCATACCTGACGGGCATCGCAGTGCCATGCTGCGGAATCTCTCAACATAAGTCTTGATGGACTCTCATTTCTTTTGCTTAGTGGCGAGAAGAGTCGGGACTGAGACCTCTGTGTCGTCCTCGAAGAATCTGGCCAAGAATAGCCTTTCCAGGTCTACCCATTTCTGGATAGATCCGGCAGGCAGTTTCATGAACCATCCGAAAGCGACACCCTTGAGGGTACCAATGAATAGCCTGGTCAGGATAGCGTCGTTCGCTACCACATCTCCAGTTTGGGATTTGAAGTAGTAAATATGTTGATTCAGCGATCCTGTGCCATCGAACGGTTGCAAGGTAGGGGCCTTAAACTTTGGCGGGTAGGGAGCCGTACTGTGCCATCGAACGGTTGCAAGGTAGGGGCCTTAAACTTTGGCGGGTAGGGAGCCGTATCCCACTCAGTAGGGTAAGGCCGCACTACTCCTTCTTCACGGAGCTCGCTTCTATTGGCGATCACATTGAGGCGAGCCTCCAGTTCATCCACTTTAGCGGACTGAGGATGCAGCTCTTTTTCCATCTCCTTCTCATTTTCGGAAGAAGATTCTAGGTTGTGAGTCTCACGATCCGAATGTTCGTGCGCCTTCTACTTTCCCTTTGACATAGTCCTCCGGGAAGACTCGGGTTTTTGGCCTTTTTTAGCAAGGAGCTGGGCCAGCATATCCTTTAATTGGAGAAGTGTTTCTTGTTGTGCTTGGAACATGACGTGATGTTCGTCAACTCTCTTAGTCAAATCTTCATGGTTCCCTGTCGTGTAAGCAGAGACCTCACGTGCGACAACAGAACTTGAAGATTGAAATTCAGCAATTGCTGAATGTTCATCGTCAGAAACAATCCCCTTGGCCAATCTTTGATAGTTAACCGGGCGGATAGCTCCTGTCTGAGTCCGAGTATGCCGGTATACTCCTTCGAATTCATCACAAATTTCCCGAACAGTCGGGGAATGACTTTTTTGTGACTCATTGGAATCAGTATGTGAGGTTTTCCCTCGGCCAATCATATTGATAGTGACCTGAGGGTATTCTGTTTTAGCTGTCTTCTTTCTGTATCGGCGTTGTCGTTTTGCAGGCCTAACGACATTCATCAACCTGTCGAACACAGACTACCGAGGCGTGGATGCACAACAATGGCATTCTGATAGGACTGCCGATATAAGCCTCTCACATTGGCATGAGTGAGCTGCTTGTACTGTTGGTTTTCCTCTCGACAATAATTCCCACAAATCAGAAACTTGGAAGGAAACTTTCCCCGGGTGTGGAGGCAGAGATGGAACCCCCTACCCTTGGGTGGGTGAAATTGGTTCTTGTCGGACGTGGATTTTGAAACCATGCTGACTTTTCTGAACCTGGCGGACCTCTTGAAGATCGCGTTCTTGAAGAACAGCGCTAGGGTCGCGTTTTTGAAGACTAACGCGAGGGTCGCGTTTAGTTTTGTAAATATTAGGCCGAGGCCTACGTTTAAATGATGAAACAGACCCCTGAGGGTCATGTTTTGGTTGAACGCGCCCCTGAGGGTCGCGTTTAGTTGGTGGAACAGACTTCTGAGAGTCATGTTCTTTTTGAACGCGTACGTGAGGGCCGCGTTTGTCTTTGGCAGCTTCCTTCTGAGGGCTGCGTTTTGAAGGAACAACGCGCCATTCAGGGTCGCGTTTCAGCTGTATCAGCCGAGGCTCGTAGTCGGGCTCATTGCCATGAAGCGAACGTTCTGTTTTTAGAACGCTAGGCTCGGGCAAAATTTCAGAAACGTGATCTTCGCGTTGGGCTAACATTCTGCTTTCACACAAGTGTGCTCATCGTATGGATCTTCTTTGTCTGCGAGCGGCATTCTTCTTGGCTTGTTTCAAAGCCTTAGCAGCAGCGTCATTGACGTTCATGGAGCTCGTCTCCTCTATAGGCCGTTTATGGCCTGAAGCACGTCGCGCTGACGCAGATGTGGGCTCTTCAACCAGCAGAGCTAGTTTAAGTTCTTGGCCGAAGGAGAGGGCTTTCTTCAGCGTTTCAACAACAGAACTGATCTCCTTGGAGATCTTGCGGACATCGCGATTAGCCTTGGGGCTAAGCAATCCAGAGGATAAGGCTTCCTCATATTTTGCTTGATCAAACTCCACGACGAGAGTTTCTACAGTCGTTCCCATGAGGTGGACGTCGGACTGCGCCACCACTTCTTCATCGGAAAATCTAGTCCCCAGTGGAGTCGCCATCTTTTGTATGTTGTAAAAATTGCAATGAAGAGAACAAAAGAAAATTGACTTGTATTTCTTTGATTCCGGTTACAATTTGATTACAAAAGAGAAGAGAACGAATTTGGTTCTCTCCTTTGTTTAAAACTGGGTTCTTCAAGGTAGCGATGGAGTGCCTCCTTCGATTGTTCGCGTCGAATTTGCTCTCCGTTGACGATCCGACCATCTTTTATCTCGTGGGAACGATGAACTTCTGTAGAAAGTTTTATGAGTAACTCTTGTACGAGTTTAAGAACTCTGAACGAGTTAGAACTCTGTGAATAGAGTTGTTAGAACCAAAAATTCGGTTAATGACCAAGCAGATATTCTGTTGTTGAAGAATCCTTTCGGTTTTGATCTTCTGGACTTGATTCAAAAATTCTATCTCCAAGGATTTTCGTCTCTCTCCCGCCTCCCTGTGCAGTTGAGATCCTGAAGATCTAATTTGCTGCCTCCCCGTTTCAAAAAGCCAGCCCTTAACCCAGTTGAGTTTGTTGAGTTTTTATAGGTGGATAAGAGGTTGTAACTGCCCTCTAAATCTGCTCCTAAGTAGGTGTGATTTCCTCAGATCGTGGGGAAACAGTTCTGAAACCGTTCGACTCGTATTTGAACGAGTCAAACGCCCAATCTAGCGTTTAGAACCCAACGTCGCCTCTTAGAACTGAGACGCGAGGTTGGGTGTTGGCTGAAAGCCAATGAACGTGAGGGTCGCTCGCATTTGGTTTGTTATAGCTTGGAAACGCGGGGGTCGGTGTTGGTTGAACCTCCAGAACGCGAGGATCGCTCGCGTTTGGCTTGTTATAGCTTGGAAACGCGGGGGTCGGTGTTGGTTGAACATCCGGAACGCGAGGGTCGCTTGCGTTTGGCTTGTTATAGCTTGGAAACGTGGGGGTCGCCTGCATTTCCAAAATTATGACGCGGGGATGACTTCCACGTTTTAGAAGGGGTTAGTTGATCTGTAACCTCTTCTACAGAGCGTTGCAAGGACCGTTGTTCAGTAATCCTAGCTTTAGCTGTTGTAGAATATGAAAGTCGTCAGATTGTAACTTTCACTGTAGATTGTGAAGACTACTGAATAGAGTTTTTATCAGTTGTCGGAAGTGTCGTTGAATTGTAACTCTTCTCGATCTATGTGAAAAGTCCTCCATTTGCAGCTTTCGTTTGTCGGCACGAAAGCTATTTGATTGTAGCTTCCATTGTTGGAACTTGACGGGAATCAATCATCCATAGTGACTTTTAGACGAATATTTGTCCACAGCTCTCTACCAAGCAACTCACCAACTAAGTCCAACCTTTTATTTCTAAAATCATTACACTGCTCATCAGTATCTCTAATAGTTGCTAATATAATATTAGTTATACTGTTGTCGCAGCCATCAAGATCAATCATCTCAGAAATGAGGCCGTGTTTGTAGCGGTTGCAAAGTTGCAGATACAGCGATTAGAAAGTCATTTGATTGTAACTTTCATTGTCGGGGCTTAATTGGATCAGCTATCTATTGTGATTTTTAGACAGCCTACAATGAGGGTAGAAGCTCTAATATTTCTATATGTGATGATTGTTCATATATAGGTATGAAGTTAGTCATTAGTGTTAGCCCTTATGTTTTGATGATGTTTTACAACCACCATTATCGCTACTAATTGCTTGTTGAGTGATATTATAGTTAATATATATATCAAGCTTGTTAGTACCACTTATGGAGGATTGGATAGAATATGAGCTACAACGATGATATCCAATGGAGAAGGAGGCATAGTGATGAAGCAAATGTTAATCAAGAACAACACATACAAGTCAAAGCTTCATCAACTCAAAGTCATATCAAGAGTCAAAGAATTGTAATTCTATGTGAGGATATTAGCTAGTTTTTCCTTTTCTCTCTAGTGCTAGAATGTAGGCAAGTAGTTGAAGATTTCACTTGAAGCTATTGGGATATCACACACACGTTTTTATACTTATATTTTTTGAGTGTTTTGACAAAATATCATTTTTCACAAGTATGAGGACCTATTCGCAAAATTTCCTTTCTAAACAATTTATTTTTAGTGTTAAAAGCAATTTACAAAGTTACACAATTTTTAGAAGTTATTTGAATATTTTTACAGATTTTTAAAGAGTCAAAAACAAATTTTAAAAACAGTGTCAGCATGTATCAGTTCGCGTCGATCGCCACGATCGACCGTGCCTATGTTCTTTTTCTGAGTGGGCAGCAGAAACTTTCACGGTCACCCGCCACGATCGACCATCAGCTCGAAAATTCCCACGGTCGATCGCAAAAGTCTCTGGAAATTTCTGAGTTTCGAAAGTGGCTCGCGGTCGACCACGAGATTTTCACGGTCGATCGCCGCTTACTCCAACGGACATTTCTGGTACAGATTTGCGAAATCATTTCTTACAGGTTTAAGGGGATCTAGACATGGGTTTTAGCAGCTGATCTTTTTCCTATTTAAACTCTCATACCCCTCTTCTTTCAAGTGCTGTTGTCCATTTGAAAAATCTTGCAATCTTGTTTTACTGTTTTCAAAAGAGCCCTAAACTTTCAAACCTATTTTCTCTCTGTTTTTAAGTTCACATCCCAGTTTCAGTGTAATCTTTCTCCTTGCCATAGGGACATTGTAAAGAGAGAGTTTTTACACCATTACTACTGCTGCGAGCTTGATTTTGTGGAGATCAACTGTGTGGGAGTTGGATCTTGTGGTAATCAACTGTGTAGTTGTGAGATCTTGTCGAGATCGTTGTGTAGAAGAAGTTCTGAGTTCCAAACCGGGTTGTGTAGTGGATTCTCCTAGAGAGTGGGGAGCGGGGACGTAGGTCAGCGGGCCAAACCTCTTTAACACATCGCTCATCACTTATATAACGATTTCTAACTCTATCTCTTTTATCTTAGTTGTTCATTATTGTGTTGTGTTGCTTGTCTTATTTTTATTACACATTATAGCCTTAAGACCCTAATCAGCCCCCCTCTAGGGTCCAACAATTGGTATCAGAGCTTGGTCTCTATATTAGTTTTTGGTCTAACCACCTTAGAGAAAAGATCTTATGGAGGCTTCAATGAATGTGCATATGCTAGAAGGACAATCAACCACTAGACCATCACTATTCACCGGTAGTAATTTTGCTTATTGGAATGCTAGAATGAGGATTTATCTTCGTTGCATTGATCTTGACATTCTAGAACTCATAGAGAAAAAGTATGTAGAAAAGTCCAAGATTGGTACTATGACCGATGGAGAAAGACACCAAGCTAATCTCAATGCTAAGGCTATGAACGCCTTAATTTGTGGTCTTTCCCCTAATGAATACAATAGGGTTTCTACGTGTGCAACCGCATATGAAATTTCGGTGAAATTGTGTATTACACATAAAGGAACCCCCCAAGTTAAGGAATCCAAAATTAGTGGGCTTATGCATGACTATGAGTTATTTAAAATGCTTTCTAAAGAATCCATTAATGCTATGTTTTCTCGCTTCACTAACATAATCAATGAATTGCATGGTCTTGACAAGCGTTTGACTATCCAAGAGATGAACTACAAGATTTTTCGTTCATTGACTCCAGCATGGGAACCCAAAGCTACGGCCATAGAGGAAGCTCATGATCTTACTACTCTAGCTCTCGATGGCCTTATTGGCAAGCTTAAGATTCATGAGAAGAAGCTCAAGGGAAAGGAGGAGGAAGTGCCCCCATGGGAAGTTGAGGAGCCATCACCAAAAATGAAGACCATAGCTCTCAAGGGAGCTAGTGATAACTCCTCATCATCATCAGATAGTGAAGTTGATTTTTCTAGAGAAGTGGCTCACCTCTCTAGAATAATATCTAGACTCATTAAAATGAACAAGAAGTTTAATCCCCGATCTAACAATAAATTTTCTTCACGTGTAGGGTAGTGCTTTGAATGCAATGAACTGGGTCATATCGCTAAAGATTGCCCCAAGCTTAAGGAAAAATACTTGAAGTACAAGAAGAAGAAAGCCATGTATGTCGGATAGGAGGAATCTGAACCAAGCGATTCATATAGAAATGAAGAAGGAGCTAAGATTGCTATTCATGATCCTAATATTTGCTTCATGGCTTATGAAAAGGAGGTAGTTTCCGACACCGAAAGTAATCCTTTTATATACAATGTGATCTAGCTACCGTATTAGAAGAATTAAACATTGAGTTTAAAAGGATGTCAAAATAATTTTCTTCCTTTAAAAAATTGCATGCTTCTTGTGATTTAAAACTTGAACAACTACAAACATCTATTGCTTTAAAAGATGAATTGTTAGGGGATCTTGATTTTGAAAACAAACAATTAAGATCCAAGATTGAAAGACTTGAAATTGAGAGTGGTAGGATTAGACCCACTCATGCTTATGCTAATTATCATCATCATGAGAGAAATAGATTTCATAGATCTCATGCCTTTACACACAAGAGAAATTTTGTGTGCATATATTGCATGAAACGTGTTCATATTTCTACTCATTGTAGGATTAAAGACAATTATGATTTTTATGGAATGACATGGGTACCAAAAGGTACCAAGCTTACTAACCACCAAGGACCCAAGATTTGGGTATCTAAAGTTACTACACATTCATCTCTTGTAGGGAACATCACGAGCATGACGTAGAGAGATGTGGTACCTTGATAGTGGTTGCTCACATCATATGACGGGCAACAAAGAGCTATTTGCAACCCTATCAAGGATTGAAGGAGGTAGCGTCTCCTTCGGTGGGTGGTAGTGATAAAGGTAAAATCATAGGTATTGGATGCATTGGTAAGATACATTCTCCCATAATAGAAGATGTTTATTTGGTTAGTGGCTTGAATCATAATCTTCTTAGCATTAGCCAATTGAGTGATAAAGGTTTTGATATTTCCTTTAAACCGGACAAATACATTGTTAGCTCAAATGGAAAAACTATTTTTGTTGCTAATAGAAAATCTAATGTATACATTTTAAAGATGAATGAGCTATTAGATCAAGATATCAAATGCCTTGCGGCGGTTGATGAAAACCCTTGGATTTGGCATAAGAGGCTTGGACATGCGAACATGGAATTGATATCCAATTTGTCCAAGAGGAATCTTATAAAAGGGTTACCAAACTTGCATTTCATCAAAGATACTATTTGTGAAAATTGTGCTAAAGGTAAACAAACTAAGTCTACCTTCAAATCCATCAATGGGGTATCAACTTCTAAACCCTTGTAATTACTTCATCTTGATTTATTTGGTCTTATGCGTGTTACCTCTCTTGGAGGCAAACACTATGTTTTTGTTATCATTGATGATTTCTCTCGTTTTACATGGACAATCTTTCTTGCAAGTAAAGATGAATGTTTTAAAGAATTTTTGAATCATGTTAAAAAAATTAAAAATGAAAAAGAGTTGAAAGTTGTTAAAATAAGAAGTGATCATAGTGGTGAATTTCAAAATAATTTTTTTTATGATTTTTGTGCACATCGTGGTATAACTCATGTGTTTTCCGCTCCAAGAACACTACAACAAAATGGTATTGTTGAACGAAAAAATCGCACCATACAAGAGATGGTATGAACTATGTTAAATTCTTTTGATTTACCAAAGTATTTTTGGGCGGAAGCCGTCAATATGGCTTGCCATATTTTAAATCGTGTTTTGATTAGACCTAAGCTTAAGAAAACTCCTTATGAACTTTTTTTATGGCAAAACTCCTTTTATTAGATATTTTCGCATCTTTGGTTGTAAATGTTTTATTTTAAATACAAAATATCACCATGATAAATTTGATTCTAAAATTGATGTTGGCATTTTTCTAGGATATGCACCTCGAAGTAAGGCTTATAGGGTCTTCAACAAACGAACTCTTGTTGTTGAAGAATCTATAAACGTTACTTTTGATGAGACTAATATTGGTTTACAAGTTAATTTACCTAGGAAAGATGATGATGATGTTGAGGGAGGATTGGAACTTTTGCAAATAAATAAAACGCCCTTAATAGATGTTCAAAAGGATGGTGATAGCAACAACATTCAAGAGCAAGAACAAGAAGAACTTTCCAAAGCATGGATATTTGCACCAAATCATCCAAATGAGCAAATAATTGGGAATCCCTCACAAGGAGTTCTAACTTGCTCAAAGGCTTTGAGTGAGTGTGGTAATGTTGCCTTCTTATCTCAAATAGAACCTAAAAAGATTAATGATGCTTTACAGGATGAGTTTTGGGTTTTAACTATGCATGATGAACTAAACAATTTTTAAAGAAATAATGTTTGGAAACTAGTTCCTAGACCTAACAATACTAGTGTAATTGGAGCAAAACGGGTTTTTAGAAACAAACTTGATGAACATGGCATTGTAACAAGAAATAAAGCTCGTTTGGTTGCCCAATGATACAATCAAGAGGAGGGCATAGACTATGATGAAACCTTTGCACCGGTTGCAAGGTTAGAATCAATTAGGATGTTTTTGGCATTTGCAAGCTTTAAAGATTTCAAATTATTTCAAATAGATGTTAAAAGTACATTTCTAAATGGTTTTATAGAAGATGAAGTATATGTTGAGCAACCCCCCGGTTTTATGGATCATGCATTTCCTAATCATGTTTACCAGGTTCAAAAAGCTTTATATGGGTTGAAACAAGCTCCTAGAGCTTGGTATGCTCGCCTCTCTAGTTTTTTTTCTTGAAAATGGTTTTTCTAAAGGAAAAATTGATAATACTCTTTTTGTGAGAAAAAGAAAAAATGATTTTATCTTAGTTCAAATATATGTTGATGATATCATTTTCGGTGCTACTATTGAATCTCTATGCAATGATTTTTCTAAAGTGTGCAAGATCATTTTGACATGAGCATGATGGGAGAGCTCATATTCTTTCTCGGGCTCCAAGTCAAGCAAACTAAGAATGGGATATTTATTTCTCAAAGCAAGTATGCTAGAGAATTGGTGAAGAAATTCAATTTGGAGAGTTCTAAGCATGCACCAACTCTCATGAGTACAAGTGTCAAGCTTGATGCGGATGATAGTGGTAAGGATGTGGACCAAAAACTATACCGAGGTATGATAGGTAGTCTTCTTTATCTCACTGCTAGTAGACCCGATATCATGTTTAGTGTGTGTGCATGTGCACGTTTTCAAGCTTCTCCTAAAGCATCTCATTTGATTGTGATTAAAAGAATTATTAAATATGTTAATGGAACAATTGATCTTGGTTTATTTTATCCAAAAAGCACCTCTTTTGATCTATATGGTTTTTGTGATGCCGACTTTGCCGGATGTAAGGTAGATCGTAAGAGTACGAGTGGTACATGTCAACTTTTGGATAACTCTCTTGTCTCTTGGGCTTCCAAGAAACAAAATTGTGTTGTCTTGTCCACTACGAAAGCGAAATACATTGCCGTTGGCTTATGTTATGCCCAAGTTTTGTGGATGAAACAAAGTTTAGTTGACTATGATCTGAATTTTCAAAATATAAAATCTTTTGTGATAACACTAGTGCTATAAATATTTCAAAAAATTATGTTTTGCATTCTAGAACCAAGCATATTGATGTGCGCCATTATTTCTTACGCGATCATGTAGAGAGACAAGATGTATCCCTTGCTTATATTGACACTAAATCTTAATTAGCGGACATCTTTACCAAGCCTCTTAGTGAAGATGATTTTTGTCGCATAAGAAATGATTTGGGTTTATGCACTATGTGAAAGTTCTATTTTCTTGCTTGGTTAGTTGTATTTCATATGCATTTTTTGATTACCATTTTATTTACCCCATTTTGATGGTGACAAAGGGGGAGAGAAATCTCCTTATTTGTTGCACATAGTTAGGGGGAGCTCATAGATAGGGGGAGCTACTATCTATAAGCTATATTTATTTTTCTCCTATATAATGGTTGGTTGTCATCATCAAAAAGGGGGAGATTGTTAGCTCTTATGTTTTGATGATGTTTTACAACCACCATTATCGGTACTAATTGCTTGTTGAGTGATATTGTAGTTAATATATATATATCAAGCTTGTTAGTACCACTTATGAAGGATTGAATGGAATATGAGCTACAACGATGATATCCAAAGGAGGAGGAGGCATAGTGATGAAGCAAATGTTAATCAAGAATAACACATACAAGTCAAAGCTTTATCAACTCAAAGCTATATCTAGACTCAAAGAATTGTAATTCTATGTGAGGATATTAGCTAGTTTTTCTTTTTCTATCTAGTGCTAGAATGTAGGCAAGTAGTTGTAGATTTCACTTGAAGCTATTGGGATATCACACACATGTTTTCATACTTATATTTTTTGAGCGTTTTGACAAAATATCATTTTTCACAAGTATGAGGACCTATTCGTAAAATTCCATTTCTAAACAATTTGTTTTTAGTGTTAAAAGCAATTTACAAAGTTACACAATTTTTGGAAGTTATTTGAATATTTTTACAGATTTTTAAAGAGATAAAAACAAGTTTTAAAAACAGTGTCAGCATGTATCAGTTCGCGGTCGATCGCCACGGTTGACCGCGCTTGTGTTCTTTTTCTGAGTGGGCAGCAGAAACTTTCGCGGTCGACCGTCACGGTCGACCGTCAGCTCGAAAATTCCCACGGTCGACCACAAAAGTCTTTGGAAATTTCTGAGTTTCGAAAGTGGCTCGCAATCAACCGCGAGATTTTCACGGTCGACCGCCGCTTACTCCAACGTATATTTTTAGTACAGATTTGCGAAATCATTTCTTACGAGTTTAAGGGGATCTGAGTATGGGTTTTAGTAGCTGATCTTTTTCCTATTTAAACTCTTATACCCCTCTTCTTTCAAGTGCTCTTGTCCATTTGAAAAATCCTGCAATCTTATTTTACTGTTTTCAAAAGAGCCCTAAACTTTCAAGCATGTTTTCTCTCCGTTTTCAAGTTCACATCCCAGCTTCAGTGTAATCTTTCTCCTTGCCATAGGGATATTGTAATGAGAGAGTTTTTACACCATTACTACTGCTGTGAGCTTGATCTTGTGGAGATCAACTGTGTGGGAGTTAGATATTGTGGTGATCAACTGTGTAGTTGTGAGATCTTGTGGAGGTCGTTGTGTAGAAAAAGTTCTGTCTTCCAAACCGGGTTGTGTAGTGGATTCTCCTCGAGAGTGGGGAGCGGGGACGTAGGTCAGCTGGCCGAACCTCGTTAACACATCACACGTCACTTGGATAACGATTTCTAACTCTGTCTCTTTTATCTTAGTTGTTCATTGTTGTGGTGTGTAGTTTGTCTTATTTTTATTGCACATTATAGCCTTAAGACCCTAATCACCCCCTCTAGGATCCAACAATTAGCGATTCATAGCTCAAGATATATGGTATATACATGAGGGTTTCCTTGTTTGGATTATTTCGCTCGATGTTCTAGTCTCGAGTTATAGATTTCTAATTACTAATTTCACTTACATTTTTATTCTTAGTTGAGATTGATATTTAGCGATTCATAATTTGGGATACGAGGTATATACATGAGGGTTTCCTTGTTTAGATTATTTCGCTTGATTTACCCATTCTCGTGTTATGAATCTCTAAATACCAATTTTTTTGTAGTGTTGATGACTTTATACTTATATGTACTAACTAGTATTTTCTTATATACTACTACCCCTTCCCCTTGGGGCCGGTAGAGATGATCTCGTTAGCGCTTGACACTCGCTGTTTCCCCCCTTATTAGGAGACGAGTCAATCGTACAGAGTATCGCAGGTTGATGGAGTCGCATCTTAGCATCCATCTTACTTATTTTATTAGTTGTTATTTATAGAGCTCCACAGTAGTTGTTCATCTTCAGACTCTAGAGATTGTATTTTATTTTGTAGAGGCAGTGTGCCTTAGTGAGATTTCTTTGACTCTTTACTTTAAGACATGGTACATTATTATAGTTTAGAGATATTCTTATTCTATTTTAGTTAGGCTCATTTGTTGATTATTCTCCTGCTTCTTCTGTGCATATTTTGTTCTTAACTATTTTTATTATTTGCTTGTTTTGTACCTTCACCTATTTGTTGATTCTAGAGAGATAATGACTGTGATGGTAAAACATGTCGTAGCATGGTATTAGTCCTTGACAGGTTTGACAATCTGAGTTTTACCTTAGACTGCAAGCTTGTGTGAACCTTGGGGCGTCACATTGAAGTCGCATGCATCTTTCTTTCTCCATGAGATTCCGGTCCATCCTTTCCACCGCGCCATTCTGTTGTGGAGTTTTCTTCATCATAAAGTGTCGCGTAATACCTTCTTGCTTGTAAAACACTAGGAACCGTCCATCACGATATTCACCTCCGTTGTCACTTCGCAAATGCTTGATCTTCTGTCTAGTTTGGTTCTCTACTTCCGCCTTCAATTTTTGAACTTCTCAAAGACCTCAGCTTTCTCCCACGTGAAGTAGACTGATATTTTTCACGAATAGTCATCCATGAAGGTGACAAAATAGCGAGCACCACCATGAGATTTTTTCGGTGTCGGCCCCCATACATCGGAGTGAATAAAGTCGAGAATCCCCTTTGCACGATTCTCCTTGTTTGTTGGCTTGAATGAGACCTTGCATTGCTTTCCAAGTACGTAATACTTGTAGAAATCCAACTTGCAAGTATTCATGTTCTTCAACAGCTTCCTCTTGTGCGGGTCCTCCATAGCCCGCTCACTTATATGGCTAAGACGAAGATGCCATATATGAGCTGAGTCTTTCTCAGGGTTAATCTTGGAGTCATCTTTAGAAGTTGTTGATACGACAACTTCACCTGAGACAGTATCTCCTAGAAGCTTGTACCAGTTGTTGGGAAGCTTCTCTCCTCACATGATCACCATCGAGCCCTTACAAATCTTGATCTTGCCTCCACCTGAGGAGTAGGTGAGGCCGTTTGCATCTAGAGTGCCCAAAGAAATTAGGTTTTTCTTGAGTGCGGAAACATGTCGCACATTGTCGAAAGTGCGAATGATGTCATTATACATCTTCACCTTCACTGTGCCAATGCCGATGACCTTGCACACGACATTGTTCCCTATAAGGACTTCACCTCCATCCTTCTTTACATATGTGTCGAACCAAAACCTGTTTACACAGATATGAAAAGAGCAACCTGAATTAAGAATCCAAGAATTAGAAATAGTTTTACCGACAAAACAGAAAGAAGCTCGGCACTGTTCTCCGTGGCAACTCCAGCCATAGAGGTGGTTTCAGATTTCTTCCCTTCTTTCTGATCTACCATGAACTTTCTACAGTTCTTCTTAAAGTGGCATTTCTTATGGCAGTAATAGCACTCTTTATCCTTGTGGCTCTTGGATTTAGATCACTCACTGTTGTCCAACTTGGCACCTTTCTCCTTGGATCGACCCCGATCATTCAACCCCTTGACGAGTAGGCCTTTATTTTTTAAGTCAGCTCCCATGCTCTTGTTCATTTTGACATGAAAGATGATGTCTTGAACAACCACTTCAAACCAAAGAGTCTCCTTGTCAAACATGAGTGTGGTCTGGAAATGTTTGAATGACGACGACAAGGATGTAGCAATAGCAAAGCTTTATCCTCTTCTTCAAACTTGACCTCCACTCGTAACAAATCTGTTATACAACGGTTAAACACATTAAGATGCTTCATAATATCATCTCCATATTCCATATGAAGATTAAATAATTCATCTTTTAAGAAAAGCTTGTTAGAGAGAGTCTTTCTCATGTAGAGATTCTCTAACTTCTCTCATGTTCCCTTGGAGGTAGTCTCCTCCATCACGTTCTAGGTGACTTCGTCGGATAAGTGCAGCACAATCGAGCTCATCACCTTGAGGTATGCCTTTTTCCAAGCATCCATAAACATCATCTCCGGCTTATGCTCAACCCCCATAACGCACATGTGTAGATCTTACTGAATCAAGATGTTCTTCATATTACGCTGCCATAGTGTGAAATTGTTTCGTCCATCGAATGGCTTCAACTCAACCTTTACACCACCGATTATCGACTTGTCTTCAGCCATTAAGAACACCATAACCTCGCTTTGATACCACTTGTTGGTGTTGACGAACCGCAAAACTTCTCAACACTACTTTAGGGTCTTGTTCTTAATGACAAAAAGAAACAAGATAATCACACAAAGAATGGACACAAGGATTTACGTGGAAAACCCAAACGGGAAAAACCATGGGTTGAGCTTGAAGCTCGGAGGATAGTTCACTATAATGGAATCAACAAATGAGTACAAGACACACACGACACACCCGACAATACCGACTTCCACACAGCCCTCACACACTCTCCTTCTATATTAACTCAACACTAAAGATCTCTACGACACATGAGACTCTCCTTCACTCTAACTCTCTATACTTTGAAGAGAGTAAGTGAAAAACTTGGATTACAACTCCACAATGAGAGCATGCCAATTTATAGGCCTTGATGAAACTTCTAATCCACCTTTTCATCTTCCAACTTTCATGTAGAGTTCCGAGGCAAATAATGACTGCATCATGCCCGAAAAGACCATGCAAAATTGTATCTGTATGCAGAAAATTACAGCAATAATTGAGTTGGAAATTGAGTCAACTCCAACACTATTTTGGTCATGTGTGTCAAAATTTTCGGAATACTAAAACATACCCCTAACATTTTAATACATTCTTCATCATCTTAGGGTCAAATTAGGAAATAGCGAAAAAAAGACCAAAAATCTTCAAAAAATCTCAGGTTGCATGGTTTAAAAAACCACTCTACCTAACAACTCTATTTCGATTAAAAAAAATTCTAACTAGATTTGGCTCTACAATCCCACCTTCCATGCATTTCATAAAACACCCTAACTAAATCTTTTTGCTGTCTAAATTGTTAACAAAATGTGGTAAAATAATCATGTCCCTCTCTAAAAATTTTAAAAATCCTACACCTCCTCAGCCTTGCGTGTACTGTTTTGAGAGAGATGGTGTTTTTCTTTCCTTTGAAACTTATAGGGGGTTTATTTAATAATCTTTCAAATTTATGGGGTTTATCTAATATATATAGTGTGTTTTATGATATTTGAAACTTATTGGGGGTTTATCTAATAATCTTCCGAAGTTATGGTGGCGTTATGATATTAAGGTAATTTCATGAGTCATTCCCAATTCCTTTATTCATTGCCAAGCAATGAAATATCTGAAAAACACTCTTAATTTGAACAATTATCAGATGAGACACCTTAAACTTTAGAGTTTTTCCAAAAAAATCCCTTCCAATATTTTAGCAAAAAAAAAACTTATAGCATGTTTTATGATATTTGAAAATTATTGGGGGATTATCTGACAATCTTTCAAAGTTATGTTTTCCATTATTAAGCCAATTTCATAATCCATTCCCAATTCCTTATTCATTACCTAGCAAAGAAATATCAGAAAAACACATGTAACCTTTTTTACAATTTTTAATATTAAGTTTGCTTATATTTTTAACAGTATTAAATTTTTTAAAACATTTTAAATTTTATATTGTAATAAATATCATAGTAGAATAATTTTTATGTATAGGTGAACTGGATGAGCATGCATTGGGTGCACTGAGGGTGCTAGTTTCTTATAAAGAGAAGGGTAAAAGGACAGACAATTTGGTATTATAATGTGGTTTGAAGATAATGTAGAATGTGAAAAATAAAATATTAAAAAAATTAAAAAGCAAATATGAGAGTCTAAAGTTGGAATAATTCGAGTGATTAGAATTCTTATTTTACTGTACTAGTATAGTGCACGTGCTTTGCACGAGAGCATATCTATTTTATTTTATGTTTTTCAAATTTTTTTATTGGCTGCAAAATAATGAAATGACTTGTATAGCAATATAAAATCTGAACAACTACAATTTTGTTTAAATGAATAAATTATAAAATAAAATTGTGTATAAAGAACTGTATGATTAATTATTATAGTTCGGATTTGTTAAAATTTATTCATAATTTATTAAAATAATTATAATATATTAGTTAATTTCTTCTCTTTTAAGTATAATAATATTGTACATAGCATAATTATAATATTGTTAATAACTAAATTTTAATTTCATAATTAGTTTTTTACACTATTAGTAAATAATTTACTGAATTGTATACTTACTAAATTACAATGTAATCTATTAATTTTAAAAAATACTATTAGAATCATTATACTATTAATATTATTAAAATTATAATAAATAAAAATTATTTTTTATACTATTATCATACCTTTAAAATGCTAATAAAATGAAGGGTAACAAGTAGTCCTCCATAAGAGGTGAAACCCAAAGACATCATGCATAAGCCTAATGAATTTTTATTATTTTTAAATTTTCTAGAATTTAAATACTATATGAAGATAAATTTCAAATTTTCTATTAAATAACATATAATTAAATAATAAAATAATAATATGACCAAATATTTAGAAAAAGTGAGGAAATGCATAATTAGTAAGAGATTATATATAATTAGTGAATGATTAATTATAACTAATGACATATTTGAGAATTATAAAACTTAAAAGGGCAAAAATGAAAATTAAAAGTTTTGACAAGGTAATCCGCTTTTATATGTAGTATAGATTACTATATGAATTAATACAAATTTTGCATTCTAATTGATTAGCACTTCATAATTTCATTCTAGTTCTTTAGTTCTAATTGACTAGCAATCAAAAAATAGCCTAGTAAAGTTATTTTCAATTTTTAATTCACTTCTTACTCATATTCAAGTTATGACAAACGAATAAAGATAAAGCAACACTCTAGATCAATCAAAGATAAAAGAATGAAACAATTTGATGCCATTTTTCTGTTTCAACTCTCTACATGTCATTGTAATTTGCATTAGCTAGGTCATTTTCAGCGCAACTATCCACATACATAACAAAAATTCCTCTTTTTTAAAAAAGGCATAACTCTTTTTGCCATGATTTTTCAACTTTAGACCTTGTTAACCGTAACTTTCTCTCTCGCACAGAAAAATGTTGGTCTAGTACTCAAGTCCGTCGCGCAAAATTGAGATGCGTATAGGACTTTAAAACTCCATTTTTTTTCCGGATTGGACCACTTCGGGTCCAAATCTTGTCATTAAAAATCATAGCATAGAACTCCATTAACAAGATAATGACGCCTTAAAAAGGGACTGTTGATGATGTGATTCACAAAACAATGTGTCATTCTCACTGTTTAGATTTTAATTAATATAACAAATTATGGTAGAGATTAGTTAAATTAATTAACAACCACCTTGAAAAGCAAGAGGACAACACAAGTAAGCTTTTGCCCATGATAGCCCATGACATGGTACCAACCTCCTCTTCTATAATTTCTCCTAACATATACAGAAAAGAAAAGAAAACAAAACAAAAGAAAGTATGGAAGAAGTTATGCCCAGGTCAATTCTTTAAGTCTTTTTTTTAAGATATACTAAAAAAGTTTCCTCATCTATTTTTTGAGTTTCACCTTCATTTTCTTCTTAATTAACTATCAAATTAAAACTATTATCTTTCCCATGGGGAACAAATTGGACTAATTTGTATTGATCTCTTCTAAACCAAAAATTTATAGGCAAAAGAAAAGTTAAAGTATGAATTACATTTAGATCATAGTAATAATACATTCAAAATCTTACTCAAATTTAAGCTTGATCTAAGCCGATTATGATTTATTCCTCTCTCAGTCAAAATATTCTTTACATGGTATGTCAACTAATAATCTCCTTTTTTTCCCGGGAAGCAAAGAGTCAAAATTTTCTATTTCGGATTTTCGTGAGACCACTATAAGATAGTTTGACAATTCATAACTATATTTTTCTTACACAAAAGGATGTTTAAAAAGGGCACTATTGGTTGATAAGAAGCAGAAGAAATAATAAGTAAATAGTAAAAATGTAACTTTCAGAATGATGAAGTAGGAAATAGTAGAAGTAGTACTTTTTTTGTTTTATTCATAAAATTTTAAAATTAGTGGAAATAATAATTCTTCCTCTTCATAAACATTTTTACTTGTTTCACAAAATTTTGGAAGTAGGAAGAGAGAAAGAGGGATTTTTTTTAGATTTTATTTAGAGTGAAAATTTCCAATATAGTGAAAATTTTGATTTTGTTCCAAAATTGATGTAGATCTTAGTTACTTCTAAGGTAAATCCTAAACTCTGAGGGATGAAAAATGATTTAAGAAGTAGAGGCAGCTTGTTTTCATGTATTTTTGTGGATCGTGCATTGAAAAGCGGGACCCATAAACTTAAAATTCTATGTTATTATCAAATACCTATTTGTTTGTTACTTTTCATGCATTGAATTTGAAGTTGACACATATGATAGATGCGACAAGTATGATCCCCTAAAATTATGCTGATTTTATTTGAATTTGTGACTTTAGTCACATATCCTCAAGAAAATGTATGCGCAACCAAACAACATTTGGTTGGATTTTATCCCCTTATGCAAGTATAATTTTATATCAATTGCAAAACAAACATGAGTTTGTGTACGGATTTTTCTAAATGCCTAGCATGCGTCATAAGCAATCTACAAACCAAACAATAACGTAGGGTGCCACATAGGCGCCGTGTCATTATTTAACGACGTACCGGAAGTAGCATTTTAAGAGAAACAAACAAATGCTTTTGGTCGAAAGTAGCAAAAATAGTCTGTACTCTCTTTACTTCAGCTATTTCATGATTGAAAGTAAGTTGAAAATCTTTTTTAAGTGAGAAAGAGTATCTAAGGTTACGGTTGCAAATGAAATACATGTTTATTTACTAAAAGTAAAATATTGCTGAAAAAAGAAAAGTAAAGATGATCTGGTAATATTTATTTATTTAGGTACTTAAAATGATACTACAGTTTCAATGTCCACAATACATACATGATTTACTCCTCATAAATAAGTTTTAATCTTTATCAGTGTCGTGATTGTCTATCTTTGTTCTTCCCGAGTATGATAACAGCTTTATAAAACATCCAGATCAAAATTCATATGTAAGCCATAAAGACAAATACAAATATAAACACAAATACGAGAAATTATTGCTCAAACAAACAAACTAAACTTTTCTAAAAAGAAGTTTATGCTTTTTTCCTCCGAAAAGGGCAAGTCAATCTAAGGATCCAAAACACATTTTTTTCTTCTAAAAGCCAAAAGGAACGCATCTTTACATCATCAAAGAAACAAAAACACGAAAATAAAAAAAAAAAAAATCGGAGAAAGAAAAATTCTCAATCCCAACAAACCCCCCATCATCCTCTTCCGAGTAAGTTACACATGCGTGCCGACACATAACAAACCTCTCTTGACGTCACCATCTTTCTCTCTCTCTCTCTCTCTCTCCTCAACCCCCCCCCCCCACCCCACTCATTCTACTATTAACAAACATATTCATCTCTCTCTCTCTCTCCCCCCTCTTCAATACTTCTCCCCTTCTCTCCTCTTCCATTGAACCTCCAAATCCCCCTAAAATTTCCATCTTTTCCCCTGTAATTATCACATTATGCCTTTCTATTTTTAACCCATTTCCTTCCCTTTTTTTCCCCACTGCATATAAAGTTATATATAATACCATCATCATCTATCATCATACATATTTCTATTCTCATTTCATTTCTTTGGAATACTAAATAAATTAAAAAAGTAATAATAATTACAATAATAAATGGCCGTCGTGGCTGAGAACTCGGTCGCACCGCCCCGATCGCCGCCGAGAACAAGACTCCTCCGCGCCGGCGGATACGGCGGAGCCCGGCGAGACCGAGTACCAGAGAGAATGTTCGGAAGCTAGTTGATCTCTTATCGAAGCTCAATCCCTCAGCGAAGGAGTTCTTCCCTTCGTCTTATCCTGCTCCGGCAGTGGTCCCCACAGCCGGCGATGGCGGCCAGATGAATCCAGCGCCGGCGGCCGGCTCTCTGCTGATGCCCCCGTGCTTCGTGGCGATCGACGGATTATTATAATAATATTTATAGCAATCACAGTAGCAACAAGGATTCGAGCAGTGATGGGTCGGGCAATCACCAGCTCAATCGCAGAGTAAGGACTGATGATGATGATGCTGCTGATTTTATTTTTTTTATATATAAAAGTATTTTTAGCTTTGTTTTGGGGTTCTGGTTTTTGTTTGGTTTGATGGATTAGTGTTGAATTGGGGGGAAAGGAGTGATCTTTGAGAAGGTCTTTGATGATGGCTTGTTCTAATTCGATGAAGTCTTGTTGGGAATTTTGCAGAGGAGGAATGGGTCCAATCAAGGGCGGAGGAGGATGAGTGAGAGAGCGAGGAGAGCTGAGAGAGAGGACAGTATTAGGAGGACTGTGTATGTTTCGGACATTGATAATCATGTGAGTAGTGATTGTGTTTGCTGAAGAATATGGTTATTGTTATTTGTGATTCATGTAAATTTTGATTGAAATTTGATTATGGGTTAATTTCAGGTGACCGAAGAGCATCTTGCTGAGTTGTTTGCAAATTGTGGGCAAGTAAGTGTGTAGGACTGCAAAATTAACTACATGAACTTTGATTGTTTTGCTTGTTGATTGTATTGTTTTGGCTTATAAGATCTTTTTTTGCTATGTGAGAATGTTAGATATGATACATGAGCTATGTTCTTTCGTGTTTAGGTTTATGAAGTGAATGTTTATAGTTAGTGTTGTTAATGCTCTAGTGGGGGTTAAGACATTGGAACAGAGGCATTTTGAGATTCATTTATGATATTTGTGGATCAAGAAATTTGAATTACCTTGTGTTTTGCCATTATTTGCCGACACAGATAACATGCTATGGTCAGGCCGGTACTCGACACTTGTTCACAGAGGGATTCTATTATTGTATCTGTAAGATGTGATCAAAGTGATGACTTACCTTCTCTTCAATATTTATTTTGGTACCCTCGTAGGATATTATGTGTGTATCACTCACTTTCGTGATTTTCGCTGAAACAAAAATGTTAGGACATTTTGAAATTGAATATAATTTATTTTTAAATTTTCTCTCTATACAATGTCCTGCTTATTTTAAGGGATAACAGAAATAATAATGTGTCGTTACTTGAGCATTAACTGCTGTATCTTAATATCTTGTCTTACATATTTTTAGCGAGGAAAAATGGAACCAAGAGGATTATTGGATAGTCTTGAGTGTGTGATTCAATCTTTTTTGCTATTACTTTTTTATTAAGAACTGATGTCTTTGTTTTAGGGTGTAGTTGTTTAAAATGTTCTTTCATATTTATTCACACATCAGGAAAATATATGTTCTAAACTATCATGCGCTTATGTGAACTGCTGTGCTTCCTCTCTTCATCTTGTTTCTTCATTTACGGAGTTGAAGTCTCCTTAAAAGTCATATACAACTGCCTTATGTTGTTACTTAGCAGGTAAATCTGCCATGCGTAGTTGCATTACTAAATATATTGTTTCTAATATCTTTTCCTGTGACTAGAACGTGGACCTTCCACTAATTTATATCTGAATAGCTTATCTAGAAAAATTAGTTGCGTATCGTACGCATGTTTTCCTATACATCATATGATATCAAATCCAAAATAAAAATTTAACTTATGTTCTCATATTAATTTTGAAGTTGACTGACCTTCACTGAGAAGCAGTTTGTTTCACTTCTTTTCATGTCATTCAAGCTTTGTGTGTTGTTTTCTAGAAATTGTTGCATGTCTGTTTGTTCTGTCCATTTCTTACCCATATCATGTCTTGTTACCATATCAAACATCTAAAATACTTATTCAAAATCCACTAATGAATAATGCGCTCTCTCAATTACTGGATAAATTAATGGAATTAAATATTTATCTTTTATAATCAAAATTTATAACCTGCATCTTTAGCCTTATATTTGATCATCTCTCTTTTCTTTCTGTATCAATGGCTACATAAGCACTGGCCAATGTCATGCCATGTCTCTTCCAGTTAGGCGTCTTGTGGATATCATGTTATCCTTGTTAGATAATATATGCTCTCATATACCACTAGCTTCTATCATGTTTATGTGAGCATTTATCTTTTTATTGAATTACTTTGCGAAATGAATTCAAAATATAACAGGCTTATGAACTTTGAAGCATATGATCTAAAAGTTTAACAACTTACATGATTTTGTAGGCACATTTTCCAAGGTAGTATGGCTTAAAATTTCAAATCATCATAAAATAGTTCCGTCGATATTTTTCTTAAATGATAAGTTGAAACCAGAACTATACCTGATTCTCAGCCGATGAGCATCACATATGAATTAGGATACTGATTGCCTATATTGGTGCCCAACACTTAAATCTGACATAGTGAGAACCCAAACCTGAAGAAAACCAAACGGTCCAAACCATAACAAAAAATCTTAAGGGTAAGTTTGGGGTTAAATTTTGGTCCCAAAGGCTATACCCAACCTAGAATCCTATAGATATTGAGATTTAAGAATCCAAACCTCTAAAACCCGGATCACAACCCAGAACCTTAGGTGCTAATTGGGTTAATCTCTGGATGTTATACTGTTTGAGGCTAGGGTATTGCAAATCCTAACCCAAATGGCCGTAGTCTTTGACCTCCTTATTTGATTTCCGTAAACCCTAATCTTATAAATATAATCACCTAGACCACAAAGTACTTTCCGATTTTATGTTCTTGCCAAACTAGATCTTGTAGTTTCCATTAAGTAATTGCTGTAAGTTTTCTGGTTTAGCTTATTAGCATCTAAAGGATATGTACATTGATCAATGATACACTTTACTATGATCCATGTTGCGTTGCTAACGTCTGACACAATCTTGCCTGTTTAACACCTCTTTTGCTCTTGTTTTCCCATTCTATAGAATAAGGACATTACTTCATCTTCTGACAAAAATATCTATCTATTTAACTTGTTTCCCATGTTAAGTAGTCTCTTGCTCTTATTTCCATTATTCCAACTTCTTATTCACCAAAAAGGAAAAAGAAAAAAAGGGACAAAAGATATGAATCTTCATGTGCTCTCTCTCTTTTACACACGCAGAAACACATAATATGTTTTGTAGCTTGTAAGTCTTCACAAATGTTAGCTTCTTTATGGTTTCCAATTATTATTATTTTTTTTGCTTGTTAAGATGAGCAAGGAGAATTCTTCGTTAAATGATTGTTAGGTAATGACTGGTCTGGAAGAAGTCCTTTTTCTTCTTGTGTTATTGCGGAACTGTCATTTAAAGTTCAGATTACCACATTTGTGAATAATTTTTTTCTTTTTTCTTTTTCTTTTTTGAAATAAAGTAGATATAGATGAACTAAAGTTAATACATGTACAAATAGCTATATTTTTCTGTACTTTCTATTTCTAATGTTAAAGGTTTAGTGCCTTTTTGTATCTTGTTTCGCTAGAATTTTAGATATATGCACCTTTGGTTTGTATATCATCACTGTAATAAAAGTTTACTCATCCATGTAATGTCCTACATGACATATTCTTCGTGATGCATCTACATGTTTGGAACATTGCAAATGTTCCTACCATTACTATCTGAGTTGAGTCAAAGACATTTATTTTGCATTTTTTTTATAAAAAACGTTATGCTTACATTACTTTTTCCTTTCTTATATAAAGACTCTACAACATTGGACATAAAATTCATACGCTAAATATATCTAGTTCAATAAACCATGTTACATCTTAGATTAAAAAGTTAGGTATATAGATTCAAAAAATAAATACCTATCTTTCTTGTTGACACCTTGAACTTGGCTTGATATCTTACGCCCAATATTGTCTAGAAATCATAGGTATAATCGTATTAGAACTTCAGTATGCTAGATATTATCAGTATTTTCCACCATGAGTTCTTAACCGTGTCCAAAGGTCTTTCAACTTCCCAGTTTATCTCTGAATCCTCCCTATACAGTGTCTATTCTCTTTATATTCAGGTTAAATGAAAATAATGGATGACATGTGGAAATAGAAGCCCCAATCCCAAGAATTAACTGCTTCCTTTTGTCACTCTCATAATATGTTTTCTCAGGGAGCTAGCACGTGAAAAAAATTAAGCAAAGTGTTGTGTTCAGTGATCTTGCTTCTGTAGTTTCCTCTTTCTCACTCTAATAACTTTTTTGCTATTTCCATCCATAACCAATAAATTAGTTTTGTCCACATGTTCTTATGTTGATTTTATGTATCTCTTGATGATTCAAGGTAAATGATGCAAGGCGTTATTATAAGTACATTCTCTGCTTCTTTTTTCATTTTTCTCTCCATTTAGTTCCTTTACCTTTGCATGGTCACTTTAGCAGGTTAACCTGATCTACAGGATACTTGTTGTTAACTATACTAATTTCTCATCTTGAATAAACTTTTATTTGCATTATTTGGTAAGTGGTAAGATATGACTAGCTACATTATAGAGGACTAGGATGTTGATCCCCATCTCCTCCTTGCAAGCTAAAAATGTGTGTCGGTCATTATCCTGCATGCATTTTTCGAAACTTTTAAAGTTTTCTTACTTGTCTAATATTATGAATGGATATTCATTCATGGCAAAAGATACTATGAACTAAAACTTTAGCTATGTCCTGGTATAAACTATTAAGTTATTATGTTTTAATTGCTTTATTCATTTATTTAAGGTTTTTCCATATATGAATTGAAACATGAGCTTGAACAAAGAAGTGTAGCTTAGTCATGTTTTCATATATGGGTTTTGGAGAATCCTCATTCGTTTCATCCCCAGTTGTGCATGAATTAGACTCACGCCAATGCCTACATGTTATAAGTTCAAAACAACTGTGATGGGCTGAGAAACTTAAACATGTACTTATTACGATGCCTTTATATTACCCATTTTTTTACATGAATAGTCTATTAAAGGTCTGATATCACATTTAGGGTATGACGGTATGTTCAGTTGGAGATGTGGATGAAAAATTGATTTTCAAACAAATAGTACAGTGTATTGCATGTAAGAAAAGGTTGAAGACGTTTCTAAACATAGAGAAGCAGGGTTTATCATCATCTCAAAATTTATGTTTCCTCGTCCTCACAAAATGAAGCGAAGTTGGGTAGAAAATCGCTATCCACAATTTAAATATATATTTTTCACTTGCCAACTCATTATAAGCCACCCAAGTATTAAAAGTAATAGATGTAAATAGAAGTTGTTCCCCATAGGATACTCATGCCAGCCAAACAAGAGAAGTTGAACAGTTTTATAATGAGAAAAAAATTGATAAAACGAAGTGAATCCAACTGAAAAAGAAAAATGTTTATTTAATTATTTCCAAGTCACACTTTGAAAACTCATGCAAAACACGTCCTTATAGGAAACTATATGCAATAGAATATATTGCACAAGTGAGTTATTATAATATTCCTGTGTCATTTCTCGTCGGGAATAAATTGTTGTCACTGGCCTTGTGCTTTCACCAGATAACCTGGGTATAACCATGATAGCTTTGGCTACTGTTATTGTTTTGGAGGTCAAATATTTCTCTTTTGAATGTGGATTGAGTATCTAGCTTCTGAATCAATAAGGTTATACATTCATTGCTTTTAATAGTTTTATTTACAATTCAAATAATCTAATTTCAAATCAGGGAATGTTAAAATAGGAATTACCAGTGTTAGAGTATATTCATGCATTAATAATATGTTAAATCATATGTTTGAAATCTCAAAATCAGTTAACAGTTTTGGTTTGTCTTACAGTATTATCAGTACATTTTTTATAGTTTCAGATCAAAATTGTCAGTACATAAGTTACTTTCAACTTAACCTTTTCAGTCACTGAGTTTCTTTCTCCTCAATATAACTCTATAAAGTCAGTTATTTATACTTCGAACCTCAAATGTACTCTTGCATTAAGCCATTATTAGCCAATATCAGACCATATTATTCACATTCCCAGTGGTATCGGCAAGCTTTAGTGGGATAAGATTAGCATGCTTGAAATCTGATACTGTGCAGTTGGTAAGTATTGGTATCAGCTAATGTGTTAAGCTTTGGTCCAATCTTTTTAGCAGTTAATACGACAAACATGTATATATGTTGCCTAGGTACGGGTACAGGTGCGGGTACGGGACACGGAAAATTTGTAAAAAATAGGGTACGGGGACACGGCTATATATATATAAAATGATTCACTTTAGATCAATATTCCAAAAGTTAAAACTATATTCATTGCATAGGAAATAGAGTAGAAAGCTATTTTTACTTTAATTAAAAATTTAGAACTAATATTATTACCTAGATCTAAGTTGCATGGAAACTGGTACGGGTGCGGGTACCACCGTACGGGTAGGGGACACGACAAAACTGTAAAATGTTGGGTACGGGTTCAAACTACATATATATATTGAATTAATAATGTACATGAGATAATTTTTTTCTGCTTCATGTGTCATTAGAATTAAAATTTCGATCACATTTTTGAGTTTATTTTATCATATTAACTATCGTGAATTGTAAACTACTCATTTTTTACTAGACATCTAAACAACCCATTAACTATATAGTTTTGAACTTGGGTATGGACTGAAACGAACCCAACCCGTATCCCATTAGTTTCAAAAGACGGATTTGAAGTGTAAGTTCTACGTCCAGGAAGTCTTTGAAAAGTGTTTTAAATTAACACATATATCATATAATTGAGTACATGTTGTAATAAATGTATGCATATATTCAGAGGCGAGCATACCAAGCCCTAGGAGCTTGTTTCAACCCATATAAAGCTTTTTGTACCCGGTAAACATGATTAGGAAAAGCATGATCTATAAAACCGGGGGGGGTTGCTCAACGTACACTTCCTCTTCTATAAAACCACTTAAGAAAGCACTTTTGACATCCATTTGAAATAGTTTGAAATTTTTAAAACTAGCAAATGCCAAAAACAGACAACCATGTCTGATTAAGATCAAAGTGCATCAATGATCCCATACAAGATCAGTGATGTAGCTTGGGTGGTCTAAAGCCTTTTTCGGAATATTATTTGCGAACTTTGAAAATTTAAAATTTTTCTACATTTTTTCTTTATATATATATATATATATATATATGCTTGAAATCTGATACTGTGCAGTTGGTAAGTATTGGTATCGGCTAATGTGTTAAGCTTTGGTCCAATCTTTTTAGCAGTTAATACGACAAACATGTATATAACACAACCATGTCTGATTAAGATCAAAGTGCATCAATGATCCCATACAAGATCAGTGATGTAGCTTGGGTGGTCTTCTTCATGCATAGCCAAAACCCAAAACTCATCATTTAAAGCATCATTAACCTTTTTAGGTTCTAGTTGAGATAGAAATGCAACATTACCACATTCACTCAAGGCTTTTGAGCGAGTTATAACTCCTTTTGAAGGGCTCCCAATGATTTGTTCTTTTGGATGGTTTGATGTGAATTTCCAAGCTTTAGGTGGTTCAACTTGTTCTTGAGCATTGGTGCTATCTACATCCTTTTGAACTTCTATGGTGGGAGTGTCATTGATTTGCAACAAGTCCAATCCTCCCTCAATATCATCATCATCATTATCCTTCCTAGGCAAAACAACTTGAGAGCCAACATTAGTCTCATCAAAAGTAACGTTTATAGACTCTTCAACAACGAGGTTTCGTTTATTGAAGACGCTATAAGCCTTACTTCGAGGTGCATAACCCAAGAAAATACCAACATCAATTTTGGAATCAAATTTATCATGGTGATCTTTTGTATTTAAAATAAAACATTTGCAACCAAAGACACGAAAATAGCCAATGAAAGGAGTTTTTCCAAAATTTTATACTTTCAGGTAAGGAAAAATATTAGACATGTTTCATTTTTCCTATGTGTGGAGTTAGTTGATGTTATATCTGGCAGTCATTTATGCAACTATGTTTCTCTGATTAATTTTAATTGTCCATATTGAAGGTAGTTGATTGCCGGGTTTGTGGTGATCCCCACTCAATTCTTCGATTTGCTTTCATAGAGTTTGCTGATGAAGGTACATCATATATAAGCCTATTATCTTTTATTACTATACATACTAAGCAATTTGAATTTTCTTCTAAAATCATAATACTAGTCTTTTTTGTATAATAGATGGTGCAAAGGTAGCACTTAATCTTGGAGGCACCATGCTCGGTTATTATCCTGTCAGAGTGTTACCTTCCAAGACAGCTATCTTGCCTGTGAACCCTAAATTTCTCCCAAGGGTATGTGTTCATTCTTTTTGTCGTATTGTATGTGGAATCTTATAGTTATTTTTCAATAAATATTTTCAAGTTGAGATTTGTTGCAGTCTAATGATGAAAGGGAGATGGTTGTGAGGACAGTCTATTGTACAAACATTGATAAGAAGGTAGTCATATTTTTCCCTATGGTATGTAATTCAATGGGTTGATTTCACAAATCCCCCTGAAATTTGAGGTGTTTTGCACATAACCCCCCTGAATTTTTTAATCTCCCCCTGAACTTTGGGGTCTCACAACCCCACCCCCACCCCCTTTTACACTTTTATCAGCTGACAAAATAGCTCTTAAGCGAGGGGGAAAAAAATCCCTTAGTTGGGGGGAGTGGGTACATGTTGCCTGTAAATGAAAAATGACTAAATTGAGGACTTTTCCCTGTCAAGGATGCCTTAGTCATTCTCCAACTATAGATAGGACGGTTCGGTGAGAAAACTCCAAAGCTCAGGGTGGTTTCTGTGTGACACCCCAAATTTCAGTGGGGTTATTTGCACCACACCCCCCCCATAAAAAAAAGTTCAGGGGGATTCTGTAAAATTAACCTAATTTAATTGGAAATAACATAGATAATCATATATATCACGGCCCTGAAAGATCGTGTTGTTCATTGAAACCTTGTAATTTGACACTTTTTCATTTTTTGCAGGTCACTCAAGCTGATGTAAAAGTTTTCTTTGAACATGCCTGTGGTGAGGTTGGTATACTGTTTGCAAACTTGTACTTTAAAGCGTGATTTCAGGAATTCATTTGTTAACATAATTTGTATTCTTCAGGTTTCTCGTCTGAGGCTTCTTGGAGATAATGTGCACTCGACGCGCATAGCATTTGTCGAGTTTGTTCAGGTAATCATCTCTAAAATTTGTCTTCCATGGTTGAATCATTCAATTATATTCTTTTTAGCATTAAATTGCCTTCAATATTTGAGTATGGTTAGATAATCATTAGATGCCATTCTCGTCTGCTACATGTTTCCTTGTCTTTGAATTAATGTTTGTTCCAATATTTTCATAAATGTCGCGAGTTTAAAGTACATTATGTAATTTACGGTGCATTGTGTAATTCTCTTTATATATATGCGATAGGGGGTAAATAATAACCAAAGTTGCAAGCGCACAACTATCAAACTATAGTATACAAAAATGTCAATCCCACGAGAAAGGTCTTGTAGGAGATAATCAAAACTGGTTTTAAGTTGTGTGTGTGACAATTAGGAATGATAGGAGTGGTTGTGGAGAGATAAAAAGAGTGATTATGATTATAAGCAAATAAAACAAAAATAGATTAAGAGGGGAGACAGAAAGATGAAAAAATAGAGGAAAATAAAATCAAAAAATAAATAAAGAAAAAAAAATCAAGAAAGTAAAAGATGGAGGATTCAATTAGAGATATGAAGAATCTAGAATTGAATCCGCTAGTTAATTTTATGTGAAAATTATGAACTATTCTCTTTTTATCACATTTTACTTAAGATTTATTAAGCATAGACTATCAAACCAGTTAAGGAAAGCATAGCCTATTAAATCATCATCCAAGTAAAATTAACATTCATAAAAAGAATAACAACTAGATATTTATTCTATAATTCATAAACATAACCTATAAAACCACTCAAGATAAGCATAGAGTATTAAATTCTTATTTTACTAATTAGTTCTCTAGTTGATTATCCTAAACATAATTATTTTAAGCACAAGAGAATAATCTCACAAATTATAAAAGAATTCAAACTAGTTTCATATAACTTTAGAATTCTTACAAGAATTAGTTTCACATCTTAGAAAATAAAAATAAAGAAATAAAATCTAGACTAGAGAGAATAAAAAAAGAGAATGAAAATAAGAACTAACTACAAAGAGGAAAATAAGAATAAAGATTAAAGACCTAAACTATGAACAAAAAGAAAAGAACATAAAAGAAAATTTAAACTATGCAAGAATATAAATTTATACTACAAATTAAAAAGGCAAAAAAATAATATAAAAATAAAGACATGAAAGTAACTCTACTTTACAATGCATCAAAATAAATCTACAACAAGAGGGTTCTAGCCCCTTGAATAACTAAAATAAGAAAAGAAAATATTATAAGAAAATAAAAGATAAAAAGGAAAATTTACATTGCAAGAGGGTTGTAGCCTCTTGAAAGCAAATCTTCATATTCATCATCATCATCAAATAAATAGAAGAAAAGAAAATATGAAGATGTGAATTTTTATTATTAATTACAACAAAGTTATAATTTTTGGAACGTCTTCTCAATTAAGAGTAATCCTCTACTCCAAATAGAGTTTTTATTAAACTTTTCACACTCAAACCCTGACCTTCTATCCTTATTTATAGTCTACAGCAAGCAACAAGAACTATAAGATTTTACTTGGGCACCAATGATTAAATCTTAGCCACAAAACAAGTTTGTTACGAATCAATCGGTTGACCAACCGATTGGAATTTTAAATTCTAAAAAATATAGATAGCTCTGTCTCATCTAAATAGGTGATTTTCATATATTATATGTTAAATTTCGCCTTCCGGTTGAGAAATATCGTCGTTTTTTGTAGCTAATCATCTTGAGCATGATTTCAACTTGATTTCTTTTTATATTAGATCCTTACTTCTTCTGCTTCTGTAGATCGCTTGACTTTATCCCAGCCTTTTTCTTTTAAAAGGTTAAAAAGAAATAAGGAAATTTGAGTTCTGTTTTAGCTCTTATTCATTAATGCTTCATTAACTTGCAAATTAAGATAAACATATTATTAGTAACATATTTATTTAAATAAGTTAGATAATGAGTGTATAAAAATATAATAAAAATATGATTATCAAATACCCCACACCTAAACTTTTGCTAGTCCTCTAGCAAAGAAAGAAAATAAAAAGGAGAGAAAGAAAAATCCTTACTCACTTTCACAGGAATCGCGGTTGTATTTAGTGCATACAACAAGATTTTAAATCCCAAGGTTACCCTAGAGGACGAGTTGTAGTCTCATGAGGGTTTACAGTGAATATACTCACAAAATTAGATTAACTTGTCAATTTTAAAAAATTAGTGAATATAAAATTTAATTGATATATTTTAACATTCTAATTGAATCTAGTTTTTACTCAAGAAAATATTTTTATATATAACTCTAAGGTAAATCTTTTAGAAAATCTTTTCATTATAGTACAAAACTAAGTTTAATTTAGAAATTTAATTTGAAAGTTTTGAAAAGAACATGCTAACTCTTTATTTCAAATACTTTTCAAGTCTTTTGATCAATATATTTTTCAAAAATATATACAAATATAACTATATATATATATATATATATATATATATATATATTCCTTTATACAAATAGGAGGATTAGAGATTCACTGTTCATGCTACAGTAATACTACAGTAACATTTACTGTATCATTATTACTGTAGCTAACAAATAATTAAAAATATTACTGTAGCACACGGGTATACTGTAGCATTTAAAAGATACTGTATCAGAGCGGGATACTGTAGCACTTTCAAAAATTCAAATCATGCCATCTTAAAAAAGCGGGATTACTGTAACAAAAAAAAATACCGTGCTTTGCACGGATCGCAAACTAGTATATATATATATAGGAGAAGTGTTCCTGAGGTGACGTCTTAGATAATCATGTAAGGACGTGACCTAAAATCACATGATTGAGCTACATTGCAGATGATCCGTTCCGTTGAACTTGATCTACATATTCTAAAACCCCAACACACTAAGTTTAGGGTGAACCCATCGTCGTTTGACCCTTCATCCACTCGTATCGATTTTAACGGTTTCGAATGAATAGAACTTTTCACATGGCACGAAGGGTCAAACGCGATGTGTTAGAATATGTAGATCAAGTTCAACGGAGCGGATTATCCACAATGTAGCTCAATCATGTGATTTTAGGCCGCGTCCTTAGATGACTAAGGAGTCACATTAGGAACATTTTTCCATATATATATATATATATATATATATATATATATATATATATATATATATATATATATATATATATATATATATATATAAATTTTAATTTCCTTAGTGATTTTGTTCTATTTTATCGAGCTTTCTAAGTGACCATTTAACAAGTTTTAGGCCAATGAATCCCAACATAATTGGGCTTAGGTCATTAAGTATGAAAATACTCATTAGGCTTAATTACTCGGCCAATTTAGGGTTTATAAGATAGAATCATCTTGAATTTCAAGAGAATTTTTATTGGTGCTCATTTTTCACTCTCTTTTTATTGCAAAGTTAGTTTTTTACTATATATATGTGTATAGGTATACATATCTTGAAAAATATTTAGATCAAGGCAACTTGAAAAATTATTTTCTACTCTAAGCTAAGCATGCAAAAATTGCATTACTTTAATTAAAAATCTAAGTTAAAACTTTAATGAAGTATACTACTGCGAAAATTATTTCTTAATTGATTTATTTAGAGTTATCATAAAAGGTTAATTTGAGTATCAAACTAACTAAGAATTAAAAAATTTAAAATTTATCAAGTAGATCTATTATTAAGTAACTCTATTAAGTTGGCAAGTGATAATATTTTAATGAAAATGACATAAAAAAAGAGAGAAAGTGATAAAATAAAGAGGAAAAATGACTAGTCTCCACCTCCACATTTAAATTTTAGATTGCCCTCAATGCAAACTGTATGATGTACAAAGTAAAGCAGATAAGAAATAAAGCAATTAAATTTGTTCGGTTGATCTAGAACAAAGAGAAAAACTACAACTACATTTGAAGAGGATGAAGTCAAAATTTTATTGTTTATTTTTTTCTTCTTTTTTTATCATCATTTTTTCAGAAATTTTTCCATATCTTTTTTTTCATATCTTTTTTCCTCACATTTTTTCTTTTGTTATTTTTCTTTTTTTAAAGAACAAGAAACTCTCAAACGAGAGAAGAATAAATTATTTTTATTGTTTTTATTATTATGAGAGAAAACATAAAGATGTAGAATAAAGGATTAAACATAAAAAACTTATGCTCTACATCAAATCTCAACTTATTGTTAAAAATTCTACCTCGAATTTTAAAGAAATCTAGAATGATAAACTCAAAAATGTGCTTAAACTCTGTATACTCCGTAGTTTTCAATAATTTCTGCAACAATTGAAGGTAGGTATCAATAATGTTATGCATTTTGGATTTCTAATCCTCAAATTTGAGCCTAGATTCTTTATTAACGAAAGTTTGTCCTAACACAACCAGTTCTTCTTTAAAAAATTCCTCAAACCCAAGATTCATTGTTAAGGTATGAAAATTCAATTATTGTTTGTTTTCTAGGAATCTAAGGTCATCAGCAAAAAGTTATTTAGAACTATGATCAGAGAAACATGTATCTAACATAGTTGCTTTGTTCTAAAACACTTGATCTGATTCTAACACATCTAATATCTTCAGCTCCTCACTGAAGATTTCCTTAAAGCTCAGCTCTGACTTATTCTCTTCTTTGGGAAAATGCATGTCATAAAGAATGGGTGATTTAAGATTTGCTATTTCTTTAGTTTTTTTTAAAAATGGTTTAATACGGATTAATCGATTGGTATCATCCTTAATCCAAACTTGCTATACCAAAACACATACTTTTTGGATTTTCCCTCTTTTTTCCTTTTTTTTTAACTAAAAAGAGAATAAGAAAAAAATCCTTTTAAAAAACAAAAGTTAGTTAGTTTTTCCTTCTTTTAAGACCTAATAGATTAATGAAAGAAGAAAAGAATAATAAAAGAAAAATCTAACTAAAACAAATAAAAAGCAACCACTTTGAAACAATCACTCTTATTTCTAGGATTAAGCATAAGACTCAACTAGATCAGCTCCTAACTGAAAATTGCTTGAGTGAAAACACTGAAGTTTACTTGGTCAGTTAGCTAGATAAGGATAGTACTAGAGGAAGGCCAAAGACCAATTAAACACATCTTTCCTTGCGGAGCGCTTTACACAATCCCTAAATCTTGCCTTAGATACCAACATGTTCAAGTACATTTAAACCGGTTCACTTAAGGATTTCTTGTTTCTTAATTGAGCTCAAATCGTTAGGGGCCAACGTCTAATAAGTTTTAAAAGACTTGGATTTGTGTAGTGAGGAATTAGAGATTTGTGGGCTAAGGAAATGGTGATGAAATCCCTTACCTTATCTTGATTAAGGAATATTGCTCTTAAGAATATTTTCAAGTGTGTCAAATCAAGATGCTCAAATCACTTTGGTGAATTCCTAACTATATGCAATGCAACCCTAGGAATTAAAAGCAACTATAAAGGATGCAAAAAGGAAAATATTTTTATTTTTTAATTAGGGTCAACAACAAACAAACAAATGTGAGAGAACGAGCTTTTGTTTGGATTTATTATCTTGTTAGTAGTTATTTAAATGGTGGGTGGACTTTATAAGGGTCGACAAAAAAAAAATTTGTTTTGTTTTCATTAGCTCTTAATTGTCTCTAATGTGAAAAGCCTAACTAGAAGGTGGAATTAAAAATGTAAGAAAGAGAACTTACCTTTTCAAGCAAATATTCTCTCTAATTTTTAACTTTTTCCTTCAAAGTTGTTCCTTCACACTTAAACACACAAATTTAATGAACAAAAATAGAGAATTTCTAATTACAAGCACCTTCCCCGACAACTGCGCCAAAAACTTGATAGGGGGTAAATAATAACCAAAGATGTGAACGCACAACTATCAATGTATAATATAGAAAAATATTGATTCCACGAGGAAGATGTTGTAGGAGATAATCAAAATTAGTTTTTAAGTTGTGCGTGTGACAATTATGAATGATAAAAGTGGTTATGGAGAGATAAAGAGAGTGGTTGTGACTATATGTGAATAAAACAAAAATAGATTAAGAGGGGAGAAAGAAAAGATAAAGAAATAGAGGAAAATAAAATAAAGAAATAAATAAAAAAATCAAGAATAAAGAGAAAAATCAAAAGAGTAAAAGATGGTTGATTCAATTACAAATATGAGGAATCTAGAATTGAATCCGGTAGTTAATTTCACTCAGAAATTATGAACTTTTCTCTTTTTCTCACATTTTACTTAAGATTTATTAAGCATATACTATTAAACCTCTAAAGAATAGCATAACCTATTAAATTATCATCTAAGTAAAATTAGCATTCATGAAAAGAATAACAACTAGATATTTATTCTAGAATTCATAAGCATAACCTATCACACCACTCAAGATAAGTATAGATTATCAAATTCTTATTTTACCAATTAGCTCTCTAGTTGATTACCCTAAACATGATTATTTTAAGCACAAGAGAATAATTTATAAATTATAAAATAATTCAAACTAGTTTCATACAATTCTAAAATTTCTACAAGAATTAGTTACACATCTTTGAAAATAAGAACAAAGAAATAAAATCTAGACTAGAGAGAATAAAAGAAAGAGAATGAAAATAAAAACTAACTACAAAGAGGAAAATAAGAATAAAGAATAAAGATTAAAGATCTAAATTATGAACAAAAAGAAAAGAACATAAAAAGAAATCTAAACTATGCAAGAATATAAATCTATAATATAAAATAAAAAGGTAAAAAAATAATGTAAAAATAAAGACATGAAAGTAAATCTACTCTACAATGCATCAAAATAAATCTAAAACAAGACGAATCTAGCCTCTTGAATATCTAAAATAAGAAAAGAAAATATAATAAGAAAATAAAAGATAAAAAGCAAAATTTACAGTGCAAAAGGGTTGTAGCTTCATGAAAGCAAACATTCATCTCTATTTTCATCTTCATCATTAAATAATGAGAAGAGAAGAAAAATATGAAGAGGTGATTTTTTTTTATTAATTACAGCAAAATTATAATTTTTGAAAGGTCATCACAATTAAGGGTAACCCTTCTCTCCAAATAGAGTTTTACAAATATTTTTATATTTAAACCCCTCATCTTCTACCCCTATTATAGTCTACAACAAGCAACAAAAATCATTAGATTTTACTTGGGATCTAACGATTAAATCTTTGCCACAAAACAAGTTTGTTACGTACCCACTGATCGGTCAATTGATTGACTAATCGGTTGAACAATTGATTGGCTAATCAGTTGACCAACCGATTAGAATTTTAAAATTCTGAATAATGCAGATAGCTCCATGTCATTGAGATAGGCGATTTTTATATATTTTATGTTAAATTCCGCCTTCCGGATTGGAAGATATCGTTGTTTCTTTGTGGCTAATCATCTTGAGCATGATTTCAACTTGATTTCTTTTTATATTGGATCATTTCTTCTTTGGCTTCTATAGATCGCTTGTCTTGATCCCGTGCTTTAATAAAAGATTAAAAAAATGAGGAAATTTGAGTTCTCTTTCGGCTCTTATTAATTAATTCTTTATTAACCTGCAAATTAAGATAAAACTTGTTATTAGTGACATATTTGATTGCTCAGTATTATACAGTACTCTGTTGATTGATTTTTCTTCCATATTGAATTCTTCTCAGAATTCTATCTAACAAGTGCATCGCATGCTTACATCAATCTTGCTCCTTTAATTTTGCCAAAAGAAAGCGTCTATAGTTCTGTATGGCTTTACTCTACAGTTACATGGAATATAGTATATCCATAAACCTGCAGAAAGTACTTCTATCCTTGGAGATTTATTTGCACTTTCCATTTACACAATTAACTTTTTTCAAATTTTGTTTATAAAAAATGCTTTGCAATTTTATCGGTTTTTCACAAACTACTTATTTTGTGATTTCATTTTTATTCATTGGCAGGCTGATAGCGCCATTTTAGCTCTGAATTGCAGTGGAATGTTTTTGGGAGCTCTTCCCATCAGGTATAAATCATCATATATATCTCCCGTCATATCTCCTTGGAAATTTCACAAATTATCATGAACTTCGTGTGTTTGCTCAAAGTAACCATAAAATATTTTTATTAGATAAAAATGCCATGATTTTTTTTTCCACTGAACTACCATGTCCAACGACACTTAGGGCAACGGCCTGTTTGGATCTTTTTTTGGTAAACCATGTAATAACTACAGTAATATAGCCAACTCAGTCACATCAATCCCCTATTTGGCCAAACAAACGACCCCCTATTTGCATTTGCCCAAACAAACAACGCAAAGGCTATAGTACTGTTGTAGCATGGCAGCTAAGGGTCCGTTCGTTTCGCAAAAAAAACTTGGAAATTAAAGAATAGGAAACCTATTTCCTATAATAATTGTTTTGAGGTTGTTTGGTTGAGTTAAAAAAGAATGAAATTATAGAATAGGAGATGAGATGAGATGAGTTGTCACCTTATTATTAGATGATGTGAGTGATTTTTAAAAAAAACTTGTTTTGAGGTTGTTTGGTTGGTTAAAAAAATAAGGAAATGAATTGGATGTATATTATTGGATGATGTTTTGAGGTTGTTTGTTTTTGGTTCATTTTTAGAAATAAGAAAATAGATGAGATGAGTTGGAGGTATATTATTGGATGATGTGACACATACTTAAGGAAATTAATTTCTTGTTTTTTTTTTTTGAGGAAATGGATGGAAATGAAGGTTTAATGAGATGAGATGAGTTGTCACAATATTATTGGATGATGTGTGTGATTTTTAAAAATGGGATAAGATGAGATGTGATGAGTTGGATGATGTGACACATTTCTTGTGTTTGGTTTATTTTTAAAGGTAAGAAAGGAGATGAAATGAGATGAGTTAGAGGATAAAAATAATATTTTATTGGATGTTGTGGGTGAGTTTTAAGGATGGAAATGGATAAAAATATTATTTTATTGATTTCCTAGTACCGATTTCCTTTTTTTGGTTTTTAGGAAACCAACCAAACAGCCCCTAAGTTATCGAGCTAAGTTATCATGTACTTGTGCGCCTGACCTGTTTTGACAAATTTTGTCCTATTTTACTTTTTTTACTTTTATTGAGAAAGTTTTTATGTTTAGGGTTGATAGCTATTAATGCGAATGGTTTACATTTTAATGAAGAAGTGAACACAATTAGCAACAATTTTCCGCTTCATGGTACTTTATAATTTTGAAAGGTCGCATTTTTTCTAATTAAAAAAAACCTTTATGATAGTTTTGTTCAAAACCTGCAAAGTTCATGAAAGTTTTATAATCTGTGAAAATTTGTCCTATGTCTTTCATTTCCACATGCATTATTTAAATTTCATGCGCCATAAGTTATATTTATATATTTTTCAGGGTTAGCCCTTCAAAGACACCAGTTAGGCCTCGAATTCCTCGCGCAATATCAAACTGATCTGCGATTAATCTAACAACTGGAATGATTCGGGAGTCATAACCGATGAATGAATGAGTGAGAATTTACTTTTCATCCGAGAAATCCGACATTTTTATTATCAAAGACATCTTTAGCAATTAAACATAGTGAAAACTCCTGATGTTTCTATGGCACTTAATTTCCCTTTTTTTTTTAATGCTCGAAGAAGGAACCGAGTGAATGAGACTAATTTAATCTGTTGTTGTTGTTTCGGAGATTGTTGGATTTTGTGATCTTCTCCGGTAACTCCCTTGCAATCTATTAAGCTTTGATAGGTACTATCATGTGCTTTTGAGCAAATATCTACTATCATTGATAGATTTTCTTTCAATGGTTTAACAGTTCTGTTCTGTGGTATTTTTATTTTTATGATTACAGTTTTGTTTAAAGAGAAGTTATTTTTATCCATTTTCATGCAATTAGTTTGGTTCCCTTTGTGAAAGAGGTTAATATTCTTAATTGTTTAATGTATTATGCTAAAACTTTTTTTGCATTTGTGATGCACACTTTTAATGAAAACTTTTTTCGTGTATCGGTAATTTATATATTTACTAAATTTTAGTTTCGTAGTTGTAGTGTCTTTAGAAGACAGTATGCTTGAATCTTCATTTTTACTTAAATATTTGTGTCAATTCTTCACAATACAAAAGTCAGATGTGCAGATACTAAAGAAATCTTTTAAAAATAGAAGCGAAAAGATAATGCCAGAAAGTAATGATATCTTTTTCCCAAAAAGAGAAAGTTCTTTAACTTTCTATCAAAATAGGAAAACTCGTTCACTTTTTATAAAACTGAGAAAGATTTCAATAAATACAAAGATGCTGGCAGTTCATGATTTTAAAGACTATATATAAGAAGGAAACAAGTATAATTGTCGGGCGTGGAAAAAAAATTCATTTAACTTTTTGGTTTAAACTTCTGCATACATAGCCATTGAACACAAATATCTAGCGAGTTGCAGAAAATATATTAGTTTATACTACATGCCAATCTAATGAATATAAAAGTTAATTTAAAATTTATTCGGATAAGTATTTTGGGCCTATGAGTTATTTTTGGAAGTTGGTGGGTTAAGAATGAATGGTAGTATAACTTTGAGTTTATAGGCAAACAAAATCTTTTCCTTTTTCAGTTGAGATTTTAAAATAAATCAAGGTAAAAGTTTTGATTTAGGGGCTGTTTGGTTCGTTTCCTAGATATAGGGAAATGCAATTCCATGTAAAGAAACACAAGTTTTGAGTTTTCCAAACTTTTCCAAGAAATAGATTGTTTTGGTTTGGTTCGCACATAAAAATGGTGGGAAACCAATGTATTTATTTTTCTTATGTTTGGTTTGCATGAGAAAAAGGGAAAACTTTTGTTGATTTGACATTTCCCACTTTTCTTGTGTTTGGTTGGTTTTGAAGTTTGTTTTATGGTCACCATGGTAAAATTACCCCCACTATATACAAATTTATTTGTGCTCATTATATGAGGTAATCTTAGTCATAGAAAAGTTCGAATGTAACATGAACAAATAATAATATCCCGAATGAATTATAAATTTCTATTAGTATTAATGAAATCATACGAAACCTGAAATAACATGAATCAATTGTTATGAACTGCGTACCTGATTTGGCTTGAAAGATACCTGTTTGAGAACCAACATGTGCACAAAAAAACCGAGCACAAAATACCCAGCAAAACAACATATAGAACCAACATGTGCACAAAAAAACCGAGCACAAAATACCCAGCAACCAACATATAGAACCAACATGTAGAACCAACAAATGCCCACAAATGTTCTATGATAATATAGTGCACAAATAGCAACATAGAGCTAAACCCAACAACATAGAGCTAAGCAAGTTCGAATCAGCCTATTAACATAAAAACAGCCACGGGAGCTCAACGACGAGCACAAATTGCAACAAAATAGAGCTAAACAAGCTCGAATCGGCCTATTAACAAAAAAAACATCCACGGGAGCTCAACGACGAGCACAAATTGCAATAAAAAACCCAACAACATAGAGCACATATTATTCAATATCCATCCAAGGTTCTGACCTGTTGTATTATTCAATATTATTCAATAAATCCAAGGTTCGACGACGAGCACATATTATTCTATATACATCCAAGGTTATATAATTACTTTCCAGGCGAGAAGAAAAATGGTTGAAATAAATCCTTGTGCATATTAGAGATGCTTTAAACACATAACTAAGATTAAATCATCTAAAAATTTGTAAGCATAAATAGTCTAGGGATGCATCCAGTGAAACTGATGCCCTGGTGCCTGCCTTGAAGATCATGAGAAATCATTTTGCACCAATTCAAGATGAAATGGAACTTGTAAGAAATATGACATGCAAACTATTATGAAATGCATCTTCCTTTTTAAGATGAAACTTTTTTACTTTTTCAGTTAATTGAACTATTGATCAGAAATGCGATAACAAATATTGGATGAATCTAGACGAATTTAGTGAAGTTGCTTCAGTTAAGATACAAAAACTGCGTCTCTTGGTTATCCATTCTCTCCTCCAACAAATCCTCTTTCCTATTTCAAATCTATCATTTAGATACAGAAACTTGGGGAAAACATAAAACCGTCCAGTCACACTCATACAACACATATAACCACAACACAAGTACCTTCATGCAAACACACGCCTTGCACTTTTGAGAAGTCATAAGCTATAATTGTTGACCCAGGCTCGTAAAGTTGCCACAGTTACTCTGGTTTATACCAGAATTGTCGAAATTCTTGGAGGTAAATGAAATATCCATTAAAGTTGTGACACCTATTTTCCACATAAAATCTCTAGAATGAGTTTACCTAAATTCATGACCGTCTCAAACTAATCCTTATGTTGACAGGATTATTAAAATCTCTAGAATGAGTTTACCTAAATTCATGACCGTCTCAAACTAATCCTTATGTTGACAGGATTATCCACTTAGACTGTGTAATAAAAACACCTCTCATGACCGTCTCAAACTAATCCTTATGTTGACAGGATTATCCACTTAGACTGTGTAATAAAAACACCTCCAGGGATAACACATTGACAGCCTCGCAAAAGGTATAAAACATTTACCCAGTTCAAAGAAAGTTTGAAAATTTTCACAATCAGTTGAAGTATAGAAATTCCCAGTCTAAACTCTTGAAACCTGATCATTCCTTCTTTACTTCTGTCAGTAATATGTTCAAACTGTCTCAGCATCAACATTTATAAATTTTAATTCATCTAAATCTCTACAAACCCACTAACATGATCCGTGAATCAACAGATTCATAGAATATGGCATCAGGGACGACATATCTAGTCTAGAACTAAGTCATACAACCATTTTCAATTATGCCAAGTGATCGACCCAAGAGATCCTATCCTTGCATGTGTAATTCAAAAGAAAATTTCTTCCGCAATAATTATGTAAAAAAATCCGAAGTAAGCCCCTTGAAGATCTCTAGCAAAATTTATTCCAGAAAGAGATATCCTCGACATTCATGATGATAATTATAGTTTCAAAATTATTCTTCTCGTCAACCATCTTATGATAAAGTTATATCTAAGTTCACAAATTCCCCTGCAGCTTAAAATTGAGAACCCACATACTTATGCTAACATCTGGCATGTTCATTTTCTCCCAAATGAAAACTGACGTGCACAAAAATTTGAGCTCTACAGAAGGAAAGTCAGTAATTGAAGTATTTTGAAATGGCTACTAGCAATTCTCCAAAAAAAGGATGCTACAGGACAAAAGACGATAGGAACAAAAAGCTTAAATTCACATAACAAACTTCAACTTAAATTTTTACGCATTTAAAAGCATAATTCACCATTAAGTAACTCTAAATTAACACTACAATCACTCAAGAATTGTCTACATCCTACTGGACAAAAATAAGAGCAACAAATCCCCAAATTTTGATCCTTTTGATACAGAAAGAGACATTCTACTCAAAGCAACACAACAAACAAAATCAGTTTAATTACATAATTATTTGTGACTCCAGATTCTTAATTCGATCTAATTACTTCAAAATTTCAAAAAAAAAAAAAAAAATTGCAATCTACTCCTAAAATTAGTCAAACGGAAAAGGAATCACAGATCTCTCACCGAAAGTGAATCCAAGCGAGCTCATGAGTGCCTTATTACAGATCACGATCGAGACCGATGAAACCAGCAACAAGCTCAAGGCACCAACGGTCCCTAGCTGGTACCTATCACCTTCGCCCATTCTTGATCGCTAAATCAACGCTACAAACAAAATATAGCACTAAAACATCCAAACGCAAGACCTCAGAGCTCCAATCGAGAGCTCCTTCTCCGAAACCTAGCGAGATCGAGATCTCAGAGACTGAACTGGAACCGTAACCCTAAATCTGAGATCGGGATCTGAATTTGACCTGAATCTTTCTCGAATTGTAGAAAACCTAGGCAAACAGAGAGCAACAGTAAAAAGAGATCTGTGAGGTTCTTGATTTCTAGACGAAGTCTGCCGCCATTCGGGGGTCAGCGAAGGGAACGCCGTCGTCGCCGACGAAGTTGGTTGCCATCAAGATTTCAGATCTGAACAGCCGTCGCCGACGAAGTCTGCCGCGGGAGTTTCTGGCGGGAGCGATGCGAAGGAGGTAACTCTAGCTCACCAATGAAATCAACGAGGAAGAAAAAATTCGACGTGGGCAGGGTTTTTGTCGATTTCACTCATTTGGGGAAGGAATTGAGGAAGAGAAAAAACCCCTCCGTGAAGGCGATTTATGAGTTTGTTTCCCTCTTCAGCGCTAGCAAAACAAAGGTGGGGAAAAAAACTAAGGAAACCAAAAATCCAACGTGGAGGAGAAAAAATCAACGTGGAGGGGAAGCAAAAATTTTTCACATGGTTTTAACCCCTTATAAGCAAAAGACCAATTTACAATTCTTGATGATTCAACATTAGTGTAAAAATAGGTACACAAAAAATTGGTTTAAGCATTTTAATTAAAAATACAATTTATATTGGACAACTTAGATCAATTTACAAAATATTGAATCTTAAATAATATACCAAACTGCTAAAATACAAAGTGAGTTTAAAGTTAATTTAGTGTAATATTTTAAATCAGTGATTTTAGAAGCAGACAAGTATAAAATAAATAGGGCTAAAACTTTAGGTTCATAGGCAAAGAAACATTATTGAAGGGAACAAATCTAAGTAGAAATAAGGGCTAAATCTTTGGATTCACAGGCAAACGACTAACTTATAGTCCACTATATCGCAAATATGGGAAAAAATGGTCTAAATATTTGATTTAAATGTACAAATATACCTTACCATTTAGGGAAAAAATCATAATCTGTACTATTATAACAAGAGGAATGGGGTGTTAGAACTGTTCGCGGTGAAAATTGCCTTCATTGAATTCATTGTTATCTCAAGTAATTGCTTTTTGGTTATAAAAGATCCGGTCTTTTTTAGATCCGGTTACAACAAAATCAAAGAAAAAAAGAAAAAGATTACAACTTTCCTTTCGAACGAATCACGAGCTCCTGTTTTACGGTCGCTCGCTTGTGTGGGTTCTTTGCCAACGCCGGGGTTAATCCATGGACCACTGCGCGATCTAGATCCGGTCGGATCTACACGGTATGATGGGTGGAAATAATAGGGGGGGGGGATTAATTCACCAAGGAAATAATCGCCCTTAGTTCTCGGGATCAAAGACCAAGCTTTGATCCGGAGTGTGATCTCGTGTAGATCTCAGATCTGATCTTTACCTCTCTCGAACTCCTGCCTTTTGTGACGTGGACGTTCACCGAGAACCAGATCTGAATGTTCAAGTCCTCAAGTCTTCAAAACTCCAAGCTCAATCTTCAATTCGGCAGAGTTTCGGCTCTCAAAGTTCCAACCTTTTCAAATGAACCAAAGGGGGCCTATTTATAGGCTTTCTGAACTGTGCCCGCGCACAGATCTGGGTCGGCCACCTATAGGTGGCGGGCACTGGGCCGAGCCACCTATAGGTGGCTCGGCCTTGGCCAAGCCCCCCTTAGGCGTTGGGTTTTATCGTTTTGCATTTTCGGTTCAGTCCGTGATTCGGTTGACTTAAACTCTGATTTGTCGATCTGATTTGGCAGTAAATCCGATTCCTGATTTGGCAGTAAATCCACCTCTGAGTTCTAGTCTGAAACTGATCTTGATTCGATCGTGATTCATCCGGGTCTGCCCTTGGTTGGATGACTCGTTGACTCTTCGAACCCTTGGCTTGATTCCACACGCGAATAGATGTATTCCGTTGCTTGCGTGCGATTCGTTAACCTCGTCGCCTCGTTGGTTCGTCGGTTTGTACCGAGCTGTGCTAAGGGACCTATAAGCAATTTTATACGCCTACAGATACCCCCACCAAAGTATTTCAGCCTCGTTCTTTTATAGAAGAGTCTGTAATACTTTGGATATGATTGTCCCAACCTTCAGTCGGTATAACGGGACTTCGGAATGGCTTTTGTTCTTGATTCCTTCAATCCTTCAGGCTATTCGGTGTTTTGTCGAATGTCTGTAAGGTTTTCGGTGCTGCATTTATTGTCTGATCGTTGTTGGAATTTTAAACTTGAAGTCGATTCCTGATTTTCTAATCTTTAGCTCGTGTTTGTTGGTTCAACATAGAACTGACCGTCAATTGTTGGCGTTGAGTCTTTATTTGCGACGCGTTGTCCGGCGTAGTGTTGTTGAGTTATCCTTAAGAATAGTTATAAAAATATTCTCCAGGAACTTCTCAACCAAAAATAGGGAATAGTTTATATTCATATACCTTATTGGAGTAATTTCTGTGCCCGAATGAGCTGAACCGGCTTGATGATGAGCCAAAAAAGGCAGTAATTAGGCTCAAAAAATCTTCTGATCCTTCCGAATATTTGGGAGAGGCAAGAATGAACCAATGACTGAACCCTCGGTCGATTTGAAGTTGTTTCGATGCTCGATCCAGCTTTAATTTGAATTTTGGTTTAAACCAGGTCTGGTTCGGTTCAACTTGGTCTGGTCCGGTTCAACTAAGCTTGGTTCAACATTATAAAAAGTGGTCTTTTCTCCTCATTAGGGCCGGCCCCCCTCTCTCCCTTATTTTTGGATTTCTCTTCCCTCGAGCATATGTTCTCCCTCAAAACTTCATAGTTGCATTAGATCTAGTCTTCCTTTGGATCTTTGACTGATAAATCCCTCAAAATTTCCATATTTAGAATTTCTCTCAGACCCCTCGAGCGTGTGGTTCGAGCCTCTTTCAAGATTTGATTTTTGTCGGATCCACGAGCTTTTCCTCAGGTAAATCCTCAACCATTTTAGCATATTTTATGCTTAATTCAATTTATGAATTTGTGGGGTCGCATGCGAGGGTTAGGATTAAGATTTGGCGCCTCGAGCTCACCTTTCAGGGGGGGAGAATTGCAAAAAGAGGAACTTTTTCTGGATCTGATCCTTTAATTTATTTTACAGGTCACCATGTCTCGTATTGCGCGGGGTCAATCCTCTACCACGTCGGCTGATGGCGCGCCTCCCTCTTATGCTGGTGAGCTATTTTTGGAAATTTACAAATTAGTCCATTTTTTCTTGGAAATTTACAAATTGGTCCTTTTTATCCCCATTGTGTTCTCCTTGGTGAGGCAATCGGGAAGAGCCTTGATTCTCCTTGGCGAGGATCGACGCTTTAAAGATATGTTTTGCTTGGTCAAAACCATATCTCAATATAAAGGGGGCGTTTTAACGCTGCATTGTGCCTTATAAGGCAGAGATATATTGTCGATATACCCTATCTTATAAGTGCATAATATGGCCAAATCGTCTCACCCTTTGTAAGGCGGTGAATCTATCTTACCTATTCGTAGGATGAGTTCAACTTCCTTTTATAATTGAGACTAACAAATGTTTAAATGTTTGCTTCCAGTGGAATATCCTTCTAGAGCGTTTTCATCTCACGCAGTGTATGGGCGTCGTGGCGAGTATTATTCGACTTCCGACGATTTTTCCCCTATCCCAGTCACTCCTCAGTTTGCTTCGGGCACATCGACAGAGGTTGCCCAAGTGGTGAAGGAAGGTGGACATCGAGCTCTTCGCCAGTTGGTTACAGATGCGCCTCTCGTGAAGGATGCCAGTTCGATTCAGCCTCTCAGGAAGACCAACTTTTTATTTGGCAACTCTGCCAGAGATCCGGATGCAGTGTTTATTGATGCCGAGCAGTGGCTTCATAAGACTGGCAGTGGTTTCATATATTTGCCAAAGATTCCTCGGCATCGTTCGTTGACCGAGCTCAGGCGTCAGGCTGTGACACGGGAGATGTCGTGGCGCTTGACGGAGGAGCATGAGAGCGTTCACTACGGCTACATCACTCATCAGGTAGATCCTGGTTCGAGCAGGAGTCATATCACTGGATTGCATCCTGGAGTATTGGGGATGGATGCACCGCCGCGTAACGAGCTTCTTGCCTCTGCTTCTACTTTGAAGAATCGCCTCGCTGCTTTAGGACGGGAGATGCCTGCGACACGTCACAGATTTTATGGTTGGGTCCATTCTTTGGACAAGCTTTGGTGGACTCGCATGACGAAGTACGTCTTGAGCGATGAAGCGAGGAGTTGCACGCTTGTGGTCTGTATGCAGCCGTTCGTGCCACCATGTATGGTTTGCCTGTTAGCGCGAAGCATTTCTTCACTTTGTGCGAGCTCTATAACCCGGATTCGAACACTTTTCTGACCCGGTAAGGGGAGTTGGGCTTGGCCCTCCATGAGATGCACAAGATTTCTGGTTTGCCTATGGTACAGATGCTATATCAAGAATATTTTTCCTCCAACCAAGAATTAAGTCAGCTGAAGGATCGCATGCCCGATCGCTACGAGACTTTATGGGACCTCACATGTCACTATCATATCGCCTTGGCGCAGTCTGAACCTTTAGCGAAGAGGGCTAAATCCCATGTGAGCCAGAAACAGTTTGCGTCTTATTTGTTCAGGAATCTAGAGAGCAACTCTGGCGAGGCTATTTGTGAGCTGGCACCACTCACTCCTTCAAGGGTTAATAGTCTACTGAAGAAGGTTGATGCTCATTCCTACACTATTAGCAGTCCCGAGAGTGGTTTTCCTACAGGGACCAAGTTTAAATCATTCTTGTGGCATGCGACCGCGCCGATTCGACCAATGACCCTTCTAGCCGGTTACCTCGCTATCTGGTTAAAGAAATGTGTGGTCCCATATCAGTCTAGTGATATCTTGCCATTGGAGGTGCTCTACCCAGCGGTTCAGCTTGCCTACAAAAAGGAACTTTCGCTTCTTCCAGTGATGGTGGCTAACATTCATCGAGGGCTTCGACAGATTTCTAGTGCTTTTACACGGAAGGAAAGTGAATCATCGGCTCAGATTCCTACTATTAAGGTGGAGCTTCCGTACACTTATTTGATGGCTTGGTTCGTCCTTCATCGTTCTGATATGATGTCAGTACCGTATGCCTCAGACCCCTCCGCTCCCCTACTACAGTTGTTTGAGAATGGCAAGTGGGAGGGGCGAGGATTCCCTGACGTCAGACAGCAGCAAAAGGTCCACAAGTGTTGGGCGTATCCACTTGCTTTCCACAGTTCTCCGGCCGATACGGCGAGTGTCTGATTGATGAGGAAAAGCCGAGGGGGTATCGAACTCATTTAGACGTCGGCTGCTTTAACTGGCTGGTGAACATCAGGCCGGGTTATCTGACTTTCCGGGTGAGGAATCAGTGTTTCATAGAGCCATACCTACCCTGCCGATTCGCTCGCCAGTTTGGCTATGATCAGCTTTATGTCGGGAATCCACGTCAGCAGCTTCGGACCCACGGCGGTTTGGTGGACGGTCTTTGTGCATGGTTTTGGACCGTGACGGGCTGTACTGGTGCTAAGTTCAGTCTCCCGAGTACTGAGCGACAGTTGAACCTCACCTTCTTAAGCTGCAAGTGGTTGTTAGCAGCTAATAAAACTGTCCCCATAAAGCCGATTGCAGAGCTAGAGGCTGAGGAGGCTTCTCAGGCTGATTCTCGTATGATTTGGGAAAATGCTCGATCACAAAGGGCACGACACAAGACTCGTCGGATTGAAGAAGAGGGAAAGAAGATCTTTCATTCTGCTGATGAAGCTTCAGGCGGAGATCTCGAAGAACACGAGGACTGTTCTGAACGAGGTCAGTTTCTTACTCTTTCCTTTTATCTTCCAGAATTATTAAGCCTGACAATGGTTTGATGTTTCAGGGACCACAGCTGACCAAGATGAAGAGTTCCGTCCTTCTCCCCAGGCGAGACCTTCGATTATTGTCCCTGTTGCTAGGCGGAAGAGATTAGCCCGCGAGCCGCGTGCAGTTTCGCGAGCATCTGATACGGATTTGGCCAGTGACGATCCTGCCAGTGATGGAGGTAACATCTACCCTATAGACCAACCTCTTGATCATTCAAAACTTTGACTCATGCTTTTTCATCTCTATATAGGAGAGCATGGGGAGAGAGAGATGAGTCCTGATCCTATTTTTCATGATTTTACATCTTCTGGTGAGCCCGACTCACCGCACGAGGTGGAAAGGCCTGCCGAAGTTGGCGACATTAGGGAGACTGTCAATGTAGGATCCGGTTCGATGAATCCAGGTACATCCACCATTAGCAATATACAAAGGAGTTGAATGATTCGGATTTTGTGCATTCCTTGATTGTCTCTGTGCTTCTCGCTCTTTTAGATAATTTGCAAGAGGCAAACGTGGGTCTTGGGAATAGAGAGGCTGACGCACCTATAAGAGGTAACTCATTTCTATTGGTTGTAGTCTCTTTATTCTTCTTTCGTACTTATATCCTCTTGTATCAGATTTCTTGACTGATGATTTTGACGAGGAAGGCTTGCTTGTGGACACTCCGATGCTCTATTTTATGTATGGCTCTCCTCAGATTGATGATCAGTTGCCTGGAGATGTATTTCCTGAGTCTACGCTCCCTAAGAATTCCGAGGATGGTTTTTCTGAAGGTACGTAGCTCTTCTCAAGTTAATTATAGGACTAGCCAATTTTTGACTAATGCAACTATAATGTGATGCATCTGAGGATTCTACTTCGTATTTGACAGGAGCTTTTGTCGAGACTGATCCTGTTGAGTCGGCTGTGGGACCAACTACACCAGTTGATACACCCCCAGCCGTTAACCTCCCCCATAGATTGGGCAACTGAGAAATGTCATTTATTTCCTCTTTTAAGGCTTTTGACGGTCCTTTTTGCGTAGGGCTTTCTTCTCGGCTTCATGTTCTTGTGAGGGAGTTATTATCAGACGATGACCCTGAGAAGATCATCATTTGCATAGAAGTCCGCTCTTTCTTCTCCTTCGTGAATGCTATGATTGGCAAGCTCTTCCACGACGGATTTTTCCTTCATCAGTTTAAATCTTTTCTTGATTCTAAGATAAATTCCATAAGGGATGTAGGATACCCGGATCTGGCGAAGGCTATTGTTGATGATCTTGATTACCTAGAGCATGAGCTTCGGATGTTTCACGAGCTCCGGGATGCAGGTGCCTCTTCATTCATTGCTGCCGAGTTTGATACTCGCTTACAGACATGGCGCGATACTCGGCTTTTTGCTGAGCTCGAGATTCAGATGCAACGGGATCGAGTGGACCGAGTTGAGGCCCACCTGTCTGCTAGATCATCTTCACTCACTGAGCTTGACTCTTCTATTACCTCTTGTGAGACCCAGATAGACCAGCTCCGAAGAGATCTCCGTGAGAAAGAGGAGACTTTGAGTATTCTTCAGATGACGAAGATACAGGATCAGCAAGCCCACACTGCTTTATCTGAGGAGTTGAAATCTTTGAAGCAGAAGCTGACCGAGACGGAGGAGGTTGCTGCGAAGACTTTAGCCACCACCGAGGAGTCCATCAGAGTTGAGCTGAGGCAAGCTTATGATGAGAAGCTGTCTAAGCTTATTCAACAGATTTTTGGCCATGTTTTTGATGTATGATTTCATTTGCTGAATGTTTTGACTTTTGATCCTTTTAGTGGAACTGGTTTTTATCTTTACCATTGTTACGGGAATAGGCTACCCGGCGACACGTGTTAGGTGTTGACTTTAGGATTTTTGGCTAACCCCCAGCCTTCAACGGGTTTGATTAGCCTTTACCGACTACCGTTTGAGTCGGGCTAGCATGCGGATTATCGGAATCCGTTCCGCATGTAACGTTGTGCTAAGGGAATGAACTCCCTTAGACTTCGTGCTATGATGTCGAATACATAGACTTCGCCATTGTTACGGGAATAGGCTACCCGGCGACACGTGTTAGGTGTTGACTTTAGGATTTTTTGGCTAACCCCCAGCCTTCAACGGGTTTGATTAGCCTTTACCGACTACCGTTTGAGTCGGGCTAGCATGCGGATTATCGGAATCCGTTCCGCATGTAACGTTGTGCTAAGGGAATGAACTCCCTTAGACTTCGTGCTATGATGTCGAATACATAGACTTCGCCATTGTTACGGGAATAGGCTACCCGGCGACACGTGTTAGGTGTTTGACTTATCCCTACTTAGGCTTCAGGATAAAATACCCCAGAATCGAACTCTGGTGTCTTTTTCTTCGGAGAAAGACTAAACCGGTAACGTGTGTTAGGCGTCGGTATATCCTTTCTTAGGATTTAGGATGAAATTCCCCATGCGTGTAAGGCATGGATTCTGGTGTTATTAATAACAACCTGTCACACTGCTGAATATGTGAGCGGGTGTTCTTTTTAACGATTAAGAATTAACCGGCGACGCGGGTTAAGCGCAGACTTATCCTTGCTTAGGTTTCAGGATAGAATACCCCAGAATCGAACTCTGGTGTCTTTTTCTATGGAAAAAGACTAAACCGGCAGCGCGTGTTAGGCGCAGACTTATCCCTGCTTAGGATTCAGGATAAACTTCCTAGGATGAATCCTAAATTGACAAATTTTGGAAAGATTGGTGCGGGAAAGGAAGAATTTAATATTCTATTTCCCGGTCTTCTTTTAGGGTGAAGGCGAACCTGAAAACAAGGAAGGAAGAATTTTATATTCTATTTCTTGATTCTGGAAAGGAAGAATTTTATATTCTATTTCCAGTGCAGAAGAAACTAGGAGTGGGATCTCTACTCCGAGAATCTAGAAAAAACTAGATAAACTTGCCTTTTATAGGATTGGTTATCTAAAGATGAGTTTTTTTCGTTTATCGAAATGAAATTTCAACTTCGGTTATAACCATGAGAAGGCTTAACCAAAGAGAAGAGAATGGAGTTCTTTCGTTTATCGAAAGGGGGCTCCGAACTGAAAGTAGACCTCTTGTTCATGGAGAGAATCAAGAGGACCAGAAGGACACTTTTGGTGGATTCACTGTCAGTTGAAATTGATCAGTGAGGGATTTTGGTGGTGAAAAAGATTTTGGGTTATCCTCTAGAATATTAAGTGTAATATTCTTTAAGGAACTTCCCAGTAAATGAGTTATCCTGAATGCACTAGGGATAGTACTTCTTCAGAAACTTCCCATTTATTGGCATTAATTGACTGTCGCCCTCTTGAGTAATCAGGCGATATGCGCCGTTTGAGTAGACAGTGTCTATCACAAACGGTCCTTCCCATTTGGGTTCGAATTTACCTTTCTTCTTGGAGTTGAGGATTATCGGTCGACGAGCAGCGAGGACCAGATCTCCTTCCTTGAAGCTTCTCTGTCGGACTCTTTTGTTAAAAACCCTAGATATTCTGGCTTGATAGAACTCAATGTGTTGTTGAGCTTCCTAGTGCTTTTCATCCAACCTCTCGAGTTCTTCAAGGCGTTTTTGATGTTGTTCTTCGGTTGTCATCTCAGTTGCGAGAGCGATCCGAAGAGATGTGATTTGGATATCCAATTGTAGTACAACTTCACATCCGTATACCAACGAATACGGGGTGGCTCCTGTAGGTGTACGTATGGTGGTGCGATAAGCCCAGAGTGCTTCACCGAGTTTATCGTCCCAGTCTCGTTTATTGGTCTTCACGAGCTTTGACAAGATCTTAATGATCGTCTTGTTGAACAACTCAGCTAATCCATTCGCAGCGGGATAGTAAGCTGTTGATGAAATATCTTCAATTTTGAACTTGTCACAAAACCTGACGAAGGCGTTGCTTATGAAATGTGGACCATTGTCATGAATGATCCGTCTTGGCACACCGTGTCGGTATATGACATGATGCTTAATGAAGTTGATGACGTTGTTTGTCTTCACTTCTCTAAGCGGAATTGCTTCAGCCCACTTTGAAAAGTAATCCGTGATCGCAAGAATGAATCGATCACCTTTGATTGAAGGGGGAAAAATAGGACCAACAATGTCCATACCCCATGTCTCGAACGGCCAAGACGTGGTTGACGTGTGCAACTGTTCTGGCAGTTGATGCATATAATTTGCATGTATTTGACAAGCATGACACTCTCGGGCGTATTCGATTGCGTCACGAACCATCGTTGATTAAAAATATCCCATTCTCCTGATGCGATCATACAGTTTAGGACCAGGCTGATGCGCACCACATTCTCCTTCGTGTGCTTCCTTAAGAACTTCTTCTGCTTCTTTGTTCGAAAGGCATCGGAGTAATAAACCATCGTACCCTCTACGGTATAACATGTGGGTCTCGGTATTGTAGAAGAATTTTGGCGCTCTTCGGCGAATTGATTCCCTTTCTTTTACGTCTTCTGGCAAAATACCATACTGGACGTAGTCAATGATGGGAAAACGCCAATCTCGGGACTCAGACCCAATTTGAGTTGAATTCACCTCCTTGGCATTTATGTTTCCATCGTCTTCTTCTTCAATATCCATATCGTATATGGGTATGCAGAGCTGATGCGTCCTTACTGTGACTAACAGCTCAGTTTCGGGAGGCTGCGCAAGTGAAACCGCTAGTGCTGCCAGTGCATCCGCATAAGCGTTCTGGAGACGGGGGATATATTCAATGAAGAATTCTTCAAAAGATTCTGCTATTTTGATGGCCTCCTGGTGGTATGGGATCAGGTCTTGGTTTCTGACTTCATACTCTCTACGGACTTGGTTGACTATCAATTGAGAATCCCCAAAAGCTTCGAGATATTCGACCCCCAGCTCTTTGGCGAAACTGAGTCCAATGAGAAGGAGCACAGACTAGTCAATGAATAAGCTCGAGGCATCACATGCTTCCCCGGGGAGATTAAGACAACTCCAACCCCGGAGGAAACTGTAGAACCTCCCGGGGTTATTACCCTATTAACTGACCTTGAGGCGCCATCGAAATATAATTGCCATACCTGTTGGTGTGACGTAGTGTTAACCTCGTGGGTTTCGTCCGGCAAGTCATCATATATTTCTGCCGTATCTGTGGTCGGGTTTGCCGCCAAAAGATCGCAAATTGCTTGTCCTTTGATCGATTTCTGTTGCTTGAAGTGCAAATCATATTGGGATAAGAGAAGGGCCTATTTCGCTAACCGCTAATTCATAGAAGCCGGTTGCGTCATAAACACCCGTACTGGATTAACATTGGAAATGACGTAAACCGTCTGTCCAACCAAGTAATGCCGCATCTTTTGCATCGCGAATACCAATGCGAGGCATTCTTTCTTGATCATCGGATATCGAGACTCGGCGCCTATCAAGGTCCGACTTAGGTAATAAACTGCCTGTTCGTGACCGTTATCGTCGTCTTGTGCTAGTAAAGCACTTATCGAGTGGTTCATCGCCTTGATGTAAATCAAGAACGGTTTACCCGATTTCGGTGCAACGAGAACAGAAGGATTCGCCAGATATGTTTTGATATCTTCAAATGCTTTTTGGCAGGCGTCGTCCCAGATGAATGACACCCCTTTCTTGTTTAGCTTAGAGAACGGTTGGCACTTTCCAGAAAGGTTTGAGATGAACCGCCGGATTTAAGCTAGCCGCCCTTGCAATCCTCTGAGCTCTCTCAGATTTCTAGGAGGTTGCAGTTCGTGTATCGTCTTCACTTTGTCAGGATCGATATGTATACCTTTAGTGGTGACGACGAATCCAAGGAATTTTCCACTAGACATTCCAAGGAAGGATTTAGTAGGGTTCATTTTCAATTGATGACTTCACATGAGATCGAACATCGTCTTCAAGTCCTTGATGTGATCTTCTTTGTTGTGGCTTTTTACAACCAAATCATCAACGTAGCACTCAACTGTTTTCCTGAGATGTTCTTGGAAAATCTTAGTCATCGCTCGTTGATACATGGCGCCTGCATTCTTTAGTCCGAAAGGCATCACCGTGTAGCAAAAGACACCAAGAGGTGTTCTGAACGCTGTATGCTTCTCGTCATCTGGGTGCATCTTGATTTGGTTATATCCTGAGAAACCATCCATAAAAGACATCCTCTCAAATCCGCATGTATTGTCGATAATGACATCCATGATCGGGAGAGGAAAGTCGTCTTTTGGACATGCCGTATTCAGGTCCCTGAAGTCAATGCAAATCCTGATTTTACCGTTTTTCTTCATGACTGGAACGATATTGGCTAACTAATCTGGATGTTGCTCCTCTCGGATAAATCCTGATTCGATCAATTTCTTAACCTCCGCCTCAATGGCTTCTATAATCTGCAGACGAAACCGTCTTTGCTGTTGTTTGACAGGTTTGGCATCCGGTTTAATATCGAGGCGGTGCATTGCCACATTGGGGTCGAGCCTTGGCATATCCTCATAGTTCCAAGCAAAGACGTTAATATACTCCCTGATAAGAGCAATTAACTCCTCCTTCTCATTTGGGGGAAGGCTGTCACTGATGAATATGGGCTTTGGGTTAACCTCGTCACCCATGTTAACTTGGACTATTTTATCTTCAGTGGGGGGTTCCCTCTGTTTGAACCTATCACCATACTGTATATTCAGGTGATGAACCCACGGGTCTTCCCATGTTGGCATTTGATCATCGTCTTCCATTGTGGACGGATCAGCTGTAGTCATGTTCGCCATTAGGGCTTTGAAAGCTTCCCCCAGACTGGTATCAGAATCCCATTCCGAGGCATCTGGCGAATTTCCATTCTTGTATTGTTTAGATGATAGGTCATTAATTAACCAGCAGCATTCGTTTTCTGAAGAAGATTCATATCCTAACCCTCGCCCATATTTATAGTAATCGTCGGGTCTCCCTTTTGGTACATATGCCGCTTTGGCTGGAACACGAGGACCTCAATCGAAGTATAGACCTTCTCCGAGTGTGAAATCATATCCCTGCTTTTCCATGAGCTTGCGCGCTTCTGGACTATACTTAGATAAATGCCGACCAAGTTCGTCATCATCTTCATCTTCACTTAAGAAATGATCTGGTAATGGGAAGCTTTTTCCTTTACCATAAATCACTTCTTTTGTGCCTCTTATTTTGTTCGGGATGACCATGGTTGTTCCGAAAGAATGCTGGAGGCGTTCTTTTGTTACATAGGACGACCGAAGCGGCATATACAAATTAAGATTATCATACAACTCTTTTATCACATCATCAAGAGACAGGGAGTACTCTAAATCGTTATTTATTTCATTATCGGCAAGTTGCCAGTTACAACCGCCCTCTGACGATTGTTCATCGTCAAGGTTGATTACAAAGGGTACAATGTTATTTAGAACATAACCTCCATTGTAATCAAATTCGGCTTCGGAATCAGCTTCTTCTCCGCTGTCCGTGCCTTGGATCGATGGTTCCGTGTCAGATTCGTTACCATAAAGGAGAGAATCAGTGAAATAATTCTCATACCCTTTGAATGGTTGCTTATCCGCGACCACCGTCCTAACCTTATTATCAGTGTCGACATATTTCAAACACTGATGCTAACTTACTAACTGGAATGCCGAGGAAATGCATCAAGCGAAGCGGCATAATACTCACAGCAGAACCCGGATCCACTTGGATTTGGTTGACTTTGCTGGAGCCGATGTACCCGATGAAGTATAGCGGTCGATCGTGGTTCGAATTCTTCATCTGCATGTCCTCTTTGGTGAAAGTAATGCAGGGAAGGTTTTTAGTCGCTATGTTGCACTGTTGACTCAGCGGTTTTGGTTGTTCAGGCACCGGCTTGATTTGAGTCAGAAACACCTCTGAATTGGCTAAAGATTCTTGCAAGGCCTCTCTGGTTTCCTTGGACAACCGCAGCAACTCATACAACGTTATCCGTGCTGGAATATTGGCTAGTTGAGCCATTATATCGAAGACTTGCGGAGTCTTCGAGCTTTCCGGTTTGTCTCTTCCAATCGGGCGGCTGAAACGAGACTGCTTCGGATTCTGCACCTCCTGGGGATTCTTCTCTTTTAGTTTATTCACCGGTCGTAATCACCCCCATCTCCGTGAGGGTTTTGGTTGGTCCCCGTTTATTCACCCCCTGCTCACTAGGTGGTGGATAATTATAGTGATACTCATTTCCGCTTCTAGTGGCGAAGACTTCTTGTTCTTCTTCGGAGAGCGGGAAAGTAGGAGCTTCATCGCCATCCTCCTTGAAGATTGAGGAAGTAGCATTGCAGGACTTGGCTTTGCCCTTTCTTCTCGAGGAAGTCACCCACTGTTCGTCTTCAACGAGATCAGGATGAACCCATAGGATTTCGCCGTTTGGGGCTGTGTATGGCACAAGTCCTTTTTGGCGTTGTCCATGTGGGTCATCGTTCACTGTCTTCATCCCTACTTTGGTGATGCGCTCCGGTTTGAACCATGTTGTGGGCACCGATCCAAAGCTGATTGAAACCGCGTTTGCTCCAACATTCTTGGATGGCTTCGGGGTTATGACGCCTACATCAATTAGCGCCTGGATCTTGTCCTTGAGGTGGTAGCACGACTTGGTAGGGTGATGGACCGCTCTATGGTATGCGCAATACTTCGGATCCGTCACTTTGTTAGCCCCTTCTTGATCCACAATCGCTGGCAGCTGAATTTTGTTGTTCTCTAATAGGTACTTAAAGATGCCGGGAACTTCGTCATCTTTGAAGGAGTACACTTTGGGAAATCTTGGCTCTGCAGACTTCTGCTTCTGAGGCCGTTGTTGCCATTGTGACTGCGATTGTTGCGGCGCTCGTTGCTGCTGCTGCTGCTGCTGAGGTTGCAATTGAAAGGTTTGATTAGCATCAACTGCATTAGCATGTACCTTACCTTTCACCCGTGGGACGAAATTCTGTGCTGGAGCATTTGTCGCCTGCTGGCCTCTCTCTGCCTTCTTTCTTCTGAGGAATCGCTCGGCTTTCTCTCCTCGGACCTTCAGATCCTTCCATGTCTTGGACGGTGCTGTCCCCATTGCTTCCAACACGTCCAGTGCGAGGTTGTTGTGGCAAGTCTGGAGGATGAATTCCTCGGTGATCGGGTCCCGACAGTTCATCACCTTGTTCCGGAACCTTTTGACGAAGGTGTCCACAAATTCCCCGTCTTTCTGTTTCTCGTCCAGAAACGATCCGATGGATATCTCTGTGTCGTCGTCGAAGAAGTTGGTGAGGAATTTGGTTTCCATGTCGTCCCAGCTATTTACGCTTCCTGGCTTGAGGTGGCGATACCAATTGAAGGCGGCTCTACGAAGAGTGCCAACGAATGACCGTACCATCAGAGGCTCATTGCCGGAGATTATCCCCAGGTGTGATTTGAAATAAATCAAATGTTGAGTGGGGGAACCCATCCCATTAAATGACGTGAAGTTAATTAGGTTGAACTTCGCCGGATATGGAATTGATTCCCACTCTCTTGGGTATGGACAAGGAATGCCTATTTTCTTCATCTCTTGAGCGGAAATCAACGTATTGATTTTGCTCTCGAGATTTTTAATCTTCAAGTTTTCACTTGTGTTTTCGCTAGCATTCTCATTACCACCCCCTGCATTGACGGGAGGATTATTGGCATTATGCGTCTCATTCGCATTTGTGTCCTCGTCTTCCAAATTAACCGGGTTACGACGACTTGGCTCGCCTTGCTGGTTTGTCAATGCTTGGATTTGTTGGTCATGCATTTCTCTCATGTTTTGCATGACTATCTGCATTTCGAACCTGAAGGTTTCCTGTTGCTTAGCTAAGGCGCCTTCAAGCATTTTGACCACTTGCTCCGCACTTATCATAAGTGCTTCGCGGGGTTGTCCCTCGCTGGATACCTTATTATCTGATGCAACCACGGAGCCAGCATCAGATTCTTCATCTTCTGATGCGAGTCTTGTCTGAACCCTACCATAGGTTGCCCGCTTGATGGTTCCGGACTGCAGACGGGTTCTAGGCCGGGACGCTTTCAGAATCGACTCGAGATTATCCCGTGCCGATGTCCCTCTGCTGGTCATATTGGTGGTGACACTCGGAAATTCTCCATTTTCAATCATCGTTCTTCTTCGTCGGAAACGCCTAGGCCTTGTTTTCGGCGTTTCGGTACTGAGCCTTTCGAAAACCGAAACTCGTTCGGGGACCGCCTTGATGCAGCTGCATTCAGACAATACTGCCCGAATGAGTTTCGAACAGGGGCATTGAGTTTTCTGTTCTTGGGGACTCCTTTTCCTGGTTTTATTCGTACCCCTAGCACGACAGTACAACTCGTCTGCTTGACGATCAGAGTAACCTATCGTGTGTTGGCACGACTTCTCAGGTATAACGCTATCGTCATCAGATGATAATGTTTCCTTCTGAGGGGGAATTGTTTTCTTAGGGCTTTCGAAAGTCACGCGCCTCGAAACATGCCTTTTTGGGCGTGAGTTCTCGGCGGGCTCCTGGACTTCAATGCGCAAGTTGGTGCGCGTAACTGCCCTAGTCACTTTGTCATGTTGAGGGTAACAGCGACCCCCAGCATGTTGCGTCGTTCGGGGTTTCTTCATTGGGCCCAAACGCTCTTGAACTGGAGCCTTGACTCGTTCACCGGTAAGTGGACCGAGGCGCTCCAAAACTGGCTTCTTCTTTCGGGATGATTCTGCGTGATCTCCCGGAGTAGTTGCTGGAATTATCGGCGATATGGGTTGTTTCGCTGGTGGTTGAACTTTGGTTGGAGGCTGCTTCGGCCTCCACACTTGGCGGGTTGACGGCGGCTTTTTGGCCACTCTTTCTTTCTTCAATTCTTCGGCCTTCTGCACAAGGATTTTTGCTTGTGCAAGCAATGCACGGCGTTTGTGAATCCTCTCTTCGAGTGTCGAACGGTTCCGTTTGACCCGGATCCATTCATTCGTTCGTCGCGGCTTTTGGAGAAACCGCCATTCTGTCAGTTGTTGAGGCTGTTTGCCTGCTCCCTATTCGTTTCAGATCGCGTGTTGTATAGGCGGACGCTCCGTCTGTAGACTCCATTGCCGTTAGCGAGTTGCCAGCGCCAAGCGCGTTGCGTCGCGCCTTCTGGCGGGCTCTCTCTTGAGAGAGTCACAAACATGACACCCCTTAACAGTATGAGGCGTCGCTGGAATAGGTTTTGACCTCGTTGGATGGTCGTGGAACTTCACCGACGACAACTTTTTGGCGTCAACCGGGGTGAGAGCTTCGGTTGGCGTTCTGAACTTTCTCAAACCAAACGAGCTTTTCTCCTGGAGGAGACTTCTTGGACTTGCGGGGGGAGGTTGATCGCGGACGAGGAATGAGGTACTCTGCGACTGAGTGGTGACCAGAGGTGGCCTAGTTGCATTCATACTCGACCTCTCTCACTCGACCGGGATTGAGATCTGTGGCTTGCGACGTGACGAATCTCGGCAGCAGAGATCGGCGGCTTCCTCACTGGGTCGCCAGATTGTTCACGGTGAAAATTGCCTTCATTGAATTCATTGTTATCTCAAGTAATTGCTTTTTTGGTTATAAAAGATCCGGTCTTTTTTAGATCCGGTTACAATGAAATTAAAGAAAAAAGAAAAAGATTATAACTTTCCTTTCGAACGAATCACAAGCTCCTGTTTTGCGGTCGCTCGCTTGTGTGGGTTCTTTGCCGACGCCGGGGTTAATCCGTGGACCACCGCACGATCTAGATCCGATCGTATCTACACGATTTGACGAGTATTATTTCGCGAAGGAAATAATAGCCAGGGGGGATTAATTCACCAAGGAAATAATCGCCCTTAGTTCTCGGGATCAAAGACCAAGCTTTGATCCGGAGTGTGATCTCGTGTAGATCTAAGATCTGATCTTTACCTCTCTTGAACTCCTGCCTTTTGTGATGTGGACGTTCGCCGAGAACCAGATCTGAATGTTCAAGTCCTCAAGTCTTCAAAACTCCAAGCTCAATCTTCAATTCGGCAGAGTTTCGGCTCTCAAAGTTCCAACCTTTTCAAATTAACCAAAGGGGGCCTATTTATAGGCTCTCTAAACTGTGCCCGCGCACAGATCTGGGTCGGCCACCTATAGGTGGCCGGCACTGGGCCGAGCCACCCATGGGTGGCTCGGCCTTGGCCGAGCCCCCCTTAGGCATTGGGGTTTCGTCTTTTTGTATTTTCGGTTCAGTCCGTGATTCGATTGACTTAAAATCTGATTTGTCGATCTGATTTGGCAGTAAATCCACCTCTGAGTTCGAGTCCGAAACTGATCTTGATTCGATCGTGATTCGTCCGGGTCTGCCCTTGGTTGGATGACTCGTTGACTCTTCGAACCCTTGGCTTGATTCCACACGCGAATGGATGTATTCCATTGCTTGCGTGCGATTCGTTAACCTCGTCGCCTCGTTGGTTCGTCGGTTTGTGCTGAGCTGTGCTAAGGTAACTATAAGCAATTTTATACGCCTACAAGAACTTTTAATTTTTTTTCTTGTTTGTGGGAAATTGAAGAAAAAATGAGAATAAAATTTGTATTACTCTCTCTAGCAGACTTAGAAAAAAAAATGGATTACAATTCTCTCAATGCAATCTCTCTCTTACTGACTTAAAAAAAGAAATTACAATTTCTCTTATCGGTTTCCCAATTTACAAAAAAAGGAAGGGATCGACATAGATCATTCACTTTGTTTAATACTGGGTTCTTCTTGGTGTTGATGGGAGTTCAGATCCTTGTATCCCGTTGACGATCCGAACGCTTCACCTCATGGAACACGATATCTTCCTCTCGATTGACGTTGAGGAGAACTAGCGTGACAAGTGTGAAACTCTTAACGAGTTAATAAACTCAGAATGAGTTTAAACTCTGTAAAAGAGTTGATTCGATTAACCGAAAATCGGTTTACAAGCCAAGGAAGAGCTCCAAGATCTCTGTTGCTGAAGGAATCTCCAAGATCTTCAAGAACACAAAAGCCGATCTCTCCTTTTGTGATCTTTTTTGATGAAAAAAGCCGATACGAAAAATTCCAGCCCCACTTGCCAAAAAATCTGGATCTTTAACTAAGTTGAGTTTTTAGATATTAATAAGGCCAAAAAATCTGGATCTGGATCTTGCCAAAAAAGTTCTTAGCTATGCATCTAACTTCTGAGATGCAAAGGTGAGCTTTGTGTCTTGAATTGAAGAGACTATTAACTTGTAGTCTCTTTTGTTTGACTATTTGCGAAGATCGTCGACTTGTAATCTCCGTCTTGGCTCCTTGAAATTTGAGAGTCATCAGATTGTAACTCTCGCTGTTGTTTGTGAAGGCTGTTGATAAGAGTTTTCATCGGGTGTCGTAAAGGTTGTTAGATTGTACTTTTTCTCAATCTACGTGAAAATCTTCCAATTGTAGACTTCATCTGTTAACGTGAAAGTCATCTAATTGTAGCTTTCATCATTGGATTAGTGATGCGAAAGTCGTCAGGTTGTAAATTCTATCATTAGTGTTTAATAGGGATCAACTATCTGTAGTGATTTTTAGACAGCCTACAGAATCCCCTCCAAAGTTTTTAAAAGTTCACGGTTGACTGGAATAAATTTCAGAATAATTTGCATCTTAATCTTAATCTTGGATTGGTTGAATGATTTTCCACTACATCTGTTTCGAAGGCATCGTGAACTTAGTTGCAGAAATTTGCTAAACAAGACCCGTATGAGGGTGAACGCCATGATTCTGCTTTTGAAAAGCAGAGGTGGTGCTTTGCGTTTGGAACTTGAAACGCAGGGGTGGTGCTGGAGTTTGGAACTTGAAACGCAAGGGCAATCCTGGCATTTAGAATTTGAAACGCAAGATTGAACTTTGCGTTTAGACGTTGTAACGCAAGGCTTAACTCTACGTTTAGAAGTCTAACCGACTTACTTGTAAACGCAGAGATCACGTTTTGGGTGAGATTTTTGCCAAAAATCTCGTACTGATTTAACAGCTACAGCTTTCTATAAATATACTGCTGAGGTCAAATCGAGAGTCATTCGACTCTTATCACTTTCTCAGAGCTTCTCAACGAAAAAATTTTCGTTTAATCCTCCGTCGAACATTGTTCATCTTCTCCAACAAGATCAAAGGCTGCCAGGAAGAGAACTACTACGAAATCCAAGAAACCCGCAGCGGCTCAAGGTGCGTCGGCGGCTGAGGTCACGAGCAGTGCTCAAGAGACTTCGCCGTAGCTGTCGGCTCCTTTGATCAATGGTAAGTTCGGACCAAAATAACTTGTTTCGACAAGTTTTGAACTGTCAACGCAGAGTGAAAACTCACGTTTTGTCATCAGAATGCAGGGCTGAGCCTCTGTGTTCTCCGATCTAAAACGCATGGTTAACCTTTGTGTTTTGAATTTGAAACGGAAGGTATGACCTTTGTGTTTGGCGCTTGAAATGCAGGATTGACCTCTACATTCTGAATTTGGTATGCAGGTCTAACCTTTATGTTTGGCATTTGAAATGCAGGATCGACCTCTGCGTTCTGAATTTGGAATGCATGTTTGACCCTTGCATTCTGAATTTGGAAAGCGTGTATGACCCTTGTGTTTGACATTTGAAATGCAGTATCGACCTTTGCGTTCTGATTTTGGAACGCGGGTTTGATCCTTGCGTTTTCAACTAAGTCTCCTTAGACTTTTTGGCTCTCGTAGTGTTTTAAATGCTGACGATTATCTCTTTATGTGCAGTTCGCGACTCCAACCAACCTCTTTCATTCCATCACCACTTTTGTCATGAAGGTGGTGTGGATATAAATGTACCCTTTAGCTCTCGCATAGAACTTTCGGTATTCAGAGATCTGAACAAAGAACGAGCGAAAATTATCACTCAAGCTTTTCCTAGGACCCTCAGAGCCCTTGCCACAGACGCAAAACTTGAGACAACAGAACGCAAAGCTTTAAAGAAGCATTCGTTCTTATTTGGAGATTCTGTCAACATGGATGTTACACGGATGTATGACGGAAACTACAAGTGGTTGTGAAACATCAATGGTCACTTCCTCTTTCTACCGAACATGGAACTGATGTTCCCGATCTCTTATTACCAGGGTGCTTCTGTCCCAAGATCCATGGATTGGGAGCTTGTCGGGGAGCAGGGCGGAGTTACCATTAGACACCTTACCCATCACGGTGTTCATCCAGCTGGTTTCAATCGACAAATAGTGTCTTTGAGGCTTGGTTTAGTAAAGAAAGAACATCCAGTTGGCGAAACTGCTAAGCTAGCGAATACATTCGTCCGGAAATTTATATCAGTGAGGGGCGAATTCCCCGCAAAGGACCTTAGAACTCCAGGGTGGGTGCACTCCACCAAGGCATGATGGTGGACCCATATGATTGACTTCGTCATAGAGGAGTTAAGAGGGTGTCACGCCCCGCTTCCCAAAATACATGGGAACCGGAACGTGAACAAGCCCGCGACGTATTAGATCAAGGAGAATAAATAAAAATAAATATTTCTCCTCAACCTAATACGCTAAGCGTCTGGAAATAAGTACAATGCGAAGTCACAGGTCACCGATCACAATCAGCAAGAATATAATAGACAAACTCAGAATAAAATAATACATATCACAATGAATATTCATCCCAGACATAATAATCGGGTCAACATGCCCTTATACAAACTATCTGAATGAAGTACTAGAGAATATAAAATACAATGATCAGGTGAAAAAAGAAATGCTACGAAATAAACTGAAGGAATAACTAAGCTTCAACTTCTTCTGCTCCGTCTACAAGGCACTCCTTCTGAGAATTCTCTGGCTCTTGCTGAACCTGTTCTTCCTCTAAATCTGACGTACACCAGAGAAAACAGGTGTACGTCAAGGTGCATCACACACGGCAAGACCCCACAAAAGAAAAGAACGAACGAAAACCCAAGCGAAAAATGATACGATGACCGAAAAGATAAAAGAACGTGCAACTGGTAATCCAACAAAATCACATGCAATCCACTACCAAAACATGATAATCATAAGAATCCGTAAATCAATCGGGTAACGAAAACATGTAGCTAGCGATCAGAATAATCATCCAAGTATAGGGTTATACACTAGATGAGATTAATACTTAAAAATCTACAACATGAGACGTAGTACGTCGAGTGAAATAATCCAAACAAGGAAACCCTCATGTATATACCATATGTCTCAAATTGTAGATAATTAAATATTAATCCCGATCTATATATGGAAGGGAGTACAACTGGTCTACATCTCACAAGAATCCTTAAATCCTAACCAAGGTGACGACACCGATTCACCTTGACTCAACAAACCAACCACAGTGGCGACACCGATCCACTGGTAACAAGTCATGTAACTAACCATCCTATAACAGGTCACTGGTGCACATCTCACACAGAGTCAACGCTCATATCATCGGATAACTGACTGTTCACATATCCCCCACGTGCATCCAATCAAATAAATTCATGAACCAAAGTAGCGACACCGATCTACTTTGACCCAACCAATCAGCCCCCAGTGGCGACACCGATCCACTGTGACTCAACATACCAACCCAGTGGCGACACCGATTCACTGGTACGAACCTAGAAGATATATCAACAGTCTTATCCAATTACATGAACCATGACTTCCCCATCCCAACTCTTCTCGCTTTTCTAAGACAACAACACACGGGTCTCTAGGTCTTACTCACGTCACATAGGTCATTCTAGTCATAAACTACTAACGATTCTCAATACAATCAGGAACAATAAAAGCAGATATGTCAAATACAGTAAAATAACCACAAACATGAAATGTAATCATGAATCAACAACTACGTACTTCAGAAAATAATTCTTTTCCAAAAATAATTTCTTTTAAAAATTATTTCTCATTATAATAATCCAAAATATTCTCTTTCCTAGAATAAATTCTTTTAAATTATTTCTTATCAATTATTATTCTAAAATAATTCTTTTTCTCAAAATAAATTCTTTTTAAATATTATAAATTCTCCAAAATGATTTTGTTATCAGATAAATTCTTTCACTTCATTATCATTATTTTGAAAATACTATTTATCACTTAACTATGATTTAAATTAATATTATTCATCAAACCCACGCTGATAATAACAATTATAAATTAACATAACCAGATAATTCACCAATTCATCAACAGGCTCACGCAGATAATAACAATTCATAATCTAATCTATGCAACTAATTAATGACGTATATAAATTGGAAATGACGAGTCAAGAGGAGCGGGATCTTGCCTCGGGTATTGTCGAACGAATCGACACTGACGGGGATCTCGACTATGTAGCAGTTGGTGGTTCAGATCTGAGAGGCGACGGGACTAAGCACGAGGAGGGGCAGCGACGAGGTGGGTGCGTCGGACGCGGCGAGCGGGGCCAGCTGGAACAGATCTACGTCGGATCTGAGCGGTGAAGGCAGCGGATACCGATGATGGAGCGGTCATCTCGCAGGTCTGATTGATGACGGATCTGAGCCGGAGGTGGCACGACGAGGCTGGCGGGGCGCTGGTCAACAGTCGGGGTTTTTGCTACTGGCGGGGTTGTTTAGAGGTCAGCGGGGAAGCGACGTGGACTGCTGGTCGATCGACAGGGCAGCAGGTTGAGGCGGGTCGAGGCCAGGTCAGGGAGGGACCTCAGGTTCATCGGCTGGAGGCTCCGGCGGTGCGGTTGCTTGGGTTTTGCGGTGCGAGGTGGCGTTCGAAGGTTCGAAGGGGGCGGAGCGGTGGAAGATTTGATGGCTCGTTTTCAGGCATTGGCCGACGCAATGGATGGTGTCGTGGGTGTTCGGAAACGGCGAGGTAAAGGGGTCCGGGGTCTGGTTTGGACTCATCGTACAGCTCTGGCGCTGGAAGGGCGCGGGTGACGCCGCGGCCTCGGACGGAGCTCGGTGGGTTTGAGGGTAGGCGAGATGGAGAGGGGAAGCCTTGATTCACGTGAGAGGAGAAGAAGAGAGAGAGAGAGAAGGTGAGAGAGTGATAGCATGTAAAATAAAAGAGAGGGAACGTGGAAATATGGGTGAGGGAGATAGGAGAACGTGGATGAGCGGAATTTGTGGTGGGATTTAGGGGAGAGAGAAAATAAGATTGATTGGAGAGAGAGTGGCTGATACTAGGGAATCAGAGAAAAGCTAAATAACAGATTGACTATCGTGCTGATAGCTGATAGCTATAGATAGAAGTAGGGGATAACAGTGCATGCTAAAAATATAATACAAGATAATTAATAATACAAATAATAATAATAATGAATAACCAAATATTAATTTAAAAAAAAATTATTAGCAAAACCTTTAAAATAAATATAAAATCGGATTTTTTTAATCATAGAAAATTTTAGAAAATTAGGAAAAATACAAATACTCTTTTAAAACTAAAATTTTAATATTTAAATATCAAAAAAATTATTTAAACCAGTATTAGAAATTTACGGTCATTACATCCTACCCTCCTTAAAACAAATTCCGTCCTCGAAATTCAAAATGCGAGTGATGCACAAAGAACCCAATGATAGAAATATGAAAATAAGGTCATAGCACGTTATGACAAATGTGTGAGCAATTGTTGAATGAAAAAATAGATGTGTATATTATAAGTTATACAAGACACAATAGAGAATAATTCAAAAGAATTAAAAGTGAATAGTCAATGCAAATATATAGAGCAAATCAAGGTCATAAGAAAGTCTGATATGTAGTATAAATAATAAGAATGAAATAAGCATAATATAAAGAGAGTGAACACATAATTGAAAGAGATTGCACATGCATAAAGAAGCATGTATATTGTAAATAAATAGTTAGTACGTATCAAATTATAATATAACATAACATCTATGCATAGGCAAAAGTATAAATTTCAGTCAACATAGTTTAATAGCAAGAAGTCAACAGTAAATATACGATTATAGAAAAATATAATATCAACACGATATCATTGATATAGTATCATAAGACAACACACCACAGTGTTAAAATATAATCAATAACACATAACTGGTAAAATATAACAAATATATAGTATAAAAAATATGACATGAAATATAAATACATAATTCAACCACTTGTCAATCACTATAATATATGGTAAAGCGTATCAAATCAACGATATAAATAATAAAGAAGATAAACGACAAAAATATCAACAAAATATAAATCAATCATCCGCAAGCAGGTGATAAACATGATAAAACACCAAAACATAAATATACAATACAAATAACAGATGAATCACATACAAACAAAGCAAAAGAAACATTTGAAGATTATATAAGCAAATCAAAATAGTAAAGAATCAAACGTATATATAGTTTTGATAAACATAATGTACAACATAAGATACATGAAAATAATAATAAAATATTAAATTACAATAGAAATATCAGATCATGCAGAATCCTCCCGAAGGAGAAAGCCAGTCTTGGAGCGCCTCGGTCCAATTCCCGACGAGAGAGGCAAAGCTCCAGTTCACGAGCGTTTGGGCCCGATGAAGAATCCTAGAACAACTCAACACGCTGGGGGTCGTCGTCACCTCCAGTATAACAAAGAACTCAAGGCAGCTGCGCTCACCAACCGCATTCAACCAAATAAGACATATAAGGCATAAGTATCGAAAATAAGAAATTACAATTATGAAAAAAATTTCAAAGGTAATACTATAGCAACTCATGTCAAAAGTAGTCAAAACATAAACACACGTAAAGAAGCATAGATATAATAATCAAATATAGCAAACAATAAGGATATAACATGATTCAAATATATTATTGTATTTATAAGCAATAATTTTTGAGAGGATATGACAGTGAATAATTATCATACAAGACACAATACTAAATCAATATTAAACATGTTTATTTAATATATCAAATATAATCATTGTGTATAATAAGCATTAAAATAAAAACACATACATAATAATAAGCACATAAAAGTCTGAATACTCATAGTATAATCATGCTAACAAGATAAACTATGTTGAAAATAGTTATAAAAATATTATATGATAAAATAGACATAAGGGCAAACAAGTGATTCAAAATAAACTTATTATATAAAACATAATAAGGACATAATTATATATATTCGACAACAATATAATAAATCAGAAATATTAGTAATGTCCAACAAGATACAATAATAATAATCATTATTGTACAAAATCAATTCAGATATCGCAATATATTGTATAGTAGTTAAAATCACATAAATACAACCAACATAAATATACATAATTAAATATGTATAATACATAAAATATGGACTACTGAAGATAAAGCGGATATATAAACAAATAAAAACATAAGAAGAGCATAAATTCATAAAATTAAAGACACATATATATTTTAGATGAACGTACCATGAATGATTGATGGACATGTGAACATAAACACTGATAATACATGAAACAGAACACGATTAGATAAGATCGATACTAGAAATGATGAATGACTATAAATCAATAGCATTATACATCGTAAATATAATAATCGTAATAAAAAGAATTTAAATTCGTAATGACCATAAATCAATAACAATATACATCATAAATATAATAATCTACATGAATACACTATAATGAAAAGAGATAGTAAGTATAAAGAATAAAAAGTAAAACACAACACAAGTAAACATAATTAATTAATAGAAAATAACAACAAGGACACATAAGGACATAAAATCTAAAACACTATAAAATAACACCGAAAAATAATCTGTGTATACAATGAATATTGCCGATATGATAAAATATTACATATAAAAAATATAGCAATAACAACAAATACACATACGTACTATAAACAACCCATGAGTAATTACTATACATACACAAAACGCTATTTAGAATTATCTTTATATTAATTATAAAATGATAATAATTAATGTAACAAAATAACTATAATTAGTAACACAACTCTAAACTTAATAATATAAATAATTCTTGAATATCGAATTAGAAATACATCGCTCTTAGAAATAACGAAATCAAGGTGAACATACTAAAACAAGCTAACAAGACAAAACTAACTGATAAAAACTATATACTGAAAATGTAAATGATGGGAATATACTGCATATGTGGAATCATGAAATTATTAAAGTATATCACGAAATATGAACACTATACAATAATTTAGATCATAAGTGAAAGATAGATGGTATAACAGAAAACGCACACATAAACAATATAGATATACAATAATTTAGATCATAAGTGAAAGATAGATGGTATAACAGAAAACGCACACATAAACAATATAGATACACAAAAGTATAATTAAACATAATAAAATAATTTAAATATTAGATATACTATGTAATGTATATCTGGAGTCTAGAGCAATGTAAAACACTTAATGATATGATTTGAACAATTGAAAAGATATAAGTAATGGTATATATATATATATATATTTTAAAAACACATAATATAACATTGTGTGTGATACATAAAATAATATAATAAATAATACAGAAATCAATACAATCAAACAATATATAAGTCAAATTAAAGAAAATATAGTTGTAAAAATAATAACACATATAATAACGACCGGTTCGAGGAAAGAGAAGTTATACAAAGAGAGGGTAATCGCGAAGAACAAGAACCGTGGAAAACTCCGGAGTCAAAGATGAAAAACACACAATATAACACTATGTGTGATACATAATATAATATAATAAATAATACAGAAATCAATAAAATTAAACAATATATATTGTCAAATCAAAGAAAACATACTTGTAAAAATAATAACACATAAAATAATGATCGGAACAAGGATAGACGAGAGTTACAAAGAGAGGGTAATCGCGAAGCGGTAGGACAAGCACCGTGGAAAACTCCGGAGTCAAAGAGTGATAAAATAGGGATGAAACAAAATCTATCGAGAAAGTAGGATAAGACTCAAGAATAGTCTCACGGATAAAATATGATATGTATCTAAATTATCTACTATATTCTTACTAGTAGGAACTCGGGACCGTGATCAGAACTGTGACCTGCATGGGCCACCAAAAAAACCTATCACGCCCCGCTTCCCAAAATACACGGGAACCGGAACGTGAACAAGCCTGCGACGTATTAGATTAAGGAGAATAAATAAAAATAAATGTTTCTCCTCAACCTAATACGCTAAGCGTCTGGAAATAAGTACAATGCGAAGTCGCAGGTCCCCAATCACAATCAGCAAGAATATAATAGACAAAACCCAGAATAAAATAATATATATCACAATGAATATTCATCCCAGACATAATAATCGGGTCAACATGCCCTTATAAAACTATCTGAATGAAGTACTGGAGAATATAAAATACAATGATTAGGTGAAAAAGGAAATGCTACGAAATAAACTGAAGGAATAACTAAGCTTCAACTTCTTCTACTCCGTCTAAAAGGCACTCCTGCTAAGAATTCTCTGGTTCTTGCTGAATCTGTTCTTCCTCTAAATCTGATGTACACCAGAGAAAATAGGTGTACGTCAGGGTGCATCGCACACGGCAAGACCCCACAAAAGAAAAGAACGAACGAAAACCCAAGCGGAAAATGATACGATGAATGAAACGACAAAAGAACGTGCAACTGGTAATCCAACAAAATCCCATGCAATCCACTACCAAAACATGATAATCATAAGAATCCGTAAATCAATCGGGTAATGAAAACATGCAGCTAGCGATCAGAATAATCATCCAAGTACAGAGTTATACACTAGATGAAATTAATACTTAAAAATCTACAACATGAGACGTAGTACGTCGAGCAAAATAATCCAAACAAGGAAACCCTCCTGTATATACCATATGTCTTAAATTTTAGATAATTAAATATTAATCCCGGTCTATGTATGGAAGGGAGTACAACTGGTCTACATCTCACAAGAATCCTTAAATCCTAACCAAGGTGACAACATCGATTCACCTTGACTCAACAAACCAACCACAGTGGAGACACTGATCCACTGGTAACAAGTCATGTAACTAGCCATCCTATAACAGGTCACTGGTTCACATCTCACACGGAGTCAATGCTCATAGCATCGGATAACTGATTGTTCGCATATCCCCCACGTGCATCCAATAAAATAAATTCATGAACCAAAGTAGCGACATCGATCTACTTTAACCCAACCTATCAGCCCCCAGTGGCGACACCGATCCACTGTGACTCAACATACCAACCCAGTGGCGACATCGATCCACTGGTACGAACCTGGAAGATATATCAACAGTCTTATCCAATTACATGAACCATGACTTCCCCATCCCAACTCTTCTCGCTTTTCTAAGACAACAACACACGGGTCTCTAGGTCTTACTCACGTCACATAGGTCATTCTAGTCATAAACTACTAACGATTATCAATAAAATCAGGAATAATAAAAGCAGACATGTCAAATACAGTAAAATAACCACAAACATGAAATATAATCATGAATCAGCAACTATGTACTTCAGAAAATAATTCTTTTCCCAAAATAATTTCTTTTAAAAATTATTTCTCATTATAATAAACCAAAATATTCTCTTTCTTAGAATAAATTCTTTTAAATTATTTCTCATCAATTATTATTCTAAAATATTTTTTTCTCAAAATAAATTCTTGTTAAATATTATAAATTCTCCAAAATGATTCTGTTATCAGATAAATTCTTTCACTTCATTATCATTATCTCGAAAATACTATTTATCACTTAACTATGATTTAAATTAATATTATTCATCAAACCCACGCAGATAATAACAATTATAAATTAACATAACCAGATAATTCACCAATTCATCAACAGGCTCACACAAATAATTACAATTCATAATCTAATCTATGCAACTAATTAATGACGTATATAAATTGGAAATGACGTGTCAAGAGGAGCGGGATCTTGCCTCGGGTATTGTCAAAAGAATCGACACTGACGGGGATCTCGACTATGCAGCGGTTGGCGGTTCAGATCTGAGGGGCGACGGGACTAAGCACGAGGAGGGGCAGCGACGAGGTGGGTACGTCGGACGTGGCGAGCGGGGCCAGCTAGAACAGATCCACGTCGGATCTGAGCAGTGAAAGGCAGCGGACTGATTTTGCCATTCTTCTTCATGACGGGAACGATGTTGGCTAACCAGTCTGGATGTTGTTCTTCTCGGATAAATCCCGAATCGATCAACTTCTTAACCTCTGCCTCAATGGCTTCCATAATCTGCGGACGAAACCGTCTTTGCTGTTGTTTGACAGGTTTGGCATCCGGCTTGATGTCTAGGCGGTGCATTGCCACATTAGGGTCGAGTCCTGGCATATCTTCGTAGTTTCAGGCGAAGACATCAATGTATTCTCTGATCAGGGCAATTAATTCCTCCTTCTCATCTGGAAGAAGACTACCGCTGATGAATATGGGCTTTGGATTGGCCTCATTGCCCATATTAATTTGGACTACTTCATCTTCGGTTGGTGGTTCTCTCTGTTCGACCTATCACCGTATTGCATGTTTAGGTGATGAACCCATGGGTCTTCCCACATTGGCATTTGATCGTCATCCTCCAACGTAGATGGATCAGCTGTAGTCATGTTTGACATTAAGGTTTTGAACATTTCTCCCAAACTTGTGTCGGAATCCTCATTGTATCGGAGTCCCACTCTGAAGCATCGGGAGAGTATCCCTTCTTGGCTTTGTTAGCAATTTGATCGATAATTTGCCAACCACATTCGTCATCTGATGAAACATAACCTAAGCCTCGCCCATATTTATAATAATCCTCAGGTTTCCCTTTTGGTACATATACCGCTTTGGCTGGATTACGAGGACCTCGATCGAAGTATAGACCTTCTCCGAGTGTGAAATCGTACCCCTGCTTTTCCATGAGCTTGCGCGCTTCTGGACTATACTTAGATAAATGCCGACCAGGTTTGTCATCATCTTCATCTTCACTTAAGAAATGATCTGGTAATGGAGAACTTTTCCCTTTACCGTAAATTATTTCCTTCGCGCCCTTTATTTTGTTCGGGATGATCATGGTTGTTCCGAAAGAATGCTGGAGGCGCTCCTTCGTTACATAAGACGATCGAGATCGGATCGGCATATACAACTCAGGATTGTCGTACAGCTCTTTTATTACATCATCAAGAGACAAGGAGTACTCTAAATCATCTTTTATTTCAATATCGGCAAGTTGCCAGTTACAACCGCCATCTGACGATTGTTCATCGTCAAGATTGATTACAAAGGGTACAATGTCATTTAAAACAAAACCACCATCGTAATCGAATCCGGCTTCAGAATCAGCTTCTTCTCCGCTGTCTGTGCCCTGGGCCGATGGTTCAGTATCGGATTCGTTACCATAAAGGAGAGAATCGGTGAAATAATTCTCATACCCCTTGAATGGTTGCTTATCCGCGACCACCGTCCTAACCTCATTGTCAGTGTCGACATACTTCAAACACTGATGGAGAGTAGAGGGAATTATCACATTACTATGGATCCAAGGCCGACCCAATAGTAAGTTGTACGAAGTCTCCGCATCGATCACATAACACGTGACTTCTGTCTTCAGATCTCCCATCTGGCACTTCACCCGGATCTTACCCAAGGGTCTTGACCCACTAGTGTTGAATCCATAAATAACAGTGCCTGTGGACGCCAACTTGCTTACTGGGATGCCGAGGAAATGCATCAATCGAAGCGGCATAATACTCACAGCAGAACCCGGATCCACTTGGATTCGGTTGACTTGGCTGGAGCCAATGTATCCGACGAAATATAACGGCCGATCGTGGTTCGAATTCTTCGTCTGCATATCTTCTTTGGTGAAAGTAATGCAGGGAAGGTTCTTAGTCGCTATGTTGCACTGTTGACTCAGCGGTTCTGGCTGTTCAGGTATCGGCTTGACTTGAGTCAGAAATACCTCTGCATTGGCCAAAGCTTCTTGTAGGGCCTCCCTGGTTTCTTTGGATAATCGCAGCAACTCATACAGCGTTATCCGTGCAGGAATGTTGGCTAATTGCGCCATAATGTCGAAGCTATGCGGAGTCTTCGAGCTTTCCGGTTTGTCTCTTCCAATTGGACGACTGAAACGAGACTGCTTCGGATTCTGTACCTCTTGGGGATTCTTCTCTTTTGGTTTATTCACCGGTTGTCGTAGAGCTTCTTTACCCGGTGTGGGACTTGCAATCACTCCCATCTCCGTGAGAGTTTTGGCTGGTCCCCGCTTGTTCACCCCCTGCTCACTAGGTGGCGGATAATTGTAGTGGTATTCATTTCCGCTCCGTGTCGCAAAAGCTTCTTGTTCTTCTTCAGAGAGCAGGAAAGTGGAGATTCTTTCGTCATCTTCCCCTGGGATAGCAGAGACTCCATAACAAGACTTCCCTTTTAACACGGATCTGAAGAACAGAAGAGGCGAACGACCTCAACAACCGATGAATGGCAACTCTTCAAAGCCACCAACGAACGAATGGATCCGTGTCAAACGGAACCGTTCAACGCTGGAGGAACGCATTCGCAAACGCCGCGCACTATCAGCGCAGGCACGGGCTCAAGCCGAAGAAGCCCGTAGAAAGTTGCAAAGAGAGGTAGCCAAGAAGCCGCCACCAACTCGCAAAGTTTGGAGGCCAAAGTCTGAAGCGGCAATTCAGGCTAAGGAGCAACCTTTGCAGCCTCCAACCAAAGTTCAACCTCCGGCGAACCAAGCTAAGCCGCCGAGAATTCCCATAGCTACTCCGGGAGATCATGCAGAATCCTCCCGAAGGAGAAAGTCAGTCTTGGAGCGCCTCGGTCCACTTCCCGAGGAGCGAAGCAAAGCTCCAATCCAAGAACGTTTGGACCCACTACGAAAGCCCCAAACAACGCAACATGCTGGGGGTCGCCCCAAGCGCACTACTTTGCGCATTGAAGTTCAGGAGCCCGCTGAGAATTCACGCCCAAAAAGGCATGTCTCAAGGCGCGTGACTCTTGAAAGTCCAAGGAAGGCAATTCTCCCTCAGAAGGAAACGTTATCATCTGATGATGATTACGTTATACCTGAGAAATCGTGCCAACACACGATAGGTTGCTCTGACTTTCAAACGGACGAGCTGTACTATCGTGCTGGGGGTACGAACAAAGCCAGAAAGAGAAGTTCTCGAAGGCTAGAAACTCAGTGCCCTTGTTCAAAGCTCATTCGGGCGGTACTGTCTGAGTGCAACTGCATCAAGGTAGTCCCAGAGAGAATCTCAGTGTTCGAAAGGCTTAATACCGAAACGCCAAAACCAAGGCATAGGCGTTTCCGGCAAAGAAGAACGGTGGTTAAAGACGGAGAATTTCCGAGGGTCACCGCCAACATGACCAGCAAAGAGACATCGACACAGATTGATCTCAAATCGTTTCTGGAAGCGTCCCGGCGTGTAACCCGTCTGCAGTCCGGAGCCATCGCACGAGGAACTTATGGTAGGGTTCGGACAAGATTGCCTTCGGAAGATGAAGAATCGGATTCCTGCTCTGCTGTCGCATCGGACAATACAGTGTCCAGCGAAGGACAACCCCGCGAGTCATTCATGATAAGCGCGGAACAAGTGGCCAAGATGCTCGAAGATGCCATAGCCAAACAACAGGAAAGCTTTAGGTTCGAGATGTAGATGGCCATGCAGACTATGAGAGAGATGCATGAGCAACAAATCCAGGCATTCAGGAACCAACAAGGTGAACCAAGCCGCCGTAACCAGGTTGTTCAGGAAGAGGAGCACACGGATAGGGACGAAGCTCACAATGCCAATAACTCTCCTGTCAATGCAGGGGGTGGTAACGAGGATGCCAACGAAGATACAAGTGAAGACTTAAAGATCAAAGATCTCGAGAGCAAAATCAACACATTGATCTCCGCTCAAGAGACGAAGAAAACAGGCATTCCCTGTCCATACCCAAGAGAGTGGGAATCGATCCCCTATCCGGCGAAGTTCAGTTTAATCAACTTCACGCCGTTCGATGGGAAGGGTTCCCCCACTCAGCATTTGATTTATTTCAAATCGCACCTGGGTATTATTTCCGGCAACGAGCCTCTGATGGTGCGGTCATTCGTCGGCACTCTTCGCGGAGCCGCCTTCGATTGGTATCGCCGCCTCAAACAAAGTAGCGTGAACAGCTGGGACGATATGGAAACCATGTTCCTCACCAATTTCTTCGACGATGACACCGAGATATCCATCGGAACGTTGCTCGACGAGAAGCAGAAGGACGGGGAGTTAGTCGACACCTTCGTCAAAAGGTTCCGGAACAAGGCGTTGAATTGCCGGGACCCGATCACTGAAGAGTTCATTCTCCAGACCTGCCACGACAATCTTTCGTTGAACGTGTTGGAAGCAATGGGAACAGCACCGTCCAAAACGTGGAAGGACCTGAGGGTCCGAGGGGAGCAAGCTGAACGATTCCTCCGAAGGAAGAAAGCCAAGAGGGGTCAATCGACAACTGAGCCTCCGAATTCTAACTTCGCCTCCCGTGGTAAGGGCAAGACACCTGTAGCGGCGGATGATGCTAATCAAACGTCGCGACAGCAATCCCGAAGGCAGCAAAAGACTTCGGGTTCGAGACTCCAAAAAGAGTACTCTTTCAAGGACGAAGACGTTCCAGCCATCTTCGAATCCCTCCTTGAAGGTAACAAGATCAAGCTACCACCTATCACAAATCAGGAGGAAGCTGACAACACTACGGACCCAAAGTACTGTGCATACCACAGGAGGGTCGTTCATCCCACCAAGGATTGCTTTGCTCTCAAGAATAGCATTCAGACCTTGGTTGAAGCCGGCGTCATAACGCTAAGGTAAGCCAATTGAGAACGGCAAAACTCCAAAGAGTATACGAGTATAAACTGTTTCTCAATCCTCCGACCGGTATAAGAGGTTAAACTACTCCCTGATACTCCAATAGGTATATGAGTCTAAACTGTTTCCCCACTTTTGACGGGAAGTTCCTGGAGAATATTAAGCTAATATTCTTAAGGATAACCCGGTTAGTTAACTGATAATAATGTCCGAACCAGTTCCGCAGAGGAAACTGGGGGTGGACGATTTATGTAATGGGAAGTTCCCAAAACCACAGCAATGTAATGAATAAGAACTCCCATTCTCACCATGTCTATGCACTCAACACTCTCTCTGTTAGAGTCTGGACGTAAAGTACCCACTTGGTCAAACCTTCTTACAGTTAGGACCACAGTCAAAATCCCCTCTCGATTCCCCCAATGAACGAGAGGTCCACAAATTGAGCGATCAAACCTTCCTACAGTTAGGATTGTCTCAAAACACCCACTTGGTCAAACCTTCTTACAGTTAGGACCACAGTCAAAATCCCCTCTCGATTCCCCCAATGAACGAGAGGTCCACAAATTGAGCGATCAAACCTTCCTACAGTTAGGATTGTCTCAAAACACCCACTTGGTCAAACCTTCTTACAGTTAGGACCACAGTCAAAATCCCCTCTCGATTCCTCCAATGAACGAGAGGTCCACTTTCAAATCGAGTGATCAAACCTTCCTACAGTTAGGGTCACCTCAAACTCCTGTTTGGCCAAACCTTCCTACAGTTAGGGTCAAAACCATAATTCACTCTCGATAAACGAGAAATTCATCTTTAGTTCAGTAATCAAACCTTCCGACAGTTAGGGTTATCTGAATCTTTTCGAATCTCGGAGTGGAGATTCCACTCTTGGTTTCACCCTTCCGGATTCTGGGGGTGGAGATCCCACCTCGAGTTTCCTTTCCAGCTGAAGATAGAATATAAAATTCTTCTTTTCAGCATCGGGAGATAGAATATAAAATTCTTCCTCTCCCATTTTGGGTTCGTCTTTGCCCCAAGAGAAGACACCATCTTATCCAACTCCCAAAATCTGTGCCTCACGGTATAGGAAGTTTATCCCGAATCCTAAGCAGGGATAAGTCTGTGCCTAACACGCGCTGTCGGTTTAGTCTTTTTCCGTACAAAAAAACACCAGAGTTCGATTCTGGGGTATTCTATCCTGAAATCTAAGCAAGGATAAGTCTGCGCTTAACCCGCGCTGCCGGTTAGTTCTTAACCGTTGAAAAGAACATCCGTCCACATATTCAACATTGTGGCAGGTTGTTATTAATAACACCAAAATCCATGCCTTACACGCATGGGGAATTTCATCCTGAATCCTAAGAAAGGATATGCCGACGCCTAACACGCGTCGCCGGTTTAGTCTTTCCCCGTAGAAAAAGACACCAGAGTTCGATTCTGGGGTATCTCATCCCGAAGCCTAAGTAGGGATAAGTCAACGTCTAATACACGTTGCTGGGTAGCCTATTCCCATGACAACGGCGAAGTCTATGTATTCAAAGTCATAGCAACAAGTCTTAGAGGATTCAGTCTCGTTCGAAACCCTAGGGTTAACGCCGGTCAACGCGTAACCCTAGGTCAACGCCAGTCAATGCGTTGCGAGCAATAATTCAATGTACGACGTTCGAAACCCTAGGGTTAACGCCGGTCAACGCGTAACCCTAGGTCAACGCCAGTCAACGCGTTGCGACGAAGTCTACGTATTCAATATCGTAGCACTAAAAGGGTTAACTCTTTTAGCACAACGTCACATGCGGAACGAGCTTAAATAATCCGCATGCTAGCCCGACTCAAACGGTAGTCGGTAAAGGCTTCTCAAACCCGTTGAGGACTGAGGGTTTGCCAAAAATCCTATAAATACGGAGGTCACTAACGCATCAGCTTCATTAGTTGGTCTCGTGACCTGAGCATCCAACGACATTCAAAACCCTAGGGTTAACGCCGGTCAACGCGTAACCCTGGGTCAACGCCAATCAATGCGTTGCAACGAAAGAATAAATACTCCGAAAAGTATACGAGTATAAACTGCTTCTTATCACTCCGAAGAGTATATGAGTATAAACTGCTTCTCAATCCTCCAACAGGTGCATGAGGTTAAATTGCTTCTTAAATACTCCAATAAGGTATATGAGTATAAACTGTTCCCTAATTTTTTGAGAAGTTCCTGGAGAATGTTTTCTATAAATATTCTTAAGGATAACTCAACAATACAACGCCGGACAACGCGTAGCAGATAAAGACTCGACGCCAACAATCGATGGTCAGCTAAATCAGGAACCGACTTCAAAGTTCAAAATTCCGACAACGGTCAGACAATAAATGCAGCACCGAAACTCTTTCAGACATTCGACAAAGCACCGAATAGCCTGGAGAATTGAAGGAATCAAGAACGGAAGTCATTCCAAGATCCCATTACACCGACTGAAGGTTGGGACAAGCATATCCAAAGTATTCCAGACTCTTCTATAAAAGAACGAGACTGAAATACTTTGGAGGGGGTATCTGTAGGCATATAAAATTGCTTATAGGTCCCTTAGCTCAGCTCGGCACAAACCGACAAACCAACGAGGCAACGAGATTGACTAATCGCACGCAAGCAACGGAATACGTCCATTCGCGTGCGGGATCAAGCCAAGTGTTCGAAGAGTCAACGAGTCATCCAACCAAGGGCATACTCGGACGAATCACGATCGAATCAAGATCGGTTTCGGACTCGAACTCAGAAGTGGATTTACTGCCAAATCAGGAATCCGACTTACTGCCAAATCAGGAATCAAATCAGAGTCTGGATCAACCGAATCACGGACAGAACCCAAAGGTGGAAAACAGCAGAAAACCAAACACCCGGAGGGGCTCGGAAACCAAGTCACCGAGGCGGCTCACCGAGCCACCAAGGTGGCTCGGTGGC
>NC_033794.1:35218351-35310523 GCF_001876935.1 Asparagus officinalis
GGGTGGCCGAGCCACCTCAGGGTGGCTCGGCATGAGCCGAGCCACCTTGAGGTGGCCGGCCACCTTGAGGTGGCCACACGTGCGCGCGGGCACAGTAAAGGTGGCCTATAAATAGGAGAGGGGGTTGTTCATTTTGAAATGTTGGATTTTGGAGGAGGCGAAGCCCTGCTGGATTGGAGACTCAGATCTAAAAAAAAATCTCAACTTTGGGACATCAAGGACTTGCTCATCCAGATCTGGTGCTCGGCGATCATCAACGACAAATAAGGCAATAATACCCGTTGTACTGCGTAGATCCGACCGGATCTAGGTCGCGCGGTGGTCCACGGCAAACAACCCCGGCGCAGGCAAAGAACCCACAAAGCGAGCGACCGCAAAACAGGAGCTCGTGATTCGTTCGACAAACAAGGAAACAAAGTTGTAATTTTCATCTCTTTTTAATTTGATTTTCGTTGTAACCGGATCTTATAAAAAGACCGGATCTTTGTAATCGATAAACTATTACAAGAGTGTACAATGGAATCATTAATGAAGAAAGCAACGAATTTCCCCGCGAACAGGGGAAGCTTGGATTCACGTGAGAGGAGATGAAGAGAGAGAGAAGGTGAGAGAGTGATAGCATGTAAAATAAAAGAGAGGGAACGTGGAAATATGGGTGAGGGAGACAGGAGAACGTGGATGAGCGGAATTTGTGGAGGGATTTAGGGGAGAGAGAAAATGAGATTGATTAGAGAGAGAGTGGCTGATACTAGGGAATCAGAGAAAAGCTAAATAACAAATTGACTATCGTGCTGATTAGCTGATAGCTATAGATAGAAGTAGGGGATAACAGTGCATGCTAAAAATATAATACAAGATAATTAATAATACAAATAATAATAATAATGAATAACCAAATATTAATTTAAAAAAATTTATTAGCTAAACCTTTAAAATAAATATAAAACCAGATTTTTTTAATCATAGAAAATTCTAGAAAATTAGGAAAAATACAAATACTCTTTTAAAAATAAAATTTTAATATTTAAATATCAGAAAAATTATTTAAACCAGTATTAGAAATTTAAGGTCATTACAGAGGGCCACTTGAAGTTTTTGGTCTTAGAACCACGATATCGACCTCCCGATACGGGATCAGTCAGAATTACATCGGTCTCTTTATGATGTTGGAGTTCTACAACCCAGACACCAGCACATTTTTCACACTAGTTGGGGAGTTAGGCTTTGCTCTCCATGAGATATTCGAAATTTCTGGTTTATCATTCAGGGAATTACCTTATGAGGAATTCATCCCATGGGCCAAGGAACTGAGGATTTTAAGAAAGGCCACTCCTAAAATTTATGAGACTTACTGGGAGTTAATGTGCCATTTTCACATATGTGCACAGGTCACTGGAATGCGCGGGAGCAGTGTCAAGCATGCTTTTTAGGCTGACTACCTCTTCCACAACTTGCATCATAGGAACATGGAGGTAACTCACATGGCTGTTAGTACTCTCGTTGAAATCAATGATCTCATCGATGCTGCTACTACCCATTACACCAATGAGGCCCAGGAAGATGTTTTCCCGTCGTTGACTGAATTTGAAAGTTTCCACTATCTAGCGAAAACTCCAAGTTCTGATATGGCTCTGTTTGCTGGCTTCCTCACACTGTGGTTGAAGCGTTGTGTGGTGTCCACCAGGCCAGTGGATGCTATTGTAGCTGAAGTGGTGTATCCAGCTGTCCTCTTGGCTCACGAGTGGCCTCTGAAACATCTCACGGCTATGATGTGTTTCTTACAAAGTGGCCTCCGAGAATTGTCCTCTGAGTTCATCTTAGTTAAGGAAGTAGAATCTGATGGGAGAAAAATTCTCCAGACTCCCACCCTAAGAGTTCCCATGCCATACATCTATTGGGTGTCATGGTTTGTTTTGCATTGCCCTGCCTTAATGACAACACCTGCATCAAGTGACTCTTCAACTCCTATTGTCCAACAAGTCAAAACTGCTCAATGGGTTGGCTGGTACTACGTGAAATTTTGACAAATATTGACCAGGGATATTAGCTATAATATAGCTCGCTGTTTTCCAAACTTTGAAGAAGGTGCATATGGGCAAATGTACCAAGAAACAAAGGGTCACAATTCATTCAATACTTTTAACGAAGGTGCTTTCTGGTAGCTTATCAACATACACCCAAGTTATCTCGTCTTTCAACAAGGGAGGAAGTGCTTCATTGAGCCTTACCAACTTTTTTGATTCTCATGAAAATTTGGGTATGATCATATATATAATGGAAATCCCAACCCTAGGCTTGCATTCCTTGGCAATGTATATGATGGAGCAAGGGCTTGATATTATTCCGTTATGGGTTGTATCGGGGCCACATTCAGATTGCTACACAAAATACCTAATGCATATACTTCCCTGGGCTTTTGTAATTGGTACCAAGCTGCTTCGCAAACCCCCGAATACAAAATTTACACTTCCTGGCTGAAGGCGATTCAGAAGATGTATGATTCTAAAAAGGGGCTCTAAGATGCCTCGTCTAAGGGGAATTTACAAGTACTTATCACTTGAGCCAAAAACTGCTGTAGAAGATGAAGATGAAACAACTGTAGCCCCTGAGATGGAGTCTCTAATGGTTACAACTCGTAGCAAGAAGACAGCTGGGAAACGAGCTCTTACGACAGAAGAGACTGGTTAGTATGTGAACCAGACTCGCCGTAAGTTATCGGTTGGATCCCCTACTTCTTAAGGTCCACAAGGAGCAAAACTCATGCATGATGCTTTCAAATCAGCACATCTAGAGGAGGAGGAAGAGGAGTGAGAGTTTTCCATTCGGGGCCTCTCTCATCAAACTAGACTTTGTTCAGTTGGCCCAGCTCTATCAGGTACTGCCTCTTCCTATCATCCACCAGATGAAGAAGATGGCAAGAATGAATCGCTTGTTAAGGATGCAAAATCTTTCCCAACAATGGATCCTGCTGCTTCAACAACTCCGTCTCAGGCTTCAGGTATTGTTCCTCCAATCACAAAGGCGATACCAGAAGGAGTCGAGCCTGCAACAACTCAAGCTGAAGGGGTTAGGCCTACTATAGATGAACCTATAGTGGCCAAACTTGAAAAGCTTAGCAGAAGTCAGTCTCCCTCTGCTTCAGCATTAATTCCACCTATAGGGGATACAAGTCCTAGCCCAACAATAGGACTAGTTCGTAAATCGACTACTGTTGCGAGCTCACCGGGACCTTCTGCTATAGATGATGAATAGCAAGTAAACTACGAGGACTCTCCGTATGAAGAAGATGATGATAGAGATGACGATGGCGATGATGATGGTGATGATTACGGTGATTGGGATAACCCATCATTGTTCACTTCCAATAAAGCGTCAGCCTATATCCCTATTTCTCCCCCAGGTAAGTGTCGTTCATTTTGGACTTTCCAAAAAGTTCTCTTTTGCATTCTAACAATTTTTTGCATGTAGGGTCGCCGGCTCCAGTGATCGAGGAGGCCACAATCGTAATTCCTCCACCAGAACAGCTGCTGCTTACACTAACAACTACTCCTCCGGCGTAGCTATCTCTCGCACCATCGATGACGACTCCTCCACTTCCTTTGACAATTTCTCTTACAAAGGCTACGAGTGCTTCAAATTCATCTCAAACGGGAGTGCTTATGGCTCTCCCTTCGAATCCTGTACACTTAGACATTTTAGTGCCTTCTTCGGTTGCTTTGTCGAAATCACCAACCGCTGTGGTTCCGAGTTTTGCAACTCGGGGGCCTTGGTGCCTTCTCCTGCTACATCTCTAAGCCTGGCAGACATTCCCCATGTACGCAAAGTTCTCATGGGGCAATTAGAAAGTATGATAGAGCTGGCGATTGAAGTTGTAAGTGCTGGACGAGCCACGTTTGAAACTTTCGAGCCTATTTTGATGAGCTCTCTGAACAACATCAAGTGCGTGGATAGCACTAAATGGATTCACCATTGCAAAGAGATGGTCTCTCGTTTGGAGGAAAAACTGAGAGCCCTGGAAGACTTGGGGCGTGTGAATATCGATGCTCAGATTACATCAACTTTTGCTGATATCCAAACTGAGGAGGCAAATCGGTGTGAGACAATTCAGCGGGGCTTAGCTGAAAAAGAGATCCAGGTTGTATGTTTGCAGGAGCCGTGTACTCAACAGTAGGATGAGCTGAAAATCTTGTCGACCGCTTTGGAGACTGCTCGAACGATGATCATTCAAACCGAAAACACCATCGCTCAAGTACAAGCAAAATTGGCTCGACAAAAGGCTTAATTTGTTCAAAAGGAAGCCATTGTGACCGAGCTTAGCCTTAAGAATGTAGAAGCTCTTGTAAATTACCATAAAGAGGTTCAACTTCTTGAGGAGGCTAAGAAAAAGTTGTCGCTGCTGTTGGACCCTAGAGGGGACAGAATAGGGTTATGAGGTAATAAATATGCAATTAAAATTAAGACAATGCAATACACCATAAAATAAAATACTAGAACAATATAAAGGAGATAAGTTAGGAAATAGTTAGTCAATTTTAACATGTGATATGTTCACGAGGTTCGGTCCACCGACCTATGTCCCAACTCTCCACTCTCGAGGAGAATTACACTATCACAACCCGGTTTGATAGCCAAAACTTCTTCATAATGATCTCCTCTTGAGATCTCACAACCACACAGTAGATATCCACGAGATCAAGCTCTCCACATGTTACAAATGAAAGAAAAGAAGCTCTCTTACAATAGCCCTATGGCAAGATGAAGAGATTGCAATTTGAAGCTTGTGATGTGGGGTTTGTAAGTGTGAAAGAAAATGAAAGTTGAAGCTCTTTTTAAGAATAACCAACAAACTCAAGAGATTTTAAATGCTTGCTTAGTTACTAAGTTAATGAGGTTGGTGGGTATTTATAAGCTTTCAATAGAATAGCCAAACCCCAAAGAAACAGACAAAAAACGTTCAAAAACCAAAAAATTTGGAAACTGTATGAAACTAGTCGTTGGGAGCTTATCAGTGGACTGACGGGTTCGTCAGTCGACTGATGAGCTGACCGTTGTAAGCGATTTATAGCTCGCCGGTCGACTGAAGGAACTCATCAGTCGACTGAAGGACCATCAGTCAACCGAAAGAACGTCAGTCATAGAAACAGAAACTTTTAATGATTCTGGCTAGTTTCATCAGTCGACTGATATTATGCATCAGTCAACTGATAACAATTTTTAGCATGTTTTGAATTTTGAAAATAAATTTCAAAGGAATTTAAAAAATAGTAAATAAATTCTAAAAAATATAAAACTTTAGAAAAAGTTTACAAACATAATAAGAAACTTATTTAAAAAGGATATTTGTAAAAAGGTCATCGTATTTGTGAAAAACTCAATGTTTAGCAAAAGTGTCAAAATACGAGTACTTGAAAATATGTAAGTGTGTTATCCCAAGAGCCTCAAATGTAATCTTATCATACTACTTGCCTACATTAAGCACTAGAGAGAAATAAAAATACAAATATCCCTCACATATAAGTACATAACTTGAGTCTTGATATTTGCTTCTATATTGATAAAGCTTCTTGTGAGTGTTGTGCTCTTGATAGCTTTGCTTCATCACTTAGCCTCCACCACCTTGGATATCTTCGTTGTAGCTTGTTGTTTCATCCAATCCTCTAATTTATAGGTACTAAAAAGCTTGATATTCTTGTAATCTACAATATCACTCAACAAGCAATTAGTAGTAATAATGATGGTTGTAAATTATCATCAAAACATAAGAGCTAACAGCTACGGTGTCTAACAAAGATGATGTCTGGAGGAGAGCTGAAGTGACGATATGAACTGCTCACGAGGATAAGCTTTCAGATATCAAGTCTCAGCTCGCATTTATCCGATTGATGGGCCTGCAAATTTAATTTTGTATTGTCGTTTTGATAAGAACAACACTATCTTATATCACTTCTTAGTATTTTGAATAAAAAGTGGTACTGTTTTGGTTTTCCATTGTTTTTTATGTGTCATGCACTATCTTAAAATAATGAAAATGATTGAACTGCCAGAGGTGTGGTATTAACTTAGCAACAATTCCCATGTAAAGTAGTATTTAAATAATTTTTTTTATTATCATTTAAGACAATTCAAAAAAATTTAATCTGCTGGGGATGTTTAGAATACTTGTCATTCTATTGAAAGAGAGTTAATAAGTTCACTTTGTCCTATGTTATGCTTTCACTTTAAACACTGAAAGAAAATTGGAGATGCAAGAGGTATAGTATTAATGAAGCATGCATTTTCAAATTCAAAAATTTTCTTTATTACCACTAGGGTAATTCCAGAAAAATTCTAATCCACTGAGGATTTTTATGAACACTTTCTATTCTTATGCCAATGAATTAACAGGTTTAAATAGGGTTTGACTGTTAGAGGTATAGTGTTAACATAATAGAGATTTGTAGACCTATCATCCTATTGAAGATGATTGATAAGTTGATTATCAGAGGTGTGATATTAACGTGACGAAAATTTATTACGATCGGAGTAATTTTGAGGACTTATCGCTCTATTGGAGAGAATCGATAAGTTGATTATCAGAGGTGTGATATTAACGTAACGAGAATTTATTACGATTAGAGCAATTTTGAGGACTTATCACTCTGTTGGAGAGAGTCATTAAATTAATTGTCAGATGTGTAATATTAATGTGACAGTAATTTGTTGCGATCGGAGTAATTTTGATAACTTATCACTCTATTGGAGAGAGTCAAAAAGTTGATTGTCAGAGGTGTGATATTAACATGATGAGAATTTATTACGATCAGGGCAACTTTTAGGACTTATCATTTTATTGGAGAGAGTTAATAAGTTGATTGTCAGATGTGTGATATTAACATGACAGAAACTTTTTACGATCGGAGCAACTTTGAGGACTTATCACTCTATTTGGGAGAGTCGATAAGTTAATTGTCAGAGGTGTGATATTAACATGATGGGAACTTGTTGTAATCGAAGCAACTTTAAGGACTTATCGCTCTATTGAGGAGAGTTGATAAGTTGATTGTCAGAGGTGTGATATTAACGTGATGAGAATTTATTATGATCCGGGCAACTTTGAGGACTTATCGCTCTATTGGGAAGAGTCGATAAGTTGATTGTCAGAGGTGTGATATTAACGTGACAGAAATTTATTATCATAGGAGAAAATTTAAGAACTTATCTCTCTATTAGAGAGAGTCGATAAGTTGATTGTCAGAGGTGTGATATTAACGTGACGGGAATTTATGTACTTGTGATATGAACAAGATTTTGAGAATTAGCGTCTCGTTGGGGAGAATTGCTAATTAAGTTTATCATTAGGAGTGATAAGTTTTGATACTTGTAATTTTAACAAGGTTTTGAGACTTTATCAGTCTACTGAAGAGAGTTGATAAGTAGGCTTTGCTAGAGGAAAGGCTTTGCCAGAGGAAAAGCTTGCCATGTTGAGACTAAAATAAGCTTAAATCATACTTTGTGGGGATAATGATCGTTAGAAGTGTAATGTTTAGTTAACGATATTGTTAATTTTATCAGCCGATTTGGATTGAACCCTGTTGGGAATGTGCAAAGGTTTTGACAACACTCTGTTGAAAGAGTTCATGACACATGACTTACATGGGGGTAAGTGCCATGTTGGGAATGCGGGGGTGAACCCATTGTTTTGAACTCGTGAAACGCAAATATGACCTCTGCGTTTGAGTACTTGAAATGCAGAGCTGACACACGTGTTTGAGGCTTGAAACACAAGTCTAAATCTGTGTTTAGAGTTTACAATGTAGGGTTAGGCCTGGCTTTTGAGAAATTGGACTACGGTCATAGGCCTTGCGTTTAAGAAGGTTAACCGCCTTATCATATAACGCTTGGATTGTATTTTGGGTGGTTGGGATTCTATCCTAGAATCCCACGTCGAATTAACAACTTGGCTTCTGTTATAAATAGACCTCTTGGGTCACATTCAAGAGTTTTATCAACTCTTCATCTTCATCTTGATTTCTGAACAAAAACTTTTGTTGCCTTCCGAACATCTCTGATGATCTTCACCAGATTTGTGAACATCAACGACGATGGCATCAAGAAGATTGAGCTCTCATCTGAGGAAGGTCATGGAAACATTCTCGGAAACACCACTAGTTAAGGACGCCGGAGGTGTTCAAGCTTTCGCGGCCACACCACCGCCGTCGTTGTCTCCGTATGGGCCTGCATGCTATGGTAAGTGAGAACATACTAACTTATTTCGATAAGTTTCTTGAACCCTAGATGAACTCTGGGTTGATGACAATGAGGAAGACTTGTACTCTTCTGATTGAAATGTAGAAGTGAGACTCTGTGTTGATTGTGAAACGCAAAGATGACATTTGCATTTTGTAACTAGAACGCGGGTCTTGACCTTTGTGTTCTAAAATTGACATGCGGGTTTTTTGACCTATGCGTTTTGAATTTAGAACAAAGGGCTGGTCCTTGCATTCTTGAATTAGAACACAGGGCTGGCCCTTGCATTCTGAAATTGGAACACGGGGCTAGCCTTTGCGTTCTGAAATTAGAACGTAGGTCTCGACCCCTGGGTTTTGGACTTAGTCCTTTGGACTTTTACCATTTTCTTGCTTTTCAACTACTAACTCTTAGCTTTTTGTTTAGCAGTGCTTTTTCTCGATGTACCGATTTCTCCTGAGCATCACTTCGGATATATAGGTGGTCGGGATGAGAGTGCATCTTTTGGTTTTTGTGAATAACCTCAACCATGCACTCTTGAAGGTTTGAGATGAACATACAAGATCCATGATGCCATGCCATCTATACTTATGGCCTTGATCACTAACATGGACATTGAGACGCCGACATGCCATAATCAGTTTGTAAAACCATCATTCCTTTTTGGAGATCACCTATAAATGGATGACAAATTTCTATATATGGAGAACTCCAAATTACTATGAATAGTTAACAACCGTTTTCTCTTCCTACCGAACATGAGACGAATGCATTTGCTCTCTCACTTCTAACACATCATGTGGTGCAGAAGTCTGCGACATGACCTGGTTAAGGAGAAGGAGGATGTATCCCTCAGGACCTTTGCTGATCAACATGTTCACCTCATGAGGAGTGATGGACGAATTATGGAACTAAGACCTGGTAGGGTTGAGAAAAAAGATCTCACTAGGGAGATAACCATTTCGACGAACATTTTCATTTGCCGATTCATCGTTGCTCGGGGTGAATTACCTGCGTAAGCGTTCAGATCTCCTGGTTGGGTCTACTTTAGAGAAGGGGGTTGGTGGACTCGCATGGTGGACTTCGTTCTCGAAGACCTCAAGGAGCCGCTTGCCCAATCTGGCCTCACAATTCCGGTGCTGGCCACTCGACATAGGATTGTTTAGAGCCGTCTTAACTTTTTTACTATGCTGGAGCGGTACAATCCATATAGTTGTGCATTCTTCACACCTGTCAGAGAGCTGGGCTTCGTTCTCTACGAGATGCACATTGTATTAGGGCTGCCATTTGGAAAAATACCCTATGAGAAGTTCATCCCTACTACTGAAAAGTTTTCTATCTTGAGAGCGGCACATCCAGAAGTTTATGCAATATTCTGGGAGGTGATGTGCCACTTACAAATTTTTGCCCATCTAGTTGGGCTACACGGAGGTGGCGTCATCATACTTCCTGGGCCGACTATCTATCCCAGAACTTGGACAAGAAAGATATGGCCTTGACCCATCTCGTTGCAAGCTCCTTGAAGAGCATCAAAGCTCGTATTAAAGCTCCTAATGCTGGCTACAAGAATAAGAATCCAGATGATGGTTTCAAGTCTTCTACCAAGTTCGACAGCTTCCACTACTAGGCTATGACTCCCATCTCTAACACCGCTCTCCTTGTCGGCTTCTTGATGATATGGCTAAAATGATGTATGGTTCCATCAAAGCTAATCGAGTCCATCTTGGCTGAGGTAGTATACCCAGCCATTCTTTTGGCCCATAGGAAACCAGTGAGTCTCCTATTTACAATGGTAGGTTGTTTGCAGAGCAGCCTATGGGCGTTGACTTCTGAATTCCTCAATGTCTGAGAGATAAACGTTGCTGAGAGGAAAGTTTGGAAGACTTCTCAACCCCGAGTACCAGTGCTATATACTTATTTAGTGGCCTGGTTCATCTTGGATTGTCCCCCGCTGATGACGAGAGTTGCTCAAGATAGCGATATGTTTGTTCCATTTGTACAGAGGTTTGAGTCAGCCACATGGACAAATGTGTACATAGTCCGGGTCAGACAACTCCTGTCACAAAGGAACAACTATGATGTTTTTTGCTGCTGTCCTAATTTTGATGGGGCAGAAAGGGAGAGCACTAGCTTTATAGATATGGGCTCTGATGGTTTCACATCTTTGTGTGGGGGCATTTTCAGATGGTTCCTCATGATCAGAGTCGGTTATTTGGTTTTTCGACTGAGTGAGAAGTGCATAATTGAGCCCTACATGCCTTCTCGGTTCGCTAGGTAGTTTGGGTATGACTAACTATATGTTGGCACCCTAATCCGAATCTGGCTCACATCGGGAATTTATATGAAGGGTCCCGAGCTTGGTACTTCTTCACAGCTGGTGATTCCTACGCCAAGTTTACATTTCCCGACCCGACACCCAACTGTTACACCATTTTGGAGTTCTGTAACTGGTTTCATGAAGCTTCTCAAGTCCCAGAGTACAATATGTACACTTCCTACATCGAGGAGATCCGATAGCTTTATGAGTCTAGGAAGAACTCCATGAAGACTCGTCTGAGAGGGATGGATGAGTATTTATCCTATGAACAAGCAGCAACTAAAGCAGGAGGAGTCCAAGAAGAGGAGCCAGCCATGAAGAAAAGGCAGTCGGAGGAGGCACCAGTAATCAAGTCTCATGTGAGGAGGGCGTCACAGAAGCAAGCCCTCACTACATAGGAGGTGGGTCAATACGAGAAACACGCCCGTAAAAGAAGACCAATTGATCCCAAAACTCCCAGTGGGTCAAAACCAATGCAAGATGCGATGAAGTCTGAGCCCATCATGTCCGAGCCTGTTATGATCTTAGATGATGAAGAGGAGGAACGTTCTACTCCATTATCTTCTCAACAACCTGAGTTTCAATCAGACATCCTTGCTTCAGAAGACTTAGGAAGTGAAGGAGAACCAAGTGCTTGGGGATCAGAGTCTATTTCCTGATCTAGCCCATCACCATGCTTTCTCCAGGCCAAGTGTCAGAAAACATTACTACCGCATCTATTCGGTCAGGTTTTGTAACCATGCTGGACTTTGTCATGCAGTTGGAGAACGCCATGAAGCAAGCGATCTCGCTAGTTAGCCTTGGGCAAGGTACTTATGCAGACTTTGAGCTCTTCCTCATGAGTTGCTTAACCAATATTAGGTGTTTGGGTGAGACCCGACAGGCTTCACATTGCCTGGTGAGTCTTTTTGACTTTGAGTTAAATTTGACGCGTTTGGAAATCTTGACTCATGCTAACTTGGAATACAAAACGAAGCGAGTTTTTGCTCTTCTTCAAACTACAAAAGCACATGAGCAAGAAGCTCTTCGGTAGAATTTGTTTGAGAAAGAGGCACATATCATGAGTTTACAGGAGCAATATGACCAAGCATAGACTGCACTGACTACCTCTGCTGCCACCATTGCTCGGTTAAAGGCTCAGCTCACTGAGGAGGAGTTGACTATGCAAGGGCTCCATCTTGAGAGTGCTAAAATTTGCAATACTCAGCGGGGAGAAATGAAAGCTCTTGATGCAATGCGGTAAGAGGCTATTGCTACTGCGCCCATTAAAGCTGAGCTTAGAAGGGAGGCTGTGGAACAAGTTCGAGTGGCCCATACAAAGAAACTTTCAGATGTCATGACCAAGCTCGCATCCATTGGCCTACTGGACTCCAACACTTAATCCTACACTGCTTTTTGGGATAATTTTGTATCATTTTCATACAAAGTATCGTCTCTTTGTATCAAATTGATAACATCAAATGAAAATAATATCATTTTGTTTTTTCATTGCCTTTTCTTGTGTTGTGTTTTAACTTAGAACAATGAAAATATTGAAAATTCCATTGGTGTAATGTTAACTTAGCATAAATCAGAAATTCTCTTTATTATTACCAGAATAATTCTAGAAAATTTCAATCGTCAGAGGTGTAATGTTAACTTGATGTTATACAAGTTGGGGATGGTTAAAGTGATTTGCTACTCTCTATTCAATGAATTCCGAGTAACTAACTCCTAGTCTAAGTAAAATTGATTTCTCATCTTAGACTTGGCTGGGGTTTAGGAAAAGGGGACTTCATGACCTACGAGTAATATTTCTTGAGAAACTTTCTGTTAATTGGTATCATGAGCCTGTCATCTTTCTAGTTGATGAGACGATATGCTCCATTCAAATAGACTGATTCTATCACGAAGGGTCCTTCCCACTTGGTATTGAACTTTCCTTTGGTCTTGTGCCATCATCACCATAGGTCGCCTGACCGCTAAGACCAAGTCGCCTTTCTTAAAGATCATTTCCTTGACTTTTTTGTTATAGGCTTTGGAGATTCGAGCTTGATACAACTTGATTTGTTCCTGAGCATGAATTCATCTGTCATTCAGTGCTTCAAGTTCTTGAAGGCGGAACCGATGCTTTTCTTCATTTTTGTCATTCCGATCGCAAGGGAAACTCTTAGGGATGTAATCTGAATTTCTAAGGGTAGTACAACTTCACAGCCATATACTTAAGAAAATGGAGTGGTTTTTGTTGGGGTTCTCACCGTTGTACGGTAAGCCCATAAATATTCGTCGAGCTTTTCGTCCCAATCGTATCGACTTTTGGAGACAAACTTCTTAAGAATTTTATAATAGTCTTGTTAAAAGCTTCTATGAGGCCATTGACTGACGGATAATATGTCGTTGATGTGACACTCTGGATTCTGAACTTGTCATAGAATATCTAAAATCCATAGCTGACGAATTAAGTTCCATTATCATGGACTATTCATCTCTGTACACCGAAGCGGTAGATGACGTGATGTTTGATAAACTTGATCACATTCAAAGCTTTAACTTCATTCAATGAAATGACTTCTGCCTACTTGGAGAAGTAATCGGTTACTACTAAAATGAACCGATATCCTTTGGATGTTAGCAGAGTAATAGGTCCAGCAATATCCATTTCCCATATATTAAATGTCCAAGATGACGATGTTGGGTGTAAGTTCGCTGGTGCTTGATGAATGAAGTCACCGTGAATCATGGCACGTGTGACATCACTTAGTGTAGTTGACAACGACTGCAAATATTTTTGACTAATAGTAGCCAATTCTTTGGAGACGATCTCCTAATTTGGCTTCGGGTTGATGAGCTCCACACATTTCATCATAGGCTTCTTTAAGAACTTCTTGTACTTCTCTTCTGGAGAGACATCGAAGTAAGACCCCATCATGCAACTTCTAGTACAAGATTTGAGAAATTGCATCGTTATAGAATCGAATGGCCTTCCATTTGATAGCGGCCGCTTCCTTGTAATTATTGGGTAATATCTCATGCAAGATATAGTCAATATATAGGAATCGCTAATCCCTTGGCTCAAGCTCAATTGAGGTTGCATAGATAATCTTTGTTGTCACCTCTTCTGAGTAATTTTCCAGAGGAAACCTGGGGTAGTACAATTCACTACCCGCAACAAATATCGTTGTCTCATCCCTTGGTGTTAATGCCAATTACATTGCTAATGAAGCTAAAGCATCTGCGTATGAGTTCTAGACTCGTGGAATGTATCCAATAAATAAGCCCTCAAACTTTTGGCCTAATTTTAGTGTTACGAAGTTGTATTGGACTAACTCCTCATTACGCACTTCATATTCTCCTCGGACCTGATTCACGATAAGTTGAGAATTACTGTAAGCCTTGAGATGTCAAATATTGAGTTCTTCACCTAACTGCATTCATAATAGCAAAGCGTTGTACTCCGCTACATTGTTAGTGTATGGCTCGATCAAGGAAAATCCCCTTGGGATCACATGACCATTTGGGGATACGAGCACTACCCCTACACTGACAGTGATTCCTCCGTTAGGGTTTGCTCTAGATGCACCATCAAAGAACAATCTCCACACTTACATGACTCCTTGAGTTACGCAAGCTTTGGCAACTTCATCTGTCAAGTCCTCATATAACTTGGACGATCCAGGTACCGGATGATCAGCTAAAAAATCTGCCAGAGCTTGTCCTTTAACAGCCTTCTGAGGCATGAATTGCATGTCATATTACGATAGGAGGATTGTCTATTTTGCTAGACGACAATTCAGTGAAGAGAGCTTCATCATGAGCACTCTCAAAAGATTTACCTTGGAGATGACCTGAATCAATTGTCCGACTAAACAATATCGCATCTTCTGGACAGCAAACACTAAAGCTAAACACTCTTTTTCTACCAAATTGTACCGATGTTCAGCTCCGATCATCATTCTACTGAGGTAGTAGATCACTTGTTCATGTCCTTAGTCATTGCTCTAGGCTAACAAAGCTCCAAGAGAATAATCCATAGCTCTCACATATAACAGGAATCGTTTCCCTGATATTAGGGCCACAAGGACGGGTGGTTGAGTGAGGTATCACTTGATCTCTTCAAATGTCTTTTGGCAATCTTTATACCAAACAAATGAGACTCATTTCTTCATCAACTTGGTGAAGGGTTGGCAGCGTCCTGAGAGATTTGATATGAATCTTCGGATGTAAGCCAATTTGTCTTGTAAACCTCTGAGCTCCTTGATGTTTCTCAGAGGTCGCATTTCTTGGATGGCACGAACATTTTTTGGGTCGAGAGAAATCTCTTTCGAGGTGATTATAAATCCTAGGAATTTACCGTTGGCTACTCCCATAAAAGATTTAGTCGGGTTCATCTTCAATTGATGTGCTCGCATGATGTCAAACATCATCTTCAGATATGCAAGATGCTCGCCCTTCCTCTGGCTCTTCACTGCAATAGCATCCACGTAACATTCGATCTTCTTACACAGATATTCATAGAAGATTGTATTCATTACACACTGATAGGTTGCACCAGTGTTCTTTAATCTAAAGAGCATCACCGTGTAGCAATATACTCCCAATGGGGTCCTGAAGGTTGTGTGCTTTCGTCTTTGGGGTACATCTTAATTTGGTTATACCATGAGAATCCATCCATGAAAGACATCCTTTCGTACTCATAAGTATTGTCAATCATGACCTCTGTGATGGGGAGTAAAAACTCATCTTTTAGACATGCAACATTTAAGGTCGCAAAAGTCATTGCAGATTCAGACCTTTCTATTTTTTTAGGTATAGAAACTATGTTAGCCACCCAATCAGGATGTTGTTCCTCTCTGGTAAAGCCTGAGTCGATAAGCTTTTTGACTTCTGACTCAATTTCTTCCATGATCTCTAGACGAAATTGGCGTTGTTGATGTTTGACAGGTTTCGCATCCAAATCAATGTTAAGACGGTGCATGGCTACTTTTGGATCAAGGCCAGACATGTCTTCATAGTTCCAAGCAAAGATATCTATATTTCTCGGATGAGAGATATAAGGTCTTCTTTCTTAGATGGTGATAAGCTATCACTTATGAAGATTGGTTTGGGATTGGTTTCATCACTCATATTGACTTGAATTACCTTATCTTCAGTGGGCGGCTGAGGTTGTTCGAAGCGCATGTCCCATATAATATTAAAGCGTTTGATCTAAGGATTGTTAATTGATTCAATCAACTATTCATCATCCTATGTATCTTCGTCTGGATGACTAGGCGAAGTCATATTCACAGACATGTTTTTAAAGAATGATCCAATGCTCACATCGGATTCCCATGAGGACGTTCCGGATGAATGGTCTTGACATAGACAGTTGCCAATATCATTTTCTAAAAGGGGAGTAGTTGAAACATAACCTAACCCTCTTCCAGTTTTATGGTAATAATCAGGAGGTTTTCCTCCTGGAGTGAAAGATCGAATTGGTGCTCGTCTTCCTTTCCCAAAGTTTAAACTTTCCTGTTTACCAAAATCATAACTCATTCTTCTTATCATATGGATGGAATTGGGTTCATGATAATGGAATTGTGGAATTCCGGAATCATCCTCTGAACTTTCCTGACCAGATAACTCGAAGTTGACTTTCCCAAAATTGATTGGCTTTTGCCCTTTCTTTTTAGACGGAACCTTGAAAAAAGCCTTCTGTATGTCTTCAATCTCTTCGAATGTGGTGAAGGATGATTTGAGAGGCAGATTAAATGATGCCACAGCATGCAATGTTTGCCATGGATCCGTACCTTCACCTGTACCTATCTCTATTTTCTCACATTAGGAGGACGCATCAGAAAAGTAAGCCAAATTGAAATCTTTATTAATGTACCACTCGTACTCACTCGATACATCATTATTATTCTCATTATGATCCATTACAACCAAATTTAACTCCCAGGGACACTCTTCTTGGGATCGAGCTCGATGTCAGCTTCATTACCACTATCAGCGGCTTCCCTTGGCTGCTTCGGTTCTTGAGAGTCTAGATAGAATACTGAGTCAGTATGGAAGTTTTCCACCCCCCCTGAAAGACTGTTTTTCTACAATCAGGGTTCTGACTTCTCCCTCCTCATAGGCATATTTCATGACCTGATGAAGGGTAGATAGGACAATGCGATTCACATGAATCCAAGGCCGTCCCAATAGTAGATTGTAGGACATGTCTGCATCTATGATATAGCAAGTGACCTCTGACTTGAGATCTCCAATTTGACATCTGAGTTTGATTTTACCCAGGGGTCGTGTTCTATTGGCGCTAAAGTCGAAGATGGTTGTCTGAGTGGAACTCAATTAATGTAGGGGAATCTCAAGGACTTGCATGACCTTATAGGGCATAATGCTGAGTGTTGAGCCCGGATCAACTTGTACATGGCTGATCTCAGAAGAACCGATATACCATGTATAGTGTAGGGGTCTATCATGCTTGTGCTTGATTTGCATATCTTCCTGAGTGACTGACTTCGAATCGCTTCAAGGCAATGTATACAAGATTGTCCTTTTGTGGCTTTTAGGACTGCGAAACTTGTGTTATAAAGCTCTTTGTATCTGTTAAAGCTTCAACTAGAGCCTACCTCATGGTCTTGGAAAACCGAAGGAGCTCATACAGGGTGATCCTTGCAGAGATATTGGCCAATTGCGCCATGACATTGAAATGTAAAGGAGTGCTTGATCCTCCAGCCTCCTGTTGGAGAAGATTCTTGTTGAAGCGAATTTTCTTTTGTTTCCCCTTGTCGATTGTCTTCTTAGGAGAAGAACCCCCATTCTCTTGGGCCTGTTCTTTTGCTTCTTGAACATATCATTCTTTTTAAGTACGTCTTCCCCGATCTAGTGCTCGGGTTGGCATCTTGATTAGCTACAAGGACAATTCTCTCCTCTTTTGAATCCGTAAGAGGGATGAGATGATCATCATCTTCATTCATAGAGGGGCTAATCACATTAGATGATTTAGCCTTGTTTCTCTTCTTCTTCATTCATAGAGGGGTTAATCACATTGGATGATTTAGCCTTGCCTCTCTTCTTCTTCGTTGATACACTTGTCCATTGTCGATCATCAATCAGGTCGGGATGGACCCACATTATCTCTCCTTTCGGAGTGGTAAGGGGTACCATCCCTTTCTCTTTTTTACCATGAAGGTTAGTATTCTTTAGGTGCAACTCCCCTTTGGTGATGTGAATGACACCGTCAGGTGCTGCCACGGGTGGGAAGTCTTCAAACTGGACCAATATCACATTGGTAGATACAATCTTTTGTTTTGGTTTCATCTTGAGTACATTAGCATCGACCAGGTGTTGCAGATTATCCTGTAAGATATAACATCTCCTTGTTGGATGTCCTAGCATTCTATGATACCCGTAAAAGTTAGGGTCGTCCACTTTTCCTGCTTCTTCGGGTTTCTTCACTTCAGGAAGTTTTAGCTTGTTGTTCTTCTGAAGTAGCTGGAATAGGGTGTCCACATATTCCTCTTTGAAAGAGAACTGTTGGTTGCTCTTTGTTGATTTGATATCTTGCCCTCCTTAGCAGGTGGTGCTCGAGTATTTGTATCAGTAGCCAATGTGTCTTTCCCTTTCGACCGGGGAGCATTACCTTGATTGCGTTGCACCGGCTGCTTCGGTTTGTTAGTTTCTTTAGCTCGAACTTGGGCAACGATATCCTCTGCTTGCTCTCCTTGGGAGACCAACTATTTCTAAGAATGACATTCGGCTACCCCCATCTGAGGTAAGATGCAGGTTTGCAAATTGTGTCGAATGTTTCCACTAAGGTAGATTGTGTCATACCCGACGGACATCGTAGGGCCATGCTTCGGAATCTTTCAACAAATGCTTTGATGGACTCTCCCTTTCTCTGTTTGATAGCTAGGAGATAGCGGGGAGGGAGACTTCTGTATCATCCTCGAAGAATCTAGCCAAGAAGAGCCTTTCTAGGTCTACCCACTTGTGAATTGATCCAGCTAGAAGCTTCATGAACCATTCGAAGGTCACCCCCTTGGGGGTACTAATGAACAAGCAAGTTAATATAGCATCATTCGCTATCACATCCATAGTCTATGACTTGAAGTAATAGATGTATTGATTTGGTGATCTTGTGCTATCAAAAGCTTGTAGAGTCCGGGCCTTGAATCTCGATGGATAAGGATTTGTGTCCCATTCCACAGGATAAAGCCTCACAACTCCATCTTCGTGGAGCTCGCTCCTGTTGGAAATTAAGTTGAGGCGGACTTAAAACTCATCCATCTTAGCCGACTGAGGATTTTGTTCATTCTCGGCTTCTTTCTCTTCTTCGGAAGAAGACCCTATGTGGTGAGTTTCTAGATCAGAAGTGTCATCCACTTTTTGCTTCCCCTTTGAAGATGACTTCTCTTTTCGGGAAGACTTGGCCTTTTGGGATTGAACCTTATCTCTGACAATTTGAGCCATTAGATCCTAGAGCTAATTAATGGTCTGCTGCTAGGATTAGAGCATAGCCTGCTACACATCTAGCTTCTTTGTGAGATCATCGGAGCTCCCTGTCATATGAACATAATTCTCATGCTCTACAAAGGAGATTGAGGATTGAGATTCCGCAATGGCTGAGTGCTCATCATCAGAATTGATTCGCCTGACCAATCTTTGATAGCTAACAAGAGGAATGGCTCTCGTCCGAGTCCGAGTGTGTTGGTATATTCCTTCGAACTCATCACAAATTTCCCTGATGGTCGGCGAACGACTTGTCTCAGAGTCATCAGAACTAGGAGCTGAGGCTTTCCCTCTGTCAATCACATTGATAGTAACCATAGGATATTCGGTCTCTGAAGCCTTCTTCTTATTGTGTCGTCATCACTTGGTAGGACAGGCGACGCTTGTCAATCGGTCGAACACTGGTCACCTTGGCACCAAAGTACAATATTGACATTCCGAGAGGACCGTAGAAATAATCCATTTACATTGGCATGCATGAGTGGCTTGTTTTACCGGTCTTTCTCTCAACAGAAGTTCTTGTAAGTCTGATACCTAGGAATGATCTCTTACTGAGTGTGAGGTTGGATTCAGACCCTCCTGTCCATTAGTGGACGGGACTGGTTCTTAGCAAACATAAATCTTAAATCCATGTTGATCTTTTCTGACAAAACGAATCACATCGTATTCTGATGAAGGAACACGAGGGTCATGTTTAGTTTGAGTAACACAGGACTGGGGCCTGCATTTTGCTGATGGAACACACCCCTGTTAGTCGCATTTTGGCTGGTCAACGCACTCCTGAGATCTATGTTTTGGTTCTAGAACGCACTCCTAAGAGTTGCATCCTATTTGTGGAACGCTTCCTTGAGGGTCGCATTTTGGAGTTGAAACGCATCCTTAAGGACTATGTTCTAATGTTGGAACGTGCCCCTAAGGGCTGTGTTTTGATTTTGGAATGCTCCCTTGAGGGTTTCGTTTTAGTTGGATCATGCGGGCCTCGTATTTGGGATCATCAACGTAAGTCTTGCATTTTGAAGCAGAAACACAGAGCTCTTACTGAGGCTCACAAACACGGAGCTCGCGTTGATTGAGACATCAACTATCTTGAAGATAAGCTCGTCACAAAGATCTTCTCCTTCGTCAAGTGGCATTTTTCTTGGACTGTTTCAAGGCTTTTATAGTGATGTCAGCTACGTTGATGGAGCTTGCCACTGCAATAGGCCTCGTGTCACGTTACTCGTTGATTTGGTATGCGTACAGAATCTTTGACTCGATTGACGAGTCTCTTCGAATCTGAGCCCACTCCTTTAGAGGAGGGGCTGTCTGAGCCTTCTAGGCCAAAGGAAATGCCTTCCTTTAGTGATTTAGCAACAATTGGAGTTTTGATCTCCTTGGGGACCTTGCGGACCTTGCGCATAGCCTTGGGGCTAAGGGATCTAGAGGAAATAGCTTCCTTATACTTAGCTTGATCAAACTCTACCACGAGATTTTCGACCATTGTTCCAGCGAGGTTGATGTCAAATTGTGCCATCACTTCTTTGTCAGTGAAGCTAGTCCCTAACGGAGTCGCTATCTTTCGTTTGTAAGAAAAAAAAAATTGAGAATAAAATTTGTATTATTCTCTCTAACAGACTTAGAAAACGATGGATTACAATTCTCTTAATGTAATATCTCTCCACTAACTTAGAAAGAGAAATTACAATTTCTCTTATCGGTTTTTTGATTTACAAAAGAAGGAAGGGATCGACGGAGACCATTCCCTTTGTTTAATATTGGGTTCTTCTTGGTGTCAATGGGAGTTTAGATCCTTGTATCCCGTTGATGATCCAAATGCTTCACCTCATAGAATACGATATCTTCATCTCGGTTAATGTTGTGGAGAACATGCATGGCAAGTGTAAAACTCTTAACAAGTTAATGAATTCAGAACAAGTTTAAACTCTGTAAAAGAGTTGATTTTGTTAATTTGATGATGTTCTTACAACCACCATTATTGGTACTAATGGCTTATTGAGTGAAATTGTAGTAAATCTATTTGTCAAGCTCGTTAGTGCCATCAATGGAGGATGGATGGAATATATGCTACAAAGATAATATCCAAAGGAGGAGGAGGCCAAGAAATGAAGCAACGTTAATTCAAGAACGAAAAACTCGAATAAAAGCTTCATCCGATTCAAGCTAATCAAAGCTCAAGTATTGCTTTAAATATGAGGATATTAGCTTTCTTTTATGTTTCTCTCTAGTGCTAGAATGTAGGCAAAGAGTCACTATGTTTACATGAAGCTATTGGGATTTACACACATGTTTTCTTTCTTAAACTTTTAAGCTGTTTTCACAAAACCTTATTTTTCACAAATACGAGAACCTATCTGCAAAATTCTTTCTTCAAACAGTTTGTTTTTAGTATCAAAAACATTTTACAAAGTTTCAGATTTTTCAGAGGTCAAATAAATATTCTACAAATATTTTAACTTGGTCAAAAACATGTTTTCCAGCATATGTCAGAAAGCGGTCGACCGGATCGGTCGACCGCACATATCATCTTTTCTTACTGGTTTCCAGAGAGGTTGTCGGTCGACCGGAACGATATTTCGGCCGACCGCTTTTTTCCCTTCAGTCAACACGAGATTTTTTTTAAAACGGTCATTTTTATTTTCGATTGTCGTGCTTTCACTCTTTTGTGCTTGGCTCAGTCTGAGCTAAGACTCTGTAAAGGGGATTATCTTCCTAAACAGGAAGATTGGGTTTGGTTTTTAAAATTGTTTTAATCTATTCTATAAAAACCCTACTGCTGCTTCTTCTTCCTTGAGCAAAACGTTTGAAAAACCAGAGAGAGTATTTTCTGTTTCTGCTGAGAAAATTTTCAAATCAATCTTGCTTTCTTCTCTGTGGTTTTGTGTGAGCTCACCTCCCAGCTTCAGTAATTTGTTCTCTTTGCCATAGGGGGTTTGTAAGAGAGAGTTCTACATCTGTTATCTTGTGCTGTGTAGTTGAGATCTTGAGTAAGATCTATTGTGAGGGAGTGATCTGTTGAGATCAAACTGTGTAGTGAGAGAGATCGTGTGGGATCGCTGTGTAGACGAAGTTCCGGCTTCCAAACCGGCTGTGTAGTGGATTTCTCCTCGAGAGTGGGGAGCGGGGACGTAGGCCAGAGGGCCGAACCTCGTTAACACATCGCGCGTCAAGGATAACGATTCCTAACCCTCTCTTATTTACCTTGTTTGCATCTATTTACTGTGAATTGATTGTTGTGTGTTTTTAATCTGCATATTAGAGCCTTTTGACCCTAATCACCCCCCCTCTAGGGTCCAACAATTGGTATCAGAGCTTGGTCTCTATATAAATTTTTGGTTTAATCACCTTAGAGTAAAGATCTTATGGAGGCTTCTTTGAATATGCATATGTTAGAAGGACAATCCACAACTAGGCCACCTCTCTTCACCGGGAGTAATTTTGCTTATTGGAAGGCTAGGATGAGAATTTATCTTCGTTGTATTGACCTTGACATCCTAGGGCTTATTGAAAAGAAATATGTAGAGAAATCCAAAGTTGAGAACATGTCCGATGATGAAAGGCACCTTGCCAATCTCAATGCTAAGGCTATGAACGCCTTAATTTGTGGTCTTTCCCCTAATGAATACAATAGAGTCTCCACGTGTGCAACCGCATACGAAATTTGGGAAAAATTATGTGTCACACATGAGGGAACACCCCAAGTTAAGGAGTCTAAGATTAGTGGACTTATGCATGATTATGAGCTATTCAAAATGCTTCCAAATGAATCCATTGATGCTATGTTTTCCCGTTTTACTAATATCATCAATGAATTACATGGTTTAGATAAGCAACTATCTATTCAAGAGATGAACTACAAGATACTTCGTTCCTTAACTCCGGCATGGGAGCCCAAGGCTACGGCCATCGAGGAGGCTCATGACCTCACTACATTAGCTCTTGATAGTCTTATCGGAAAGCTCAAAGTGCATGAAAAGAAGCTCAAAGGGAAGGAGAAGGAGGAAGTGCCATCACGTGAAGTTGAGGAACCATCACCAAAGTTGAAGACTATAGCTCTCAAAGGAGCTAGTGACAACTCATCTTCGTCATCGGAGAGTGAAGTAGATTTTTCTAGAGAAGTGGCTCATCTCTCTAGAAGAATCTCTAGACTTATAAAAATGAACAAAAAATTCAATCCCCGATCTAATAACAAGTTTTCATCTCGTGTAGGAAAATGTTTTGAGTGCAATGAACCGGGTCACATCGCTAAGGATTGCCCCAAGCTCAAGGAGAAGTACATGAAGTACAAGAAGAAGAAGGCTATGTATGCCGGATGGGAAGAATCCGAACCAAGTGATTCGGATAGCGATGAGGAGGGAGCCAAACTTGCCCTTCATGACCCAAATGTTTGTTTCATGGCAAATGAACATGAGGTAATATCCGAGGCCGAAAGTGAATCTTTCTATATGCAATGTGATATAGCTATGGCATTAGAGGAGTTGAACTTTGAATTTAAACGAATGTCTAAAGAATACTCCTCTTTCAAAAAGTTGCATGTCTCTTGTGATATTAAGCTTGAACAACTAACAACCTCTCTTGCTCTAAAAGATGAATTGCTAGGAGATCTCGATTTCGAAAATAAACAATTAAGATCAAAAATTGAAAGATTAGAAATTGAAGGTTGTAGGACTAGACCCACTCATGTCTATGCCAATCACCATGGTAGAAATAGGTCTTATGGCTCTCACACTCGTGCATACAAAAGAAACTTTGTATGTACTTATTGCATGAGACATGGACACATTTCTACTCATTGTAGAGTTAAAGACAATGAAGATTTTTATGGTTTAATATGGGTACCCAAAGGCACCAAAACTACTAACCACCAAGGACCCAAGACATGGGTACCTAAAGCTACAACACCTTCGTCTTCTTCTTTTGTAGGGGACGTCACGGCAACGACGTAAGGAAATGTGGTACCTTGATAGTGGTTGCTCACATCATATGACGGGCAACAAAGAGTTATTTGCAACCCTATCAAGGATTGAAGGAGGCAACGTCTCCTTCGGTGGTGGTGAGAAAGGTAAAATCATTGGTATAGGTTCTATTGGTAAGAAACCCTCACCCATTATTGAAGATGTCTATTTAGTAAGTGGTTTGAATCATAATCTTCTTAGTATTAGTCAACTAAGTGACAAAGGTTTCGATATTTCTTTTAAACCGGATAAATGCATCATTAGTATGAATGGAGAAATTGTTTTTGTTGCATATCGCAAGTCTAATGTTTATATCTTTGAGATGAATGAGTTATTGAATCAAGATGTGAAGTGTCTTGCGGCCATTGATGAAAACCCTTGGATTTGGCACAAGAGACTTGGACATGCAAATATGGAGTTGATATCAAAATTGTCTAAGAAGAATCTTGTGAAAGGGCTACCTAACTTGCACTTCATAAAAGATACAATTTGTGAGGATTGTGCCAAAGGTAAACAAACAAAATCCTCTTTCAAATCCATCCATGAGGTATCAACTTCTAAACCTTTGCAACTATTACATCTTGATTTATTTGGTCCTATGCGTGTCACTTCTCTTGGAGGAAAACACTATGTTTTTGTGATTATTGATGATTTTTCTCGTTTTACATGGACAATTTTTCTTGCAAAGAAAAATGATTGTTTTGAAGAATTTGCTAATCATATTAAGAGAATTGAAAATGAAAAAGAGTTGAAAGTTGTTAAAATTAGAAGTGATCATGGTGGTGAATTTCAAAATGAATTCTTCTATGATTTTTGTGCTCATCATGGTATAACTCATATGTTTTCCGCTCCGAGAACACCACAACAAAATGGTGTTGTTGAAAGGAAAAATCGCACCATACAAGAGATGGCACGCACTATGTTAAACTCTTTTGATTTACCAAAATATTTTTGGGCGGAAGCCGTTAATACGGCATGCCATGTTTTGAATCGAGTTTTGATTAGACCAAAGCTTAAGAAAACTCCTTATGAACTTTATTATGGGAAAACTCCTTTCATTGGCTATTTTCGTGTTTTTGGTTGCAAATGTTTCATTTTAAATACGAAAGACCACCATGATAAATTTGATTCCAAAATTGATGTTGGTATTTTCTTGGGATATGCACCTCGAAGTAAGGCTTATAGGGTCTTCAATAAACGAAGCCTCGTTGTTGAAGAATCTATAAACGTTACTTTTGATGAGACTAATGTTTGCTCTCGAGTTATTTTGCCTAGAAAAGATGATGATGAGGATATTGAGGGAGGATTGGACTTCTTGCAAATAAATGACACTCCCTCCATAGAAGCTCATAAAGATATAGATAGCTCTCAAGATCAAGTTGAACCTCGAAAAGCTTGGAAATTCACATCAAATCATCCAAAGGAGCAAATCATTGGGAGTCCTTCAAAAGGAGTTATTACTCGCTCAAAAGCCTTGAGTGAGTGTGGTAACATTGCATTCTTATCTCACATAGAACCTAAAAGAATTAATGATGCTTTAAATGATGAATTTTGGGTTTTAGCTATGCATGAAGAATTAAACAATTTTCAAAGAAATGAAGTTTGGAAGTTAGTTCCTAGACCAAATAATGCTAGTGTTATTGGTACAAAATGGGTTTTTAGAAACAAACTTGATGAACATGGCATTGTTACTAGGAATAAAGCTCGTTTGGTTGCCCAAGGATACAATCAAGAGGAGGGCATAGACTATGATGAAACCTTTGCACCGGTTGCAAGGTTGGAATCTATTAGGATGTTTTTGGCATTTGCTAGTTTCAAAAATTTTAAACTCTTTCAAATGGATGTTAAAAGTGCCTTCTTAAATGGTTTTATAGAAGAGGAAGTGTATGTTGAGCAACCCCCCGGTTTTATTGATCATGATTTTCCAAACCATGTTTACCGGGTACACAAAGCTTTATATGGGTTGAAACAAGCTCCTAGAGCTTGGTATGCTCGCCTCTCTAGTTTTCTTGTTGAAAATGGTTTTTCAAAAGGAACAATTGATAACACTCTTTTTGTAAGAAAAAGGAAAAATGATTTCATTTTAGTTCAAATATATGTGGATGACATTATTTTCGGTGCTACTAATGAATCCTTGTGCAAGGAATTTTCTAAAGTTATGCAGGATCACTTTGAGATGAGTATGATGGGAGAGCTTACATTCTTTCTCGGGCTCCAAGTCAAGCAAACTAAGGATGGGATCTTCATTTCACAAAGCAAGTATGCAAAGGAATTGGTGAAGAAATTCAAGTTGGAGAATTCCAAGCATGCGCCTACTCCCATGAGTACTAGTGTTAAGCTTGATGCGGATGAGAGTGGTGAAGATGTGGACCAAAAACTATACCGAGGTATGATAGGTAGTCTTCTTTATCTCACCGCTAGTAGACCCGATATCATGTTTAGTGTGTGTGCATGTGCACGTTTTCAAGCATCTCCTAAAGCATCTCATTTAATTGCCGTTAAAAGAATCATTAAATATGTTAATGGTACTTTTAATCTTGGCTTGTTTTATCCCAGAAGCACTTCTTTTGATTTATATGGTTTTTGTGATGCCGACTTTGCCGGATGTAAGGTAGATCGCAAGAGTACTAGTGGAACATGCCAATTCTTAGGAAATTCCCTTGTTTCTTGGGCTTCCAAGAAACAAAATTGTGTTGCATTGTCCACTACGGAAGCGGAATACATTGCCGCCGGCTTATGTTGTGCTCAAGTTTTATGGATGAAACAAAGTCTAGTTGACTATGATTTGCATTTCCAAAATATTAAAATCTTTTGTGATAACACAAGTGCTATAAATATTTCCAAAAATTCGGTTTTGCATTCTAGAACTAAGCATATTGACGTGCGCCATCATTTCTTACGCGATCATGTAGAGAGACAAGATGTATCCCTAGTATTTGTTGACACAAAATCTCAACTAGCGGATATATTTACTAAGCCTCTTGGAGAGGATGATTTTTGTCGCATAAGAAATGGTTTGGGCTTATGCACTATGTGAAAGTTCTACATTGCTTGCTTGACTAGTTGTATTTTGCATTTAGTATTTCTCTTTACCCCATTTTTTATGGTGACAAAGGGGGAGAGAAATCTCCTCATTTGTTGCATATATTTAGGGGGAGCTCATAGATAGGGGGAGCACCTATCTATAAGCTATCTTATTTTTGCTCTTATATAATGGTTGGTTGTCATCATCAAAAAGGGGGAGATTGTTAGCCCTTATGTTTTGATGATGTTCTTACAACCACCATTATCGGTACTAATGGCTTATTGAGTATAAATATAGTAAATTCATTTGTCAAGCTCGTTAGTGCCATTAATGGAGGATGGATGGAATATATGCTACAACGAAGATATCCAAAGGAGGAGGAGGCCAAGAGATGAAGCAACGTTATTTCAAGAACGACAAATTCAACTAAAAGCTTCATCCGATTCAAGCTATATCAAAGCTCAAGTATATTGCTCTCTATATGAGGATATTAGCTTTCTTTTGTTTTTCTCTCTAGTGCTAGAATGTAGGCAAAGAGTTACTGAGTTTACTTGAAGCTATTGGGAATCACACACACGTTTTTAAACTTGTGCTTTTAAGCGTTTCTTCACAAAATACTATTTTTCACAAGTATGAGTACCTATCTGCAAAATTCTTTTTCCAAACAGTTTGTTTTTAGTATTAAAAACATTTTACAAAGTTTCAGAATTTTCAGAGGTCAAATGAATATTTTGCAAATATTTCAAGTTGGTCAAAAATCTGTTTTCTGGAAAATATCAGAAATCGGTCGACCGGCCCGGTCAGGTAAGAGGATAGAAAGAGAGTTGGTAATACAGTTGTAAGGTAAGAATTATAGGTGATCTTGTCAGCTACCGGTCATTACGCCTCGTTCACTGGTAGGGGCTCTTCGGTCAGCTCGCGATATACAACAATGAGGATGTGATGGAAAGGGTATATCGTATTTTCGTAGACAAGACTACCAGTGGGGAGTTTCTCCGAAATTTCAGGGACGGAGGAGGCCAAGAGATGAAGCAACGCTTCATATAGGTCGTACTCGGATTGACTGATCACAGAACCCTCCGAAATGGTAGTCTTTGTGCATTCCTTCAACTTCAAGCTAATCAAAAGCTTATCAGTATTGCTTTAAATATGATGGTTATTAGCTTTCTTTTATGTTTCTCTCTAGTGCTAGAATGTAGGCAAAGAGTCACTATGTTTTACATTGAGCTATTGGAATTTACACACAGTGTTCTTCTTTCTTAACTTTTAAGCGCTGTTTTTCCAAAATCTTATTTTTCCACAAATACGAGAACTATTCTGCAAAATTCTCTCTCAAACAGTTTTGTTTTTAGTATCAAAACTTTAACACAAGTTTCAGATTTTTCAGAGGTCAACAATAATATTCTAAACAAATATTTATATTGGATCAAAAACATGTTTTCCAGCATATGTCAGAAAGCGTCGACCGGATCGGTCGACCGCACATATATCTTTCTTAACGGTTCCAAGAGAGGTTGTCGGTCGACCGGTCGTCGACCGAATTCTTCGATTTTTTTATCGTCCGTATCGATCCGGTCGTCCGACAGTTGTTTCTTGCTGGTTTTCCCCTTAATTTTTTTCTGAAAGCTCACAGGTCGAACCGATTTTGGGTCGTCGAGCGGATTCGTGATTTCCGGTCGACGAACGATATTTTCGGCCGACCGCTTTTTTCCCTTCAGTCAACACGAGATTTTTTAAAACGGTCATTTTTTATTTCGATTGTCGTGCTTTCACTCTTTTGTGCTTGGCTCAGTCTGAGCTAAGACTCTGTAAAGGGGATTATCTTCCTAAACAGGAAGATTGGGTTTGGTTTTTAAAATTGTTTTAATCTATTCTAAAAAACCCTACTGCTGCTTCTTCTTCCTTGAGCAAAAACGTTTGAAAAACCAGAGAGAGTATTTCTGTTTCTGCTGAGAAAATTTCAAATCAATCTTGCTTTCTTCTCTGTGGTTTTGTGTGAGCTCACCTCCCAGCTTCAGTAATTTGTTCTCTTTTGCCATAGGGGCTTTGTAAGAGAGAGTTCTACATCTGTTATCTTGTGCTGTGTAGTTGAGATCTTGAGTAAGATCTACTGTGAGGGAGTGATCTGTTGAGATCAAAACTGTGTAGTGAGATAGAGATCTTGTGGGATCGCTGTGTAGACGAAGTTCCGGCTTCCAAACCGGCTGTGTAGTGGATTTCTCCTCGAGAGTGGGGAGCGGGGACGTAGGCCAGAGGGCCGAACCTCGTTAACACATCGCGCGTCAAGGATAACGATTCCTAACCCTCTCTTATTTACCTTGTTTGCATCTATTTACCGTGAATTGCTTGTTGTGTGTTTTAAACTGCATATTAGAGCCTTTTGACCCTAATCACCCCCCCCCCCTCTAGGGTCCAACAGATTTGATTAACCGAAATCATTTTATAAGCCAAGGAAGAGCTCCAAGATCTCTGTTGCTGAAGGAAGCTCCAAGATCTTTAAGAAAACAAAGGCTCATCTCTCCTTTTGTGATCTTTTTTGATGCAAAAAGCTGATCCAAAAATTTCTAGCCCCTCTTGCCAAAAAATCTAGATCTTGAACTCAGCTGAGTTTTTAGATATTTATAGGAGATTTAGGGGTGTAACCGTCCCCTTAATCGCTCCTAAGTGGGGTGGATACCCCCTCCAATCGTGGGAAACGGTTTTAAAATCATTCAGCTCGTGTTTGAATGAGTAAAATGCAAGAATTGCATTCTGGGCACGAACTCTGCGTCCTGGGCTTAGGACTCAGAGTTGAGCTCCGCTTGAGGCAGACAACGCAGTGTCCACTCCTGCATTTTTAACTTGGAATGCAAGATTGACTCTTGCATGTTATTCTTGGAACACACATATGAGTTCTACATCTGAAATCTGGGACGTAGTTCTAAGCTGTGCGTCTAACTTCTGAGACGCAAATGTGAGCTTTGCGTCTTGAATTGAAGAGACTATTGACTTGTAATCTCTTTTGTTAGAGCATTTACGGTGATCGTCGTCTTGTAATTTCCGTCTTGACTCCTTAAAATGTGAGAGTCATTAGATTGTAACTCCTACTGTTGTTTGCGAAGGCTGTTGATCAGAGTTTTCATCGATTGTCGTAAAGATTGTTAGATTATAACATTTCTCAATCTACGTAAAAATCTTCTAAGTGTAGCCTTCATCCGTTAACGTGAAAGTCGTCTAATTGTAACTTTCATCATTGGATTGGTGATGCGAAAATCGTCAGGTTGTAACTTTCATCATTGGTGTTTGATAGTGATCAGCTATCTGCAGTTGTTTTTAGACAGCCTGTATTGCCCTGTCAAACTTTGATAAATTGTAACTATGCCATTATCTCTGATTAATCTATCATTAAATAAATATAGCCTCTTATTAATTATGAACCTCCTCGCATTCCTAAATAATTATAATTATTAATAGTATTATAACTATTAATTGTTTAAAAAATACAATAAAATAATTTATAAAATAAGTATACACAATTTTAGTAGTAACCAATTAAATTATTGTAATAAATTTTTTATGAATTAAAATTAAATTAATTAAAATAATCTATTGAAAATTATACTATAATTTAATGAGCAATAAAATAAATAGAATAAATATTTAATAATATAAATATTGTAATTATTTTAATAACATCACATAAATTATGACTTACACTATTTATTTAGTATTATATTATTAAATAAATTGTATAAATAATTTAATATTATTTTTGAGTATTTGCTCAAATATTATTACATGATATTGAATAATCTATACTTGGTCATGATTGAAAATTAACCTTTTAAAAAATTTATTTAATATTAATAATAATACTATTAATTGTTAATGATAGTATAATAAACATTTATAAAATATTTATAGTACTAAATTATTTATGTGCATAATTAAAAATTAAATTAGACAAATATGTATAGTATAAAGATAGTATAATTATCTTAATTGTATTACTTGAACTAAGAATTATAATGTTAAATAAAGTAAATTACAGTAAACTCCCATGAACTTTCAGCATTTTGTAATAAATAGGCCCTATAAACTTTCAAAGTCACACTACGCCCCTAATAACTTTTGTAGAAAGCCCTTAATATCTTTTAGGTAAATTACATGAACCCCTCAATAACTTTCAAAATGTTGTATTATGCCATTTTTTAGTTCTAATTTATAGGGGTTATCTACAAAATTTAGAAAGTTATTAGGGGTTTTCTTTGAAACAGATTAGTAATTAGGGGTTTAGTATGATTTTGAAAGTTCATAGAGGTTAAAAGTTTATAAGGGTTTAGTATAATTTACTCTATTAAATAATTATAATGAGAAGTAACTATTATAGTATGCTCTAGGTATTAAGTGTAATTATGTAGAGAACATCCGGAAAAAGCTAGCGATATTAATGTAGCAGTTAATTTAAAATTAACTTAACAACTTTCAAATTGGAGGGACATACTTAAGAAAACCTATAGAATTAATAGTTTTATTTAAGAATAATGTCAGACTTGGGGGACTTATTTAAAGGAGGTTAGCACTGGGCGAATCTTTATAAGAAAAATATTCAATTATAATAACTATACAATAATAATTAATTTATACATTTCTTTTTAAGAAATCTTATTATGTAATTTTATTTATTAGCATACAGTTTAACTATTCAATAAAAAATTCAAAACTTAAAACATCTACATTCACATGCAAAGCACGTGCATTATACTAGTTCCCTTTAAAGTGGGAGTTATAAAAAAGCTTTCTATGGACAATATCATTTCTATTCCTTTATGATATTACATTCTAATGCTAAGAAAACTAAATTAATCATCACTATTAACTAATTATATTATATGCAACGTGACACATTTGTATAACTTGGTCCTAAAAACTTTCGATGTTACTCTAACGTGGCCAACTTAAATTAAGAATCAAGTCAACTAAGTTTTTATTTAAAAAATATTTATTTAAATTTAAGTTTTTTATTTGAATAAAATATTTATTTATATCCTTAGTAGTTATTATCATCTTAGAAATCTATACAACATATAGAAAAAGATTGAGATGTTAAAACTTTTTATTACCTCTTTTACCCTTCGAAAATTTGATAATTCACAATAATGCCTAGAAATTGCTAGAAATTTATTCAATTCATTCTTACACTATAATTATTCTTAAAATAAATTTGAGAACTAATACTATGAACTAAATATATATTATAAATTTTAATCATAATTTTTATTCAATTCATTCTATTTATTACACTATAATTATTCTTACACTAAACACAAGAACTGATATATTATAAATTTTACCAATATTTGTGTTATCTTAAATAAGGTAAATATTTCACTTTAGGTATTGGATATTACATAATAAATATACAATTATAATATATATGATAATAATATCATAACTTATATTTATAAATTATAACATAATTAATGATAATTAAATATTTAATTAAACATCTAACATCTAATCTAATACTATAATCTATTGATATGTGCATCTGATGTGTAAAAAATCCATGGATAAATGGTAACCTCTTGGTGTAGTTTAAAAATAGCATATAAATTATCATAATATATAGTACTAACTATTGTAATATACTTATCATAGTATTTGGATACGAGATAATTCTAAGCATGTGGAATTCCAAGTGGTGTGGGAAGCTATTACATTTGCTCTTGATATTAGATGTGGAAAGATAATTTTTAAAGAAGATGTGGATACGGTAATTAGAGATATCCATAATGGGTTGGAGCAACACTTGATTTTCAGACACTTTGTTGATGATATTCAGCGATGTTGCACATGAGTCGATGAATGAGATTTTTTTATAGTTCTTCAAATGGATAATATAACGGCTCATGTGTTGGTCTGAAAAACTAAGCAAATTATTGATTTTATGGTATTGCTCGAAGACTCACCATCATTTTTATACAATGTTTTACAATCTGATAAGGAGCAACATTAATCCTCTTTCTTTTGCTGCATTTCTGGGTTTTTAGTTTATTTTTGATGTATATTAATATTTTTTCATGAAAAACTATTGCAATACAATAATTGAATCCTAGCTAATAAAGTAATTTATGACATCTCCCCTTCTAAACCCATAAATAATGTATTTAATATGAATTTTAGTGAGAAAATGAACCTATAATTAAGGGATTCATGTATATTCTCTCATTCACTAATCAAATTCTCTTCAATAATTATGCACTAATAATTTCACGACTTATCTACTTCCATAAACATTCCAATTAGACAAGAGTTGCATAAAATTATGTTATATATGGATGTTGAAATGTACAAAAGGAAACACTATGCAAAAGGAAACACTAAAAGAGTCAAAAGAAAAAAACAGGAGGAAGTCAGAATTTTGACAGTGGAGTCAATCCCTCAATTATAGTAAGCAGGACATCTTGTAGCCAACAAGATTGCATAGTCGATAATTAAGAGAGAAAATTGTATTGCTTTTTTTAAGGAAATGAACAAATCTGTAACTGGTTTCACATCTAATTTACGAAAAATATCAATCTATTTGTTATACAAGTATATAATTTTGTGGAGAGAAAAATTAATATAAATATCAATAGATTCATGGCGAGTAGGTGGCTGGGGACTCTGTTTGTGTCCTCCTTGTTGTTCTAAAAAAAAGTTACGGGCGAATAGAATGTGAGATGACTTTCAAATATTTTAGTCTCATATTATTACTTAATATGCAACATGTGCAAAGCACGTGTTAAATACTGGTTTTTATAAAATTAAATTGCCAAGCCTGTATGTAGGCATCATCTTGCAACCGTTAAAAAGCAAGCTAGAGAAATTAAACATTATTCTTTGCATGTCCCTAATTCCACTCTCCACATATATCATACTCCCCTTAAAAATGTGAGGTCAGATAAATCTTTTCATGATCAATATTATCCCTCGTTTTATGAAATATAACATTATCATCCCGTCCTAATAATAATAATATCTTTAATAAGATATATTGCATTGTGACCATACCTAATTAGTATAAATATTTTTAATTAGGTACAAAGTTATACATAACTATCTTAGATCTTATCTGTTGATGGTTGATATCAAACAATCAAATGAAAGAAGTAATTAAGCTGACGGAGGTCGACTAACCCTTCGAATGTCTAGTTCTAGAGTAGGTTGTTCTTACCTGCACAAGTAACAAATTGTAAGAGGGCAAGGTTAGGCTCACCGGTTGTTCCTCTGACGATCAAGTCATTGATTTGCTTGAATAGAGAAGTAAAATAAACTACGGTTGTTCTTAAGCACAGTGAGTAGAGGTAAAGATCTTATCTTATTCTTGAAAATAGTACCCCTATTTATAGTGGTGGTAGAAGGGTAGAATGGTAACTTTGACCGAGTATGGAATGACGGCTACGTCAACCTCTACTTTATAGGTGTCAGCCAACAAGTAGAGGTGAGGTCACTTAGGTATGTAATGCGAAGTGATTGGGGGTGTGTGGTGCCGACGCAGTCCGATGTGTCATAAAGACTATTAATGGTGAAGAATGATAGCACCCATAATGCATTTAATGGCATTTATTACGAGGTGATTGGTTACCATGGCACGATGGGCTTGAGGTTCGAGGTATTTCGTCGCCTTTCTACTTGTCAAGTGGTCGAGAAGTACTGCCCTTTAAGTCATCTTCGTAATATGTTAGCCGAATGGACAGTTGGGTAGGTCGATTCGGGAGTCGATCCAGCAAGGGGTTGACAGATAACTGAAAGCACCCTAATGCTATTAGGAAAGAACCATAGAGGGGGGTGAATAGGTTTTATGCTAATATAATCCGATTTTATGCTAATTTAAAACTTATTAAAAAGTTATCCTAGCAAGTATGAAATACAACAAGATATATGAGCTAGGATAAGCAATATACACAAGGGTAAACCAAATAAATAAAATAGTGGAAATATAAACAAGCAATAGATAAAGGTGATATAAGATATAGACATAAAAATAAGTACACAAATGTAATCACAAACAAACAATATGATTACGGAGTTCGGTCCCCACGACCTACGTCTCCGCTCCTCACCTTGAGGAGATCTCACTATCACAACCGGGTTTTCTACACTCACCCGAATAACGTTTACACCTCACACTTGGTTTTCTAGTTAACTGAAATTTTTACTATCACTCACAATATAAACACACTAACTACCACCTTAAGTGTTGGTCTCTAGCCCGTGTCTCCCTCAAGTGTTAGGAATTACAACCTCTCTCTAGACATTACCACATACCCTACTCCTCTTGGGATAACCCCGTCTCTCACCACATACTCCTCTTGGTGTACTAGTGTAATACAATATGATCTTTACAATTAAGGCTCACAAATACAAATTTTTTCTCTACAATAGATGAGAACACAATGTAGGCTCACACTCAATGTCACACAAACCCACAACGCAAATTATACAATGTATGAAAATACAATAAGCTCAATGGTTATGTGTAACAAAGAGATAAATCAAAACTAAACTCAATATAATTCTAGCTAATAGAAATTATAATCCAAACTAATAAATAGCTAGAAAAAAAGTTTAGAAATTCTTCTCTGAAGAACAAGATGGAGAGATGGAGATTGAAGCTCATACAATGAAGATGATCTCCTCTACTTGTGAAAACTTCTTCACAAACCAAACAAACATTAAAATAAACTTTAAAACCCCTAAACTCTTTTGTAAACTTGATTAAACTCTTTCTTAATTACTTCAGAATATTAGAGGGCAAGGGGTATATATAGGATTAAGAAACAAAGGCCAAAAACCCAAGAAAACCAAGCAAAAAGACAAAATAACGAAACCATGAAAATATGCAAAAACTAGTCGTTATGATGCCGTCGGTCGACTGATGACCTCATCAGTCGACTGGTTAATCGACCAGAAGAAAAATAGACAGTTTCAGAGTTCTGGAAATTTTGTATATCTAACTTTGTAAAATCAAGTAACAATAGTAAATCAAATCCAAACATCATGAAATTTTGAGGGAAGGTTCTAAACATGTAAATAAATATGTTAGAGAAAGAATTTTTAAAAACTAAATTCCCGGTTGCGAGAAATAAATGTTTAAACACAGATATTACAGTTTCTAAAAACTGCTGAAACACCCGACTTTGTAAAATTAATTTGACATAGTAAATCAACTCCAAAATTCATGAAATTTTGAGAGAAGTTTATAAACATATATATGAACATGTTAGAGAAAGAATTATATAAATATAACTTTCCATTTGAGATAATTAATTTGTTTTGTAAAATGATCAAAAAACTAAAAATCTGAAAACTTTAAACAGGTCATCGGTCGACACATCAGTCGATACATCAGTCGACTGATCAGCCGACTAAAACAAAGTAGAGAGAAAATGAAGATTCCAAACATATTCATCACTTGACTGATCAGTTGATTGAAATTATCAGTCGACTGATCAGTTGACTGATAACACACTATCAGCCTGTTTAAAACGTAAAAACTAATTTTTGAAGTTCCTTTAAAAATAACAAATAAATTAAAAAAATTTTAAAACATTTGAAAATGTTTATAAACATGTAATGAACATGTTATAAAAAGAATTTTTGGAATTGCAATTCACATTTGTAAAATATCATCATTTTGTAAAATAGTCCAAAACATAAAAACTAAACATACATGTTTTTATCATTTGACATAAACATAATATTGAAACTTTTGTAAAATGATTTTATAGACTTAATGAATTGATATAAAATATTGTTATAAAGTTCATAAACAAATAATTCAATAGTTTCACAAATTTATTTTTGTATAAACTTAAAAACTATAAAACCAAAACATGTATATATATATATATATATTATATATATATATATATATATATAAAATATATGATTAGATATATATATATATATATTAATATATACTTTAAAACTATAAAACATTGTATATATATTATATTATAGTATATATATATATATATATATATATATATTATATATATATATATAATATATATAGTATATATATATATATATATATATATATATATATATAACTTATATAGCTTAGAATTATATTGTGGAACGAAATCATTTTAGAATCGATAAAATATTTTTAAAAGAAATTATTTGGGAAATAGACTATTTTTAATATATAATGCTGGTATGATGTATACCCGTATATATATATATAATATATATATATATATCATAATATATATATATATATATATATATATATATAATATATATATATATATATTATATAGGTATATATATATATATATATCTATAATATATATAATATAAAGTATATATATATATGTTATGTAATATATATGTATAGTATAGTATAATTATATATGTATATATATGTATAAATACAATATATATAATAATGTATATTATATATTATACTATGTATATTAACTATATATATATATATATATTGTAATATATTATATAGTTATATGATATATATATATATATATATATATATATATATGTATATATATATATATATATATTATGATATATATATATAGTATATATATATATATATATATGATATTGTATAGTATACACTATATATGTATATATATATGTATATATGTATATATATATGTATATATATGTATATATATATATATATATATATATATATATATATATATATATATATATATATAAACCAATAAAATATGTGTGTGTGTAATTGAGCTTAAAGTACTAACACACATAATATAAAACCTAAAACTAGATATACTCAAGCTTGTGATCTTCAATGAAGCTCTTCTTGGTACACTTTGCGGATGAAGCTTGAACATGGATCTTTAACTTAAATTGCATTGCTTCACTCCACTATTCCGCCAACCTCCATTGGATATGATCGTTGATGCTCGATTCCATCTATCCTCCAACAAATTATTTGCCTAGATTAAATACAAAACACAAACACTAGCAAACAACATTAGTTATAAATTGTTTGTTAATCATCATCAAAATAAAAGGACCCAACAATCTCCCCCTTTTGATGATGACAAACAATTTACAAAAAGATATATATGCATGAAAAGAAATGAATATACAAATTATAATTATCATGCATATAAATGAAAAGAATATACTCATAATATTTCTCCCCTTTGATAACATCAAAAAGGGGAAAACAAAAGAATAGAGAGAGCAAAATCTCCCCTACAAATAAACATGGGTGAGTATAAAACCAATAATAAAAATAGGGAATGCTCCCTTTATCAAAAAGCCTTAATGAATATATGTAATGAATACTAAGGCAAACATGTGAGTAAACATAAATGTAAAATATGCTATACATAACTTACATACAAAGATAGACCAAGAGAACACATATATATGTTATTATTGAATAGTGTCTCAAGGTAAGAAGATAAAGACCATATGAAGATAGATTTATGAAAACAAATGAATAGGAAACATGAGAACCATGAAAAAAGTTTTCAAATGAAAACAAATCACTCAAATGAAATCATAAATCAAGTAAAATCCATAAAATCAAACCATATAAGGCAAGAGAGGCAAATATATAAGGCTCTTAAGCTTATTTTAACCCATATGAATATTTTAGCACCTGGTAAACATAATGTGAGAATAAACACCCAATAAACCGGGAGATTATATAAACACAAACCTCTCATCAAAATCAAAACTAATAATTATGAAAACATAAGAATTGATCAAAAAGAAATTGTTTTCATATAAAAAAATTCAAAACATAATTTTCAAAACAAAGAAAAAGAAAAAGAAAAACACTATAATTATTGGTTTAAAAATCAAATTTGTTTTGGTAGTCAATTACTTGTGGTACCAAAAAATTTAGGGACATGACCCTTATCTTTTAAGCTCAAAGCTTTAGGGTTACGAACCCTTTTGGTCGCATGTGGTGCACTAATACGGTCATAACAATAATCTTACAAATGATCCTTTCGATTGCAATATGTGCAATGGAAGAGATCCATTTGTTTTTATAGACCATTAACTCATGCACGGGAAACATTTGCAAACATGAATGGTCTTTTAAAATTATTTTGCAAACGTGAAACATTATTAAACAAAGATGGTCTTTTTGGAGCAAATTGAAAATTTGGAGCTTTTTACAAATCAAAATAAAATTTTACAAGATGTCCAAACCTACCACAAACATTATACTTAAAAACATGTGATCTATAAGAAACATTTGGCAAACTAGATTGTCTTTTCAAATCAAAACAATATTTGGCCAAATGACCAAAACGGCCACAAAGATCACAATGATACACACTAGCATGCTTATGATGAACATTAGGTGCATGTGCATGAGTGTGTGAAGATCACAATGATACACACTAGCATGCTTATGATGAACATTAGGTGCATGTGCATGAGTGTGTGATGATGAAGCCTTATGAGATGCACAAGAAGTATTTATGATGAACATTAGGTGCATGTGCATGAGTGTGTGATGATGAAGCCTTATGAGATGCACAAGAAGTATTAGACTTAGAGGATTTGTGTGCATCATAACAAAATTTAGAAAGGTGGCCTTTTTGGCCACAAATTGAGCATTTATAAACTTTGCTATACAAGTGTGCATAGTGTGTGTTTGATTTAAAAGTGTTAACATAGGACTTTGCACGTAAGTCCATAAGCTTCTTATGATTATTAATGCATGTTTTCAAAGTTGAATCTAAAGATGAAATGCATTTATTCACAAGATTCAAATCTTCATTATTAGTCACATATGTATTTTTATTAGAAGTGGAACATAAATAATCAATTATAAAAGAAACAGTATCATTTTTTATGTTCTCTACTTCTAACATGACATTATCTTTTTCATGAGATAAGCTAGTTATAGTTAACAACGAGGCTTCGTTTATTGAAGACCCTATAAGCCTTACTTCGAGGTGCATAACCCAAGAAAATACAAAGATCAATTTTGGAATCAAATTTATCATGGTGATCTTTTGTATTTAAAATAAAGCATTTGCATCCAAAGACACGAAAATAACCAATGAAAGGAGTTTTTCCATAATAAAGTTCATAAGGGGTTTTCTTAAGCAACATGTCATTGTTTTCTTTAAGCATGATATTTTCTTTTGCAATGACATCCAATTTTGACACTAGCTCCTTATGATCGTATTTTAATTCTACATGTTTTCTTTTTAACTCTAAAAAGGTATGATACAATTTGTTGTAGGCATGCCATAATTTTTCTGATGCACAAGCAAGTTCATCACTAGATAAATTATTTTTGGATTAGAACTCGCAAACCTCACTAGGGCTATCGCCTAGTGGTCATGTGCATGATGCTCCAATGGAACTTGAAGAGAAAGCCTCCAAAGCTTATCGGATCGCCTCCAAGTCTCATTGATGTGCTTCTATAAATTTTTATAAATTGTAAGCACTATCAAAATGAACAAACTTTTTAGAAAAAGATAAATCAAAAGCGTTACACAAAAATTCTAACAAGAGCTTATTCATTGTAAACATCTTATGATTATTTTTACTCCATTTGGATTTCTCCAAAGTGGGTACAATATAAGCACAATCTATAATTTCCTATAAATTGAAATGTCTAGATCTAATAAATATATTAAATCTAGAACACCATTGGTTATAGGGGAAATTATCTATTCTAGGAGCAACATTTGGATCATAGCCTAATCTCATATCCATAATAAAAAATATGCAAACAAGATTACAATAAATTTTAAAACTAGATTAGCACAAAAAAAAGATAACTTGGATCTTTAACTTAAGGCGATTAGACCTTAAATCAAAGAGCACCAAGCTTTGATACCAATTAAATATTCCCTAATGCCACTAGGAAAGAACCCTATAAGGGGGTGAATACGATTTATGCTAATCTAATCTGATTTTATGCCAATTTAAAACTTATTTAAAAGTTATCCTAGTATGTATGAAATACAACAAGATATATGAGCTAGGATAAGCAATATACACAAGGGTAAACAAAATAAACAAGATAGTGGGAATATAAACAAGCAATAGACAAATGTGATATAAGATATAGACACAAAAATAAGTACAATAATGCAATCACAAACAAACGATACGATCATGGAGTTCGGTCCCCACTGTGATGCCCCAGGGTTCACACAAGGCTGTAGTCACAGGTAAAACCCGGATTGTCAAACCTGCCAAGCACCAACCACCATGTTATGACAAGTTTCACCATCACAATCACTAACCTGCCAAGCACCAACCACCATGTTATGACAAGTTTCACCATCACAATCACTATCTCTCTAGTGGAAATAATAAATAGGTGAAGGTACAGACACCATCACAATCACTATCTCTCTAGTGGAAATAATAAATAGGTGAAGGTACAGACAGGCAAAAATAGAAATGGAACAACACTGGATAAACACAGAAGAAGCATAAGAGTATCAATAATGAGCCCAACTAGAATAAAATAGACATATCTCTGAGACTGAACTAAATTTCAAATACAATGAGTCACATAAATAAAGTCTCACAATAGCTCTCAACTCTATGAAACAAAATACCAATCTAGATTCTAAAAATAATCAACTACATGTGGAGTTCTATAATAACTATAAAATATGATAAGTAACTAAATGGACAACTAAGAAGTCCCATCAACCTGCGACTCTCCGTGCGCCAAACTCACTGCCTGAAAGGGGGGAAAACAACGAGCATCAAAGTGCTAGCGAGATCATCACTACCTCTCCCCAAGGGAAGGGGTAGGAGTATATAAGAAAATAGAGTCAGTACATACATATATCAAATCATTCATATAACTCTCTATGAAAAAAAAATAAATAATCAATGATAAATACTTTAATCTCCAACATAAAGAATAATCATCTCATCTCGAATTACGTCCGAGTGACCTGCTCTAATATAAGAGGATACCAACTAAGCTAAAACAAATATATCTGTCGTCCATAACGGGTGTATCAAATTCTCAAAGGAAATACCCTACTTGCGGTCAATCTATCTGGGAAGTAAAACTTACAACTGATCAATTATCTATGTGTGCATCATCTTGTATTATAGCGATACTTTTGTAATGCTCGTTACTTAATTGCTCTGCGACAATAGGGTTTATTATTTTCCTATTCCGGATACATATAATAATGATACTGTTGTAATACTCTTACTCAATCGTTCTGCGGAAATAGGGTTTATTATTTTCCTATTCCGGATACATGTAATAACGATACTATTGTAATACTCTTACTCAATCGTTCTGCGATAATAGGGTTTATTATTTTTTTATTCCGAATGTATATAATAACGATACTATTGTAATACTCTTACTCAATCGTTGTGCGGCAAATAGGTTTCATCTTCCTATTTCCGGATACGTATAGAATATTATTATTCATATGTGTTTATTAATTTAACTCGTGTCAAAAGTGTGTCAATCTAACACAATAGAACATACATGCACAAATCTTGGTGTGCGTGTCCACATCTGAAGTTCACCATCATCCCAGGTATTAAACAACTCTTAATCATTATAATTTAACATTACAAGATCGAGAAACTCTCTCAAAAATAACAAACAAGAGCAAAACTCAAGAAACATTTGTTGGACCCTAGAGGGGGGGGTGATAGGGTCAAGAGGCTCTAATATGCAATATAAATTCAGCACAAGCAAAAACACAAAACAAAAATGCGATAAAAGTAAGAGAGATAGGGTTAGGAGTTCGTTATCCTTGACGCGCGATGTGTTAACGAGGTTCGGCCCTCTGGCCTACGTCCCTGCTCCCCACTCTCGAGGAGAAATCCACTACACACCCGGTTTGGAAGCCGGAACTTCGTCTACACAGTGATCTCCACAGATCTCTCTCACTACACAGTTTGATCTCAACAGATCACACCCTCACAGTAGATCTTACACAAGATCTCACTCACACAGCAGAAGAAAAGATGCAAAAACCTCTCTTTACACAGCCCCTATAGCAAAGAGTAGGTTTACTGAAGCTGGAAAGTGAATCACACTTAAAACAGAGAGAAAACAAGATTTGAAATTTTTTTCTCAGGAAACAGAAAGCTCTCTCTTTTTTTCCAACGTTAGGGCTTGGGAAGAATAAGCAGTCTGGGGGGGTTTTATAAAATAGTTTAAATCAATTAAAAATAAAAACCCAATCTTCCTATTTAGGAAGATAATCTACTTTTTAGGTTGTTACCTCAGACTGTGCCAAACACTATTAAGTGAAAGCACAACAGTCGAGGCAAACGACCGTTTAGAAAAAATAGTATTTTGTGAAAAACGCTTAAAAACCTAAGTATGAAATCGTGTGTGTGATTCCCAATAGTTTCAAGTAAAATCAGTAACTCTTGGCCTACATTCTAGCGCTAGAGAGAGAAACAAAAGAAAGCTAATATCCTCATATAGAGAGCAATACTTGAGCTTTGATATAGCTTGAATCGAATGAAGCTTTTAGTTGAATTTGTCGTTCTTGAAATAAAGTTGCTTCATCTCTTGGCCTCCTCCTCCTTTGGATATCTTCTTTATAGCGTATATTCCATCCATCCTCCATTAATGGCACTAACGAGCTTGATAAAAGAATTTCAATAAGCTATTAGTACCGATAATGGTGGTTGTAAAACATCATCAAAACATAAGGGCTAACAAGCTCCCCCTTTTTGATGATGACAATCAACCATTATATATAAGAGCAAAAAAAAGATAAAATAGCTTATAGATAGGTGCTCCCCCTATCTATGAGCTCCCCCTAAATATATGCAACAAATGAGGAGATTTCTCTCCCCCTTTGTCACCATCAAAAATGGGGAAAGAAATGCAAAATGCAAGATGCAACTAAACAAGCAAGCAATGTAGAACTTTCACATAGTGCATAAGCCCAAACCATTTCTTATGCGACAAAAATCATCCTCTCCAAGAGGCTTTGTAAATATATCCGCTAGTTGAGATTTTGTGTCAACAAACACTAGGGATACATCTTTTCGTTCTACATTTTGTGTCAAGAAACAAGGGAATTTCCTAATAATTGGCATGTTCCACTAGTACTCTTGCGATCTACCTTACATCCGGCAAAGTCGGCATCACAAAAACCATATAAATCAAAAGAAGTGCTTCTTGGATAAAATAAACCAAGGTTAAAAGTTCCATTAACATACTTAATGATTCTTTTAACCGCAATTAAGTATGTATTCCGCTTCCGTAGTGGACAATGCAACACAATTTTGTTTCTTGGAAGCCCAAGAAACAAGGGAATTTCCTAAGAATTGGCATGTTCCACTAGTACTCTTGCGATCTACCTTACATCCGGCAAAGTCGGCATCACAAAAACCATATAAATCAAAAGAAGTGCTTCTTGGATAAAATAAACCAAGGTTAAAAGTTCCATTAATATACTTAATGATCCTTTTAACCGCAATTAAGTGAGATGCTTTTGGAGATGCTTGAAAACGTGCACATGCACACACACTAAACATAATATCGGGCCTACTAGCGGTAAGATAAAGAAGACTACCTATCATACATCGGTATAGTTTTTGGTCCACATCTTCACCACTCTCATCCGCATCAAGCTTAACACTAGTACTCATGGGAGTAGGCGCATGCTTAGAATTCTCCAACTTGAATTTCTTCACCAATTCCTTCGCATACTTGCTTTGTGAAATGAAGATCCCATCCTTAGTTTGCTTGACTTGGAGCCCGAGAAAGAATGTAAGCTCTCCCATCATACTCATCTCAAAGTGATCCTGCATAACTTTAGAAAATTCCTTGCACAAGGATTCATTAGTAGCACCGAAAATGATATCATCCACATATATTTGAACTAAAATGAAATCATTTTTTCTTTTTCTCACAAAAAGTGTGTTATCAATTGTTCCTTTTGAAAAACCATTTTCAATAAGAAAACTAGAGAGGCGAGCATACCAAGCCCTAGGAGCTTGTTTCAACCCATATAAAGCTTTTTGTACGCGGTAAACATGAGAAATGAAGATCCCATCCTTAGTTTGCTTGACTTGGAGCCCGAGAAAGAATGTAAGCTCTCCCATCATACTCATCTCAAAGTGATCCTGCATTACTTTAGAAAATTCCTTGCACAAGGATTCATTAGTAGCACCGAAAATGATGTCATCCACATATATTTGAACTAAAATGAAATCATTTTTCCTTTTTCTCACAAAAAGTGTGTTATCAATTGTTCCTTTTGAAAAACCATTTTCAATAAGAAAACTAGAGAGGCGAGCATACCAAGCCCTAGGAGCTTGTTTCAACCCATATAAAGCTTTTTGTACCCGGTAAACATGATTAGGAAAAGCATGATCTATAAAACCGGGGGGTTGCTCAACATACACTTCCTCTTCTATAAAGCCATTTAAGAAGGCACTTTTAACATCCATTTGAAAAAGTTTGAAATTTTTAAAGCTAGCAAATGCCAAAAACATCCTAATAGATTCCAACCTTGCAACCGGTGCAAAGGTTTCATCATAGTCTATGCCCTCCTCTTGATTGTATCCTTGGGCAACCAAACGAGCTTTATTTCTAGTTACAATGCCATGTTCATCAAGTTTGTTTCTAAAAACCCATTTTGTACCAATAACACTAGCATTGTTAGGTCTAGGAACTAACTTCCAAACTTCATTTCTTTGAAAATTGTTTAATTCTTCATGCATAGCCAAAACCCAAAACTCATCATTTAAAGCATCATTAACCTTTTTAGGTTCTAGTTGAGATAGAAATGCAACATTACCACATTCACTCAAGGCTTTTGAGCGAGTTATAACTCCTTTTGAAGGGCTCCCAATGATTTGTTCCTTTGGATGGTTTGATGTGAATTTCCAAGCTTTAGGTGGTTCAACTTGTTCTTGAGCATTGGTGCTATCTACATCCTTTTGAACTTCTATAGAGGGAGTGTCATTGATTTGCAACAAGTCCAATCCTCCCTCAATATCATCATCATCATCTTTCCTAGGCAACACAACTTGAGAGCCAACATTAGTCTCATCAAAAGTAACGTTTATAGACTCTTCAACAACGAGGCTTCGTTTATTGAAGACCCTATAAGCCTTACTTCGAGGTGCATAACCCAAGAAAATACCAACATCAATTTTGGAATCAAATTTATCATGGTGATCTTTTGTATTTAAAATAAAGCATTTGCAACCAAAGACACGAAAATAACCAATGAAAGGAGTTTTTCCATAATAAAGTTCATAAGGAGTTTTCTTAAGCTTTGGTCTAATCAAAACACGATTTAAAACATGGCAAGCCGTATTGACAGCTTCCGCCCAAAAGTATTTTGGTAAATCAAATGAGTTTAACATAGTGCGTGCCATCTCTTGTATGGTACGATTTTTCCGTTCAACAACACCATTTTGTTGTGGTGTTCTAGGAGCGGAAAACATATGAGTTATACCATGATGAGCACAAAAATCATAGAAAAATTCATTTTGAAATTCACCACCATGATCACTTCTTATTTTAACAACTTTCAAATCCTTTTCATTTTCAATTCTTTTAACATGATTAGCAAATTCTTCAAAACAATCATTTTTCTTTGCAAGAAATATTGTCCATGTAAAACGAGAAAAATCATCAATAATCACAAAAACATAGTGTTTGCCTCCAAGAGAGGTAACACGCATAGGACCAAATAAATCAAGATGAAGTAATTGCAAGGGTTTAGAAGTCGATACCTCATGGATGGATTTGAAAGAAGACTTTGTTTGTTTACCTTTGGCACAATCCTCACAAATTGTATCTTTTATGAAGTGCAAGCTAGGTAGCCCTTTCACAAGATTCTTCTTAGACAATTTTGATATTAACTCCATATTTGCATGTCCAAGTCTCTTGTGCCAAATCCAAGGATTTTCATCAATTGCCGCAAGACACTTCACATCTTGATTCACTAACTCATTCATCTCAAAAATGTAAACATTAGACTTGCGATTTGCAATAAAAACAATTTTTCCATCCATACTAATGATGCATTTATCCGGTTTAAAAGAAATATCAAAACCTTTATCACTTAATTGGCTAATGCTAAGAAGATTATGATTCAAACCACTTACTAAATAGACATCTTCAATAATGGGTGAGGGTTTCTTACCAATAGAACCGATACCAATGATTTTACCTTTCTCACCACCACCGAAGGAGACATTGCCTCCTTCAATCCTTGATAGGGTTGCAAATAACTCTTTGTTGCCCGTCATATGATGTGAGCAACCACTATCAAGGTACCACATCTCCTTACGTCGTTGCCGTGACGTTCCCTACAAAAGAAGAAGATGAAGGTGTAGTAGCTTTAGGTACCCATGTCTTGGGTCCTTGGTGGTTAGTAGTTTTGGTACCTTTGGGTACCCATATCAAACCATAAAAATCTTCATTGTCTTTAATTCTACAATGAGTAGAAATGTGTCCATGTCTCATACAATAGGTGCATACAAAATTTCTTTTGTATGTACGAATGTTAGAACCATGAAACCTATTTCTACCATGGTGATTGTAGTTGGCATAAGCATGAGTGGGTCTAGTCCTACAACCCTCAATTTCTAGTCTTTCAATCTTTGATCTTAATTGCTTGTTCTCAAAATCCAGATCTCCAAGCAATTCATCTTTTAGAGAAAGAGAGGTTGTTAGTTGTTCTAGCTTAATATCACAAGAGGCATGCAATTTCTTAAAAGAAGAGTATTCTTTAGACATTCTTCTAAATTCAAAGTTCAACTCTTCTAAAGCCATAGCTATGTCACATTGCATATAGAAAGATTCACTTTCGGCCTCGGATATTACCTCATGTTCATTTGCCATGAAACAAACATTTGGGTCATGAAGAGCAAGTTTGGCTCCTTCTTCATCACTATCCGAGTCACTTGGTTCGGATTCTTCCCATCTGGCATACATAGCCTTCTTCTTCTTGTACTTCATGTACTTTTCTTTGAGCTTGGGGCAATCCTTAGCGATGTGACCCGGTTCATTGCACTCAAAATATTTACCTACACGAGAGGAAAACTTGTTGTTAGATCGGGGGTTAAATTTCTTGTTCATTTTTATGAGTCTAGAGATTCTTCTAGAGAGATGAGCCACTTCTCTAGAAAAATCGACTTCACTCTCCGACGACGAAGATGAGTTGTCACTAGCTTCTTTGAGAGCTATGGTCTTCAACTTTGGTGATGGCTCCTCAACTTCTCGTGATGGCACTTCCTCCTTCTCCTTCCCCTTGAGCTTCTTCTCATGCACTTTGAGCTTTCCGATAAGGCCATCAAGAGCTAAAGGAGTGAGGTCATGAGCTTCCTCAATGGCCGTAGCCTTGGGCTCCCATGCCGGAGTTAATGAGCGAAGTATCTTGTAGTTCATCTCTTGAATGGATAATTGCTTATCTAGACCATGTAATTCATTGATGATATTAGTAAAACGGGAAAACATAGCATCAATGGATTCATTTGGAAGCATTTTAAATAGCTCATAATCATGCATAAGTCCACTAATCTTAGATTCCTTAACTTGGGGTGTTCCTTCATGTGTGACACATAATTTTTGCCAAATTTCGTATGCGGTTGCACACGTGGAAACCCTATTGTATTCATTGGGGGAAAGACCACAGATTAAGGCGTTCATGGCCTTAGCATTGAGATTGGCAAGGTGCCTTTCATCATCGAACATGTTCTCGACTTTTGACTTCTCTACATATTTCTTTTCTATGAGCCCTAGGATGTCAAGATCAATGCAACGAAGGTAAATTCTCATCCTAGCCTTCCAATAAGCAAAATTGGTCCCTGTGAAGAGAGGTGGTCTAGTGGTGGATTGTCCTTCCAACATATGCATATTCAAAGAGGCCTTCATTAGATCTTTTCTCTAAGGTGATTAAACCAAAAACTGATATAGAGACCAAGCTCTGATACCAATTGTTGGACCCTAGAGGGGGGGGGGTGATAGGGTCAAGAGGCTCTAATATGCAATATAAATTCAGCACAAGCAAAAACACAAAACAAAAATGCGATAAAAGCAAGAGAGATAGGGTTAGGAGTTCGTTATCCTTGACGCGCGATGTGTTAACGAGGTTCGGCCCTCTGGCCTACGTCCCCGCTCCCCACTCTCGAGGAGAAATCCATTACACACCCGGTTTGGAAGCCGAAACTTCGTCTACACAGCAATCTCCACAGATGTCTCTCACTACACAGTTTGATCTCAACAGATCACACCCTCACAGTAGATCTTACACAAGATCTCACTCACACAGCAGAAGAAAAGATGCAAAAACCTCTCTTTACACAGCCCCTATAGCAAAGAGTAGGTTTACTGAAGCTGGGAAGTGAATCACACTTAAAACAGAGAGAAAACAAGATTTGAAAATTTTTTCTCAGGAAACAGAAAGCCCTCTCTTTTTTTCCAACGTTAGGGCTTGGGAAGAAGAAGCAGTCTGGGGGGGTTTTATAAAAGAGTTTAAATCAATTAAAAACAAAAACCCAATCTTCCTATTTAGGAAGATAATCTACTTTTTAGATTGTTACCTCAGACTGTGCCAAACACTATTAAGTGAAAGCACAACAGTCGAGGCAAACGACCGTTTTAAAAAAAGTCGCGGCTGACCAAAGACACAATCGGTTGACCGAAGGAGATTTCGGTCGACCGAAAAAATGCTTCGGTCGACCGACCGAAAATTTCGGTCGACCGCCAACAACGTTAAAACTTTAGAAATCAAGCAGAGACACCGTCGGTCGACCGGCGCGGTCGACCGATTTGAAAGTTGAGATTTCGGTCGACCGTACCGGTCGACCGATGACCTCTCTGGAAAATAGTAAGGAATGGCGATGAGAGCGGTCGACCGGACCGGTCGACCGCTTTCTGACATTCTGCAGAAAACAGTTTTTAATCAACTTTAAATATTTGTAAAATATTTATTTGACCTCTGAGAAATCTGAAACTTTGTAAAAAGTTTTTAATACTAAAAACAAACTGTTTAGAAAATTTTGCAGATAGGTCCTCATACTTGTGAAAAATAGTATTTTGTGAAAAACGCTTAAAAGCACAAGTTTAAAAACGTGTGTGTGATTCCCAATAGCTTCAAGTAAACTCAGTAACTCTTTGCCTACATTCTAGCACTAGAGAGATAAACAAAAGAAAGCTAATATCCTCATATAGAGAGCAATATACTTGAGCTTTGATATAGCTTGAATCGGATGAAGCTTTTATATGACTTTGTTGTTCTTGAAATAACGTTGCTTCATCTTTTTGGCCTCCTCCTCCTTTGGATATCTTCGTTGTAGCGTATATTCCATCCATCCTCCGTTAATGGCACTAACGAGCTTGATAAAATAACTTACTACATTTACACTCAATAAGCCATTAGTACCGATAATGGTGGTTGTAAGAACATCATCAAAACATAAGGGCTAACAACATTTACGTAATATATCAATTTATTTCAAATCAGCACATCCGCAGTTTTCTACAGAACATATAAATTGAGAATATCTTTCTCTGGACAAACTCTTTTTAAGAATAGTTTTTTGTTTTGGAAATTAGACTCACATAGCTATCATTTGACACTGATTAGGTTCAGTTTGGAGTTCATATAATATTTCTAATTTCCAGTTAAACATTTTATATGTGCAGCAGATTTTCTGCAGAACATATCATCAGTAAATTGTGCAGCAGATTTTCTGCAGAACATATCATCAGTAAATTGAGCATATCTTTTTCTAGGAAAACTATCTTTAGGTATGGTTTTCTGTTTTCTAGGAAAACTATCTTTAGGTATGGTTTTCTGTTTTGAAAACTAGATTCACATATCTTTCAATTGGTATTAGTTTGGTTAAATTTTAATTTCATTTATTATTTCAATCATGCACTCATTGGATTTCATTTGGCAATAGTATATACGTGCAACAGATTTTCAGCAGAACATAACAAGCATGATTATTTGCACAAAAAATCATATGTAAACCTTCAATCATGCACGAAACTTTAAAACGAAGAATAAGACATTTAAATTCAGATAAACAATATTTTAAATTATTTTTAGATCTTAAAATACTTCTGTAAATTCGTGCTTAATCTCTTTAACATAAAAAGACCTAGTCTTTATACATATATACAAAAGATCCAATTTTTATACACAAATTAATTGATTAGGCTCTATAAAACACATTAAAAACTCTTTAAAAACTGGGAGGGGGATTAGTAGAGATGATACTCACCTGGGGTTGTAGGAAAACTTGTTAGAAGCAATGTCGAAGGAGATCTCCACTCCAAAAGTAAAAAAAAAAAATCAACAAAAACCCAACTTGAAAGCCTCCAATCTTCTCCAAGAATTCAAAATAGGGTTTATGGGGTTTTGGTGGCTATTAGGGTCCTTAGATATGATAAAAAAAGGAATTTTCGTGAAAAATATAGGTATTTATAGAGGTAAACCAGAAACAAACCTATTAAACCCGAACCAGGAAACCCAGTTTGACTAGAAAAATAACCTTCTGTATTTTAGCTGTAACTTTCTCATCCGATCTCGGAATAAGGTGATCTAAGACTTGTTGGAAAGCTGTTGAAGAGACCTACAACTTTGGTCTTTTACAATTTTCCAAATTCTAAATTCATAGGTGTGCAAAAGATAAAACGCATAACTGATCATTATTCCCAGATTTTCATTCTTTTGGCCTTTGTGCATATTTTGTGCATTTACACTCATATTTTCATAAATATACATTGAATTGATCTCAAATCAATTCTTATCATATCCAAACATCAAAATATATTTATTTTCACCATATAACATATTTATCATTATTTATCATAAAATATTTAAATTTACGGGGTTTTACATTCTTCCCCCCTTAAAAGAATTTCGTCCCCGAAATTCCACAATCGCATATCAAAGCTTAAAAATTGGGAAAACACAATAAGAATGTGTAATTCATATTAAGAATTTCTTTTGCACCCCTCTCATAGTATTAGCACAATGATATTTAAAGTTAACAACCTAGAATGCAAACATTCTCCCCTAAATCCCTAATTAAACAAAATTGGTACGTCGAGCGAAATAATCCAAAGAAGGGAACCCTCATGTATATACCATATGTTTCAAATGATTAAGGATCAGGTGACAATATCTCCATTCTAGTGTTAAAGATAAATATAAATGTGTCTAAACAACATAGATAAAGACTACTATCAAAGCATATAAGCATAAGAATTTATCAACATCATGCATGTCCAAACAAGTGTGGGTAGTCACGACGAACATCCTCCTCGCGCCCCCAAGAAATATCTTCGGCTCCTTGCTGGTTCCATTGAACTTTCATTAATGGAATGACTTTATTCCTAAGCTTTTTATTCTCTCTAACAAGTATGCATACTGAAATCTCTACGATAGTCAAGTCATCCTGAATCTCAATCTATGGTGAATAAATCACTCTCTGTTGCTCATCATCCCGTAGATGCTTCTTAAGCATCGAAACATGAAAGATATCATGTACACTCGACATCGATACTGGAAGATCTAACCTGTAAGAAACAGCTCCAATGTGCTCGATGATCCTGAAAGGACTAACATATCCCGGGGCAAGCTTCCCCCGTCTACAAAATCGCTGAACGCCCTTCATCGGTGATACTTTCAACATAACTGAGTCTCCGACCTGGAACTCTAAAGGTCATCTCCTCTGATTTGCATAGCTCTTTTGCCAACTCTGCGCCGTAAGAATGCGCTCTCGAATCAATGCCACCTTCTCTATGGTCTGTCTAACTAACTCTAGACCAATCAATAAACTATCCTCTGACTCTGCCCAACATATAGGCGATCTGCAAGGTCTCTCGTACGAAGCTTCATACGGTGCCATCCCGATAGAAACTTAATAACTATTATTATATAAAAATTCAATCAATGGGATATGATCCTCCTAGCTACCTTGAAAATCTATAATGCACGCTCTCAGCATGTCCTCTAAGATCTGATTCACCCTCTCGGTCTGACCATCTGTCTGGGGTGAAAAACATTGCTAAATGACAATTGACTGTCAAAAGCATCCTGGAAACTCCCCCAAAAATAAGATGTGAAGCCTGAGTCCTGATCTGATACAATCGTCTCTGAAACTCCATGCAATCTAATAATCTCCCGAATGAAAATCCTCGCATACATATCTGCCGTATAAGTCGTTCTCACTGGTAAGAAATGTGTAGACTTAGTCAATCTGTCCACTATAACCCAAATAGAATCATTTCCTTTCTTTGACTTAGGCAGCCCCACTATGAAATCCATGGAAATATTTGCCCACTTCCACTCAGGAATGTGTAAAAGCTGTAGGGTTCCTGCATGTCTCTGATGTTCTACCTTAATTTGTTGGCAGGTATAACACTTAGCCACATAATCTGCAATCCCTCTGCACATACCACTCCACCAAAAATTCCTCTTCAGATCCTTGTACATTTTCCTTATGCATGGATGTATTGTATATCTGTTACGATGCGCCTAAACTGTCGAGAAATAAGCCATACCCTCCGGGTATGTATCAAAAGACCTCGTAATCCTGCTAATGATGTGTCCACGTAAATGACAAATGTCGTATCATTGTTTAGAATAGTCAAAATTGTTATTGTAGTCTATCTAGCCTTAATAGTCTTAAAGGCTTCCTGGCACCCCATGCCCAAAGCAAACTATACACCCTTCTTTGTAAGGTGTGTAAGTGGTATCACAATCTTCAAAAAGTCCTGAATGAACTTTCTCTCATACCATACTAAAACTACGAACCCCTATAATGGTTCTTAGTGGCTCCCAATCTAGTACAACCTCAACAATGGCTGGATCCACTGTTATGCCCCACCTGCTGATGACATGTCCTAAAAATTTGATCTCTTGTACTCAAAACTCGTATTTGCTGAACTTAGTGTATCACTGATGCCTCTAATCTCGACTGTCCGCTATTCCCGCAATGCCAATAGAGGATGCCGCTCGCGCTCTGACTCCGATCTCAAAAATATAATGATGTCGTCAATAAAATGACTACGAACTGGTCCTAACATGGATGAAAAACCCGGTTCATCAAATCCATGAATACCGCGGGTGCATTGATCAGCCCAAATGGCATGACAAGAACTCAAAAGAACCATATCGAGTCAGAAAATGTGGTTTTGGAAACATCCATTTACCGCAATCGCAACTGGAAATAACTAGAATGAAGATCAGTCTTCGAGAAATGCTGCACTCCCTGCAACTAGTCAAACAAGTCATAAATCCTCGATAGTGGATTCGTGATCCGGAAAATGACCTTGTTCAACTCACGATAATCTATACATAATTACATGCTACTGTCCTTCTTCTCCACGAAGAAGACCTGTGCTCCCATGAAAATGACTCTGACAAATAAAACCCTGAGTTAACAACTCATCTACCTAAGTCTGTAGCTCCCACCTCTCAGCGGGTGCAATAAGATATGATAGGGTTCTCGGAAAATCGGTATGGTGCCTGCTACAACTCGATGCAGGGAAACAACCTCTCTTATTGGAGAAAACATAGGTATGTCCTGAAAGACATCCTGATATACTAAGACAACTCCGATCTCGCTCAAAACTACACCCCGATCCTGTATCATCACCTCTTTGATGTATGCTAGAAATGACTCCGTATTCTGGTTACCCTATGAGGTTGCTACTATCTATACAATCCCAACGAATGCTCACAAACGTACTGTTTTAGCAAAACAGTCGATACTGATATTGTCGGATGATAACCATTTCATACTAAAAATGACGTCGAAGTTCGACATCCACAACACGACCATGACAAATATGAACTCAAACTCATCTATACTGATGACACATCTTCTACATATACTCTCTAATAGGGACACCTCCCCTAAAAGAGTAGAAACTGATAATGGTATCATGATAGATAAAAGCAATGCGAAGCTTCTGAATCAACAAGATTCGAGCTGGATAAGAATTTACTATGAAAACTCTGCTCGCACTATGATCACATGGCGTGACTACATAAACTATGCTGGTGGTTGTCGCCTACTACGCTGCTGGCGGTGAAACACATGGGTCCATCTGGCACTGATGAATACTCTGAATAGCGCAATTCTGGCCTATAGGCCCCTAAATCCTCGGAATAACCGGTAGCACATCTATCCTTCGATGCTGGCCGTAACTGCTATCCTAAGATTATTGACCCTGATCTCTATCATGCTAGTCTCCTGCTGGTGTGCTACGATAATTCTTCGCTCTATGTCCGATCTTGTTATAATTGTATCATGTGTCCCGAATCATGCGCTGCTACGGTGTTATCAAATCATGTTTGCTATCTTCTTGTAATGTCTTTATTAATGATAGTAAAAATCCTTACCCCGCTGTTGGGGTCCTCTAGATCCCATAATAGGCCTCTTGTCCTTGACATTGCCATCATGCTAGTCTTGATTTCGTAATTAACTATAGGCATATCTCACTATTTTAAGCAAACTAGCTCTAACTGCTTGTCGAAAAAGTAAACAAAATTTTCCCAAATAAGTGATATTCACTGTCTCGATGAAAATCTAAAATCATAGCTATTCTTTACTGCTATTCTCCAGTGATATCCTCTGTGCTGAATATATTTAACCTCTGGTTTGATACTGAGTCTACGTTAAGGAATTTTCACATATTTCTTTTTATTTATAAGCTGCATATGAATCCAATGTGCTCTGAACTATGGTGTTCTTAGTGTTCTACATCTTTCTTATTCTTACAGAGCCAAGCCTCCTGCTCTGTATCTCTATCAATAAATGGTTGTGATAATATAATCATTAGTATTACCTCTTTAATTGGCACAGTTAGTACAACGGGTGGTGGAACTCCAGAAAATATAATGTGGCTCGCGACTCCCTCCTCGAGTGTTGCTAGTCTCTGTTTCTGCAAACGGTGCCATAAAGTCGATCAAATACTGTGGAGCCTGCTGCGGCTCGGACTCTGCTTGCCCAGCTCTCCGGGCATGAGTTTTATCTCGACTACATCCTCGTTCCAACATTTATAATATCGAGAGGAGAGCTTATGATCATAGTAAGTGAGATCACAAACATATATACATATATATAACGTAACACAATACGTATTCATAACATAAAGTATTCACGCAAATACTTTAAATCAACATAAAATAATTGTCATAATTTTTTTTTTGAAATTTTAAGATATACGCACATATCATCCTCACTCATTCTAGGAATTCCTAACGGACTCTATACGTGAATCCTAGAAAACTCTATCCTAGCTCCACAATTTGACACATGAATGATCCTAAGGATGTTGGAACTAGAACTCTGATACCAACTGTGACGCCTCAGGGTTCACACAAGGCTGCAGTCCTAGGTGAAACCCGGATTGTCAAACCTGCCAAGAACCAACTGTTCGCAGGAAAAATTGTCTTCTTCATTGATTCCATCGATTACAAAGATCCGGTCTTTTCATAAGATCCGGTTACAACGAGATCAAAAAAGAAAATAAAAATTACAACTTTCCTTGAACGAATCATGAGCTCCTGTTTTGCGGTCACTCGCTTTTGTGGGTTCTTCGCCTGCGCCGGTGTTAATCCGTGGACCACCGCGCGATCTAGATCTGGTCGGATCTACACGGTATAACGGGTGTTATCTCACGAAGGAAATAACAGCCGGGGGGTACTATTTCACAAAGGAAATAGTAGCCTTCTCGGGATCAAAGGCCAAGCTTTGATCCGGAGGCGGGGGGTACTATTTCACAAAGGAAATAGTAGCCTTCTCGGGATCAAAGGCCAAGCTTTGATCCGGAGGGTAATCGTGTAGATCTCAGATCCGATCCCTCTCGAACTCCTGCCTTATTTGACATGGACAATTGTCGAGCACCGGATCTGAAAGAGCAAGTCTTCAAAGCTTCAAATCTCCAAGGTTCAGATCTCAATTCAGCAGAGCTTCACCGTCAAAAAGTTCCAACACTTCACAAATGAGCCCCCCTGAGCCTATTTATAGGCACTCAAACCTGTGCCTTGGCACAAGTGACCGGCCACCATGGGGTGGCTCGGCCACCCCATGGGGTGGCTCGGCCTCCGAGCCACCCTAGGGTGGCTCGGTGGCCGCCGAGCCACGGTGGCTCGACTTTGGCCGAGCCACCACTAGGTGGCTCGGCTCACCGAGCCGCCTAGATGGCTTAGTGCCGAGCTCTTTCCCCGGGTTTTTCGCCGTGTCGTCGTTGTCCGGTTTTATGGTTTCATGGTTTATCCAAGTTTTATTGTTGATCTGGACTCTGATTTGGAAGTCTGGATCCTGATTTGGCAGTAAATCCGCCTCGTCGTTTGAGTTCGAATCCGTTCTTTGGTTGGATGACTCGTTGACTCCCTGAACCATTGGCTTGATTCCGCACGCGAATAGATGCATTCCGTTGCTTGCGTGCGATTCGTTAACCTCGTCGCCTCGTTAATCTGCTTCGTTGCGTGTCACTTGGCTTTGGCGTTGTGGACAGACGCTTGTGTTTATATACGCCACCCGATGGTTCGTTGGTTTGTCGAATCACCGTGCCGAGCTGTGTTCAGGGACCTATAGGCAGTTTTATACGCCTACACCAACCACCATGCTATGACAAGTTTCACCATCATAATCACTATCTCTCTAGTGGAAACAATAAATAGGTGAAGGTACAGATAGGTAAAAATAAAAATGGAACAACATTGGATAAACACAGAAGAAGCATAAGAATATCAATAATGAGCCCAACTGGAATAAAATAGACATATCTCTGAGTCTGAACTAAATCTCAAATACAATGAGTCACATAAACAAAGTCTCATAATAGGTCTTAACTCTAAGAAACAAAATACTAATCTAGATTCTAAAAATAATCAACTACATGTGGAGTTCTACAATAACTACAAAATATGATAAGTAACTAAATGGACAACTAAGAAGTCCCATCAACCTGCGACTCTCCGTGCGCCAAACTCGCTGCCTGAAAGGGGGAAAAATAACGAGCGTCAAAGCGCTAGCGAGATCATCACTACCTCTCCCTAAGGGAAGGGGTAGGAGTATATAAGAAAATAGAGTCAGTACATATATATATCAAATCATTCATATAACTCTCTATGAATAAAAACAAATAATCAATGATAAATACTCCAATCTCCAACATAAAAAATAATCATCTCATCTCGAATTACGTCCGAGTGACCTGCTCTAATATAAGAGGATACCAACTAAGCTAAAATAAAGATATCTGCCGTCCATAACGAGTATATCAAATTTTCAAAGGAAATAACCTACTCGCGGGCAATCTATCTAGGAAGTAAAACTTACAACTGATCAATTATCTATGTGTGCATCATCTTGTACTATAGAGATACTTTTGTAATGCTCGTTACTCAATCGCTCTGCGGCAATAGGTTTATTATTTTCCTATTCTGGATACATATAATAACGATACTGTTGTAATACTCTTACTCAATCGTTCTGCGATAATATGGTTTATTATTTTCCTATTCTGGATATATGTAATAACGATGCATTTCATTTTTCCTTTTTCTCACAAAAAGAGTGTTATCGATTGATCCTTTTGAAAATACATTTTCAATAAGAAAACTAGAGAGGCGAGCATACCAAGCTCTAGGAGCTTGTTTCAACCCATATAAAGCTTTTTGTACCCGGTAAACATGATTAGGAAAAGCATGATCTATAAAACCGGGAGGTTGCTCAACATACACTTACTCCTCTATAAAACCATTTAAGAAGGCACTTTTAACATCCATTTGAAATAGTTTGAAAATTTTAAAGCTAGAAAATGCCAAAAACATCCTAATAGATTCTAACCTTGCAACCGGTGTAAAGGTTTCATCATAGTCTATGCCCTCCTCTTGATTGTATCCTTGGGCAACCAAACGAGCTTTATTTCTAGTATCAATGCCATGTTCATCAAGTTTGTTTCTAAAAACACATTTAGTACCAATAACACTAGCATTGTTAGGTCTAGGAACTAACTTCCAAACTTCATTTCTTTGAAAATTGTTAAATTCTTCATGCATAGCCAAAACCCAAAATTCATCATATAAAGCATCATTAACCTTTTAGGTTCTAGTTAAGATAGAAATGCAACATTACCACACTCACTCAATGCTTTTGAGAGAGTAATAACTCCTTTTGAAGGGCTTCTAATAATTTGTTCCTTTGGATGATTTGATATGAATTTCCAAGCTTTAGGAGGTTCAATTTGTTCATTGTCATTTGAGCTATCCATGTCCTTTTGAGCTTCTATAGAGGGAGTATCATTGATTTGCAATAGGTCCAATCCTCCCTCAACATCATCATCATCATCTTTCCTAGGTAGAAAAACTTGAGAACCAACATTAGTTTCATCAAAAGTAACGTTTATAGATTCTTCAACAACGAGACTTCGTTTATTGAAGACCCTATAAGCCTTACTTCGCGGTGCATAGCCCAAGAAAATACCAACATCAATCTTGGAGTCAAATTTATCATGGTGATCTTTTGTATTTAAAATAAAACATTTACAACCAAAGATACGAAAATAACCAATAAAAGGAGTTTTTCCATAAAAAAGTTCATATGGATTTTTCTTAAGCTTTGGTCTAATCAAAACACGATTTAAAACATGGCAAGCCGTATTGACAGCTTCCGCCCAAAAATATTTTGGCAAATCAAATGAATTAAGCATAGTGCGTGCCATCTCTTGTATGGTACGATTTTTCCGTTCAACAACACCATTTTTTTGTGGTGTTCTAGGAGCGAAAAACATATGAGTTATATCATAATGAGCACAAAAATCATAGAAGAATTCATTTTGAAATTCACCACCATGATCACTTCTTATTTTAACAACTTTCAAATCTTTTTCATTTTCAATTCTTTTAACATGATTAGCAAATTCTTCAAAATAATCATTTTTCTTAGCAAGAAATATTGTCCATGTAAAACGAGAAAAATCATCAATAATCACAAAAACATAGTGTTTGCCTCCAAGAGAGGTAACACACATAGGACCAAACAAATCAAGATGAAGTAATTGCAAGGGTTTAGAAGTTGATACCTCATTGATGGATTTGAAAGAGGATTTTGTTTGTTTACCTTTAACACAATCCTCACATGTGGTATCTTTGATGAAGTGCAAGCTAGGTAATCCTCTCACAAGATTTCCCTTAGACAATTTTGATATTAACTCCATATTTGCATGTCCAAGTCTTTTGTGCCAAATCCAAGGATTTTCATCAATTGCCGTAAGACACTTCACATCTTGATTTACTAATTCATTCATCTAAAAAATGTATACATTAGATTTGCGATTAGCAATGAAAACAAATTTTCCATTCATACTAATGATGCATTTATCCGTTTTAAATGAAATATCAAACCCTTTATCACTTAATTGGTTAATGCTAAGAAGATTATGATTCAAACCATTTACTAAATAAACATCTTCTATAATGGGTGAGGGTTTTTTACAAATAGAACCGATACCAATGATTTTACCTTTCCCACCACCACCGAAGGAGACACTACCTCCTTCAATTCTTGATAGGGTTGCAAATAACTCTTTGTTGCCCGTCATATGATGTGAGCAAGCACTATCAAGGTACCACATCTCCTTACGTCGTTGCCGTGACGTTCCTTACAAAAGAAGAAGATGAAGTTGTAGTAGCTTTAGGTACCCATGTCTTGGGTCCTTGGTGGTTAGTAGTCTTGGTACCTTTGGGTACCCATATCAATCTATAAAAATCTTGGTTGTCTTTAATTCTACAATGAGTAGAAATGTGTCCATGTCTCATACAATAAGTGCATACAAAATTTCTTTTGTATGTACGAATGTTAGAACCATGAAACATATTTCTATCATAGTGATTGTAGTTAGCATAAGCATGAGTGGGTCTAGTTCTATAACTCTCAATTTCTAATCTTTCGATTTTTGATCTTAATTGCTTATTCTCGAAATCGAGATCTCCTAGCAATTCATCTTTTAGAGTAAGAGAAGTTGTTAATTGCTCTAGCTTGATATCACAAGAAGCATGCAACTTTTTGAACGAAGAGTATTCTTTAGACATTCTTTTAAATTCAAAGTTCAACTCTTCTAAAGGCATAGCTATGTCACATTGCATATAGAAAGATTCACTTTCGGCCTCAGATATTACCTCATGTTCATTTGCCATGAAACAAACATTTGGGTCATGAAGAGCAAGTTTGGCTCCTTCTTCATCACTATCCGAATCACTTGGTTCAGATTCTTCCCATCCGGCATACATAGCCTTCTTCTTCTTGTACTTCATGTACTTTTCCTTGAGCTTGGGGCAATCCTTAGCGATGTGACCCAGTTCATTGCACTCAAAACATTTACCTACACGAGAGGAAAACTTGTTGTTAGATCGAGGGTTAAACTTCTTGTTCTTTTTTATGAGTCTAGAGATTCTTCTAGAGAGATGAGCCACTTCTCTAGAAAAACCGACTTCACTATCCGATGATGAAGATGAGTTGTCACTAGCTCCTTTGAGAGCTATGGTCTTCAACTTTGGTGACGGCTCCTCAACTTCATGTGATGGCACTTCCTCCTTCTCCTTCCCCTTGAGCTTCTTCTCATGCACTTTGAGCTTTCCGATGAGGCTATCAAGAGATAAGGTATTGAGGTCATGAGCTTCCTCAATGGCCGTAGCTTTAGGCTCCCATGCCGGAGTTAAGGAGAGAAGTATCTTGTAGTTCATCTCTTGAATGTATAATTGCTTATCTAGACCATGTAATTCATTGATGATATTAGTAAAACGGGAAAACATAGCATCAATGGATTCATTAGGAAGCATTTTAAATAGCTCATAACCATGCATAAGCCCACTAATCTTAGATTCCTTAACTTGGGGGATTCCTTCATGTGTGATACATAACTTTACCCAAATTTCGTATGCGGTTGCACACGTGGAAACTCTATTGTATTCATTGGGGGAAAGACCACAAATTAAGGCGTTCATGGCCTTAGCATTGAGATCGGCTAGGTACCTTTCGTCATCGGTCATGTTCCCGACTTTGGACTTTGTTTGGTGGAAAATTTTGTAATAAGAAAAACAAAGGAAAATTGATTTGTATTCCTTTAATCTCAGTTACAATTGGATTTTCTGATTACAAAAGAGAAGAGAATGATCTGGATTCTCCCCTTTGTTTAAATCTGGGTTCTTCATGGTGGCGATGAGATGCCTCCCTTGAATGCTCACGTCGAGTTTGCTTCTCGTTGACGATCTGACGTCTTGATTCACTGGAACATGGTCTTCTCCTCACGATTTGACGTTGTGGAGAACTCTGAATGAGTTTGAAACTCTATGAAAGAGTTAATTTAACCAAAATCGGTCTATAAGCCAAGGATGAAGAAAGATCCTGTTGCCAAATATTGCTGAGGGATGACGTCAATCTCCTCAAAAGCCTATCCAAGGATCTCTCCTGTTGTTGCCAAGAAGTTCCAATAGACCGAACCCGAACTGAATTAATTTTCAGTTATTTATAGGGGATTAAGGGGTGTAACCACCTCCTTAATTCGCTCCTATATGAGGGGTGTAGTTACCTCATTAATCGGTTGTAACAACCCACTAAAACCACTCCCCAGATCGTGGGTGATCAGCGGTCTTTTCGTAACCGTATGGGTTGTGTTTGAATGAGTCAAGAGCTTAACCTGCGTTCTGGCATGGATTCTGTGTTTGAACGCAGTATTTGGAAGTGCGTTCTGCAGCGTTGTGAAGTTGCGTTGTGCAGCGATTTGGAGCTGCATTCTGCGGCTGGTTGTTGAAGCTGCGTTCAGTGGCTGATTGGTGAAGCTGCGTTCAGCGGCTGATTGGAGCTGCGTTTGGCAGCGATTGGAGCTGCGTTTTAGCTGTTCTTGGCAGCGATTGGAGCTGCGTTTTGGCTGCGTTCGTGGCTATGAACATGGTGCGTCTTGATGCTGGTACGCGAGGAGGACTCCCACGTCTTGGTTTGAAGAGACCGTCGATTTGTAGTCTCTTTCTATCGAAGTTTTGCAAAGATCGTCATTTTGTAATCTTTACTTTAGCTGCAAGAGTCGTCAGATTGTAACTCTCGATGTTGATTATGAAGGCTGTTAAACTAGAGCTCTCATCGGTTGTCGTGAAGGTCGTCTGATTGTAACCTTCAGCGATCTACGTGAAAGTCTTCAAATTATAGCCTTCTGGAAGTCGTCAGATTGTAACTTCCATCATCGGTGTTTCAATGGCGATCAACTATCTATTGTGATTTTTTTACAGCCTACAGAACACCCTCCAAAGTTTTCCAAAGTTCGCGGTTGACTAGGACGAATGTTTGGAATACTTTGGATTTCAACTCTGATCTTGGAGCTGTTGATTCCTTGTGGTAAAGGATTTGTTCTCTGCACTTGCTTCGAAAGCATCATGGTTGAAGGGATTTGCCACGTAGGATCTGTGTGAAGGTATGCGCCATAATCCTGCTTCTGGAATGTGGGGGTGGACCCTGCATTTTGAATTTGGAACACGGGTGTGACCTCGGCGTTCGGTTTTTGCATCGTAGGTCTGACCTCAACATTTTGACTTAAGACATGGAAGTGGCTTCCGTGCATTTTTAACTAAGTCTTTGAGACTTATCTTTGGCTTATCTGTTTTAAGTCTCGGCTCACATCCATTAAGCTGATGGACCTGCAAACGTGCATAGGATTTTTGGCAAACCCTCAGCCATCAACGGATTTGATAAGCCTTTACCGACTACCGTTTGAGTCGGGCTAGCATGTGGATTGTCTAAGTCCATTCCACATGTAACGTTGTGCTAAGAGAATGAACCCTCTTAGACTTGATGCTATGATTTTGAATACATAGACTTTGTCATTTTCACGGGAAACGACTAACTGGCAACGCGTGTTAGGCGTAGGCTTATCTCTAATTAGGGATCGAGATAAAGTCCCCCATGCGTGTGAGGCATGGATTTTGATGCCCTTTTCATGGTAAAAGACTAACCGGTAACGTGTATTAGGCATAGACTTATCTCTAATTAGGGATCAAGATAAAATCCCCCATGCGTGTAAGGCATGGATTTCGGTGTTATTAATAACAACCTGCCACGATGTTGAATGCGTGGACTTTATCGTTATTTCTTCCTGTTTGTCGAAATTAACGTCATCGAGCTGTATTGTGGGACCTATAGGCAATTTTATACGCCTACAGGCATGAATTTTCACTTAGAGTAAAATTTAGAAATTTTCTTTATTATCACTAGGATAATTCCAGAAAATATTTAATCCGTTGGGGTTTTATAATGACAACTTGCTATTCTTGTTGAAAAATGATTAACAAGTTCATTGGGGGGTTTGACTGTTAGAGGTGTGATGTTAACCTAACAGTATTTTTATGGACCTATCGCTCCGTTGATGAGTGTCGATAAGTGGAAAGTGTTGCGATCGGAGCAACTTTGAGGACCTATCGCTCTATTGACGAGAGTCGATAAGTTGATTTTGTCAGAGGTGTTTGATATTAACGTGACAAGAGAATGTTGCGATCGGAGCAACTTTGAGGACTTATCGCTCTATTGGGGAGAGTCGATAAGTTAATTGTCAGAGGTTTGGTGTTAACATGACGGGAATTTGTTGCGATCGGAGCAACTTTGTGGACTTATCATCCTATTGAAGAGGATTAATAAGTTGATTTTGTCAGAGGTGTTTGATATTAACGTGACAAAAGAATGTGTTGCGATTGGAGCAACTTTGTGGACTTATCATCCTATTGATGAGGATTGATAAGTGGGTTTTGTTAGAGGTTTAGTGTTAACGTGACAGAATTTGCGTTGCGATTGGAGCAACTTTGTGGACTTATCATCCTATTGACGAGGATTGATAAGTGGGTTTTGTCAGAGGTTTAGTGTTAACGTGACAGGATTTGTGTTGCGATTGGAGCAACTTTGTGGATTTATCATCCTATTGACGAGGATTGATAAGTGGGTTTTGTCAGAGGTTTAGTGTTAACGTGACAGGATTTGTGTTACGATTGGAGCAACTTTGTGGACTTATCATCCTATTGACGAGGATTGATAAGTGGGTTTTGTCAGAGGTTTAGTGTTAACGTGATAGGATTTGTGTACTTGTAATTTGAACAAGATTTTGGGGACTAGCGTCTCGCTAGGAAGAATTGCTAAATGAGTTTATCATCAGAAGCGATGAATTTTGATACTAAGATTTTAAAGACTTAGTGTCTTGCTGGGGAAGATTGCGATTTGAGTAATTTTGAGGACTTATCATCCTATTGACAAGGATTGATAAGTTGATTGTCAGAGGTGTATTGTTAACGTGACAAGTTAGGAGTGATGCAAACTGAATTCATACTCCGTGAGGGTGATAATCGTCAGAAGTGTAATGTTAACTTGACGATGTGAAAGATTTATTACTCTTAATCTAATAGATTCTAAGTAACCAACCCCTAGTCTTGATTAAGACTTAGCAGGGGAATAAAAAGAGGTAGACAAGGCACATCATCTAGTGGAGCACTATCCATGAAGTCGGAATAGAGACACATCACCTGGTAGGCCATTATATGATGAGTTTGACTATCAGGGGTAACTGTTAACGTGATAGTTTTGTGGACCCATCATCCTACTTGAAGAGGATTAACAAAAGAATTTGGAGGAAACAGACTATCAGAGGTGACGGTTAACGTGATAATTTTGGTGGACCCGTCATCCTACTTGAAGAGGATTAACAGAAGAATTTGGAGGAAACAAACTATCAGAGGTGACGGTTAACGTGATAATTTTGGTGGACCCGCCATCCTACTTGAAGAGGATTGGTCGGGGAATTTGGAGAAACTAGACTATCAGAGGTAACTGTTAACGTGATAGTTTTGATGGATTTTGTGGTTGACAGAGGTATTCTGTTGAACATGACAACTCAGAAAATTTATTATTCATAATCTAAAGAACTACAAATAAACCAACCCCCAGTTTTGAACAAGTGCAGGGGAAAAAGGAGTAGACAGGGCGCATCGCCTAGTGGGCCACTATCTAACGAAATTGACCTATCAGAGGAAATTGTTAACGTGATAGTTGTTGGACCTGCCATCCTACTGAAGAGGATTAGCTTCAGCGGCCGTAGTATCTTCTTTTTCTGACTGAAAAGATTGGGCTTGGTCTGATTGCTCAAGTTGATCATGCGTACTTTGTTCTTCAGCTTTGATTCTGGCAATAATCTTTTGAGCCTGTTCACCTTGAGAAATTAGTTGTCTTCAGGAACGGCATTCTGTAACCCTCATTTGTGCTAGAAGGTCGGTTTGCAAGTTGTGTTGACAGGTCTCCACTAAGGTAGACTGTGTCATACCTGTCGGGCATTTAAGAGCCATGTTTTGAAACCTCTTGACGAAGGCTTTGACAGACTCCCTCTTCTTCTGTTTAGTGGCGAGAAGGGTATGGATGAAGACTTCTGTATCCTCTTCAAAGAATCTTAACAGGAAGAGACTCTCTAGATCTGCCCACTTTTGGATACATTGAGCAGGCAGTTTCCTGAACCATTCAAAGGCAACTCCCTTGAGGGTGCCTGTTCGCGGTGAAATTGCCTTCATTGAATTCATTGTCATCTCAAGTAATTGATTTTTTTGGTTACAAAAGATCCGGTCTTTTTTAGATCCGGTTACAACGAAATCAAAGAAAATAAAAAAGATTACAACTTTCTCCTTTAGAACAAATCGCGAGCTCCTGTTTTGCGGTCGCTCGTTTGTGTGGGTTTTTTGCCGACGCCGGGGTTAATCCGTGGACCACCGCACGATCTAGATCCGGTCGGATCTACACGATTCGACGGGTATTATTTTGCGAAGGAAATAACAGCCGGGGGATAATCGCCCTTAATTCTCGGGATCAAAGGCCAAGCTTTGATCCGGAGTGTGATCTCGTGTAGATCTCAGATCTGATCTTTACCTCTCTCGAACTCCTGCCTTTTGTGATGTGGACGCTCGCCGAGAGTCAGATCTGAATCTTCAAGTCCTCAAGTCTTCAAAACTCCAAGCTCGATCTTCAATTCGGCAGAGTTTTGGCTCTCAAAGTTCCAACCCTGAAAATGAACCACCCTTGGCCTATTTATAGGCACCCAGATCTATGCCTAGGCACAGATCTGGGCTGAGGTGGCTCGGCCACCCTGGGGTGCCTCGGCCACCCTGGGGTGGCTCGGCCACCCTGAGGTGGCTCGGTTTCGGCCGGTGTCGGCCACCTATGGGTGGCTCGGCTTTGGCCGAGCCCCCTAGGTGTTGGGTTTTCCGTCGTTTTGCGCCTTTCGGTCTTGTCCGTGATTCGGTAGTGCAATTGATTGACTTGTTGACCTGATTTGGCAGTAAATCTGGATCCTGATTAGGCAGTAAATCCGCTTCTGAGTTCGAGTCCGAAATTGATCTTGATTCGATCGTGATTCGTCCGAGTTTCCCCTTGGTTGGATGACTCGTTGAGTGTTTGAACACTTGGCTTGATCCCGCATGCGAATGGATGTATTCCGTTGCTTGCGTGCGATTCGTCAACCTCGTCGCCTCGTTGGTTCGTCGGTTTGTGCCGAGCTGTGCTAAGGGACCTATAAGCAATTTTATATGCCTACAGATACCCCCTCCAAAGTATTTCAGCCTCGTTCTTTTATAGAAGAGTCTGTAATACTTTGGATATGATTGTCCCAACCTTCAGTTGGTGTAACGGGACCTTGGAATGGCTTCTGTTCTTGATTCCTTCAATCCTTCAGGCTATTTGGTGCTTTGTCGAATATCTGAAAGGGTTTCGGTGCTGCATTTATTGTCTGACCATTGTTGGAATTTTAAACTTGAAGTCGTTTCCTGATTTTCTAATCTTTAGCTGAACATCGATTGTTGACGTTGAGCCTTTATTTGCGACGCGTTGTCCGGCGTGGTGTTGTTGAGTTATCCTTATGAATATTTTCAGAAAAATATCCTCCAGGAACTTCTCAACAAACAAATAGGGAATAGTTTATACTCGTATACCTTATTGGAGTAATTTCTGTGCCCAAATGAACTGAACCGGCTTGATAATGAGCCAAAAAAGGTAGTAATTAGGCTCAAAAAATCTTCTGATCTTTCCGAACATGTGGGAGAGGCAAGAATAAACCAAGGACTGAACCCTCGGTCGATTTGAAGTTGTTTCGATGCTCGATTCAGCTTCAATGCTTGGTTCAACATTATAAAAAGGGGTTTTTTCTCCTCATTAGGGCCGGCCCCCCTCTCTCCCCTCTTTTTTGATTTCTCTTCCCTCGAGCATCCGTTCTCCCTCAAAACTTCATAGTTGCATTAGATCTTTGACTGAGAAATCCCTCAAAACTTCCATATTTAGAATTTCTCTCAGGCCCCTCGAGCGCGTGGTCCGAGCCTCTTTCAAGATCTGATTTTTATTGGATCCACGAGCTTTTCCTCAGGTAAATCCTCAACCATTTTAGCATATTTTATGCTTAATTCAATTTATGAACTTGTGGGGTCGCATGCGAGGGTTAGGATTAAGATTTGGCGCCTCGAGCTCACCTTTCAGGGGGGAGAATTGCAAAAAAGAGGAACTTTTTTTAGATCTAATTCCTTAATTTATTTTACAGGTCTCGATGTCTCGTATTGCGAGGGGTCAATCCTCTACCGCGTCGGCTGATGGCGCGCCTCCCTCTTATGCTGGTGAGCTATTTTTGGAAATTTACAAATTAGTCCATTTTTTCTTGGAAATTTGCAAATTGGTCCTTTTCACCCCCATTTTGTTCTCCTTGGTGAGGCAATCGGGAAGAGCCTTGATTCTCCTTGGTGAGGATCAACGCTTTAAAGATATGTTTTGTTTGGTCAAAACCATATCTCAAAATCAATAAAGTGGGCGTTTTGACGCTGCATTGTGCCTTATAAGGCAGGGATATATAGTCGATATACCCTATCTTATAAGTGCATAATGTGGCCAAATCGTCTCACCCTTTATAAGGCAGTGACTCTATCTTACCCATTCGTAGGATGAGTTCAACTTCCTTTTATGATTGAGACTAACAACTGTTTAAATTTTTGCTTCCAGTGGAATATCCTTCTGGGGCGTTCTCATCTCACGCAGTGTACGGGCGGTCGTGGCGAGTATTATTCGACTTCCGACGATTTTCCCCTATCCCAGTCACTCCTCGGTTTGCTTCGGGCACGTCGACAGAGGTTGCCCAAGTGGTGAAGGAAGGTGGATATCGAGCTCTTCGCCAGTTAATTACAGATGCGCCCCTCGTGAAGGATGCCAGTTCGATTCAGCCTCTCAAGAAGATCGACTTTTTATTTGGTGATTCTGCCAGAGATCCGGATGCCGTGTTTATTGATGCTGAGCAGTGGCTTCATAAGACTGGCAGTGGTTTCATATATTTGCCGAAGATTCCTCGGCATCGTTCGTTGACTGAGCTCCGGCGTCAGGCTGTGTCACGGGAGATGTCGTGGCGCTTGACGGAGGAGCATGAGAGCGTTCACTACGGATACATCACTCATCAGGCAGCTCCTTGTTCGAGCAGGAGTTACATCACTGGATTGCATCCTGGAGTATTGGGGATAGATGCACCGCCACGTAACGAGCTTCTTGCCGCTGCTTCTACTTTGAAGAATCGCCTCGCTGCTTTAGAACAGGAGATGCCTGCGACACGCCACAGGTTTTATGGTTGGGTCCATTCTTTGGACAAGCTTTGGTGGACTCGCATGACGAAGTACGTCTTGAGCCGATGGAGCGAGGAGTTGCACGCTTGTGGTCTGTATGCAGCCGTTCGTGCCACTATGTATGGTTTGCCTGTTAGCACGAAGCATTTCTTTGCTTTGTGCGAGCTCTACAACCCGGATTCGAACACTTTTCTGACACGGCAAGGGGAGTTGGGCTTGGCCCTCCATGAGATGCACAGGATTTCTGGTTTGCCCATGGGACAAATGCTATATCAGGAATATTTTCCCTCCAACCAAGAATTGAGTCAGCTGAAGGATCGCATGCCCGACCGCTACGAGACTTTATGGGACCTCACATGTCACTATCATATCGCTTTGGCGCAGTCTGAACCCTTAGCGAAGAGGGCTAAATCCCATGTGAGCCAGAAACAGTTTGCGTCTTATTTGTTCCGGAATTTAGAGAGCAATTCTGGCGAGGCTATTTGTGAGCTAGCACCACTCACTCCTTCAGGGGTTAATAATCTACTGAAGAAGGTTGATGCTCATTCCTATACCACTAGCATGCGATCTGGTTCAAATCATTCTTGTGGCATGCGATCGCGCCGATTCGACCGATGACCCTTCTAGCCGGTTACCTCGCTATCTGGTTGAAGAAATGCATGGTCCCGTATCAGTCTAGTGATATCTGCTTACCTGCGCTACCCAAGCGGTTCAAGCCTGTGCTAGCAAAAGGAAGGAGCTGTGTGTTGCTTCTCTCGGTGATGGGTGGCTAACTTATTCGTATCGAGGTCGACAGATTTTTCTGATGGCAATTTACACGGAAGGAAATGGAATACCGCCAGATTGTAGTGAGTTATAAGGTGGGCTTCGTACCACTTATTATGAATTGCTGGTTCGTCTTCGATGAGTTCTGATATGAAAGTCAGTACGGTATGCCAGCGCAGACCCCTGCTTCCGCTTCCCCTACCGCCCCATCCCCACCCCCCCACAACGCTGTTTTGAGAATGCGCCCGCCAACTGCACGCACACGGGCGCAGAGATCTACATAAGACAAGCTTTAGACAAAGAGGCTACAGGTTCCAGTGTTGAGAGACAGTATTGGGTCCGCTTGTAACTACTATACAACCGAATATATCTTCCGGCGATAGGAGAAAGATAGTATAGATTGATGAGGAGAGGCCCTGAGGAGTTTCAGGATTCTCATCATATCGAGACATCACGGCGTTGCTTAATGAGACTGTGACATCAGGACCCGGGTTATCTGACTTTCGGGTGAGAGAGATGACAGTGTTTTCATAGAGGCCTTTATTATTACGGTTGCGATTCGCGTTGCCCCAGTTTTGGTTATGATCGCAGCTTTATGTCGGGATCCAGCGTCAGAGCTTTGGACCCAAGGCGGGTTTTGGTGGAACGTCGTTGCGTGCATAGGTTGTAGGACGGGCGTGACGGGGCTGTACATCGAGATAGATCAAGAAGGTTTCCTCCTCCCCGAGTTCTGAGCGGTTGCCTCACCTCTAAGCTTGTAAGTTGTAGGTATAAATTGCTTATAGGTCTCTTAGCACAGCTCGCACAACCCTGACGAACCAAGCGAGGGCGAGTGAGATCGATAGTCAAATCGAGGCGACAACGAATCGAATCCACCCGCTGTGCTGAATCACTAAGAGTTAAGATCAATGGAGTCTAGTCCAACCGATGGAGCGGACTCGGAACGCAATTTAACGAATCCGAATCAAGAATCAGTTTCGGATTCGAACATCAGACAGATTTACTGCAAATCAGATTCAACAAATCAGTCTCATAACCCGAATGCACGGACAAAACGGGAAAACGACACAAACGACGGAATAATGGGCAAACCAGAGGGCCTCGCAACGAGCGCGCCTCACGGCTAGCTCGGGCCAAAGCGCGAGCTCCCCTGAGGTGGCTTGGGTGGCCGAGCCCCTGGGATGGCTACGGTCCAATTGACCGAGTCCACCCCTGAGGTGGCTGGTGCCGAGCCCCTCAGGGTGTCTGGCCAGAGCCGAAGCCCCCCGAGCCGAGCCACCTCAAGGTGGCTCGGCACAGTGCCGGCCACCCAGAGGTGGCCGACAGTGGCCGACGGTGGCCGACATTTCTCTTTTTGCGGGCACTGTCCTGAGAGCCTATAAATAGGCCTAGAGATGTTCATTTTCGGGGGTGGAACTTTCAAGAGCCGAAACTCTGCCGGATTGAAGAGCAAACTCAGAGTTTTGAAGACTTGAAGACTTGGACGTACAGATCTGATCCTCGGCGACCATCCACGTCAGAAAAGGCAGGATCTTGAGAGGAAGAAAGAACAAATCTGAGATCTACACGAGGTCACACTCCAGATCTAAGCTTGGTCTTAGATCTCGAGATCCGAGCGATTGTTCCCTTGGTGGACCAATCCCTCCCGGCTATTATTCCCTTCGTGGAATAATACCCGTATAATCGTGTAGATCCGACCGGATCTAGATCGCGCGGTGGTCCACGGATTAACCCCGGCGTTGGCAAAGAACCCACACAAGTGAGCGACCGCAAAACAGGAGCTCGCGATTTGTTCTGAAAAGGAAAGTTGTAATTTTTCTTATTTTTCTTTGATTTAGTTGTAACCGGATCTAAAAAAGACTGGATCTTTTGTAACCCAAGATGACAATTATCTCAATGAATAAGAAAGCAGTTTTCCACGCGAACAGCAAGTGGTTGTTAGCAGCCAATAAAACTATTCCTGTGAAGCCGATTGCAGAGCTAGAGGCTGAGGAGGCTTCTTAGGCTGATTCTCGTATGATTTGGGAAAATGCTCAATCACAAAGGGCACGGATCAAGACCCGTCCGATTGACGAAGAGGGAAAGAAGATCTTTCATTCTGCTGATGAAGCTTCAGGCGGAGATCTTGAAGATCACGAGGACTATTCTGAACGAGGTCAGTTTCTTACTCTTTTCCTTTATCTTCCAGAATTATTAAGCCTGACAATGGTTTGATGTTTCAGGGACGACAGCTGACCAGGATGAAGAGTTCCGTCCTTATCCCCAGGAGGGACCTTCGATTGTTGCCCCTGCCGCTAGGCGGAAGAGATTAGCCCGCAAGCCGCGTGTAGTTTCACGAGCATCGGATATGGATTTGGCCGGTGACGATCCTGCTAGTGATGGAGGTAACATCTACCCTATAGACCGGCCTCTTGATCATTCAGAACTTTGACTCACGCTTTTCCATTTCTATATAGGAGAGCGTGGGGAGAGAGAGATGAGTCCTGATCCTGTTTTTCATGATTCTATATCTTCTGGTGAGCCCGACTCACCGCACCCGGTATAAAGGCCTGCAGAAGCTGGTGACATTAGGGAGACCGTCGATGTAGGACCCGGTTCGATGAATCTAGGTACATCTACCATTAACAATACACAAAGGAGTTGAATGATTTGGAATTTGTGCATTCCCTGATTGTCTCTATACTTCTTGCTCTTTTAGATAATTCACAGGAGACAAACGTGGATTTTGGGAATAGAGAGGCTGACGCACCCATAAGAGGTAACTCATTTCTATTAGTCGTAGTCTCTTTATTCTCCTTTCGTACTTATATTCTCTTGTGTCAGATTTCTCGACTGATGATTTTGACGAGAAAGGCTTGCTTGTGGACACTCCTATGCTCTACTTCATGTATGGTTCTCCTCAAATTGATGACCAGTTGCCTGGAGATGTATTTCCTGAGTCTACGCTCCCTAAGAATCCCGAGGATGGTTTTTCTGAAGGTACGTAGCTCTCTTCAAGTTAATTATAGGACCAGTCAATTTTTGACTAATGCAACTATAATATGATGCATCTGAGAATTCTATTTTGTATTTGACAGGAGCTTTTGTCGAGACTGATCCTGTTGAGCCGGCTGTGGGACCAACTATAATGTGACGCTGGCCCCAGTTGATCCCCCCCCAGCCATTATACCTCCACCACCCCCAGTGATTTAAGGGGAAGAAGGTATAACTTGAGAAACTGAGGAATGTCATTCATTTCTTCATCAAGGCTTTTGACGGATTTCTCCTTTTTGTGTTGGTCTTTCTTCTCGGCTTCACGTTCTTGTGAAGGAGTTGTTATCAGACAGCGACCCAGAGAAGATTGTCATCTGTATAGAGATCCGTTCCTTCTTCTCCTTTGTGAATGCTATGATTGACAAGCTCTTCCACGGCGGACTTTCCCTTCACCAGTTCAAGCCATTCCTTGATCTTAAGATAAATTCAATAAGGGATGCAGGGTACCCAGATCTGGCGAAGTCTATTGTTGATGATCCCTCTTCATTCATTGCTGCCGAGTTTGATACTCGCTTACAGACATGGCGCGATACTCGGCTTTTTGCTGAGCTCGAGATTCAGATGCAACGGGATCGAGTGGACCGAGTTGAGGCCCACCTTGCTGCTAGATCATCTTCACTCACCGAGCTTGACTCTTCTATTACCTCTTGTGAGACCCAGATAGACCAGCTCCGAAGAGAGCTTCGTGAGAAAGATGAGACTTTGAGTATTCTTCAGATGACGAAGATACAGGATCAGCAAGCCTACACTGCTTTATCTGAGGAGTTGAAATCTTTGAAGCAGAAGCTGACCGAGACGGAGGAGGTTGCTGCGAAGACTTTAGCCACCACCGAGGAGTCCATCAGAGCTGAGCTGAGGCAAGCTTATGATGAGAAGCTTTCTAAGCTTAATCAGCAGATTTTTGGCCATGTTCTTGATGTATGATTTCATTTGCTGAATGTTTTGACCTTTGATCCTTTTAGTGGAACTGATTTCTTTTATCTTTATCTTTATTATGATTCCTCATTCCGTTTGAAATGATTGACCATAATTCTTTTAGGATTTTTGGCAAACCCTCAGCCCTCAACGGATTTGATTAGCCTTTACCGACTACCGTTTGAGTCGGGCTAGCATGCAGATTGTCTAAATCCGTTCCGCATGTCACGTTGTGCTAAGAGGGTGAATTCTCTAAGACTTTCGTGCTATGATGTTGAATACATAGACTTCGCCATTATTACGGGAATAGGCTACCCGGCGACACGTGTTAGGTGTTGACTTTAGGATTTTTGGCTAACCCCCAGCCTTTAACGGGTTTGATTAGCCTTTACCGACTACCGTTTGAGTCGGGCTAGCATGCTGATTATCTAAATCCGTTCCGCATGTGATGTTTTGCTAAAGGAATGAACTCCCTTAGACTTGATGCTACAACTTCGAATATGTAGACTTCACCATTGTTATGGGAATAGGCTACCCAGCGACGTGTTTTAGACGCTGACTTATCCCTACTTAGGCTTCGGGATAAAATTCCCCAGAATCGAACTCTGGTGCCTTTTTCTTCGGAGAAAGACTAAACCGGCGACGCGTGTTAGGCGTCGGCATATCCTTTCTTAGGATTCGGGATGAAATTCCCCATGCGTGTAAGGCATGGATTCTGGTGTTATTAATAACAACCTGTCACATTATTGAATATGTGAACGGGTGTTCTTTTTAACGGTTAAGAACTAACCGGCAGCGTGGGTTAAGCGCAGACTTATCCTTGCTTAGGTTTCAGGATAGAATACCCCAGAATTGAACTCTGGTGTCTTTTTCTACGGAAAAAGACTAATCCGGCATCGCGTGTTAGGCGCAAACTTATCCCTGCTTAGGATTCGGGATAAATTTTCTAGGATGAATCCTACATTGACAATTTTGGAAAAGATTGGTGTGGGAAAGGAAGAATTTTATATTCTATTTCCCGGTCTTCTTTTAGGGTGAAGGCAAACCCGGAAAACAAGGAAGGAAGAATTTTATATTCTATTCCCAGATGAAGAAACTAGAAGTGGGGGTGTCCACTCCGAGAATCTGGAAAATCTAGATAAACCTGCCTTTTATAGGATTGGTTATCTAAACTGAAAAAAAGAGTTCTTCGTTTATCGAAGTGAAACTTCAACTTCGGTTATAGCCATGAGAGGGCTTAACCAAAGAGAAGAAGAAGGGAGTTCTTTCGTTTATCGAAAGGGGACTCTGAAATTAAAGTGGACCTCTTGTTCATGGAAAGAGTCAGGAGGGCCAGAAAGACATTTTTGGTGGACCCACTGTCGATTGAAATTGATCAGTGAGGGATTTTGGTGGTAAAAAGAAAGATTTTGGGTTATCCTCTAGAATATTAAGTGTAATATTCTTCAAGGAACTTCTCGGTAAATGGGTTATCTTGAATGTACTAGGGATAGTACTTTTTTAGGAACTTCCCATTTATTGGCATTAATTGCCTGGTGCCTTCTTGAGTAATCAGGCGATATGCACCGTTTGAGTAGACTGTGTCTATCACAAACGGTCCTTCCCATTTGGGTTCAAATTTACCTTTCTTCTTGGAGTTGAGGATGATCGGTCGGCGAGCAGCGAGGACCAGATCTCCCTCCTTGAAGCTTCTCTGTCGGACTCTTTTGTTGAAAGCCCTAGATATTCTGGCTTGATATAACTCAATTTGTTGTTGAGCCTCCAAGCGCTTTTCATCCAACCTCTCGAGTTCTTCAAGACGTTTCTGATGGTGTTCTTCTGTCGTCATCTCAGTTGCGAGAGCGATCCGAAGTGACGAGATTTGGATCTCCAAAGGTAGCACAGCCTCACATCCGTATACCAACGAGTACAGGGTGGCCCCTGTAGGTGTGCGTATGGTGGTGCGATAAGCCCAGAGTGCTTCACCGAGTTTATCGTCCCAGTCTCGTTTATTGGTCTTCACGAGCTTTGATAGGATCTTAATGATCGTCTTGTTGAAAGCCTCAGCTAGTCCGTTTGTGGCGGGATAATAAGCTGTCGACGAGACATCTTCAATCTTGAATTTGTCACAAAACCTGATGAAGGCGTTGCTTATGAACTGTGGACCGTTGTCATGAATGATCCGTCTTGGCACGCCGTGTCGGTATATGACATGATGCTTGATGAAATTGATGACGTAGTTCGTCTTCACTTCTCTGAGCGGAATTGCTTCAGCCCACTTTGAGAAATAATCTGTAATTGCGAGGATGAACCGATTACCTTTGACTGAAGGGGGAAAAATAGGACCGACAATGTCCATACCCCATGTCTCGAATGGCCATGACGTTGACTGAAGGGGGAAAAATAGGACCGACAATGTCCATACCCCATGTCTCGAATGGCCATGACGTGGTTGATGTGTGCAACTACTCTGGCGGTTGATGCATATAATTTGCATGTATTTGACAAACATGACACTCTCGTGCGTGTTCGATTGCATCTCGAACCATCGTTGGCCAGAAATATCCCATTCTCCTGATGCGATGATACAGTTTGGGACTGGACTGATGCGCACCACATTCTCCTTCGTGTGCTTCCTTAAGAACTTCTTCTGCTTCTTTGTTCGAAAGGCATCGCAGTAACAAACCATCGTACCCTCTACGGTATAACGTATGGGTCTCGGCATTATAGAAGAATCTTGGCGATCTTCGGCGAATTGATTCTCTTTCTTTTACATCCTCTGGCAAAATACCATACTGGACGTAGTCAATGATGGGAAAACGCCAATCTCGGGACTCAGACCCAATTCGAGTTGAATTCACCTCTTTGGCGCTCATGTTTCTATCATCTTCTTCTTCAATATCCATATCGTATATGGGTATGCAGAGTTGATGCGTCCTTACAGTGATACCGCTAGTGCTGCCAGTGCATCCGCATAAGCGTTCTAGAGACGAGGGATGTATTCAATAAAGAATTCTTCAAAAGATTCTACCATTTTGATGGCCTCCTGGTGGTATGGGATCAGGTCTTGGTTCCTGACTTCATACTCCCTATGGACTTGGTTGACTATCAATTGAGAATCCCCAAAGGCTTCGAGATATTCGACCCCCAGCTCCTTGGCGAAACTGAGTCCAATGAGAAGCGCGTTGTATTCGGCTACGTTATTGGAGCACGGACTAGTCAATGAATAAGCTCGAGGCATCACATGCCTCCCCGGGGAGATTAGGATAACCCCAACCCCGGAGGAAACTGTAGAACCTCCCGGGGTTATTACCCTATTAACTGACCTTGAAGCACCATCGAAATATAATTACCATACTTGTTGGTGCGACGTAGAATTAACCTCATGGGTTTCATCCGGAAAATCATCATATACTTCTGCCGTATCTATGGTCGGGTTTGCCGCTAAAAGATCGCAAATCACTTGTCCTTTGATCGACTTCTGCTGCTTGAAGTGCAAATCATATTGGGACAAGAGAAGAGCCCATTTCGCTAACCGCCAATTCATAGAGGCCGGTTGCGTCATAAACACCCGTACTGGATTAACATTGGAAATGATGTAAATCGTCTGTCCAACCAAATAATGCTGCATCTTTTGCACTGCGAATACCAATGCGAGGTATTCTTTCTCGATCATTGGATATCAAGACTCGGCGCCTATCAAGGTCCGACTTAGGTAATAAACTGCCAGTTCGTGACCGTTATCGTCGTCTTGTGCTAGTAAAGCACTTATCGAGTGGTTCATCGCCTTGATGTAAATCAAGAACGGTTTGCCCGATTTCGGTGCCACGAGAACATGAGGATTCGTCAGATACGTTTTGATATCTTCGAATGCTTTTTGGCAGGCATCGTCCCAAACGAATGACACCCCTTTCTTTTTTAGCTTAGAAAATGGTTGGCACTTCCCAGAAAGGTTTGAGATGAACCGCCGGATGTACGCTAGCCGCCCTTGCAATCCTCTGAGCTCTCTCAAATTTCTAGGAGGTTGCAGTTCGTGTATCGCCTTCACCTTGTCAGGATCGATATGTATACCTTTAGTGGTGACGACGAATCCAAGGAATTTTCCGCTAGACATCCCAAGGAAGGATTTAGTAGGGTTCATCTTCAATTGATGACTCCGCATGAGATCGAACATCGTCTTCAAGTCCTTGATGTGATCTTCTTTGTTGCGTCTTTTTACAACCAAATCGTCAACGTAGCACTCGACTATTTTCCTGAGATGTTCTTGGAAAATCTTAGTCATTGCTCGTTGTTATGTGGCGCCTACATTCTTTAGACCGAATGGCATCACCGTGTAGCAGAATACACCAAGGGGCGTTCTGAACGCTGTATGCTTCTCGTCATCTGGGTGCATCTTGATTTGGTTATATCCTGAAAACCCATCCATGAAAGACATTCTCTCAAATCCGCATGTATTGTCAATAATAACATCCGTGATTGGGAGAGGAAAATCGTCTTTTGGACATGCCGTATTCAGGTCCCTGAAGTCAATGCAAATCCTGATTTTACCGTTCTTCTTCATGACTGGAACGATATTGGCTAGCCTGTTGTTCCTCTCGGATAAATCCTGATTCAATTAATTTCTTAACTTCTGCCTCGATGGCTTCCATTATCTGCGGACGAAACCGTCTTTGCTGTTGCTTGACAGGTTTGGCATCCGGCTTGATATCGAGGCGGTGCATTGCCACATTGGGGTCGAGCCCTGGCATATCCTCGTAGTTCCAAGCGAAGACGTCAATATACTCCCTGATGAGAGCAATTAACTCCTCCTTCTCATTTGAGGGAAGACTATCGCTGATGAATATCGGCTTTGGGTTGGCCTCGTCGCCCATGTTAACTTAGACTATTTTATCCTCAGTGGGGGGTTCTCTCTGTTCGAACCTGTCACCATACTGCATATTCAAATGATGAACCCACGGGTCTTCCCATGTTGGCATTTGATCATCATCCTCCATTGTAGACGGATCAGCTATAGCCATGTTTACCATTAGGGCTTTGAATACCTCCCCTAGACTTATGTCGGAATTCCCAGCTAAAGAATCAGAAGAGTATCCGTTCTTAGTTTTGTTAGCAATTTGATCGATGATTTGCCAACCGCATTCATCATCGGACGAGGAAACATAACCTAAGCCTCTCCCGTATTTATAATAATCATCGGGTTTCCCTTTTGGTACATATACCGCTTTGGCTGGAGTACGAGGACCTCGATCGAAGTATAGACCTTCTCCGAGTGTGAAATCGTACCCCTGCTTTTCCATGAGCTTGCGCGCTTCTGGACTATACTTAGATAAATGTCGACCAGAACCTCGATCGAAGTATAAACCTTCCCCGAGTATGAAATCATATCCCTATTTTTCCATGAGCTTGCGCGCTTCCGGACTATACTTAGATAAATGTCGACCAGGTTTGTCATCATCTTCGTCTTCACTTAGGAAATGATCTGGTAATGGAGAGCTTTTTCCTTTACCGTAGATCACTTCTTTTGTACCTCCTATCTTGTTCGGGATGATCATGGTTGTTCCGAAAGAATGCTGAAGGCGCTCCTTTGTTACATAGGACGACCGAAGCGGCATATACAAATCAGGATTATCATACAACTCTTTTATCACATCATCAAGAGACAGGGAGTACTCTAAATCATCATTTATTTCATTATTGGCAAGTTGCCAGTTACAACTGCCCTCTGACGATTGATCATCGTCAAGATTGATTACAAAGGGTACAATGTCATTTAAAACAAAACCACCATTGTAATCGAATCCGGCTTCGGAATCAGCTTCTTCTCCGCTGTCCGTGCCCTGGACCGATGGTTCTGTATCGGATTCGTTACCATAAAGGAGAGAATCAGTGAAATAATTCTCAAACCCTTTAAATGGTTGTTTATCCGCGACCACCGTCTTGACCCTTCCATCAGTGTCGACATATTTCAGATACTGATGCAGGGTGGAGGGAACTATAACATTACTATGGATCCAAGGCCAACCCAGTAGTAAGTTATATGATGTCTCAACTATGGATCCAAGGCCAACCCAGTAGTAAGTTATATGATGTCTCAGCATCAATCACGTAACACATGACTTCCGTCTTCAGATCACCCATTTGGCACTTTATCCGGATCTTTCCCAAAGGCCTTGACCCGCTGGTGTTGAATTCATAAATGACCGTGCCTGTAGACGCCAATTTGCTAACTGGAATGCCAAGGCTATGCATAAGGCGAAGCGGCATAATACTCACAGCAGAACCCGGATCCACTTGGATTCGGTTGACTTTGCTAGAGCCAATGTATCCGATAAAATATAGGGGCCGATCATGGTTCGAATTCTTTGTCTGCATATCTTCTTTGGTGAAGGTGATGCAGGGAAGGTTCTTGGCCGCTATATTGCATTGTTGAGCTGACGGCTCTGGCTCTTCCGGTACTGGCTTGGTCCGAGCGAGGAATGCTTCAAAATCAGCTAAGGCTTCTCGTAAGGCTTCCCTAGTCTCCTTAGATAACCGCAGCAACTCATACAACGTTATCCGCGCTGGAATATTGGCTAATTGAGCCATGATATCGAAGACGCGCGGAGTTTTCGAACTCTGTGGTTTGTCACTTCCAATCGGGCGACTAAAACGAGACTCTGCTTCGGATTCTGCACCTCCTGGGGATTCTTCTCTTTCGGTTTATTCGCTGGCTGTTGTCGAGCCTCTGCGCCTGGCGTAGGACTTGTAATCATCCCCATCTCCTTGAGAGTTTTAGCTGGTCCCCGTTTATTCACCCCCTGCTCACTAGGTGGTGGATAATTGTAGTGATACTCATTTCCGCTTCTAGTGGCGAAAGCTTCTTGTTCTTCTTTGGAGAGCGGGAAAGTAGGAGCTTCATCGCCATCCTCCTCGAAGATTGCGGATGTAGCATTGCAGGACTTGCCTTTGCCCTTTCTTCTCGAGGAAGTCGCCCACTGTTCGTCTTCAATGAGATCAGGATGAACCCATAGGATTTTGCCGTTTGGGGCTGTGTGTGGCACAAGTCCTTTTTGGCGCTGTCCATGTGGGTCATCCTTCACTGTCTTCATCCCTACTTTGGTGATGCTCTCCGGTTTGAACCATGTTGTGGGCACTGATCCAAAGCTGATTGAAACCGCGTTTGCTCCAACATTCTTGGACGACTTTAGGGTTATGACGCCCACATCAATTAGCGCCTGGATCTTGTCCTTGAGGTGGTAGCAAGACTTGGTAGGGTGATGGACCGCTCTATGGTATGCGTAATACTTCAGATCCGTCACTTTGTTAGCCCCTTCTTGATCTACAATCGCCGACAGCTGAATTTTGTTGTTCTCCAACAGGTACTTAAAGATGCTGGGAACTTCGTCATCTTTGAAGGAGTACACTTTGGGAAATCTTGGGTCTGCAGACTTCTGCTTCTGAGGCCGTTATTGCCATTGTGACTGCGATTGTTGCGGTGCTCGTTGCTGCTGCTGCTGTCGCTGAGGTTGCAATTGAAATGTTTGATTAGCATCAACTGCATTAGCATGTGCCTTACCTTTCCCCCGTGGGACGAAATTCTGTTGTGGAGCATTATTCGCCTGTTGGCCTCTCTCCGCCTTCTTTCTTCTGATGAATCGCTCGGCCTGCTCTCCTCGGACCTTCAGATCCTTCCACGTCTTGGACGGTGTTGTCCCCATTGCATCGAACACGTCCAGTGCGAGGTTGTTGTGGCAAGTCTGGAGGATGAATTCCTCGGTGATCGGGTCCCGGCAGTTCATCGCCTTGCTCCGGAACCTCTTGATAAAGGTGTCCACCAATTCTTCGTCTTTCTGCTTCTCGTCCAGCAACGATACGATGGATATCTCTATGTCGTCGTCGAAGAAGTTGGCGAGGAATTTGATCTCCATGTCGTCCCAGCTATTCACGCTAGCTGGCTTGAGACGGCGATACCAATCGAAGGCGGCTCCGCGAAGAGTGCCGACGAATGATCGCACCATCAGAGGCTCATTGCCGGATATTACCCCCAGGTGTGATTTGAAATAAATCAAATGTTGGGTGGGGGAACCCATCCCATTAAACGACGTGAAGTTATTAAGTTGAACTTCGCCGGATATGGAATTGATTCCCACTCTCTTGGGTATGGACAAGGAATGCCTGTTTTTTTCATTTCTTGAGCGGAAATCAAGGTATTGATCTTGCTCTCGAGATTTTTAATCTTCAAGTTTTTACTTGTGTTTTCGCTAGCATTCTCAATACCACCCCCTGCATTGACGGGAGGATTATTGGCATTATGCGTCTCATTCGCATTTGTGTCCTCATCTTCCAGATTCACCGGGTTACGACGACTTGGCTCGCCTTGCTGGTTCGTCAATGCCTGGATTTGCTGGTCATGTATTTCTCTCATGTTTTGCATGGCCATCTGCATTTCGAACCTAAAGGTTTCCTGTTGCTTGGCTAAGGCGTCTTCAAGCATTTTGGCCACTTGCTCCACACTTATCATAAATGCCTCGTGGGGTTGTCCCTCGCTGGATACCGTATTATCTGATGCAACCGCGGAGCCGGTGTCAGACTCTTCATCTTCTGAAGGGAGTATTGTCCGAACCCTACCATAGGTTGCTCGCTTAATGGTTCCGGACTGCAGACGGGTTCTAGGCCGGGATGCTTTCAGAATTGACTCGAGATTATCTCGCGCCGATGTCCCTCTGCTGGTCATGTTGGTGGTGACCCTCGGATGTTCTCCCTCTTCAACCACCATTCTTCTTCTTCGAAAACGCCTAGGCCTTAGTTTTAGCGTTTCGGTATTAAGTCTTTTGAAAACTGAAACTCTTTCGGGGACCGCCCTGATGCAGTCGCACTCAGACAATACTGCCCGAATGAGTTTGAAACAGGGACATTTAGTTTCCCGTTCTCCGGGACTCCTCTTCCTGGTTTTACTCGTACCCCCAGCACGATAGTACAACTCGTCTGCTTGACGATCGGAGTAACCTATCGTGTGTTGGCACGACTTCTCAGGTATAACGCTATCGTCATCAGACGATAACGTTTCCTTCTGAGGAGGAATTGCCTTCTTTAGGCTTTCGAAAGTCACGCGCCTCGATACATGCCTTCTTGGGCGTGAGTTCTCGGCGGGCTCCTGGACTTCAATACGCAAGTTGGTGCGTGTAACTGCCCTGGTCTCTTTGTCATGTTGAGGGTAACGACGACCCCCAGCATGTTGCGTCGTCCGGGGTTTCTTCATTGGACCCAGATGCTCTTGAACTGGAGCTTTGCATCTCTCGTCGGGAATCGGACCGAGGTGCTCCAAGACTAGCTTCTTCCTTCGGGATGATTCTTTATGATCTCCCGGAGAATCTATTGGAATTATCGGCGATATGGGTTGTTTCGCCGGTGGTTGAACTTTGGTTGGAGGCTGTTTCGGCCTCCACACTTGGCGGGTTGACGGCGGCTTTTTGGCCAGTCTTTCTTTCTTCAATTCTTCGGCCTTCTGCACAAGAATTTTTGCTTGTGCAAGCAATGCGCGGCGTTTGTGAATCTGCTCCTCGAGTGTCGAACAGTTCCGTTTGACCCGGATCCATTCGTTCGTCGGCGGCTTGGAGGAACCGCCATTCTTCAGATGTTGAGGCTGTTTGCCTCTCCTATTCCTCAGATCCGCGTTGTAGCGGACCCCGTCCGTGGACTCCATCGCTTTGGCGAATTGCCGCGCAAGGCATTGACGTCGCCTCTGGCGGGCTCTCTTCGAGAGAGTCACAACGCCTTCAACAGTAGAAGCATTGACGAGAACAGGTTTGACCTCGTTGGAGGTCGGGGGAACTTCACCTGACGCAACTTTGGCATCAGCTGGGGTGAGAGCGTCATTGGTATTCTGGACTTCTTCAAACCAACGAGCTTTTCTCCTGGAGGAGAACTTCTTGGACTTGCGGGGGGTATTCTGGACTTCTTCAAACCAACGAGCTTTTCTCCTGGAGGAGAACTTCTTGGACTTGCGGGGGGAGATAGATCCGGACGAGGACGAAAGGTACTCCTCGAACTTGGCCTGGTAGAATTCATACTCGACCTCCTCCTCGACCGGGATTAAGATCCGCGGCTGCGACGTGACGATCTCGGCAGCGAGATCGGTGGCTCCCACTGTGGTCGCCAGATTGTTCGCGATGAAAATTGCCTTCATTGAATTCATTGTCATGTCAAGTAATTGATTTTTTTGGTTACAAAAGATCCGGTCTTTTTTAGATCTGGTTACAACGAAATCAAAGAAAATAAAAAAGATTACAACTTTCTCCTTTAGAACAAATCGCGAGCTCCTGTTTTGCGGTCGCTCACTTGTGTGGGTTCTTTGCCGACGCCAGGGTTAATCCGTGGACCACCGCGCGATCTAGATCCGGTCGGATCTACACGAGTATGCGGGTATTATTCCACGAAGGGAATAATAGCCGGGAGGGATTAATCCACCAAGGGAATAATCGCTCAGATCTCGAGATCTAAGACCAAGCTTAGATCTGGAGTGTAGTCTCGTGTAGATCTCAGATCTGTTCTTTCTTCCTCTCGAAATCCTGCCTTTTCTGACGTGGATGGCCCTCAGGGTGTTTAGGTTCCGTCGTTTTGTCGTTGTTCCCGTTTTGTCCGTTATTCGGTTGTGCGGTTGATTTGTCTAGACTCGATTTGTTGACCTGATTTGGCAGTAAATCTGATTCCTGATTTGGCAGTAAATCCACTTCTGAGTTAGAGTCCAAAACCGATTTTGATTCGGTCGTGATTCATCCGAGTCCGCTCTTGTTTCGATGACTCGTTGACTCCCCAAACCGTTAGCTTGATTCCGCACGCGAATGGATGTATTCCGTTGCTTGCGTGCGATTTGTCAACCTCGTCGCCTCGTTGGTTTGTCGGTTTGTGCCGAGCTATGCTAAGGGACCTATAAGCAATTTTATACGCCTACAGTGCTAATGAACAATCGAGCCAGTATGGCGTCGTTTGATATCACATTCCCAGTCTGTAGCTTGAAATGATAGATATGTTGGTTCGATGATCCCGTACCGTCAAAAATTTGTAGCATCGGGACTTCAAATTTTAGAGGATAAGGGGCTGCATCCCATTCGGCAGGATAGGGTCTGACAACTCCCTCGTCTTGGAGCTCACTTCTGTTGGCCATGGCATTGAGGCGGGCTTCCAATTCTTCCATTTTGGCAGACTGAATATTATACTCGTTCTCAGTCTCTCTTCCTTCATCAGAGGAAGATTCCACGTTGTGGTCTTCTTGGTTAGAAGTCGTGTCATCAACCATTTTCCCTTCCCTTTGCCTGTGTGAGGTCGGGACGAAGACGTCTTTCCTCTCCGGGAGAGTTCTTACCTAGGTGGCGAATCTGTCTTCTGAGATTTGGCCTTGTCTGCGACGAGTTGAGTCAACAGGTCTAGGAGTTCATTGAGGGTCTTCTGCTGTGATTTGAGCATGACGTCTTGCTCAGCAACCCTCTTTGAAAGATCTTCAGAATGTTCTGCCATGTGGGTGAACCTCTCATGCCCAATGAAAGAGCTTGATGATTGAGACTCCGCAATGGCTGAGTGTTCATCATCGAAATTGGTTCCTTAGGCTAACCTCCGATAGTTGATAGGGGGAATTGCTCCTGTTCACGTTCGAGTGCATTGGTAGATCCCTTCAAACTCGTTAGCGATTTCTCTGACGGTCGGTGAACGACTTATCTCAGAGTCGTCGGAACTAGGACCTGAGGCTTTCCCTCTGCCGATCACATTGATAGTGACCTTAGGATATTCGGTCTCTGGAGACTTCTTCTTGTGAGAACGTCGTTGTTGGTTAGGCAAGGTAACAAGCGTTAATCAGTCGAACACTAATTTTTTGGTCGCATATGAACAACATTGACATCCCGAAAGGACCGTAGGAATCAGCCGTTCACATTGGAATGAACAAATAACTTGTTGCATCAGTCTTTCTCTCGATATGAACTCTCTCAAATCTGTTGTGAAGATTCGAGGAGAACTACTCACTGATCGTGAGGTTTGAATTGGAACCCCTAGTCTATGATTGGACAAGACTGGCTCTTGGTGAACATGGATCTGGTTGAGATATCTTGAATCCATGAACTTCTGACATCCTCCCCTTAATCTAGTCGCACTACGCAGAGTATTGGATTTCGTCAACTGAACACATGCCTGAGCTTCAGGTTTTGCTGATGAAACGCATATTTGAGAGTTACATTTATTTTGTGGAACGCACCCCTGAGGGTTGTGTTCATTTTGTGGAACGCGCCCCTGAGGGTTGCGCTCAGTCTTCTTCACACAGAGCCTATGTTTGGACCCATAGATGCGAGACTTGCATTCTGAAACAGAAACGCAGGGCATAGGGTCGCGTTTAGGCTCACAAACACGAAGCTCGTGCTGCCTTGAGGATCGACATTCTCGGAGATGCGCTCGTCGTAGGGATCTCCTCCTGCGTCGAGCGACATTCTTCTTAGCCTGCTTCAAGGCCTTTGTCGCCTCAATGGGCATCTTTTGACCCGATACCCGTCGTCTTGGCGCGGGTTTGGCTAAAGCTGAGCCCACTCCATCGGGGGAGGGGTTGTCCGAGCAGTCTTCCTTAGGCGGTTCGGTTGCAATTAGAGAAGTTGGAGCTTTAGTCTCTTTGTAGACTTTGTGGATCTTGCGCATAGCCTTGGGGCTAAGGGATCCGGAGGAGAGGGCCTCCTCAAACTTGGTGTGGATCTTGCGCATAGCCTTGGGGCTAAGGGATCCGGAGGAGAGGGCCTCCTCAAACTTGGCTTGATACAACTCTACCACAAGAGTTTCGACGGTTATTCCATTGAGATGAACATCGGATTGCACCACCACTTATTCGTCAGAAAAGCTCATCCCCAGCGGAGTCGCCATCTTTTGTTTGGTGAAAAATTTTGTAATAAGAAAAACGAAGGAAAATTGATTTGTATTCCTTTAATCTCAGTTACAATTGGATTTCCTGATTACAAAAGAGAAGAGAATGATCTGGATTCTCCTCTTTGTTTAAATCTGGGTTCTTCATGGTGGCGATGAGATGCCTCCCTCGAATGCTCGCGTCGAGTTTGCTTCTCGTTGACGATCCGACGTCTTGATTCACTGGAACATGGTCTTCTCCTCACGATTTGACGTTGTGGAGAACTCTGAATGAGTTTGAAACTCTATGAAAGAGTTAATTTAACCAAAATCGGTCTATAAGCCAAGGATGAAGAAAGCTCCTGTTGCCGAATATTGCTGAGGGATGATGTTAATCTCCTCAAAAGCCTACCCAAGGATCTCTCCTGTTGTTCCCAAGAAGTTCCAACAGACCAAACCCGAACTGAATTGATTTTCAGTTATTTATAGGGAATTAAGAGGTGTAACCACCTCCTTAATTCACTCCTAAATGAGGGGTTTAGTTACCTCATTAATCGGTTGTAACAACCCACTAAAACCACTCCTCAGATCGTGGGTGATCAGCGGTCTTTTCGTAACCGTATGGGTTGTGTTTGAATGAGTCAAGAGCTTGACCTACGTTCTGGCATGGATTCTGTGTTTGAACGCAGTATTTGGAAGTGCGTTCTGTAGCATTGTGACGTTGCGTTGTGTAGCGATTTGGAGCTGTGTTCTGCGGCAGGTTGTTGGAGCTGTGTTCTGCGGCAGGTTGTTGAAGCTGCGTTCAGCGGCTGATTGGTGAAGCTGCGTTCAGCGGCTGATTGGTGAAGCTGCGTTCAGCGGCTGATTGGAGCTGCGTTTGGCAGCGATTGGATCTGTGTTTTAGCTGTGCTTGGCAGTGATTGGAGCTGCGTTTTGGCTGCGTTCGTGGCTATGAACATGGTGCGTCTTGATGCTGGTACACGAGGAGGACTCCCACGTCTTGGTTTGAAGAGACCGTCGATTTGTAGTTTCTTTCCATCGAAGTTTTGCAAAGATCGTCATTTTGTAATCTTTAATTTAGCTATAAGAGTCGTCAGATTGTAACTCTCGATGTTGATTGTGAAGGCTGTTAAACTAGAGCTCTCATCGGTTGTCGTGAAGGTCGTCAGATTGTAACCTTCAGCGATCTACGTGAAAGTCTTGAAATTATAGCCTTCTGGAAGTCGTCTGATTGTAACTTCCATCATTGGTGTTTTTATGGGGATCAGCTATCTATTGTGATTTTTTGATAGCCTACAGACTTCTCTACATATTTCTTTTCTATGAGCTCTAGGATGTCAAGATCAATGCAACGAAGGTAAATTCTCATCCTAGCCTTCCAATAAGCAAAATTGGTCCCGGTGAAGAGTGGTGGTCTAGTGGTTTATTATCCTTCTAACATATGCATATTCAAAGAAGCCTCTATTGGATCTTTTCTCTAAGGTTGTTAAACCAAAAAAAACTGATATAGAGACCAAATCTCTGATACCAATTGTTGGACCCTAGAGGGGGGGTGATTAGGGTCAAGAGGCTCTAATATGCAATAAAAAACAAACACAAGCAAACCACAAAACAGAAATGCAATCAAAGTAAGAGAGATAGGGTTAGGAATCGTTATCCTTGACGCGCGATGTGTTAACGAGGTTCGGCCCGCTGACCTACGTCCCCGCTCCCCACTCTCGAGGAGAAATGCACTACACACCCGGTTTGGAAGCCGGAACTTCGTCTACACAGCGATCCCACACGATCTCTCACTACACAGTTTGATCTCAACAGATCACACTCCCTCACAGTTGATCTACACAAGATCTCACTCACACAGTAGAAGAAAAGATACAAGACTCTCTCTTTACCCAGCCCCTATGGCAAAGAGAAAGATTACTGAAGCTGGGAAGTGAACACACACAAAACCACAGAGAAAAACACAGAGAACAGGTTTGAAAATTTTTCTCAGGAAGACAGCGTCTCTCTCTGGTTTTTGCAAACGTTAGGGCAAGTTGAAGAGGAAGAAGTCTGGGTTTAAATAGAAGAGGTTAAACATTTTAAAAACACAACTCAATCTTCCCAATTAAGAAAATAATTTTTTTTTCAGACCATTACCACAGACTGTGCCAAACACGGTTAAGTGAAAGCACAGCAAACGAGGTAATCGACCGTTTGAAAAAAAGTTACGGCTGACCGAAGAAGATTTCGGTTGACCGAAGGGATTTTCGGTCGACCGAAAAAATGCTTCGTTCGACCGACCGAAAAACCGGTCGACCGCGAACAACATTGAAAATCCAGAAAACAAGCAGAGTCATCATCGGTCGACCGGCGCGGTCGACCGATATAAAAATCGAGATTTTGGTCGACCGCACTGGTCGACCGACGACCTCTCTGGAGCTCAGTAACGAATGATCATTTGTGCGGTCGACCGGTCTGGTCGACCGCATTCTGATATATTACAGAAACTGACTTTTTAACTTAACTAAAATATTTGCAAAATATTTATTTGACCTCTGAAAATTATAAAACTTTGTAAAATGTTTTTAATACTAAAAACAAATTATTTGGAAAAAGATTTTTGCAGATAGGTCCTCATACTTGTGAAAAATAGTATTTTGTGAAAAACATTTAAAAACATAAGTATGAAAACGTGTGTGTGATTCCCAATAGCTTCAAGTGAAATCAGTAACTCTTTGCCTACATTCTAGCATTAGAGAGAAAATAAAAACTAGCTAATATCCTCACATAGAATAAAGTTCTTGAGTCTTGATATAGCTTTAATTTTGATGAAGCTTCTATATGAATTTGTTGTTCTTGAGATAACATTGCTTCATCATTATGCCTCCTCCTCCTTTAGATATCATCGTTGTAGCGTATGTTCCATCCAATCCTCCATTCATGGCACTAACAAGCTTGATAAATGAATTTACTATATTTGCACTCAATAAGCCATTAGTACCGATAATGGTGGTTGTAAAACTTCATTAAAACATAAGGGCTAACAGAAGCTTGATTGGATGAGTTCGATCAACCGAGGCCAAACAAGTGCTTGTGCATGTGGGCCGAAGATGCCACGAATTCGGTCTTCTTGAATGACAAGAAGTCTGATCTCCAAAGAATAAGACTCCACTAACGGCGTGCCAGGAACAAGATGGATCTCAAGTCCAAGATGGTCTTGAGATCTCTCAAATTCGCCCTTAAAGAGGTCAGGTCCTCAAACCCTTTCTCTATGGTTACTCATGACCTTTTATAGAGAGGAAGGAGGGTGTAACTGTTAGGTCTCATGTTATGAGTCTACATCTTCTAATCTTATTTTGATGATTTTATAAACAATCCCTAATATTATTTGTCTAGTGTTTATGTTTATTCATTAGGTATTCTAGACAAACAACATGTTGGAGGATGAATGGACTAGAGCTTTTACGATCATATCCAATGGAGTTTGGCAAAAATATCGGTATGAAGCCATTACACATCAAGTTATATTCAAGATCAAGCTTTATCTGTAAACCAAGACAAGCTCATTGAAGATCTATCAGCTTGGGTATATTAGTTTAAGTTTATACCTTGCGTGTTGATACTTTAAGCTCAATTATATACACACATACACATTTTGGTTTTATAGGTTTCAAGTTTAAATATGAAACAATTGCACTTATCTATATACATACATACATGTTTCAAATTTATCATTTTTGGTTTATTCATTTTGTAACTTATCCACATAGAAAACAAGTTTTTGTAAACCATAGATTTATTCACATATTTATTTATGGATAAGTTATTTTTGATATAGCTATATAGATATGAAACGATATATATCTTCATATATACATTTATGTGTTTCATATTCTATTAAAATTTTAAAATTATATGTTTATTGATTGAAGACTTTTTTACACTATTTTCATATATTGTATAAGTCTATAAATCCATTCAAAATATTTCAGGAGTTTTTTTAAGTCATTTTGTCAAAATCATGTGTTTTCGAGATTTTATATTTTAAGAGATTTTGCAAAATGACAAGATTTTGCAAAATGTTTCAAAATATTCATTTTTATGTTTACAAGCATTCCCCAAAGTTTTATATTTTTTGGATTTTATTTGCTATTTTTAAAGACATGTTTAAAATCAGATTTTTAGTTTTCAGTCCGAGTATCAGAAATATCAATTCATAGTCGACTGCGTGTGTCGCTTCGGTCGGCCATGAAAAGTCTAGAGACTCTGCCTATTTTCTCAGCTACTCGCGGTCGACCAGACTGGTCTCTCCGGTTTGTTTCAAGTTTCTAGTTTTTTTTTTGTGTTGGTTTCCGATCATTTTCTTTCGGCTTTTGCTGTTGTGTTGGGTTGGTATATATACCCCTCAGTATTAAACTCTCTCACCAATCAAGAGAATATTTTAAACAAGTTTTAGAGTGTTTTAAGTTTGTGTTTAAGTGTGTTTAAAGGTGTTTAAGCCTTGTTTACAAGTTTGGTTTTGTGAAGAGATTTTCACAAGTGCTAAAGGAGATCATGCATACCTTGTATGGGATTTAATTCCATCTCTCTCTCTCTCTCTCTCTCTCTCTCTCTCTCTTGATCTATAGAGAAGTTTTTCTAAACTCAATCTAGCTTTACATTTATATATTTGTTTGATTATCATTTTATTAAGCTAGAATTTATATCGAGTTTAGTTTTGATTTATTTTGTTTGTTACAGCCACCCACTTGAGCCTTTAGTATTTTCATACAAAGTATATTTGGGGTTGTGAGTTTGTAACATTGAATTGAGCTTAATTGAGTTCTCATCCATATTAGAGAACAAATTTCTATTCAAGCTTTAATTGTGAGATATACTTTGTAATACACTTGTACACCGAGAGGAGCGTGTGGTGAGAGACGGGGCTGATTCCAAGAGGAGTGGCGTCGGTAGTAAAGCCTAGGGAACGGAAGTAAATCCGAGCACTTGGGGAGGAGGACACATGCTAGATCAACACTTAGAGGGTGTAGAGTG
>NC_033794.1:35310533-35417184 GCF_001876935.1 Asparagus officinalis
ATTTTAGGTTAACTAGAAAACCAAGATTGTGAGGTGTAAACGTTTTGGGTGAACGTTGAAAACCCGTTGTGATAGTGGATTTCTCCTCGGGAGTGGGAGCGGGGTCGTAGGTCAGAGGACCGAACCTCGTGAACATCTTTGTGTGTTTGTGTTGATTGTTTGCACTATCACACTTTTATTGTGTGCTTGTTTTCTCTCTTCGTTATATATCCTTGCATATATCTCTTGTATATCACATTGCTAGGATATTATATTTGTTTATATTGCATATTCTTGCTCATATTAATTTGTATATCATACTTACAAGAATACATTCAATACAAGTTTTAATTTGGCATAAATCGGATTTTATTAGCACATTACCCTATTCACCCCCCTCTAGGGTACTTTCAGTAACCACTCCCTTAAACCATGGGAAGTGACCATTCCCATATTGAGTTTGGCCATGAGGAGAATCATGACCAATCCCTTAAGGCTCTGTTTGGATACCATGGTGTTTTACTTATTTTCATGGTGTTTTTGCCAAAAATAAAACACCTTGCGTTTGGAAACTATAGTGTTTTTTGAGCTAACTCATCCTCAAACTAAAAACACAACACTTATTTCAAAATACCTTTTAGGTGTTTTAAGTTTGGTGTTTGAGTTTTGAGTTTGAGAAGGTGTTAATATAACATCTAACATAATGTATTAAATGTAATTAATATAGAGTTATTAGCAATATGCTTATTATATTATACTATACTATACTATATTATAGCTAATTTAATATATTGGTAATATTTATTAAATAATATAAAAATATAATAAATAAAATATCTTATATAATAATACAATAACTTATTAAATACCAATATTTAATATGATAATAATGTATTATATAATAAATAAATAATAATAAAATATAACTAAATTTATAAAAAATAATACAAAAGTTATTAATAATAAATAATAATATAATAATGCATATAATAATATACTATATAATAGTATAATCGTTATAATTATTATCTAACCTTTTAATAAATAAATTGCTAATTAAAGTAATAATTATAAAATTTATTAAATAGTAACATATTTACATATTAACATAACAATATCAATAATAATAGTATAATAACAATCATCATTTAGCTAAATGTAATATAATATATAAAATATTAATTATTATGTAATAATAAAATTATTATAAAATTATTATATAATAGTAACATATTTAATATTAACTATAATAATACAATTAATAATAGTATAACTGACAAATCGTATAGTAAATGTAATATAATATATAAAATATTTAATATATTATGTAACAAATAATATAATTTATTATAAAGTATATATTTTTAATAATAAAATATTTAATTTGTACAAATATTTTTGTCAAAAACTAATATATTCATAATATAATAATATTTATTAATATCATAAATACTAATATATTATTAAAGTGCTATTAATAAACTCTAACATATTAAAAACTATAATATATTATATAGTATTAAAATATTTATAATATTTTAATTTATTAATAACATATTATTAACATTATTAATAATAATATATTGTATGAATAATAGTATAATATTAATTATATTAATAATAGTATAATTTTATATTAATAATAAAATAACTTTATTATAAAAAAATTAATATAATATACAATAATAACAAATTGATATACCAAAATAATTAAATATATATTTATTTGAAAATAATATGTAATAATTATAATATAATATAACTCATTAAAGTACAATATAATATTATAATACATTATACAATATTATATTACATTACATTTAATATTTATAATACTATAATTATATAAACTAAATATTAAAATATTTTATATACAATATATTTTATTATAATTAATATATAGTATATTAATAATATGTTAAATACTAATATTATAATGGGTCAAACTAGTGTTGACAAAAAATACTTTACATGTTGTTTTGAAAACATTTTAAGGAAAAAACACAACACCATGGTGTTTTTTATAAAACAAAACAAGAAAAAACACCATGGTATCCAAACGAAGTGATCATTCCTATACTGAGTATGGCCATAAGGAGAATCATAGCCATTCCCTTAAATCTTGGGAAGTGACCTCTCCCTTGCCTCAAGTGGGTGGGCTTGGAAAGCTTACGGGCAAGCTTGCCTTGTGCAGGCAAGCTTCCAGTTGTCAGGCGAGCTTGGCTCATGTAGGCGACCTTCAAGCTGTCAGGCGAGCTTGGCTTTCAGGCGAGCTTGTCTTATGCAGATGAGCTTCAAGATGTTAGGCGAGCTTGCCTTATGCAGGTGAGCTTCCAGCTGTCAGGCGAGCTTGGCCTATGCAGGCGAGCTTCCAGCTGTCAAGGGAGCTTGGCCTTTAGGCGAGCTTGGTAGGCGAGGTTGTGCAGGTGAGCCATCCTCATTCAGGTGAGATTAAAGCTTCAAGCCTTTAGGCGAGCTTGCTCTTCAAGCGAGTTGAACTCCTTTGCAGGCGTGCTTGCTCTTCAGGCGAGCTCCAGAACATGCTACGAAGAACAGATCATAACTTTCAAACCGTAAGTCGGAATTGGACGAATTATATATAAAAATTGACTATCTCAACGAGATGGGGATGACCAAAAACCTACCGAAGTTCGGTTTGCCACTATACATTTTGCCAAATTCTCTTCGGTTTGAGAGATATTAGCATTTTTGTTTATTTTGAAGTTGAGCATTCAGGCGAACTAGACTTTCAGGTGGGTCAAACTTTGTTCAGGTGGACCTGACTTCACTTAAATGGACCGTTGGACTCTTTTGCTTGTTCCAAGTTGTTGTGTAGAGATAAAGGTAATTTTTATTGCCTATAAAACCCGCTCTAAAGTTTTTAGACCCAAATTAGGTTGCATGAGGTCTAAAATACTTTGGATCTTAAGACCTGCAGAATGATCCCCATTCAGACGTAGTGAAGAGTCTTCCAACGAGCTCAGCAAAATTAAACTCTTCAATCCAACTAATGATCGCCTCTAGGATTTTTAGTAAACCCTCACCTATCAACGCATCTGATAAGACTTTACCTACTACTGTTTAAATCAGGTTAGCATGAGGATTGTTTATGTTTGTTACGCATGTAACATTATGCTAAAAAATTAACTCTCTTAGTGCTACAATATTAAATATGTAGACTTTATCTTTCGTACGGGAATAGACTATCCAGCTACATGTGTTATATGTAGACTTATCTCTAATAAGGGATTGAGATAAAGTCACCTATGCCAGAGAGGCATAGATCCAGTAGTTGTTTAAGCTAACAATAACAACTGGCTATACGTGTGGATTGGCCACATGTGTAGACTTTAGAATTTTGTCTTTTCTTGGGGCAAATATGAACCCTGTTTTGGAGAGGAAGAAATTTATTTTCTATCTCCTACTTCAAAAGAGATTCAGAATGGGATCTCCACTCCGAAAATCTTAAAAATAAAACTAAGAGTGGGATCTCCACTCCTAGAATCAAAAATATTTGGATAACCCTAACTGTCGGAAGGTTTGATTACCCAATTTGAAGGTGGACACCTCTCGTTTATTGAAAGGAAATTCTAGTTTTGGCCCTAACTGTAGAAAGGTTTGATCAAGTAGGGTTGATAAGGCACATCGCTTGGTAGGCCATTGTTTTCATCAAAAGTTGTCATTTTCATTACTTTCGAACCTATTACACCGTTTATTGATTACAAGTTCAAACTAAAATAAAAGTCAATCTTTTTATAAGATCTTCTTACAATGAGAAAAGTAAATATTATAACTTTATAAAACAAAACACACCAGTAGTTTATCTCCTGTTGATTTGTGTGGGATATTTGCCTGTGATGGTGACACGTTAGTCCGTGGACCATCGCGGATCAGATCCGATTGACAAGTGTAATTATACTCTTGCTTCACGAAGGAAACAATTGTAGCAGTGACAATCATGACCAAGCGAGATTGTAGCTCTTCTCGAGATCAAAATAAGGTTTGATTCGGAGGAAGGAGGGGGAGAGAATCTCAAATCTTTCTCAAATCTTTCGAAGGCTTTTTTCTTTATGAAAAAGTTCGCCACGATCTGCCAATTCTCCTCTGAAATTCATGGTCTACTGTTCAATTGGACAGCACCTTGCCCTCAGATTTCAGATCCTCTCAACTGAATACCCTAGGCTTCTATTTATAGGCTTTTGTTACCACGTTTTTTGATAAGATCAAGTGTTTTGACCTCATCTGCAGTTGATAACCGCCCAGGCGCCCTTAATGATAACTTCAGAACAGTTGGGGAGGTGCTGAGACGAAAGAATTCTAATAAAACATAAAAATTCGCGTTTTGGGAATTTGGGAGGCCTAAATAGTCGTGGTGACTCGGAGTGGTGTGAGTCACCATTTGGTGACTCGGAGCTGTGCGAGTCACCATATGGTGACTCGCATAGATGTGCGAGTCATTATTTAGTGACTCGGAGCTGTGCGAGTCACCATTTGGTGACTCGCATGGGTGCGAGTCTTCCGACCAGTTGTTATGTCTTTTTGACTCTTTTGGCTATTTTGCATTTCCTTCGATTCACTTGCTTTCCCATTTACGCGTGTTTCGTCAATTTGTGCACTTTTAACTGATTCGCTTCATGCATTTCATCGGCGTCAGATAAACTTCTTTGACTCGGATGATGTCGTTCATCATGTTCTCTTTGTCTTGAGCTATGTTTGGGAACCCATAGGTAATTTTTGACGCCTACAGATACCCCCTCCAAAGTGTTTCAGTCTCGTTTCTTTTATAGAAGATCCTGGAATACTTTGGACATGATAAGCCCAACCTTCAATCGGTATGATAAGACCTGTAATTAATTTTAGCTCTTAGCTTCTTTGGTCTTCAATCTATTCAGTATTTTGTCGAATAGATGATGTTCTTTCGGTTCTGTGTTTATCGTCTGACCGCTGTTGAAGTCTTAAACTGAGACTGGTGTGTAATTTTCTGAACTCAGCTCGTGCCACCGAGTTGACTTTGAACTGATCATCTTTGTCAGGAATTCATATCTGAGTGTAGTTGAACTCTATAATTTCTCTTATCTTTATTTTGGTGAAGTTATCTGTGTGTTGACCGGTGTTAACACAGTTTATACTCGTACGTTAACTAGAGTCTACACAGTTTAAACTCTTAAGGCATTGGAGTTAGGAGGACCAGTTTATACTCGTATACTCATAGGAGTTTTGCCGGGTTATCCTTAAGAATATTTTGAATGAAATTCTCCAAAAACTTCCCGGTAAAGGTATGAAATAGTATAGACTATTATCCCCATTGGAGTAGGAAAACGGGTCGCGTATACATTGAAAATACCCAAAAATAGGTAAAAATACTCGTAAATTGGCCAAACAGCTTGTCACACGTGCGAGTCATCATTTGGTGACTCTCATTGGTGCGAGTCACCATATGGTGACTCGCATGGGTGCGAGTCAGCACAGGAACTTTTTGATTGACTTCTTGATTTGGTTCGGTCTGGCTTGGCTTGGTTTGGGTGGTTTGAACTGGGTTTGGTTCGATTCAGGGCTCTTTTAATAAGCTCGATCTCTTTTTCTTCTTCCTTTCTTTATTTCAGAATCTTTTCTTCAGTTCAAAAATTCGTTTCTTCCCTCCTCCTTTCTCTCGACTTCTTCAAATTCTTTTCATTTTATTTGAGAGTTAGGGCTTCCTCTCGGACTTTGAGGCTTCAATTTGGGATCTAGGGTTTTATTTTAATTTTGATTTGGGCTCATGCGCTTGTGGGTTCTCTTGGCCAAGCTCTGTTCTTCAAAGATTCCAAGTAAGTCCCAGTCTCCTTGCTCTAATTTTATTTAATTCTTCTTTGATGATTTCTATTCTTGGGGGTATATTAGAAACCCTTGTTTTTGAATTTTAGAGAAATAAAAAGCAACCAAAAAAGGAAACCGCAGCCTCAACTTGGTTTTGGGTTGTTCATCAGTTCTCTTTGTGTACACCACTAAACCACCTTTTCTTTCCTCTTTGACAGGTACCCGAGGTTCTTGAGTCGGCTTCTTCCTCCCCCTAGATCCAAGCTTCGTTTCTTCATCGCATCTCAGGTGTGAACTAAGCTTTGTATTCTTGATTTCGGTGTGGTTCTTCTTTACTTTGGTTTAGTCTTCATCACAAATTCCCGTAAGGAAGGATTAAGTGGGGATTGAGTTCTCAATTTGCGGGAAACATCAAGGTTCTCAACTCTAAAATTTGTGGCCGGCTGAAAAACCTTTTGAGACATGTAATCATGACTGACCCTTATATGCACGAATTTAGTCTAATTTAGGCTAGTGATCTTTTGGGTTTTAGTCGCGCACAAAAATTGAATTTGTAGGCACATCAAGTTTCCTTGTTTGGCCATATGCATATCCTTAACCGAAACTCCAAGATATTTGGCTAGAATTCTAAAATTCTGGTATAGTCTATTGCATGAGCTATCGTGGGTTGAAACTGACTCTGTATTAGGCCCACTATGTAGGTTTAATCGGATTTTTAACGATAAATCCCATTTCGTAGAATAGTGCCATTTTCCATTTGTATTAGCTTGTTATTCCTCAATTTCTGGCGTAATCAAATTATTACCTCTTTGTTACAGATATGTCGCCTAAGAGATCCCGCGTTCCTAGAAGTCGTTCGGCGACTCAGTCGCCCGACGCGACGCCCTTTACTTGCACAGGTATAACTTCATTGTTTATTTTTATTCATGAACTCAATATATCATTCTGCATGTTGCATCCCCGCTTTGTTCTTCTTGGTGAGGCAATTGGGAAGAGCCGCCACTCTCTTTCGTGGGAGTGGACGCTTCACAAGACTTGTTTCGCTTGGTCGAGGCATGTCTAAATTGACTTAGGACGATTTCCTACTGCGATATATTCCGGAGGGCGTGTATATTATCACGTTATTCACGTGATGATATATCCCGTACTTTGTGTGTATAACGTAGTTCTTAATCGTCTCGCCTAGTTAATTAGCTCTTTTATTTTCTTTTATCCAAACTTTGTTATGAATATAGATCTTGCATGCTGTCACCATTTTATTCTTCTCCACGAGGTAATTTGGAAGAGCCGCCACTCTCCTTCGTGGGAGTGGACGCTTGGTCAAAACATGTTTTAAGACATGGGGTGATCTCATATTGTGTCGCGTTACGTGGGCTAGGGTATGTTATCATGTTATCCGCGTAGTAATATAACTTGTCCTCTACGTACACGATGTGATTGAGATCGTCTCGCCCTTTATAAGGTCGTGACTCTATCTTACAGCTCGTGAGATGATTCAACGCTTATACTGCCTTAACGTAGGTATTTATGACCGTGTCAATAATCGTACATCATTTTACCTCAGTTAATTTTCCCTCGAGGGCACTCAATGCTCTCGGAGTGGAAGGTCGGTCTAGTGAGGCCTACGCCACCACTGACGAACCTATCTCTATACCGACGGTCCCTCAATTTGCTTCAGATGCACCAGATGAACTTCAGCAATTAATATGGAAGGGAGAGCATCGTACTTTAAGGCAACTGATTACGGATGTGCCTTTAGTGAAGGACCCAAGTTCCACACATCCCTTGAGGAAGCCAGAGTATCTGTTCGGTGATATTACTGAAGATCCAGCTACATTGTCTTTAGAAGCCGAACAATGGCTGCATCATGATGATGGCGGGCATCTATACCTTCCTTCAATTCCCCGTCATCTCTCACTCACAGAACTTCGATGTCAGGCTGTCCCGTGAGAAATGTCATGGGTGTTAACGGAGGAGCACGACCGCGTTCATTGCTGATATATCACCCATGGCGCGATTCCTGGATCAAGTGATCGGAATCAGATAATCGGGTTACATTCGGGGGTCTTGGGATTGAATGACCCACCCAGGGGTGAAGTCTTCACCGTGGCCAACACTATGAAGAATCGACTTGCGAATTTAGGTTGAGAAATGCCAGCAACCGGTCACTGGTGTTTTGGTTGGGTGCATTCGTCTAATAAGCTTTGGTGGACCCGCTTAAGCCATTATGTCTTAAACCGGTTTGAGGTCGAGTTGAAGGGGAGTGGTTTATATGAAGTGGTCCACGCCACTACTTATGGACTGACAATAAGTGTTACCCACATCCTAGCACTATTGGAGATTTACAATCCTGACACCAACACATTATTGACCAAACATGGGGAGTTAGGGTTGACGTTGCACGAGATGCATAAGGTGCATGGCCTCCCAATGGGTAGTATGATCTATGAAGAATATATTTTTTCTGACTGGGAGCTACGGCAGCTGAAATCGCGGATGCATGCCCAATTGTTATGACACTTTCTGGGATCTTACCTGCCACTATCACATAGCCTTGGCAGGTGCTGATCCGCTATCCAAGAAGACATGACTACAATAAAGTCTGAAGAAGTTTGTGAATTATTTGTTTAAGAATCTGGATAGTAGTCTATGTGAGGCGATATGTGGACTGACACCGTTGACTCCTTCAGAAGTGAATGAGCTAATTCAAAAGTCCAACGCTCAGTCCTTTACTAAAGCTGGCATTGAATGTGGCTTTCCTACTAGAACCAAGTTCCACACATATTTATGGCAAGCGGTGAAGTCGATCCAACCCATGACGTTGCTTGCCGGCTACCTCGCTCTTTGGTTAAAAAAATGTGTGGTGTCGTTCCAATCCACAGACACTCTGCCTCTGGAAGTCCTTTATCCTATGGTCTTACTTATTCATCAAAAAAATTTATCTCTTCTTCCAACGATGGTCGTGGATATTTATCGAGGGCTTCGTTAGATTATGAGTGTGTTCACTCAAGGGGGAAGTCAGCCGTCAGCCCAGATTCCTCTCACAAAAATAGAGCTCCTCTATACCTATTTAATGGCTTGGTTCGTACTACATCAATCAGATTTGATGTGGGCCCCAAGTTCTGCAAATCCATCAGTTCCCTTTCTCTAATTAATAGAAAATTGTAAATGGAAAGGCCTAGGGTTCGCATAAATTAAAAGGCAGCTTCAGAATTAGAAGTGTTGGGCTCTCTCGACCTGCTTCCTGTGGTTTTCGGGTCAACACGGTGACTCATTGGTGGACATGGAGAGGTTTGGGACACATCAGACTGGTCTTGATGCTGGTTGTTTTGATTGGTTGATCAACATTAGGCTAGGCTACATGATCTTTCGGGTACAGAACCATTGTTATATAGAGCCATACCTGCCATGTCATTTCGTCCAACAGCTCGGGTAAGATCAGATTTATATTGGGAATCGTAATCAACAACTCTGAACTCATGGTGGCTTAATAGATGGGGCTAGGGCCTGGTTCTAGAGCATAACTGGCTGCACTGGTGTAAAGTTCAAACTTCTCGGTACTGAGCGTAAATGTCGGTGGCTTCTGGCGGCGAACAAATTTGTGCCCATCCGACCGATTGCGGAGTTAGCAGCCGAAGTGGCAGCTCGTATTGCCACTCAGATGGTGTATGAGGCTGAATTCCAAAAAAGAAGAGGAAAAGAGCATGCAGGTGTTTCTGACCAGGGGAAGCAAAAAGAAGCTACCTCTACCTCTAGTGACAAGATCCCAGAAACTAAGATTGCGGGTGGGCAGGAGGCTGAAGCCGGCTGTGACCACGAGGAGCTGGAAACAGGTCTGTCGGATCCTCTCTCTTTAGAATTATTTGAGTTAGTGTTGGCTGCTCATGCTCGCCGCTCTAGCTTACCTAAGCCTTCGTCGGCTCTGAGGAAGCCAAGAGTGCGAGTTATACGCACTTATCCTAACAAGATGTGGGTTAAAATCCTAGGTACAGCTTCCGAAGAAGAGAGAGAAGAAGAAAGGTCTTGTCCCATACGTCGGGCGAGCTCTCAGCCTTCAACTCAAGTCGGTTCGGTGCGAGAATTGCGCTCTAAATTTACTTATGAATAAGTTATTGATCCGGAGGAGGTTCCGTCTACTAAGCGTAAAAAGTTAGCTTCCAAGCGACGTGTTGGACTCCCGACTTCAGAAACAAGACCTACCACTGACATACTTATCGGTGGAGAAGGTAACATTCAACTTTTTATGATCTTTTGACTGTTCCATTTATTAATTCCTATACTTATTCATTCTCATGTCTTAGGAGGTCACAAAGAAGGTGAAAAGGAATATGATCCTCTTTCTCCCTACTTTGATGGTTTCGAAAGGTCTAACTTCTCCCAACCAATAGATGAAGTTATGACTGAAGAACCTGCAGGTGTTGGAGCAGGTACAAATGTTGAGGCTGTTGTAGACTCCAGCGCTAGACCTGATACCACTGAAAGGATAAAAAATCCAGGTATATTTGACATCAGTGATAGGTCCTTCATTTGGCGGGAATTGAACGATTCGGAATTTGTGTCTCCGCTAATCGTTTCTATGCTTCTTACCCTCTTAGAAAAATTACAAGAAGTGGTCCCGAGGACTGAGGCTGCAGAACTCGGCACAGCTGCTGAAGGTAAATTTCACTTCTTCTTATTGCATGTTTTCAGCTTTTCCTCTTTCTGCTTTAACACTTTAATTCTGTGTAGGTGTTCTAGTGGAGGATCTGGGAGATAAGGGAGCTCTCCGTGATGCGGCCCTAGGAGAAACAAGTGTACCTTCACCTGATCTGATTCACGTCTCTTTGGATTCTGACGAAAGGCTTTTTGAAGACATGTTGTCTGAACAAGCCCAGCGTGAGGTTGCCGAACCGATGAACACGGTTGACTCACCTACCAGTGTGATTTTTATTCCCATGTTATAGATTCATCTGTCGGTTTTCATTTAACCATAGTAAAGTTCTGATCGTAGGACCAATCGTTGAGACTGATACTACTACTCTTATTGGAGTGTCTGATGAATCAAAAGGTCTCGATTTCTTACTGTTAGAAGGAGTTGTCGTTGAGGCTGAGTCATCAGCTCCCGAGATGCAATTCCCCCCTCTTTCAGAGATACCAGCTATCGCAAGTGTTGGAACTATTAGGGGGAACTTAACTGAACAAATCGTGAGACCAACCGAAGAAGTTGGTACTTCGATGGTTGCTACACCCACCGTGCTCCCTTCGACTCAAGAAATCGGGCGAACGGAACCAGATGTGGTTTATTTAGTTGAAGAAAGTTCTACAGCCATTGGTAAATTTCACACCATGTCTTGACTTAGAATTATTTTATATTTTAGAATATTCATCTCTTCTCCTTCTTTTAGGGTTGTCATCCCAACTCTGGGACATGGTTAAGGAATTATTGTCGGATGATGATCCGAAAAAGCTCATCCTCTATTTAGAGGTCAGCCACTTTTTTAGTTTTTCGGGGTCATTGATCGACAAACTTTTATAGAAAGGGCTACCTTTCCATCAGTTCTAGCCTTTTCTCAAGCGTAAATTAGCCTCGGTGAGGGACGCCAGCTCACCGAGAATTACAGATGCTTTAACCGATGAACCGAAGCAGTTAGAGCACGAATTTGAAAAGCTGCAAGAGCTCTGATCCGTTAGTGCTCCTGGTTATGTTGCTGCCCGGATAGAGACCCATCTACAATCCCGACGTGAGGCTCGAGCATCTGCCGAGCTCGGGATTTAGGCACAATGAAAAAGGGTCGACCAGGTAAAGGAGGTTCTCTCGGAGAGATTGTCCCATATACATGAGCTTGGTTCTTCCATAGCTTCTACCGACACAGAGATAGTAGAGCTTAAGCAAAAGATGAAAGAGGCGAAAGAGCGAAGGGCTATTTTAGAGGTGACCAGAGCCAGGGAAGAGCATGGCAGGCTTATGATATCTAGCAAGGTGACGCTCTTGGAGGAGAGGTTAGCCAAAATGGAGGAGGAAGCTGTTGGCCTTCTTGTTTTGATGATGTTTAACAAACAATTTATTACTAATGTTGTTTGTCTAGTGTTTGTACATTCTTATATTTTGTAGACAAACAACGTTGTTGGAGGTTGGATGGATTAAGCCTATACGATCATATCAAGAGGAGGTTGGCGGAATTGTGGAGTGAAGCATCGTACAATTCAAGTTCAAGATCCAAGTTTAGCTTCATCCGCAACGTGTACCAAGTTGAGCTCAATGAAGATCAAGATCAAGCTTGGGTAACTTAGTTTAGGTTTTATATTATGTGTGTTAAGTACGTTAAGCTCAATGTCTATACACACAATGTATATCGTATACATATATAATATATATATAGATTTATATATTATATAATACTATATATATATAATCATATATAATATATATATATATATATATATGAGTAATATATATATATATTATATAGTGATATAATTATATATATATATATATAATAATATTATATATATATATATATATATATATATATATATAAGTAGTATATAGGGTAATAAGTAATGAAGTATATATATAGATAATAATGATATATTGACATGGTTTTGGTTTATAGTTTTAAGTTTATATATGAAACAAATGCCATAGAATTTGGAAAATTGACTATTTTGGTTTGCATACTGTATATGTATATAAGGTGATTCACCTTTAACAGCTCTATATAAAGGAAATCATCATTAGATGTTTTGAAAATATTCGTAGAATATGCATACTTGTGAAATATTGTATTCTTAAGTTTTGGACTCAACAACATAATCGATATACATGTATTTTATTAAGTCCTATCACCAATCATTGTGGCAAAGCTTCAAAAATGGTTATAACCAAAAATCAATCAAATTTCACAATTTTACCATTTTCGTGTTTTGAATATTTTGCCAAAAATGATGATTTTCACAATCGCGAAATGCCAATTTGACAAATGTCTTTTGTAACATGTTCATGTTACATGTTTTATATACATCCCAAAGTTTTATATTTATTGGACTTTATTTGTATTTTAACAAACTTCCACAAAAGTCAAAAAATTCACTTTAAAAATCAGGTTTTTGAGTATGATCAGTTCTGGTCGACCGAACCGGTCGACCGAAACCTAGAAGTTCATGATGCTCACTGGGGCGACAGAGAGTCTGTCGGTCGAGGCCCAATGAAATTTCCGCAGTCGAGTCGAACTGAAACTTTTCTGGTCGACTGCTGAATTTGGAAACCTTCGGAATCCGACCGACAGTGTCTTTTTCAGCTTCCAACGACTAGTTTGATTAACCGTTGCTTTGCGGCTATATTTTGTCTTTTCTTGGCTTTTGGGGTTTTTGGGGTTGTTTCATGAGCCTATATATACCCCATGCCCTCATACCTCTAAGATAAACGAAGAGAATGTTTTAAAATAGTTTAACAAGGGTTTAAACTTGTTTAGTGTTTGTTTAAGTTTGGTTTAAGAAGCTTTTAAGCAATTGAGGGTTTGAGTTTGTGAATTCAATTTCACAAGAGCAAGTGGAGATCATCCTTTGGTGTTTGAGCATTCATTCTTCTCTCAATCTCTTGTCATCTTTAGAGAAGTGTTTCTAAACTCATCTAGCAATTTACTTAAATGAATCCACAACCCAATTATACTATGAATGTAAATACAATAAGCTCAATGGTTGTGTGTGTACAAAGAGATAAATAAAATCAATTAAACTAAACTCAATATAAATCTAGCTTATGGAAATTATAATCAAAATAATAAATTGCTAGATGAGTTTAGAAACACTTCTCTAAAGATGACAAGAGAGTGGGAGAAGAGTGAATGCTCAAACACCAAAGGATGATCTCCACTTGCTCTTGTGAAATTTGCTTCACAAACAAAACTCTTAAAGACTCTTTTAAACAAACACAAAACACCCTTAAACTTATTTAAACAATTCTCTTAGTTAGGTTGAAAGAGACTTTTAAACAAACACAAAACACCCTTAAACTTATTTAAACAATTCTCTTAGTTAGGTTGAAAGAGAACATCAATATGGTATTTATACCAACTCAAAATCTCAGCCACACCCCCAAGCAAAAGTCCAAAAAGCCCCAGAAAAATCAGCTCAGAAAATAGCCGTTGGAGTGCAACGGATCTATTGTCGGTCGACCGGAAATTCTGTCGGTCGACCGATGGAGCGCAAAAATACGAAAACCAACTCTGGACAATCGTCGGTCGACCGGTGCGGTCGACCGATGGAGCTCTCAGTCGACCGGACCGGTCGACCGACCAACTCTCTGCCGCATGCTGTCGAAAAAATAAATGATCGGTCGACCGGATCGGTCGACCGAAAACAGATATGCAGAATAAACAGGTTTTAGAAGCTGATTTTGAGACTTTGGAAAATATGTTAAAAATAACAGATGAAATCCAAAAATAATGAAACTTTAGGAAATGTATATAAACATGTAAATGAACATGTTACAAAAGGAATTTTCCAAATTGCATTTCCCATTTGTGAAAAATCATCATTTTGCAAAATAGTTCAAAACATGAAAAAGTGAACATGTGAATTTTGATATTTTGGTTAAACCATGTTTTGAAACTTTGCACAATGATTATATAGACTTAATAAAATATATATATGATTATTGTTAAGTCCAAAAACTAAGAATATAATATTTTTACAAAATTACATATTCTATGCAATAAATACCAAAACACAATAGTAAATATGAAACATGTGATTTCATATTTATAAACATGAAAACTCAAAACTATGTATGTATATATATAAAACTATATATATGCATAGAAACCAAAACTTGTGTATATATAAATAACTATATATATACAAAGAAACCAATAAAATGTGTGTGTATATTATTTTGAGCTTAGAGTATCTAACACACATAATATAAATCCAAACTAGATTACCCAAGCTTGATCTTGATCTTCATTGAGCTCAACTTGGTACACGTTGCGGATGAAGCTAAACATGGATCTTGAACTTGAATTGTACGATGCTTCAATCCACAATTCCGCCAACCTCCTCTTGATATGATCGTGTAGGTTTAATCCATCCAACCTCCAACTACGTTGTTTGTCTACAATACATAGGAAAACACAAATACTAGACAAACAACATTAGTGGTAAATTGTTTGTTAAACATCATCAAAACAAGAAGGCCAACAAAATGGATGAGAGTTTTTCGTTTATCAAAAAGAAATCCCGGCTTGGGCCACAACCATTCGATGGTTTTGACCAAGAGGAGGTACTGAGACGACCCTAACTTTTATAGGTTTGGTCTTTCAATTGGGGTGGAGGTCTTTCATTTATCGAAAGTAAAGAATCCGACTTAAAAGTGGGCTTCTCGTTCATTGAAGGAATCGAGAGGGGAATTTGGCTTTGGTTGTGGTCCTAACTATAGGAAGGTTTGACCAAATAAGGAGTTTGAGATGACCCTAACTTTTATAGGTTTGGTCACTCAATTTGTGGACCTCCCGTTCATTGAAGGAATCGAGAGGGGATTTTGGTTGTGGTTGTGGTCCTAACTATAGGAAGGTTTGACCAAATGAACAGTGAGGGTAGGAGTATAAATTACAGTGGGAGTGTTGATTCATACAAATCACTCGAAGGGAGTTCTTGGTGTTAAGTGACAAATACTTAACACGAAGGGGTTTGACAATTATCAATGATCAGGAGATTAAAATTGCGAGCACTATATCTAGACTCTATTTATGGGAGTTTTGAGTGGACAGACATAGCGGGAGTTTGAGTGGAATAAACCAGGGAGAATTTTAGCGGACCCACCATCAATTAATTTGATCAGTGAGTGATTTTGTGGTGGAAAAGTGTAAATCGACAACAACAGTGAGAATTTCGTGAGGGAATATTATAGCCAATCTAGCTAATCTCGGGTTATTCTTAAGAACACCCTGTATAGTATTCTCTAGGAACTTCCCGTTTTAGCGAGTTATCCTGAGCGTAATAAGGATAGTACTTTTTTAGGAATTTCTTATTTATTGACATCATGATCTTGTCACTGTCTTGGGTGACTAGACGGTATGCACCATTAGAGTAGACTGTCTCTATCACAAATGGTCCTTCCCATTGAGGTTAAAACTTGCCTTTTTTCTTGGAGTTAAGTATCATTGGCCGCCGGACGGGTAGGACCAAATCTCCTTTCTTGAAGCTTCTTTGCTTAATCTCTTTGTTAAAAGCACGAGAAATTCTGGCTTGGTAAAATTTGATTTGCTACTAAGCTTCCAAGCACCTCTCGTCTAACATCTCGAGTTCTTCGAGATGTTTCTTGTGTTGTTCCTCTGTCGCCATCCCCGTTGCGAGAGCGATACAAAGGGAGGGAATTTGAATTTCCAAGGGTAGAACCACCTCGCATCGATATATTAGTGAGTACAAAGTCGTCCTGATAGGCGTGTGGATTGTAGTACGATAGGCCCAAAGGGCTTCACTAATTTTATCATCCCAGTCTCGCTTGTTGGTTCTCACAAGCTTTGACAAAATCTTTATGATTGTCTTATTAAATACCTCAGCCAATCCATTTTCTGTGGGATTGTATGCTGTCGATGAGACATCTTCATTTCTAAAATACCCATAAAATTTGATGAAGGTGTTGCTTACAAACTGTCTATAATACATAGGAAAATACAAATACTAGACAAACAACATTAGTGGTAAATTGTTTGTTAAACATCATCAAAACAAGAAGGCCCACAAAAAGGATGAGAGTTTTTCGTTTATCAAAAAGAAATCCCGGCTTGGTCCACAACCGTTCGATGGTTTTGACCAAGAGGAGGTACTGAGACGACCCTAACTTTTATAGGTTTGGTAGTTCAATTGGGGTGGAGGTCTTTCATTTATCGAAAGGAAAGAATCCGACTTAAAAGTGGGCTTCTCGTCAATTGGGCTTCTCGTCAATTGAAGGAATCGAGAGGGGAATTTGGCTTTGGTTGTGGTCCTAACTATAGGAAGGTTTGACCAAATGAGGAGTTTGAGATGACCCTAACTTTTATAGGTTTGGTCACTCAATTTGTGGACCTCTCATTCATTGAAGGAATCGAGAGGGGATTTTGGTTGTGGTTGTGGTCCTAACTATAGGAAGGTTTGACCAAATGAACAGTGAGGGTAGGAGTATAAATTACAGTGGGAGTGTTGATTCATACAAATCACTCGAAGGGAGTTCTCGGTGTTAAGTGACAAATACTTAACACGAAGGGGTTTGACAATTATCAATGATCAGGAGATTAAAATTGCGAGCACTATATCTAGACTCTATTTATGGGAGTTTTGAGTGGACAGACATAGCGGGAGTTTGAGTGGAATAAACCAGGGAGAATTTTAGCGGACCCACCATCAATTAATTTGATCAGTGAGTGATTTTGTGGTGGAAAAGTGTAAATCGACAACAACAGTGAGAATTTCGTGAGGGAATATTATAGCCAATCTAGCTGATCTCGGGTTATTCTTAAGAACACCCTGTACAGTATTCTCCAGGAACTTCCCGTTTTAGCGAGTTATCCTGAGCGTACTAAGGATAGTACTTTTTTAGGAATTTCCTATTTATTGACATCATGATCTTGTCACTGTCTTGGGTGACTAGACGGTATGCACCATTAGAGTAGACTGTCTCTATCACAAATGGTCCTTCCTATTTAGGTTAAAACTTGCCTTTTTTCTTGGAGTTAAGTATCATTGGCCGCCGGACGGCTAGGACCAAATCTTCTTTCTTGAAGCTTCTTTGCTTAATCTTTTTGTCAAAAGCACGAGAAATTCTGGCTTAGTAAAATTCGATTTGCTACTAAGCTCCCAAGCACCTCTCGTCTAACATCTCGAGTTCTTCGAGATGTTTCTTGTGTTGTTCCTCTGTCGCCATCCCCGTTGCGAGAGCGATACGAAGGGAGGGAATTTGAATTTCCAAGGGAAGAACTACCTCGCATCGATATATTAGTGAGTATGAAGTCGTCCCGATAGGCGTGTGGATTGTAGTACGATAGGCCCAAAGGACTTCACCAATTTTATCATCCCAGTCTCGCTTGTTGGTTCTCACAAGCTTTGACAAAATCTTTATGATTGTCTTATTGAATACCTCAGCCAATCCATTCGCCGTGGGATTATATGCTGTCGATGAGACATCTTCATTTCTAAAATTCCCATAAATTTTGATGAAGGTGTTGCTTACAAACTGAGGACCATTGTCGCGTACGATTCGTCTCGGAACTCCATATCGATAGATGATATGATGTTTGATGAATCTGACAACGTTGCTAGTCTTTACTTCTTTTAGTGGAACTACTTCAGCCCACTTTGAAAAATAATCGGTGATTGCCAAAATAAAACGGTCACCTTTTACTGACAGGGGGAAAATAGGACCTACAATATCCATTCCCCATGTCTCGAATGGCCATGAAGTGGCTGATGGGTGTAGGTGTTTCGAGGGTTGATGCATGTAATTTGCATGTATTTGGCACGCGTGGCACCGCCGGGTGTAGTCAACCACATCCTTGACCATGGTTGGCCAATAATATCTCATTCTTCTGAGACGATCACAGAGCTTGGGATCAGGTTGATGTGCACTACAAGTTCCGTCATGAGCTTCTTTGATAGCTTCTCCCGCTTCTTTTGTTGAGAGGCATCGAAGCAGTAATCCGTCGTATGCACATCGATACAATGTTTAGGTTGTTGAGTTGTAATAGAATCTCGGTGCCCTTCGTCGCACCGAGTCTCTTTCTTTTACATCTTGCGGTAAAATTCCATGCACAATATAGTCGATAATAGAGAATCACCAATCTCGAGGTTCGAGTTCAATCTTGGCCGTGTGCGCCTCTTTGATTTCCAAAGTGCATTCCGGCACAAAAAGTTGATGAGTTTTGATGGTAACCCATTGTTCTGTGTCAGTAGGTTGAGCCAAAGATACTGCTAATGCATTTGCATACGCGTTTTGGAGACGTGGAATGTATTTGATGAAGAATTCCTCAAACGAACCTGCCATCTCGATGGCCATCATGTGGTATGGTATCAAGTCTTGATTCCTGACTTCGTACTCTCCTCGAATTTGATAAACTATCAATTGAGAATCACCAAAAGCTTCAAGATATTTGACCCCCAGCTCTTTGGTAAAACTAAGTCCGATAAGCAGCGCGTTGTATTCGGCTACGTTGTTGGAGTATTTTCCTATCAATGAGTAGGCTCGGGGTATCACATGCTTCTCCAGGAAGACTAGGACGACTCTGACTCCTGCGGTGATCTGAGAATTACCAGGAGCACAAGACGTGTTAGTTGTTCGGGAAGCATAGTCGAAGTACAATTGCCAAATGTGTTGATGAGAAGTAACGTTGACCTCATAGGTTTCGTCTGGCAAATCTTCATACAATTTGGCTACATCAGTTGTAGGGTTAGCTGCCAAGAGATCGTAATTGCTTGTCCTTTGACTGACTTCTGGTTTGAAGTGAAAATCATACTCGCATAGGAGCAAGACCCATTTTGCTAATCTCCAATTCATAGAGGCCGATTGCGTCATGAATACCCGAACTGGGTTAATGTTTGAAATGACATAGATTGTCCGTCTAACAAGATAGTGCCGCATATTTTGGATGGCGAACACCAAAGCGAGGCATTCCTTCTTGATCATTGGATATTGAGACTCATCATCTACCAAAGTTAGACTTAAGTAATAGACAGCCTGTTCGGGATCGTTGTCATCGTCTTGTGTGAGCAAAGCACTTAACGAGTGGTTCATCCCCTTAATATAAATCAAGAACGGTTTACCTGATTTCGGTGCCACGAGAACAGGAGGATTCACCAGATATGTTCGGTGCCACGAGAACAGGAGGATTCACCAGATATGCTTTGATATCCTCGAATGCCTTTTGACAAGCATCGTCCCAAATGAACGACACACCCTTCTTATCCTCGAATGCCTTTTGACAAGCATCGTCCCAAATGAACGACACACCCTTCTTGGTGAGTTTGGAAAATGGTTAGCATTTCCCGGATAGATTCGAGATGAAACAACGAATATAGGTTAGCTTCCCTTGTAATCCTCTGAGTTCTTTAAGGTTCCTCAGGGGTTGCAATTCATTTATTGCTTTCACTTTATCGGGGTCAATACTGATACCCTTCGTGGTGACGACGAATCCCAGAAACTTACCGCTGGACATTCTGAGGAAAGACTTAGTGGGGTTCATCTTTAACTGGTGAGTCCGCATGAGATCGAACATCGTCCTCAAATCTCTGATATGGTCGTTGTAGGCGTTAAAAATTGCCTATGGGTCCTCAAACACAGTTCAAGACAAGGAGAAGACGATAAACGTTATTATCCAAGTCAAGAGAATTTGTCCAACATCAGTAAGTGTATGAATTGGATCAATAGAATGCACAAGTCAACGAAGCAATGAAGCATACGCAAAACAAGGGAACTGAAAGATTCGCGAATCGCCAAAATATCAAAAAGATGAACGAAACACCACTCGGAGGCCAGTGTAGGTGTTAGTCACCAATTGGTGACTCTCACCCATGCGAGCCACCAAATGGTGGCTCCCACCCCATGCGAGCCACCAAATGGTGACTCGCACAGTTCCGAGCCACCAGGACTCTTATTGAATACAAAACCTCCCAAACACAGATTTCGATGATTTTTAAGGATTATTTCGTCCCAGAACCTCTCCAAGGTTATCCCTAGATGCGTTTAAATGGTTATTAACTACAAATAACGTTTAAACATCAATTCTTATCCAAAGACACATCTCCAAAAGCCTATAAATAGAAGCCTAGGGTCTTCTTTCAAGAGGATCCAATTCTTATCCAAAGACACATCTCCAAAAGCCTATAAATAGAAGCCTAGGGTCTTCTTTCAAGAGGATCTGAAATTGAGAAGGCAATAGAAGCCTAGGGTCTTCTTTCAAGAGGATCTGAAATTGAGAAGGCGATGTGCTGTCAAATTGCCCAGCTAACCACGAATTTCAGAGGAGAGTTATCAGATCTTGGCGAACACTTTTATAAAGAAAGTCCTTCGAAAGGTTTGTGATTCTTTCCCCTTCTTTCCACCGGATTAAACTTGGTTTTAATCTCAAGAAGAGCCACAATCTCGCTTGGTCGTGATTGTCTCTTCCGCAATTGTTTCCTTCGTGAAACAAGAGCGTAGTTATACTGTCAATCGGGTTTGATCTACGGTGGTCCACGGACTAACGCGTCCTCGGCACAGGCAAAGATCCCACGCCAAGCAGCGGGAGATAAACTACTGTTGTGTTTTGTTTGATAAAGTTGTAATCTTTATTTTTTGTTGTAAGAAGATTTTATTAAAAGATCAACTTTTCTTTTAGTTTGAACTTGTAATCGATAAACGGTGTAAAAGGTTTGAAAGCAATGGAAAAGGTAACTTTTGACACAAACAAACTGGCGACCACAGTGAGAGTCGACAGCTTTTCTGCCAAAGCAGTAGTGTCGCAACCAAAGATCATCATCCCGATCAATGAAGAGGTCGAGTACGAGTTCGACCAGGCAAAGTATGAGAAATACTTATCCTCATCTTCTAGATCATCCTCTCCCCACAGAAATAGGAGAAACTCCAGAAGGAAAGGTCGAGGACACTTGGATTTGAAGGTTCAAAACCAAGAACCTCATCCCGCAGCGGCTCAAGGCACTCCTTGCAAAGCTGAAGCTGCTACTGAAAATCTTATCCAAGTGGGCACGTCAAAGACAGCATTAAAGCCTTGCACGCCAATTGGTCAAAGCCTCTGAGCTAGCTGATGGAATCCGCTATGAAGCGGATCTAAAGTCTAGAAGACGCCAACCGCCACGGCAGCAAGCGAGCGACTGGTCCAAATCAACAGCGAATGAATGGGTCCCCGTTAAGAGGACATGTTCAACTCTTGAAGAACGAATCAAGAAGCGCCACACTTTACTCGCGCATGCAAGAGTTCTGGTGCAAGAGGCTAAGAAATTGCAAACAAATCAAGTGGACAACAGACTGACAAAGCCACGTCAAATCTAGAGACCGAAATCCAAAACGAGACCAGCAAAAGACTCTACTGTTCCGGCTGCTGGGTCGCGCCAGCGGCCGAGCCACTAACTGCCGTGGCTCGCGCCAGGGCCACAGCCACTAAACTGCTGGCCGGCCACAACACGCAGACCACCAAACACCTGCGCTCAGATCCAACGCCGCAGCCACTAGTTGCCCTAGACCCCGCGCATCATCGCCTAGCCGATTCGTCTCAGTTTGAAGAAATTTTGCCTCCCGCGACCAGTTTCGAGTCTCCGACAGCTCCTGTTTTTGTTCCGTCGACTTCCTCACCTTCAGTAGAACACCACGGCAGCGTGGACCTATCCCGATTCAAAGTAAAGATTACAAATCGTCTTGGGCCTTTGCATAAAAATGAACCCCGTATAGTTCGTCAGACTGGGGGTCGTACGCGATTCTCTAGTAAGTCAAAGATCTCTCTTACAGAGAAAGTACCAGTAACCACTCGCCTTGGATTTCGGGTTGAAGTCCAAGAGCCTGTTGGGTCCTCACGCGCACAAAGGCGTGGTTTCAAACGAGCGGCTCTTGAAAATAATGATAGGGCATTATATCCTCAAAGAGAGCCATATTCATCAGAAGACGACGACATTAGAATGGGAGAATTATGCCTGCACAAAATAGGTTGCTCCGATAATCGTATCGATAAGTTGTACTATCATACTGGGGGTATGAATAAATCTCAGAAAAGAAATACCCAGTAAACAGATTCTCGTTGTCCATGTACCAAACTTATTAAGGCGGTATTGTCAGAGTGTAACTGTTCGAAGACCGCCTCGCAAAGGATTTTGGTGTTTGAAAGACTTTCTACAGAAACGCTGAGACACAAATCAAAACGTTTCCATAAAAGAAAGCCAGCCGTTCAAGAACATGAACTCTCAGAACTCACGATTAACATGGCAGACAAAGGAAAATCCACGCGACGCTTCAGTCCTGAACCTTTCCTGTAAATATCCCAACGATTGACTCGGTTACAAACCGGGGCTATTAGGCCTAGAGATTATAGGAGAATTCAGAGGGGACAGTCCTCAGATGACGAAATGTTAGACGCTAACTCTGTGATCGCTTCAGATGCCACTGTGTCTAGTACAGGACAGACTCGAGAGTCATTCATGATCACCACTGAACAGATGGATCAACTTCTTCAAGAAGCTTTGACAAAACAGAAAGAGGACTTTAAAATCGAAATGGAGATGGCTGTGCAACGTGTTAAAGATTTACATGCACAACAACTCCAGCAGTTGACAAATCAACACGGTGAATCTAGTCGTTGCCCGACTACTAACTAGATAGATAGCGACTCAGAAGTAGAGGAAAATACTAATATCGAGGTTCCACCTAAGAAAAAAAATACCGAAGGTATCCTTAACGCTGGGGGTGGCACCAATACCCATCCCCAAAGTCGCCAGAAGAGAGAGGTAGGCGAAGACCTTAAGATGAAAGACTTGGAAAGCAAAATCAATGCTTTGATGTCTGCTCAAGAGGTAAAAAAAGACTGGTATTCCGTTTCCCTACCCGAGAGAATAGGACTCCATTCCATACCCACCAAAGTTTAGTTTGATTAACTTCACGCTGTTCGATGGGAGGGGTTCCCCTACCCAACACTTGATTTATTTAAAGTCTCACCTGGGGATCATTTTGGGCAATGAACCTCTGATGGTACGATCGTTCGTAGGAATCCTTCGTGCAGCTGCCTTTGATTGGTACCGCCGGCTTAAACCGGGAAGTATCAATATATGGTATGATATGGAAAGCATGTTTCTTGCTAATTTCTTTGACGATGACACCGAAGTATCGATCGGAACACTCTTTGAAGAGAAGCAGAAAGATGGAGAGCTCGTTCAGAACTTTGTTAAGCGCTTCCGGAACAAGGCAATGAACTGCCGAGATCCTGTCATGGAGGAATTCATCCTCCAAACATGCCACAATAACCTTTCCTTAGACGTACTAGAAGCTATGGGCACTGCACCATCCAAGACATGGAAGGAGTTAAAGGTACGAGGAGAGCAGGCACTGAACGCTTCCTCAAAAGGAAGAAAGCTGAAAGGGGACAACCAGCAAATAATACCTAAAAACAGAACTTTACCCCCCCTCCCCCCGTGGTAAAGGGAAAGGACCGGCGAATGCGGTAGACGCAAATCAGACATTTGAATTATAACCCCAATAGCACCCGCATCAACAAGCACCAAAGCAACAAACGCCTCAATGGCAACAACGACCTCCAAGGCAACAAAAAATTTCTGAGCCAAAATTCCCAAAGGAATACTCCTTCAAAGAAGATGAGGTCCCTGGTATCTTCAAGTTTCTGAGCCAAAATTCCCAAAGGAATACTCCTTCAAAGAAGATGAGGTCCCTGGTATCTTCAAGTATTTACTGGAGAATAACAAAATTAAGCTGCCTCCGATCGCTGATCATGAAGGAGCTAAGAAAACTACAGATCCACGATATTGCGCATTTCACAGAACAGTCCATCATCCTACGAAGATGTACTACGCTCTCAAGGACAAGATTCAGGCCTTGATCGATGTTGGAATCATCACTCTGAAACAGCCTAAAGAAAAGAAGGTGGGCGTGAACGCCGTTTCTTTTAGCTTTGGCTCTGTCCCTCTAGAATGGTTTTAGCCAGAGCCCGTATATAAAGTACAAATGAAGACCGTCAACGATGATCCTTATGGACAACATCAAAAAGGACTCATACAACACATTACTCCTAGCGGCGAAATTCTTTGGGTCCATCTGGACTTGTTAGAAGATGAGCAATGGGTAGGATCCTCATCAAAAAAGAAATACAAAGGTAAAGGTAAGACCTGCTGTCCCACCACAACATTTCCTAAAAAAGATGATGTAGGTATCCCCACCTTATCACTTTCTGAAGATGAACAAGAGGCTCTTGTTACTAGGGTTGGGAATGAATATCATTATAAATACCCCGAAACTTCTGACACAAATGCCAAGACGTTGGTCGAACTAGGGGTGGTCACAACTCCCCCTGCACCAGTTGAAAAACCTCAACAGAAGTCAGCCAATAAGCAAAAAGAGAAAGAGCCTCAACCCCAGGAGGCTCAGAACCTTAAGCAATCTCGATTCAATCGTCCGATTGGGAGAGATAAACCGAGAATTTCAAACACTTCTTACCGCTTTGATGTTATGGCTCAGCTAGCTAACATCCCAGCAAGAATAACTTTATATGAGTTATTGCGCCTCTCCAAGGATACTATCCCAGCAAGAATAACTTTATATGAGTTATTGCGCCTCTCCAAGGATACTAGAGAAGCCTTGCGAGAAGCTTTAGCTTTATATGAGTTATTGCGCCTCTCCAAGGATACTAGAGAAGCCTTGCGAGAAGCTTTAGCTGATTCTGACACGTTCCTTACTCAAGTCAAGCCGGCCCGCGAAGAAACGGAATAACCAGTTCAGCTTTGTAATTTATTGGCCAAACAATTTCCTCATATTACGTTCACTAAGGATGACATGCAAGTGAAGAATTCATAGCATGATAGGCTTTTATACTTCACCGGATACATTGGCTCCAGCGTTGTTAACCGGGTCCAAATCGATTCGGGTTCCGCTGTTAGCATCATGCCACTCCGGTTGATGTACAATCTCAGAATCCCAGCAAGCAAGTTGGCTTCCACAGGTACCATTATATACGGGTTCAATACCAGTGGATCCAGACTTTTGGGTAAAATCTGGATAAAATGTCAACTTGGGGATCTAAAGTCCAAAGTTACGTGCTACGTAATCGACGCGGAGACTTCCTATAATTTACTATTGGGTCGACCATGGATCCATGGTAATCTTATAGTTCCCTCTACTCTTCATCAGTGTCTAAAATATATAGATGCTAATAATGAAGTCAAGACGGTGGTCGCAAATAAGCAACTGTTTAAGGGATTGGAAAATTACTTTACCGATTCCCTCCTTTACGGTGCTGAATTTGATACTGAATCATCGGCTCAAGGAACGGATAGCGGGGGAGAAGCTAACATAGAAGCAGGATTCGATTACAATGGTGGTTTTGTACTGAATGACGTTACACCATTTGTAATCGGTCTTGACGATGGTGAATCGTCAGACGGTAGTTGTAATTGGCAACTTGCCAAAAAAGTAATAAATGACGATTTAGAGTACTCACCATGTTTGGCTAATGTAATGCAGGGATTGTACGATAATCCCGACATACAAATGCCGCTTCAGTCATCTTGGTTCACGAAAAAACGCTTCCAAGACTCGTTTGGAACAACCTTTGTCATTCCCTGCTAAAGCAGGGGGTGAAAAGGAGTTAGTATTCGGCAAAGGGGAAATATCTTCGCCATCATATCTCTCTCTAAGTGATGATAAAAATGAGGAGAGATATTGCCTTCATTCATCCAGATATAGTCAACAAGCGCGTGATTTCATGAAAAAATGGGGATATAATTTTGCGCTTGAAGAGGGTCTTTGTTTTGGTCGAGGCCCACGAGTTCCACCTTGTATGGCCTATGTACCAGAAGGAAAATCCTATAACTATTAGCTATAAAATGGGCCTGGGTTATGCTTCTGATGATGAGTGTTGCTGGCAAGTCATAGACCATTTAGCAAATCAAGATGGATATTCATCGGACTCTTCTAATTGGGATTCAAATGTCAGCCTGGGAGAGGTACTCAAAGGCCTAATGTCGAATATGACCACAGTCGATCCTTCCATGATTCAAGAAGATGATCAACTGCCGGCTTGGGAGTATCTCTGGATTCATCATCTAAATATACAGTATCGAGATCGATTCGAGCAAAGAGAACCTCCTACCGAAGATAAAGTGGTCCAAATAAATATGGGTGATGAGACGAATCCAAAGCTAATATTTATAAGTGATAGTCTTCCACCAGATGAAAAAGTGGAGTTAATTTCCCTCATCAGAGAATTCATAGATGTTTTTTCCTGGAATTATGAAGATATGCCAGGGCTTGATCCGAACGTGGCAGCCCACTGTCTTAACATCAAACCGGATGCAAAACCTGTCAAGCAAAAGCAAAGACGTTTCGCCCACAAATCATGGAAGCGATTGAAGAAGAGGTCAAAAAATTAATCGATTCTGGTTTTATCCGGGAAGAACAACATCCGGACTAGCTCGCGAATATAGTTCCGGTCCTCAAGAAGAATGGGAAAATAAGGATATGCATTGACTTCAGAGACTTGAATAATGCGTGTCCGAAAGTTGATTTCCCTCTCCCTATCACTAATGTTATTATCGATAACACGTGTGGGTTTGAGAGAATGTCCTTTATGGATGGGTTTTCGGGTTACAATCAAATCAAGATGTACCCGGAAGGTGAAAAACATACCGCATTCAGGACACCTCTCGGCGTGTTCTGCTATACAGTGATGCCTTTTGGGTTAAAGAACGCAGGTGCCACTTATCAACGGGGAATGTCTAAGATTTTTCAAGAACATCTCTGTAAAACTGTCGAGTTTTATGTCGACGATTTGGTAGTGAAGAGCCGTAATAAAGACGATTATATCAAAGATGTAAGGACTATGTTCAACCTCATGCGAACTCACCAGTTAAAGATGAACCCCACCAAGTCTTTCTTTAGAATGTCCAGCGGTAAGTTTCTGGGATTTGTCATCACTACGACGGGTATCTGCATCGACCCCGACAAAGTAAAAGCAATACACGAGTTGCAACCCATGAGAAATCTCAAAGAACTCCGAGGATTGCAGAGGCGGCTGGCTTATATACGACGGTTCATCTCAAACCTATCTGGGAAATGTCAGCCATTTTCTAAACTCACCAAGAAAGGTGTATCCTTCATCTGGGATGACGCCTTTCAAAAAGCATTCGAAGACATTAAAACATATTTTGTGAATCCTCCTGTTCTTGTGGCACCGAAGTCAGGTAAGCCGTTCTTAATCTATATTAAAGCGATGAACCACTCGTTAAGTGTTTTACTTGCAAAAGACGATGACAACGGTCACAAACAGGCCATTTATTACTTGAGTCGAACTTTGGTTGGTGCTGAGTCTCGATATCCAATAATTGAGAAAGAATACCTCGCCTTAGTATTCGCTATCCAAAAGATGCGGCATTACTTAGTAGGACAAACGATTTATGTTATTTCATACGTTAATCCGGTCCGAGTGTTCATGACACAACCAACTTCTATGAACTGGAGACTAGCAAAGTGGGCCCTACTCCTGTCTCAATATAATCTGCACTTCAAGCAACAGAAGTCGATCAAAGGACAAAAAATTTGTGATCTTCTAGCGGCTAACCCCATAGCAGATACAGCTGAGTTGTATGATGATTTACCCAATGAAGCTCACGAAGTCCATACTACGTTCCATCAACAGGTATGGCAACTATATTTCGATGGAGCTTCACGAGCGACCAATACGGCAAGCGCACCCGGTAATTCTAGGATCTCCAGAGGAGTCGGAGTCGTCCTAGTCTCTCCTGAAAAACATGTGATACCCCATGCCTACTCATTGATAGGCAGGTGTTCTAATAATGTGGCCTAATATAACGCACTGCTTATCGGACTTAGTTTTGCCAAAGAGCTGGGGGTTGAATTTCTCGAGGCTTTCGGCGATTCTCAACTAATAGTCAACCAAATCTGGGGAGAATACGAAGTCAGGAATAAAGACTTGGTACCGTACCATAAGGCGGCTATCGAAATGGCAAACTCGTTCGAACAATTCTTCATTGAGTACATTCCACGCCTCCATAACGCGTACGCAGACGCGCTAGTAGCATTATCCGTATCTTTGGCTCAACCGCCTGATTCGGAACAATCCATTACCGTCAGAACCCACCAATTGTTTGTTCCAGATTGCACCATTAACGTTAAGGAAGCATATACAGCTAGGGTCGATCTTGAGCCCCGAGACTAGAGATTTCCTATAATTGACTACGTTGTGCATGGTATTTTGCCACAGGATGTAAAAGAAAAGGATTCGGTTCGAAGAAGAGATCCGAGATTCTATTATAATTCAACAACCCATACACTATATCGTCGTGCATACAATGGGTTATTACTCCGATGCCTCTCGACCAGGGAGGCAGAAGAGGCTCTAAAAGAAGCTCACGACGGAATCTGCGGTGCACATCAACTTGGTCCCAAACTCTATGACCGACTTAGAAGAATGGGATACTATTGGCCACCCACGGTAAAAGACGCGATTGACTACGCTCGACGGTGCCATGCGTGTCAAATACACACGAATTATATGCACCAACCCCCGGAACACCTCCACCTCACGACTACTTCATAGTCATTCGAGACTTGGGGGATGGATATCGTTGGTCCTATCTTCCCACCATCAGTTAAAGGTGACCGGTTCATTTTGGCAATCACCAATTATTTTTCGAAATGGGTCGAAGCAGTCCCACTCAAAGAAGTGAAGACAAGCGATGTAGTCAAATTTATCAAACACCATATCATCTATCGATATGGCATTCCTAGACGAATTATACGCGACAATGGTCCTCAATTCGTAAGCAACGCTTTCATTAAATTCTGTGGAAAGTTTAGGATTGAAGACATCTTCTCTACAGCATATAATCCTATGACAAATGGGTTAGCTGAAGCGTTCAATAAGACAATCATAAAGATCTTGTCAAAACTTGTAAAAATTAACAAGTGAGATTGGGATGATAAACTTGGCGAAGCCCTTTGGGCCTATCGTACCACGGTCCGCACGCCCACTGGAACCACTCCGTATTCACTAGTATACGGATGTGAGGCTGTTCTCCATTTGGAAATTCAGATTCCATCCATTCGCATCGCTCTTGCAACAGGAATGACAACGGAAGAACAACACCAGAAACGTCTCGAAGAACTTGAGATGTTAGATGAAAAACGCTTGCAGGGTCAACAACAAATTGAGTTTTATCAAGCCAAAATCTCTCGTGCTTTCGATAAGAAAGTTAAACAACGAAGCTTTAAGGAAGGAGACTTGGTTCTGGCCATCCGGCGGTCTATGATACTCAAGTCCAAGAAAAAGGGTAAATGCCAACCCAAATGGGAAGGACCGTTCGTGATAGAGACAGTCTACTCAAATGGTGCATATCGCCTAATCACTAAAGACGGTGATAAGATCATGATGCTAATAAATGGTAAGTTTCTAAAAAAGTACTACCCTTAGTACGCTCAGAACAGATTATTTAATGGGAAGTTCCTGGAGAATACCATATATGATATTCTTAAGGATAACCCGAAATCAACCAGTTGTTCTCTAAACAATTCAAGTCTGGTCATAGAGAACCCCTGCTGTAATCTTCTAAACACTCTCTTGTTAAGATGAGATTACTCTTTAGAATCAATCTTTCCTCACAAAAGAATTCTCACTGTCCCTCACTGTCAGATCAGTTCACGATGAGCCTAACAAAGTTCCTTGGGTCAAGTCTGGTCAAACTTCCACTATGATTTGTATTCACATTCCCACTTTCGTACGGTCAAACCTTTTTATAGTTAGAACCACAACAAAAATCTCCTCTCGATTCCTTCCATGAACGAGAGGCTCACTTTTAAGTCGCCTTCCCCTTTCGATAAACGAAGGCCTTCACTCCACTTGAACGACCAAATCTATAAAAGTTAGGGTCGTCTCAATATCATTTTTTTGTCACGCTGTCAAGTCACTCTGGCCAGGATCGGATTTCTTTTCGATAAACAAAAACATTTCATGTCTTTCCCTCCAGCCAAACCTATAAAAGTTAGGGTTGGAGTCTGAATTTCATCTTGATAAACAAGAAAGCTTACTTCCGGATCAGATAACCAAGACTATAAAATTTAGGGCTAACTGAATTCTCTCGATTCTCAGGGTGGAGATCCCATTCTTATTTTCATCTCATAGATTCTTGATGTGGAGATCCCATTTTAAGTTTCCTCTGCAACCAAGGATAGAATATGAAATTCTTCCTCTTTGGTATCGGGTTCACTTCTCCCTCAAAAGAAGGACTGAAGAAAGAGTATAAAATTCATCCTCTTCAGTATCTGGTTCGTCTTTATCCTATAAAAAGATACTACATTTTAATAACTCCATAATCCATGCCTTACGCGTATGGGGAATTTTATCCCGAATCCTAAGCAGGGATAAGTCAACGCCTAACACGTGTTGCCAGTTTAGTCTTTCACCGATTGAAAAAGATACCAGAATCTGAGTCAGGGGAATTTTATCCTGAAGCCTAAGGAGGGATAACTCGGTGCCTAATACACGCTGCCGGTTCGTCTTTTACCGTAAGAAAATGACTAAGTCTACGTATTCAAATTCGTAGCATTAAGTCTAAAGGGGTTCATCCCTTTAGCACAACGTTACTTGTGAAACGGACCCAGATAATTCACAGGCTAGCCCGATTCAAATGATAGTCGGTAAAGGCATATCAAATCCATTGACGGCTGAGGATTTGCCAAAAATCCTATAAGTATTATGGTTGATTATTTTAAACAGAATGAGAAACCATAATAAGAATTAAAGAAGACTGAACAAAACACGCGTATCATTAACAAAAAAAAAGTGTTCAGATACAACAGCCACAATCACTTTACATTGTATTTTTGACTAATAATTTCCTGCTCAAGCTTGATTAATTCTTCAGCATAAGCACATTCAAGCTCACGCTGTAGCTCGATCTTAAAGTTGTCCTCAGAAGCATATAAGAGTTGGGCGGCTTCTTCCTCCATCTTGGCTAATCTTTCCCTCGAGAGCATCACTTTGCAGGATATCACGGCCTTGCTATGCTCCTCCCCGGCCTTGGTCACCTCCAAAATAGTTCTTCGCTGTTTTGCTTCCACCAGTTTCTGTTCAAGCTCCGTTATTTCGGCGTCAACAGAGGCTAACGACGAGTTGATTTCGTGTAAATGAGCCAATCTTTCGGAAAGAACTTCCTCCGCTTGGTCGACACGTTTTCTCTGCGCCTGGATCCCAAGCTCGATGGATTCTCGAGATTCACACCATGACTGCATACGAGCCTCCACTCGCGCTGCAACGTAGCCAGAAGCACTAACAGATTAGAGCTCTTGTAGTTTCACAAATCTACGCTCAAATTGATTCACATTGTCGGTCAAAGCTTCAGCTATGTTGAGGGAACCGGTGTCTTTTATTAAGGCTATTTTGCGCTCAAGGACCGGCCGGAAGTGGCTGAAAGGGATCCTCTTCTCCAGAAGTTTTTCAATTAGTGACTCTACAAAGTTAAGAAAATTGCCGACTTCCAAGCAGAGGAGGATCTTATCTGGGTCGTCATCAGATAATAAAGCATCAACGCGCGCGCGCAGGTGAGATGACGATCCTAGAAAAAGAAAGCGCAAAATCATGAATATCCAGAAATGATAAGTCAGAAAAATAAAAGGAAAAGATAGCACACGAGATTTACCAGTCCCTAAAGAGCTTTCTTTGACCGAACACACTACACCCGCTTCTCGTCGCTCAACTTCATATGTCGCAGGAAGCATTATGGGTGTAGTAACCGTTGAAGCACCAACTCCTACAGTTGGTCTCACGGTCAGTTCAGGCAAACTCTCGCTAATAGTTGTAGCAGGCACGATAGTTGGCATTCCCAAAGAAACCGGGAGTTGTTGCGGAAAGCCTGATGACCGAGCGTCAATAACAACTCCTGCGAAAAGCAAGAAATCAAGACCCTCAGATTCACTAGATTTTCCATTAGGAGTAGTTGCATCGATCTTTATGACTGGTCCTACGATTTGAACCCTCCGATGAGTAACTAAAAAAATCACGAATAAATAAGTAAAACATGGGAATAAGAATCTTACTTGCGGGCGAGTCAGCAGTGATTATCGGATCGGCGGCCTCGTATTGGGCTTGTTCACGCAACATATCGTCCAGCAGCATATCATCAGAATCCGATACCGGATCACGTGAAGCTAGACCCTCTTCTTCAAAAGGTGTGTCTTGGGAACCCCCCTCATCACCTTGACCCTCTGTTACCGCATCTATAAGAAAGTGTAAGAGTCAAAATACAAATTGTTTCGACTCACCAAACTTAAAACAAAAGAAAAATCAAGTAAATATTTACCTTCAATGTCAACGCTAGGTTCCTTCACCCATTCGCTTCGATCTACCTCTTGCAGCTTTTCTTACAGAGTAAGAAGCATAGAAATAGTTAGCGGGGATACGAATTCTCCATCGTTCAGTGCCCGCCATCCGAAAGAGGCGCTACTGGTTTTAAGAATACCTAGACTCTCAGCTTGTTGGGTTAAACCTGGCTTGACATCGTGACCCGCATCGGTCTCGTCAAGAATATTAGTCTCAGCGTCTGTACGCTCTTCTAGCCTGATTCCTGGAGTTGGTGCCGAGAAATCAATATCAGGCGAAGAAGCGTAAAAAATAAAGTCGCATGCAAAATCCTCTTTGCGAAGTGCGAAAATTGTTTAAGTCCGAAAGCTCAGCATATATCGGAAGAAACTATACGAAGAAGTACTCACCCCTTTCAGCTGCAACTCCTTGAGTCGTTGGTTTCGTTTCAAGGCTGCTCCGCCGCTTAGGTTTTTATCGTTTCAGGACTGCCCCGCCGCTTAGAAGCCAGCTTCTTGCGTTTAGCCGGACGTCCCTCTTCTGGATTAGCAGGCCTCGCCTTAGAGTAACCTGGGTTGCGGATCGGGACCACATCCGAGGAAGAAGGCTGGGCTCCTCTCTCTCCTCTTCAGAAAATGCACCTGGGATTTCAACCGACATCTTGTTAGGATAGGTGAACAATATTTGCATCTTTGGCTTCTTTACAGGAGGTGAAGGTTTGGACAGTTGAAAGCGGCGAGTTCTTTTAGCAATCGCTAATTCAAATAACTCTAAAGTGAGGGGATCTAACATACCTATCTCTGGCTCCTTTTAACCATCATCGCCACCAACCTCTGCACCACCCCCAATATGAGGTTCCGTAGTAGGCTCCCTTTGCGTTGAATGATTAGAAGGTCCCTGAATGACTAGAAGGGCCCGCCGATTCCCTCTTTCGCCTCTTTTCATGCTCGGATTCATATACCATTCGAGCAGCAACCCGAGAAGCTTCTTCGTCGGTTGACTCGGTGGTCGTTTGAACCGGTACGTGTTCATTGGCCACCAAAGCCATGCTCGAGCCCCATCCACTAAGCCTCTACGGGCCCGGAGCTGTTGGTTCGGGTTTTCGATATAAATCTGATCGTAACCAAACTGATGAGCGAACCGACATGGCAAGTAGGGTTCTATGTAACAATGGTTCTAAACGTGGAAAATCACATAGCCCAACCGAATATTAACCAAACAATCGAAGCAGCCAGAATCAAGGGAAGTCCGACCCGTACCCGGCTTCTCTACATCCATCAATGAGTCGTCGTACTGACCTGAAAATCGTGGGAAGCAAGTAGGGAAGACCCAACATTTGTGATTCTGAAATTGCTTCCTAACCTCTCCAAAACCTCGTCCCTTCCATTTACAGTTCTCTATTATTTGAAGAAAGGGAAGGGAGGGATTAACCAAGGTTGGCGCCCATATCATATCCGATCGATGAAGCGCTAACCAAGCCATTAAATAAGTGTAGGGGAGTTCCACCTTTGTGAGAGGAATCTGAGCAGGCGGTGAGTTCCCCTTTTGAGTAAATCCGCTTACAATCTGGAGAATCCCTCTATAAATACCAGCGGTCATTGCCGGAAGAAGACATAAGTTTTTCCGGTGAGGAAGCAGAACCGCTGGAAACAAAACTTCTAAGGGAAGTGCATCAGAAGATTGGTATGGCACTACACACTTCTTCAGCTAGATAGCAAGATACCCAGCAAGTAATGTCATAGGCTGGATTGGTTTAACTCTATGTCATAAGAAAGTTTGGAATTTTGTTCCAGCAGCAAAGCCATCCTCAATACCAGCCGTGGTGTAAGACTGAGCATTCGACTTCTTGATTAGCTAATTCACTTCGGAGGTGGTTAGCGGTGATAACTCACAAATTGGTTCACCCAGAACACTATTCGCATTCTTGAAAAGATAACCCGCGAACTTCTTTAAACTAATTTGCGGTCGCGGCTTCTTTGATAAAGGATCAACACCCGCAAAGGCTATGTGATAATGGTAGGAAAGATCCCAGAAGGTGTTGTAACGGTTGAGAGTCTGCGATTTGAACTACTGCAGCTCCCTGTTAGAAGGAAAATACTCCTGATAAATCATATTCCCCATCGGAAGACCGAAGACTTTATACATCTCGTGCAATGCCAATCCCAACTTCCCGTGCTTAGTCAGAAACGTATTGGCATCAGGATTGAAGAGTTCCAGCAGCGCCACTAAATGGGGAACGCTAATGGTCAGTCCATAGGTGGTGGCATGGACGGCTGCATATAAACCACTACCCTTCAAATCCTCACCAAATCGATCTAAAATGTAGTGGCTCAAACGAGTCCACCATAGTCTATCTGATGAATGTACCCAGCCATAACATCGATGGTCGGTTGCTGGCATTTCTCAACCCAAAGCTACAAGCTGATTCTTCACAGTGTCAGCAACAGTGAAGATCTCACCTTTCGGTGGGTCATTCAATCCCGTAATCCCCGGATGTAACCCTATTATCCGATTCCGATTACTTGAGCCAGGAGTCGTACCGTGGGTAATATAGCCACAGTGAATGCGCTCATGTTCTTCTATTAATCTCCATGACATCTGCCGAGGAACAGCCTGACACCGATGCTCGGCGAGCGAACAGTGATGAGGAATCGGAGGAAGGTATAGGTGGCCACCATCGTCATGGTGCAACCACTGCTCCATTCTAAGAAACACAGTGGCGTGATCTTCTATAGAATCCCCAAACAAGTAGTCTGGCTTTCTTAGCGGATGCGTAGAACTTGGGTCCTTCACTAGCGGTGCATCTGTAATAAGTTGCCTTAAACTGTGGTGCTCTCCCTTCCGTATTAACCGTGGAAGCTCTTCTAGTACACCCGGAGCAAACTGAGGAGCTACCGGAATAGGAATGGGCTCATCGGTAGAGGCATAAGCCCCACTGCAGCGGCCTTCCACTGAATGAGCACCAAACTCCCTCGAGAGAAATTCAACTGAGGAAAAACAATAGGTATTTATCAGATATAGTCATAAAGGCCTATGTTAAAACAGTATAGGCATCAAACACACCTCACAAATCGTGAGATAGAGTCACAGCCTTATAAATGGTGAGACGATCTCAATCATATCACACACACAAATAACAAAGTATATTAACGTGTGAACGTCACGATAGTATACCCGAGTCTGTGTGATGTAACACAACATGAGATCGCCCCATATTGCTTTAAGACGTGTTTTTACTAAGCAAAGCACGACTGGTAAAGCGTCCACCCCCACGAAGGAGGGTGGCGGCTCTCCTCAATTGCCTCACAAAGGAGAGCAAAGCGAGAATGTCATACCAAGTACATATTCACGATGGATTACCTAGGTGAGACGATTAAAAGCCATGCTATACACACGAAGCACGGGATATATTGTCGAACGAATAACGCGACGATATATCTATCCTTCGGAGCATAGTGCAACAAGAAATCGCCCCAAGATAATTCAGTCATGCCTTGACCAAGCAAAACACGACTTGTAAAGCATCCACCCCCACGAAGGGAGGTGGCGGCTCTTCCCAATTGCCTCACCAAGGAGAACAAAGCGGGGATGCAACATGCAGTATGATATCTCAATATTTAACTCATGAATAAAAGAGGCGGTTACGATATACCTGTGCAGCTAAACGGTGCTAGCTCGGGCGACTGAGTCGCCAAACGGCCTCGAACAACACGAGATCTCTTAAGTGACATATCTGTAGAGAGAATTAATAGGTCAATTACGATGAAAATTGAGAAGTATCAGATTAATGCAAAGAAAAATTGTGCTCTGATCAAACTTAAGTAAGGGGGTTGAGGTAAATTCAGTCTCAACCCACAACGGGTCGTGCAACAAATTAAGCCTAAATTTTAGGGTTTCGGCCAAAGTTGTCTACGTGGCCAACAATAAAACACGACGTGCCCGCAAATCAGGCTATCATGTATGCTAAAAGTTTGGTATAACAACTATCGTGCACAATTAAAAGACCAAAGGTTGTAAACCTTAGCTTGACCGAATTCGTGCATGCAAACAGAACAAAACTTCCATCCACGACTACACGTGACATTATGATTTCGGATCAAAGTCTGGGATTAGTCGCAGTTCAACACTAGGTATTCGGTCATTACCCAAGTTTGAAACCTACTGTAGGCATATAAAATTGCTTATAGGTCCCCTAGCATAGCTCGGCACAAACCGACGAACCAACGAGGCGACGAGATCGACGAATCGCACAGAAGCGACGGAATGCATCCACCCGCGTGCAGAATCAAGCTAATGAGTTGAGGAATCAACGAGTCATCCAACCGAGAGCGGACTCGGACGAATCACGATCGAATCAAGATCAATTTCGGACTCGAACTCAGAAGCGGATTTACTGCCAAATCAGGAATCCAACTTACTGCCAAATCAGATCATCAAATCAGAGTCTCAGGTCAACCGAAACACGGACAAACGAGACAACGCAAAACGACAAACACCCGCGGGGGCTCGGCCAAAAATGGGAAGTTCCTGAAAAAGTACTATCCCTAGTACATTCAGGATAACTCATTTACCGGGAAGTTCCTCGAAGAATATTACACTTAATATTCTAGAGGATAACCCAAAATCATTGTCACCACCAAAATCCCTCACTGATCAATTTCAATTGACAGTGAGTCCACCAAAAATGTTTTTCTGGCCCTCTTGATTCTCTCCATGAGCAAGAGGTCCACTTTCAGTTCGGAGTCCCTTTTCGATAAACGAAAGAACTCCTTCCCTTTTTCTCTTTGGTTAAACCTTGTTCATGGTTATAACCGGAGTTGAAAATTCCACTTCGATAAACGAAGAACCCATTTTCAGTTTAGATAACTCATCCTATAAAAGGCAAGTTTATCTAAATTTTCCAGATTCTCGGAGTGGACACCCCACTTCTAGTTTCTTCTTCGCTGGAAATAGAATATAAAATTCTTCCTTTCCAGGATCAGGGAATAGAATATAAAATTCTTCCTTCCTTGTTTTCGGGTTCGCCTTCACCCTAAAAGAAGACCGGGAAATAGAATATAAAATTCTTCCTTTCCCGCACCAACCTTTTCTAAGAATCTATCAATCTAGGATTCATCCTAGGAAGTTTATCCCGAATCCTAAGCAGGGATAAGTCTGCGCCTAACACGCGCTGCCGGTTTAGTCTTTTTCCGCACAAAAAGACACCAGAGTCTGATTCTGGGGTATTTTATCCTGAAACCTAAGCAAGGATAAGTCTGCGCTTAACCTGCGCTGCCGGTTAGTTCTTAACCGTTAAAAAGAACACTCGTCCGCATATTCAACATTGCGGCAGGTTGTTATTAATAACACCAAAATCCATGCCTTACACGCATGGGGAATGTCATCCTGAATCCTAAGAAGGGATATGCCGACGCCTAACACGCGTCGCCGGTTTAGTCTTTTTCCGAACAAAAAGACACCAGAGTCCGATTCTGGGGTATTTTATCCCGAAGCCTAAGTAGGGATAAAGTCAACACCTAACACGTGTTGCCGGGTAGCCTATTCCCGTAACAATGGCGAAGTCTATGTATTCGACATCATAGCACGAAGTCTAAGGGAGTTCATTCCCTTAGCACAACGTTACATGCGGAACGGATTTAGACAATCCGCATGCTAGCCCGACTCAAACGGTAGTCGGTAAAGGCTAATCAAACCCGTTGAAGGCTGGGGGTTAGCCAAAAATCCTAAAGTCAACACCTAACACGTGTCGCCGGGTAGCCTATTCCCGTAACAATGGCGAAGTCTATGTATTCGACATCATAGCACGAAGTCTAAGAGAATTCATTCTCTTAGCACAACGTTACATGCGAACGGAGTTAGACAATCCGCATGCTAGCCCGACTCAAACGGTAGTCGGTAAAGGCTAATCAAACCCGTTGAAGGCTGGGGGTTAGCCAAAAATCCTAAAGTCAACACCTAACACGTGTCGCCGGGTAGCCTATTCCCGTAACAATGGCGAAGTCTATGTATTCGACATCATAGCACGAAGTCTAAGGGAGTTCATTCCCTTAGCACAACGTTACATGCGGAACGGATTCCGACAATCCGCATGCTAGCCCGACTCAAACGGTAGTCGGTAAAGGCTAATCAAACCCGTTGAAGGCTGGGGGTTTGCCAAAAATTCCATGAGTATTATGGTCAATCATTTCAAACGAAGTGAGGAATCATAATAAAGATAAAGATAAATCAGTTCCATTAAAGAGAATCAAATGTCAAGGTTTTCAGCAAATAAAATCATACATCAAGCCCATGGCTAAGAACCTGCTGACTGAATTCAGACAGCTTCTCATCATAAGAGCGTCTAAGCTCCTCCTGCAACTCAGCTCTGACAGACTCTTCGTTCGCGGCTAAAGTCCTCACAGCAACCTCCTCTGTCTCAGCCAGTGTCTGCTTCAAGGACTTCAGCTCATCAGATAAAGCAGCATGTGCTTGCTGATTTTGCATCTTTGCGTCTTCCTTCTCACGGAGTTCTCGTCGGAGCTGATCTATCTGAGAATCAAGCTCCTCAAGGGAAGATGATCTAGTGGCAAGATCAGCCTCAACTCGATCTATGCGGCCCCGCTGCACCTGAATCTCGAGCTCGGCAACCATCCGAGTACTGCGCCATGTCTGTAAGCGAGCATCCAACTCGGCAGCAACGAATGAAGAGGCACCTGTATCCCGGAGCTCATGAAACATCTGAAGCTCACGCTCTAAGCGATCAAGGTCATCAACCATAGCCGTCGCCAGATCCGGACATCCTATGTCCCTAATCAAATTTATCTTGGAATCGAGGTAGGGCTTAAATTGGCGAAGAGAAAGTCCGTCGTGGAGGAGTTTGCCAATTATAGCAGTCAGGGAGGAGAAATAAGAGCGGACTTCTACGCTGATGATGATCTTCTCAGGGTCATTCCCCGATAACAACTCCTTAACGAGGACATGAAGCTGAGAAGGAAGCCCTACACAAAGAAGAGAAATTCGTCAAAAGCCTCAATAAGGAAATGAATGGCTTTGCTCAGTTAATTAAATTATACCTCCTCCCCCTCGAGTCACTGGGGGTGGTGGAGATGTAAGGACTGTAGCTGCATCGACTGGTGGAGTTGGTCGTACAGCCGGCTCAACAGGGTCAGCCTCAACAAAAGCCCCTGTTAGGCACAAAACAGAAACATCATATTATAGTTGCATTAGTCAAGGAATTGGCTAGTCCTATAGTTAGCTTGAGAAGAGGCACGCACCTTCAAAATAACCGTTCCCGGGAGTCTGAGGGAGTACAGACTCAGGAAACATATCCTGAGGCGGCTGGCCATCGATCTGAGGAGAGTCATACATGAAGCTGAACATAGAAGTGTCCATAGGCAGGCCCTCCCCATCGAAGTCATCAATCGAAAAATCTGACATAAAAAGATATAAGTATGAAGGAGGAGGAAGGAAACTATGGCCAATAGAGACAAGTTACCTCTTGAAGATGTACCTGGAATCACCGAACTGGGTCCTTCATTGACAGACTCCCCAACATGGGCGGTCTCTGCAGGCTTTTCTACCTGGTGCGGTGAGTCAGGCTCACCAGGAGATGCACAATCATCAGGACTCATCTCGCCTTCCTCACGATATCCTGCATAGGATGGGAAAGCATGAGCCAGAAGTTCTAAACGATCAAGAAAATGATCTATAGAATAGACGTTACCTCCGTCACTAACAGGATCCTCATCAGCCAAGTCCATCTCAGATGCTCCCTGGATAACACGAGAATCAAGCTGAGAGGTTTCTTCGGCCACCAACTCTTCGATAGGCTTCACACGGACAGTCTTATTAGCTGCTAGCAACCACTTGCAGCTCAGGAAAGTGAGGTTCAACTGTCGCTCAGTACCTGGGAGACTGAACCTAGCTCCAGTGCAACCAGTCACGGTCCACAACCATGCACGAAGACCGTCCACCAGACCTCCATGAGCCCGAAGCTGCTGGCGTGGGTTCCCTACATAAAGCTGGTCATAACCAAACTGGCAGGCGAATCGGCAAGGTAGATACGGCTCTATGAAGCACTGATTCCCCACCCGGAAAGTCAGGTAACCCGGCCTAATGTTCACTAGCCAATTAAAGCAGCCCATAACCAGATAAGTCCTATACTCCCTCGGCTTCGCCTCATCAATCAAACACTCGCCGTACCGGCTGGAGAACTGTGGAAAGCAAGTGGAGAATGCCCAGCACTTGTGGACTTGTAGCTGACGCCTGATATCGGGGAATCCTCGGCCCTCCCACTCACCATTCTCAAGCAACTGTAGAAAGGGGACAGACTGATCTATGGCATTCGGTATTGACATCACATCGGAACGATGAAGAACAAACCAAGCCATCAAATAAATATATGGGAGCTCTACCTTAATGGTAGGAATCTGAGTCGGTTTATCATCATCTCTCCGTGTAAAAGCACCAGAAATCTGCCGAAGCCCTCGATGAATGTTAGCAACCATCACCGGAAGAAGCGAAAGTTCCTTCTTGTAGGCAAGCTGAACTGCAGGATAGAGCACTTCCAGTGGCAGAGCGTCACCAGACTGATACGGGACCACACATTTCTTCAACCAGATGGCGAGATAACCGGCAAGGAGAGTCATCGGACGAATCGGTGCGGTCGCATGATATAAGAACGATCTGAATTTAGTCCCTGCAGGAAAGCCGCTCTCGGAACTGCTAATGGTATAGGATTGGGCGTTAGTCTTATTCAGCAGCTCATTAACCTCTGAAGGAGTCAGCGGTGCCAGTTCACAAATAGATTGGCCAGAATGGCTCTCCAGATTCCTGAACAAGTATGATGCGAACTGCTTCAGGCTCACATTTGCTTTGGTCCTCTTCGCTAGGGGCTTAGACTGCGCCAAAGCAATGTGATAATGACAAGTGAGGTCCCATAAGGTCTCGTAGCGGTCGGGCATGCGATCCTTCAGCTGACTCAACTCATGGTTGGAGGGAAAGTACTCCTGGTATAACATCTGTCCCATGGGCAAACCAGAAATCTTGTGCATCTCATGTAGAGCCAAGCCCAACTCTCCGTGCCTGGTCAGAAAAGTGTTGGAATCTGGATTGTAAAGCTCGCATAGGGCAAAGAAATGCTTCGCGCTTGTAGGCAAGCCATGCATAGTGGCCCGAATGGCTGCATAAAGACCGCAAGCATGTAACTCCTCGCTCCATCGGCTCAAGACATACTTCGTCATACGAGCCCACCAAAACCTGTCCAAAGAATGGACCCAACCATAGAATCTGTGGCGCGGTGCAGGCATCTCCCGTCCTAAGATAGCGAGGCGATTCCTCAAAGTAGAAGCAGTGGTGAGGAACTCATTGCGAGGCGGAGTATCTAGCCCCAGTACTCCAGGATGTAGTCCAACAATGTGATCTCGACTCGAACCAGGAACTGCCTGATGAGTAATATAGCCGCAGTGAACGCTCTCATGTTCCTTTGTCAAACTCCACGACATCTCCCGCTTCACAGCTTGGCGCCTGAGCTCAGTCAAAGAACGGTGTCGAGGAATCTTCGGCAAATACATATAACGACTGCCAGTCTGGTAAAGCCACTGCTCAGCCTCAATAAATACTGCATCGGGATCCCTGGTAGAGTCTCCAAACAAGAAGTCAGTCTTCCTAAGAGACTGAACGGAACTGGCATCCTGCACGAGAGGCGCATCTGTGATCAGCTGGCGAAGAGCTTGATGGCCACCTTCCCTCACCACTTGGACAACTTCCAACGACGTGCCCGGAGCAAACTGGGAGGTGAACGGAATGGGCGAAAAGTCATCAGATGTGGAATAATACTCATCACGACGTCCATTCACCGCATGCGATGAAAAAGCTCCGGAAGGATATTCCACTGAAAACAAGCAGTTAAGTGTTTGTTAATTTCAGATATAAAAGGAAATTGAATTCATCTTACAAATTGGTAAGATAGAGTCATTGCCTTATAAAGGGCGAGACGATTTGGCCACATTGCGCATTTATAAGATAGGGTATATCGACAATATATCCCTGCCTTATAAAGCACAATGCAGCGTCAAAACGCCCCCTTTATTATGAGATGTGGTTTTGACCAAGCAAAACCCATCTTTAAAGCGTCGATCCTCACCAAGGAGAATCAAGGCTTTTCCCGATCGCCTCACCAAGGAGAGCAAAATAGGGTAAAAGGACTAAATTGCAAAATTCTCAGAAGAAGAGGGTTAATTTGCAAAATTTCCATAAAGCGTCGATCCTCACCAAGGAGAACCAAGGCCTTTCCCGGTTGCCTCACCAAGGAGAACAACGGGGGGTAAAATGGACTAATTTGCAAATATCCAGAAAAAAGAGGACTAATTTGTAAATTTTCGAAAAAGGTCAAAAAATTGCTCACCAGCATATGAGGGAGGCGCGCCATCAACCGATGCAGCAGGAAAACGACCTCTCGATACTCGCGACATAATGGCCTACAGAAAAAGAATTCAAGAGGTCAGATCTAGAAATAAAAATCACTTTTTTATCCCCTAAAAAGGCGAGCTTGAGGCATCAAATCACTCCCTCAACCCTTATATGCGATCCCGCTATTCCATACACTAGATCAAACATGAAATAGATCAAGATTATGGAGATATACCTGAGGGGAAGCTCGAGGATCCGACAAAAATTAGATCTTGGAAGTGCTCGAACCACGCGCTCGAGGGGCTCGAAGGAAAGTCTAAATATGGAAGTTTCGAGGGATTTCTCAGTCAAGGATCAAAAGGAAGGATGAATCTAAGACGAAGATCGAGTTTTGAGGGAGAACGGAGGCTCGAGGGAAGAGAAATTCAAAAAGGAGGCAAAAAGGGGGGGGCCGGCCCTAGGGTAAAGAAAAAAGAAAAGAAAAAGACCCCCTTTATATAAGGTGGACCGGGTTGAACCAAACCGAACCGAACCGGACCGGACCCAGTTCGAACCAAAATCCAAATTGAAGCCGAACCGAGCATCGAAACGACTTCAAATCGAGCGACGGTTCAGTCCATCATTCACTCACCCCTCTCCCATTTGTTCGGAGGAGTTGGAGGATTTTTTGAGCCGATTTACTGCCTTTTTTGGCTCATTTTAAGCCGGTTCAGCTCATTTAGGCACAAAAACACTCCGAAAAGTATACGAGTATAAACTGCTTCTTAATACTCCAATAAGGTATATGAGTATAAACTATTCCCTATTTTTGGTTTGAGAAGTTCCTGGAGAATATTGTTTATAAATATTCTTAAGGATAACTCAACCACACTACGCCGGACAACGCGTTGTGCATAAAGACTCGACGCCACAATCAATGGTCAGCTCAAAGGAATCGACTTCAAGTTCAGAAAATTCCGACAAACGGTCAGACAATAAATGCAGCACCGGAACTCTTACAGACTTTCGACAAAGCACCGAAAAGCCTGGAGAATTGAAGGAGTCAAGAACAGAAGCCATTCCGAGGTCCCGTTATACCGACTGAAGGTAGGGACAATCATATCCAAAGTATCCCAGACTCTTCTATAAAAGAACGAGACTGAAATACTTTGGAGGGGGTATCTGTAGGCATATAAAATTGCTTATAGGTCCCCTAGCATAGCTCGGCACAAACCGACGAACCAACGAAGTGCAAATCGTACTGGGATAGGAGGAGGGCCCATTTTGCCAAACGCCAGTTCATCGAACCCGGTTGTGTCATAAATACTCGCACGGGATTAACATTGGAGATAACATAAATTGTCTGTCCCACTAAGTAATGCCGCATCTTTTGCACTGCAAACACCAACGCGAGACATTCTTTCTCAATCATCGGATATCGAGACTCAGCGCCCACCAAAGTCCGACTTAAATAATAAACTGCCTGTTCGTGACCATTATCATCGTCTTGTGCTAACAAAGCACTTATCGAATGGTTCATCGCCTTGATGTAAATCAAGAACGGTTTACCTGATTTTGGTGCAACGAGAACAGGAGGATTTGTCAGATATGTCTTGATATCCTCGAGTGCCTTTTGACAGGTGTCATCCCAAATAAATGATACACCCTTCTTGTTTAGCTTAGAGAAAGGTTGGCACTTCCCAGAGAGATTTGAGATGAACCGCCTGATGTAAGCTAAACGCCCTTGCAATCCTCTGAGTTCTCTCAGATTCCTCGGGGGTTGCAATTCATGTATCGCCTTCACCTTATCGGGATCGATATGTATACCCTTAGTGGTGACGACGAATCCCAGGAATTTTCCGCTGGACATTCCAAGGAATGATTTAGTGGGGTTCATCTTCAATTGATGACTCCTCATGAGATCGAACATCGTCTTCAAATCCTTGATATGATCTTCTTTGTTGCGGATTTTCACAACCAAATCATCAACGTAGCATTCGACTGTTTTCCTGAGATGTTCTTGGAAAATCTTAGTCATCGCTCGCTGGTATGTGGCGTCAAAAGAACGAGACTGAAATACTTTGGAGGGGGTATCTGTAGGCATATAAAATTGCTTATAGGTCCCCTAGCATAGCTCGGCACAAACCGACGAACCAACGAGGCAACGAGATCGACGAATCGTACGGAAGCAACGGAATGAATCCACCCGCGTGCAGAATCAAGCTAATGAGTTGAGGAATCAACGAGTCATCCAACCGAGAGCGGACTCGGACGAATCACGATCGAATCAAGATCAATTTCGGACTCGAACTCAGAAGCGGATTTACTGCCAAATCAGGAATCCAACTTACTGCCAAATCGCCGAGCCACCTTGGGGTGGCTCGGCCATGAGCCGAGCCACCCCAAGGTGGCTAGGCACAGTGTCGGCCACCCCGAGGTGGCCGACAGTGGCCCGAGGTGGCCGACAGTGGCCAGAGGGGGCCGACAATTCCCTTTTTGCAGCCACTGTCCTGAGAGCCTATAAATAGGCCTAGAGATGTTCATTTTCGGAGGTCGAACTTTCAAGAGCCGAAACTCTGCCGGATTGAAGAGTGAACTCGGAGCTTTGAAGACCAGAAGACTTGCACATTCGGATCTGATCCTCGGTGACCATCCACGTCAGAAAAGGCAGGATCTCGAGAGGAAGAAAGAACAGATCTGAGATCTACACGAGACTACACTCCAGATCTAAGCTTGGTCTTAGATCTCGAGATCTGAGCGATTATTCCCTTGGTGGATTAATCCCTCCCGGCTATTATTCCCTTCGTGGAATAATACCCGCATAATCGTGTAGATCCGACCGGATCTAGATCGCGCGGTGGTCCACGGATTAACCCCGGCGTTGGCAAAGAACCCACACAAGCAAGCAACCGCAAAACAGGAGCTTGCGATTTGTTCACAAGGGGAAAGTTGTAATTTTTATTTTTTTTTCTTTGATTTAGTTGTAACCGGATCTATAAAAGACCGGATCTTTGTAACCCAAGATGACAATCATATCAATGAAAAAGAAAACAGTTTTCCACGCGAACACCTACATTTCGGGTTTTCATCCACAACCGAATTCAAGGATCAAGATTTAAGAATTAAAACTTAAGCATTCGAACTCGAATTAAGCCTCCATCGAAGGTTCGACCACACTAAGAGGTCCAGAATGTCCAAGCAAGATGTTTCAAACCGGCATGTCAGACCCCATACACGACTAAGCTCAATTTTGGGATTCTATTCCAAGATCGACCATCATTCAAGAACCCAAAATCAAGGATTAATGTCGGCCACACATCTTAAATATCATAGTAGGAAAAAACCCGAAACTGAACCCCCCAAATGGTCTGCCATCACATAAGAACTTGAAATCAGTCTTGGTGTTTCCCCCAAATCACAAAAGCTAGGGTTTCGGGTATACTCTTAAAACCATAGTTCAATTGATTACATAGACTCGAATTAAAGCTCTGAGGACTGAAGCATACCTGAGACCCGATCGAAAAACAAATACGACGAACCCGCGTCGCAAATCCTCTTCAAGATTCAAATGAAGAACCCTAAATCCCCAAATTGAAGCTTCAAGATCCTAGCCTAGCTCCCAAATCGAATAAAGAAGACTCGAGGAAGTTGAGGGGTTTAAAGAGGAAAGAAATGAGTTTTCAAACAGATGAATAACCGTTAAAAAATGAAGAAATGAAGAAGAACAGTTCGGGTTTTAAAGTCCCCCCGAAATTGAACCAAGACCCGAGCCACCACTTGCTGACTCGCAAGACCCCAACCACCATATGTTGGCTCGTAGGTATGGCGAGCTGTCTGGCCAATTCACAGGTGTTTTGATCCATCATCGATCATTTCCAACATATACGGTACCCGTATTCGTACTCCAATCGGTATACGAGTTTAAACTGTTTCTCACCCTCGACGGGAAGTTTCTGGAGAATATCGTGTAGAATATTCTTAAGGATAACCCGGCGACCTCCGATGGTTATATGAGGCTAAACTAACTCCCAAAACTCCTAAGAGTATATGAGTATAAACTAGTCCTCTCCGCTTCAACACGTAACTTATGGTCAATGCCTGTCAAGACGTCATCAAATATGAATTCCCAACAAAGATAGTCAGCTCAACGTCAAATCAATGACACCATTTAGTATATAAGTTTCGATTCAAGACTTCGACAGCGGTCATACGATAAACGCAGAACCGTAAAAGCTTCATCTATTCGACAGAATGCTGAATAGATTGAAGGCTGAAGAAGTCAAGAGATGAAGCCCATTACAGGTCCTTTTGCACCAATTGGAGGTAGGGCCTATCACATCCAAAGTATTTTAGGCTCTTCTATAAAAGAAACAAGACTGAAACACTTTGGAGGGGGTATCTGTAGGCGTTAAAAATTGCCTATGGGTCCTCAAACACAGTTTAAGACAAGGAGAAGACAATAAATGTTATTATCCAAGTCAAGGGAATTTATCCAACATCAGTAAGTGTATGAATTGGATCAATAGAATGCACAAGTCAACGAAGCGATGAAGCATACGCAAAACAAGGGAACTGGAAGAATCACGAATTGCCAAAATATCAAAAAGATGAACGAAACACCACTCGGAGGCCAGTGTAGGCGCGAGTCACCAATTGGTGACTCACACCCATGTGAGCCACCAAATTGTGTCTCGCACCCATGCGAGCCACTAAATGGTGACTCGCACAGTTTCGAGCCACCAAGACTCTTATTGAATACAAAACCTCCCCAAACACGGATTTCGATGATTTTTAAGGATTCTTTCATCCCAGAACCTCTCCAAGGTTATCCCTAGACGTGTTTAAGTGGTTATTAACAACAAAAAATGTTTAAACATCAATTCTTATCCAAAGACACGTCTCCAAAAGCCTATAAATAGAAGCCTAGGGTCTTCTTTCAAGAGAATCTGAAATAGAGAAGGTGAGGTGCTGTCTAATTGCCCAGCTAACCACGAATTTTAGAGGAGAGTTATCAGATCTTGGCGAACACTTTCATAAAGAAAGCCCTTCGAAAGGTTTGTGATTCTTTCCCCTTCTTTCCTCTGGATTAAACTTGGTTTTAATCTCGAGAGGAGCCACAATCTCGCTTGGTCGTGAGTGTCACTTCCATAATTGTTTCCTTCGTGAAACAAGAGCGTAGTTATATTGTCAATCGGGTTTGATCTGTGGTGGTCCACGGACTAACGCGTCCCCGGCACAGGTAAAGATCCCATGCAAAGTAGCGGGAGATAAACTAGTGTTGCGTTTTGTTTGATAAAGTTGTAATCTTTATTTTTTGTTGTAAGAAGATCTTATAAAAAGGTCAACTTTTCTTTCAGTTTGAACTTGTAATCGATAAATGGTGTAATAGTTTTGAAAGCAATGGAAAAGGCAACTTTTGACACAAACAGTCGTTTTTATTACGACTCTTCACGACTAGGTCGTCGACATAGTATTCGACGTTTTTCTGGAGGTGTTCTTGGAAATCTTTAACATTGCCCGTTGATAGGTTGCGCCTGTGTTTTTCAATCCAAAAGGCATAAGCGTGTTGCAGAAGACCCCGATAGGAGTTCTGAATGTTGTGTGTTTTTCGTCATCCGGGTACATTTTTATTTGATTATAACCCAAAAATCCATCCATAAAGGACATTCTCTCAAATTCGCACGTGTTATCGATAACAACATCCATGATTGGAAGAGGAAAATCATCCTTTGGGCAAGCGGTGTTCAAGTCTCTGAAGTCGATACAGATCCTAATTTTTCCGTTCTTCTTAAGGACCGGTACGATATTTGCCAACCAATCGGGATGTTGTTCCTCTCTGATAAAACCAGAGTCAATCAATTTATTAACTTCTTCCTCAATTGCCTCCATAATCTATGGACGAAACTATCTCTGTGCCTGTTTGACGAGTTTGGCATCTGATTTGATGTTCAGGCGGTGCATTGCTACATTTAGGTCAAGTCCGGGCATATCCTCATAACTCCAAGCAAAGACGTCTATATATTCCCTAATGAGGGCAATCAACTCCTCTTTCTCATCTGGTGGAAGTCTATCACTGACGAATATAGGTTACGGATTCACTTCGTCTCCCATGTTTACCTAGAATACTTTGTCTTCGGTGGGTGGTTCCCTTTGCTCGAAACGATCCCCGTACTGAATATTCAGATGATGAATCCATGGGTCTTCCCAAGTGGTCAATTGATCGTCTTCTTCTATTGTGGTAGGATCCACCGTGGCCATATTTGACATCAAGCGTTTGAATATTTCCCTAATACTAACATCGGAATGCCAATTGGAAGAATCGGATGAATATCCGTCCTTATTTGCTAATTGATCGAGGACTTGCTAGCAACATTATTTATCCGATGAAGAAGCATAGCCAAGGCTCCTTTTATAGCCATAGTAATTGTTGGGTTTTCCTTTCGGTACATATGCCGGACGAGGTGGGACTCGTGCACCCCGACCAAAACAGAGACCCTCTTCAAGCGTGAAATTATATCCCCATTTTTTTATTAAATCACGCGATTTTTGACTATACTTGGAGAGATGAGGTCCAGGTTTCTCTTCGTCATTGTTTTCCTTTAAAAACGAATTTGACAATGAGAACATCTTCCCTTTGCTAAAAACTAACTCTTTTCCACCCCCTGCCTTGGCAGGAATGATGAGGGTTGTTCCAAATGAGCCTTGAACATGCTTTGATGTTAAGCAGGATGACCGAAGCGGCATGTGTATGTCAGGATTCTTGTATAATCCCTGCATTACATCATCCAGATACGGAGAATACTCTAAGTCATCGTTTATTACTTCTTTGGAAAGTTTCCAATTACAGCTATCGTCTGACGATTCACCGCCGTCAGGACTAATTACAATGGGTACAATGTCATTTAGTACAAAACCACCATTGTAATCAAACCTAGTTTCGGTATTGGCTTCCTCTCCGCTATCCGTGTCTTGGGTCAATAATTCCGTGTCGGATTCAGCACCATAAAGAAGTAAGTTAGTAAAGTAATTTTCTAACCCCTTAAACGGTTGCTTATCTGCGATCACCATCTTAATCTCGTTACTAGCATCTACATATTTTAGACTCTGATGGAGAGTTGAGGGGACTATAATATTACCATGGATCTAGGGTCGACCCAATAGTAAATTATAGGAGGTTTCAGCATCGATCACGTAGCACGTGACTTCGGATTTTAAATCTCCAAGTTGGCATTTTATTCGGATTTTACCTAATGGTCTGGACCTACTGGTATTGAATTTGTAGATGACAGTGCCTGTCAAGGATAATCTACTTACAGGAATCACAAGATTATATAGTAGTCGGAGCGGCATGATGCTAACAGCGGAACCCTGATCGACTTGGATCCGGTTGATAATGCTGGAGCCTATGTATCAGGTGAACTATAAAGGCCTATCATGTTTTGAGTTTCTGACTTGCATGTCATCTTTGGTGAATGTTATGCAAGGGAACTGCTTAGCCGTCAAATCGTAGTATTGAATTGGTGATTCCGGATCTTTGAGAACTGGTTTGATGTGAGTGAGGAATACGTCGGCATCAGCCAGGGCTTCTTGCAAGGCTTCCCTCATATCTTTAGAGAGGCACAACAATTCATACAGGGTTATTCTTGCTGGGATGTTAGCTAGCTGAGTCAAAGCGGTATGGTGTGCTTGAACTTCCCGGTTTATGTCTCCTAATCGAGCAATTCAATTGAGACTGCTTTGGGTTCTGAGCCTCCTGTTGTTAGGGTTCTTTCCCTTTCAGCTTATTAGCTGATTGTTGCTGGGATTTCCCTGTAGTTGCAGGGGGAGTTATAGCCACCTATAGCTCAGCCAATGTTTTAGCATTTGGGTCAGAGGCTTCAGGATATTTGTAGTGGTATTCGTTCCAACCCCTAGTAGTGAAAACTTCTTGTTCGTCATCGAAAAGTGATAGAGTAGGAATACCTTCATCATCTTTTTCAGGAATTGTCGTAGCGAGACAACAGGATTTTCCCCTACTTTTGGACTTCTTCTTAGATGAGGTACTTTTCCATTGCTCATCATTGAGCAAATCTGGATGGACCCAAAGAATTTCACCATTAGGAGCTGTGTGCTGCACAAGTCTCTTATGGCGTTGTCCATGAGGATCATCGTTAATTGTTTTCACCTTTACTTTTGACATAGGCTTTGGTTCGAACCATGACATAGGAACCGAGCCAAAGCTGATAGAGACCGCATTTGCGCCCACTTTCTTTTCCTTAGGCTATTTTGGAGAGATAATACCCACATCGATTAGGGCTTGAATTTTATCTTTGAGAGCATAGTATGTCTTTGTGGGGTGGTGAACTGTCTTGTGGAACACACAGTATCGCGGATCCGTAGCCTTGTTAGCCCCATCATGATCGGTGATTGGGGGTAGCTTAATTTTATAGTTATCCAACAAGTATTTGAAGATACCAGGAACCTCATCTTCCTTGAAAGAATACTCTTTTGGGAACTTTGGCTCAATAGTCTTTTGTTGTCTTGGAGGCCATTGTTACGATTGGGGTGTTTGCTGCTTTGTTTTTTGTTGTTGCGGCTACTGTTGGGGTTGCAATTGAAATGTCTTATTTGCATCTACTGTATTTGATTCCGCCTTACCTTTACCATGAGGGGGTGAAGTTCTGTTTTGGGGCATTATTGGCCGGCTGACCCCTTTCAGATTTCTTCCTCTTAAGGAAGCGTTCAGCTTGCTCCCCTTGTACCTTCAACTCTTTCCATGTTTTGTATGGTGTCATACCCGTAACTTCTAATACGTCCAAGAAAAGATTGTTGTGGCACATTTAGAGAATAAATTCTTCCATGATCGGATCTCGACAGTTCATCGCCTTATTCTGGAAATGCTTAACGAAGTTCTCAACTAGTTCTCCGTCTTTCTGTTTCTCATCAAAGAGTATTCTAATCGACACTTTAGTGTCATCATTGAAGAAGTTGGTGAGAAAAATAGTCTCCATATCATCCTAGCTATTAATACTTCCTGGCTTGAGTCGGCGGTACCAATCAAAGGCGGCTGCACGAAGAGTTCCCACAAATGATCGTACCATCAGAGGTTCATTACCTGAAATGACCCCTAGGTGAGACTTGAAATAAATTAAGTATTGGGTGGGTGAACCTCTTCCGTCGAATGGCGTGAAGTTAATCAGGTTAAACTTTGTTATTACGTCGGATAAGGACGTAGAATACCGGTCTTCTTTACCTCTTGAGCAGACATTAAAGCATTAATCTTACTTTCGAGGTCTCTCATCTTGAGTCCTTCACTCGCATCTTTCTTTGAATGATCCTAGGGAGAAATGACATAGTCCTCTTTTGCATTGTTATTACGTGAGGGATCACCCCCAGTATTGTTGTCAACAAGAGGGGCCTCGATGTGGATATTCTCGTCTACTTCTCGATCACTATCAACTTGGTTAGGATTCTTGTGTCGGCTGGACTCTTCTTGCTGATTCGTCAGCGCCGTGATTTGTTGGTCATGCATTTCCCTCATCTGCTGCATAGCCATTTCCATTTTAAATTTAAAATTCTCTTTCTGTTTGGTTAAAACATCATTGAGAATCTTAGCCATTTGCTCAGCGCTGATCATAAATGACTTGTAGGATTGTCCCGTGCTAGATGTCGTATCATCGGAAGCCAATACAGAATAAGCATTCATTCTTTGTCACATCCACTCTCACTTATATCTCGTGCCGATTTACACACTATCACTTCCACTCTCTCTATCTCTCCACAATCACATTCACTTATCACTCCTACTTGTCACGCACACAACATAAGAACCGATTTTATATTTTCTCCTACAAAACACCTTCCTCGTGGGATCGATATCTTAAATACTATAACTTGACACGGTTGTGCACTTGCAACCTTTTTGGTACATGTTTATGCCGCATCAAGTTTTTGGCGCCGTTGCCGGGGAAGGTGCTTAAGTAGGTTTTAATTATTTTGGTTCTTTAACTTGTGTGTTTTTTGTGAAGGAAACGCTTGGAGCTTGAAGATCGCGGATTGGAGAGCTAGGATTTGAAGATTTGCTTTCAGGTAAGTCCTCTTTCTAGTTTTTAATTCCACCCTTTAGCTACTTCTTCACAATTAGAGACAATTAGGACTTAAAAAAGAAGAAGAGATTTTATTTTTTGTTGACCATAATAAAATTCATCCTCCACTTTGACATTTACTAACAAGATAATAAATTCAAACAAATCCCCCCTTCTCATTTGTTTGATTGTTAACCCTAATTAAAAAAAAAGATTTTTCTTTTCCATCCTTTTTAGTTGCTTTTAATTCATAGGGTTGCATTTCATATAGTGTAGGAATTCACCAAGTGATTTGAGCATCTTGATTTGACACACACTTAAAAATATTTTTAAGGGCAAAACCCCATAATCAAGATAAGGTGAGGGATTTCATCACCCTTTCCTTAGCCCAAAAATCACTAATTCCTCACTACACCACCCAAGCCTAATAAAACTCATTAGACGTTGGCCCCTAAGGATTCGAGCTCAATAAGGAACAAGAAATCCTTAAGTGAACCGGTTTAAGTTTTCTCAGATTAGTTGGTGTCTAAGGCAAGGTTTAGGGGTTGCGTAAAGCGCTCCGCAAGGAAAGAGGTACTTAATTGATCTTTGATCACCCTCTAGTACTATCCTTACCTGGCTAACTACCTGGGTAAAACTTTGATCTTTTCACTGTAGGAGTTTTTGGTTAGGAGCTGGTCTAGTTGAGTTAGGCTAAACCCTAGAATTAGAGTTGATTGAAAAGTGATTGTTTTGATTTGTTTCAGTTAGGATTTTTCTTTTTCTTTATCTTCTAAAAAAAAACTAATTTTCTTTCTTTTTTTGAAAAAAAATAAAAAATAAAAAAAATAATAAAAAGAAATATTTTGGTGTATGCAACAGTGGATTAGGGATAATACACATCGATTAATTCGCTTTGAACCAATCATAGAAATGGAGCATCCTAATCCACCCGTTCTTCATGATATGTGCTATCCCATTAGGAATGCAATCCCCTCATGCATTAGGCTCCCCGAAACAAATGGAATAAGTTTTGAGCTTAGACCGCAATACATAAACATGCTTCCCAAATTCCTTGGTAATGAAACAGAAGACGCATATATTTTTATTTCGGAATTTGAGGAAGTGTGTATTATGATTAAAATGAGAGAATTAAATGAAGATGCGGTTAAGCTTAGATTTATTCCATTTGCTCTTAAGGATAAAGCTAAAAAATGGCTGTACAGCTTACCAACAAATTCCATCTCAACTTGGGATGAATTTGTCACCGTTTTTCTTAAGAAATTTTTTCCTATTCATAAAACGGTAAAGCTTAGGAACAGCATTCAAAACTTTAAAATTATCCCGGGAGAACCTTTTTGGAAGTATTTTGACCGATTTAAAGATCTTCTCATCCAATGTCCTCATCACGGTTTAGAGAAATGGCGATTGTGCCAAATAATTTATGAGGGATTAGATTATTCTGCAAAAACTTCCTTAGAATCAATGTGCCACGGGGATTTTATGAGGAAAAATGCTGATGAAGCTTGGGAGTTTTTGGAGAGTCTTTCTGAAAAAACAATGCAATGGGAACAGTGCGATGACAGGGTTTCATCAGTTCCCCATTCTAAGTCTAGTGGTCTTTCCTTGGAGTCAAACATTGCTTCTGAAGCGAAGATGGCGACAATTCTGCGGAGGTTAGAAGCCTTAGAAATTAAGGAACGAGCTCCAGCTCAACTCAATCATGTTTCTTTCCCAGGATGTCATAATTGTCAGTCTCCTACCCACGTTTCAGAGGAATGCCCTCTCTTAGGAAACAATCATTCATTAGAACAGATGAACGCTGCATTCCAGCACCCTAGAAATGATCCATTTTCTCCAACCTACAATCCAGGTTGGAGAAATCATCCCAACTTTGCATGGAATCTAGGAAATTCTCCCGGAACTCAAAATTTCACTCCCGCTTCGACCCAACATTTTCCTAGGGGAAACACAGTTCCATTCAATTCTCATTCACAATTTCAACAACCCAATCTGCCGTATCAAAATCAGTCTCCTCCTCATCAAGCTGTAATTCAAACTCCTCACAATCCAGATCAAGATAAACGTCTCAATGTCTTGGAAAGGGGTTTAGAAACCATAATTAAGGCCTCTACTCAAACCACGAATATGTTGACTCAAACATCTAGCACGTTGAATTCCTTCATGCAATCAACCGGACAAATGCTCAACTCCAACACTCAAGCTATAGCTAGATTAGAATCCCAACTTGGTCAACTAGCTAGTGCCGTGAGTGAAAGAGAGAAAGGAAAATTTCCGAGTCAACCCGTGGTCAACCCTAATAACACAGGATGCAGTTCATCCTATGAAGCTCAAGTGAATGCAATCCATTCACTTCGGTCAGGTAGACAGGTCGATAATCAAGTGAGAACTCCTCCAAGTCAAACTCTTGATCCTGTACAAATTCCTTCTCCTTCTCCTTCTGATGAATCTATTCAACAATCACTCCCCTCAGATGACCAAGAACCTGAACCCGAACCTGAGCCTGCTTTTGATAGATTTAGACCGGTTGCTCCCTTTCCAGATAGACTCAGGTCTAGGAAACACTCTCCTCAGGAGGAGAAGATCCTAGAAACATTCAAGCAGGTTAAGGTCAATATTCCTCTCTTAGATGTAATTGAACAAATTCCATCTTATGCTAAATTTTTAAAAGAATTGTGCACTAAGAAGAGGAGAATAAATGTTCCAAAGAAAGTCTTTTTAGCCGCCAATATCAGTGAAATGCTGTCAAATCCCATACCTTTGAAACGTAAAGATCCAGGTTCCCCCATCATTTCATGTATCATTGGTAATACTCACATTGATAAGGCGCTTTTAGACTTAGGGGCCAGTGTCAATTTGCTTCCATATTCAGTCTATCAGCAATTGGGTCTAGGTGTACTGAACCCAACCAAATGCACCTTACAGTTGGCTGATAGATCTGTCAAGGTCCCTATGGGTGAGTTAGAGGATGTTCTGATTAAGGTTGGAGATTTTATTTTTCCAGTAGATTTTGTAGTCTTGGAAACACAGCCTGTTTCCAATCCCAAAGGACAGACACCTGTCATCTTAGGAAGACCGTTCTTAGCCACTTCTAATGTTGTCATCAACTGTAGAACTGGTCAAATGAAGCTGTCCTTTGGGAATTTGACTGCTGATCTCAACATTTTTAATCCAGGGGACCAACCAAATAATCAGCCTCTAGAAATAAACTACATTCAGGAAAGATCAGAAGAAGAAGAAGAAGAAGAGTGTGATTTAAGTTTTGAGGAAATTTTTGATGAAGAGTTAGAGTTTTTAGAAGAAGCAGATCAGGTCCTTGAGAATAATAAAACTGTGTTAAACATTTGCTGCTTTGAATTAAATTTTGAAGAACTCTTTCTTGATGAACTTAGATTCTTGGAGAATAATCAACAACCAAATTTTCAGAACTTCACAGAAGAATTGGTTGTTAGAAAACAAAACTTCACAGTACAAGAGTCTAAGTTCATTAAGAAATACAAAATGCATGACACCAATAATACCTACCTTACCTTGTTGCATGAATTACTGAACACCCCGAAATGCTTGGAAATTCACATTATTGATTATATCATTCTGAATTTGTTTAGAATCCGGGGAAGAATTTTCAACAGCAAGGTAGGATTCAATGTAGAACATGAACTCTTCATGTTGAATATTTCATTCTACATTGTTTATTTTGTTTATTTCAGAATAATAAAAAGAATTTATTCTTCTCTCATGTGAGAGTTTCTTATTCAGTTTTCAAAAAAAAAGAAAAAAAAAAGAAGAAGAAAAAGAAAAAAAAGAAAAAAAAAGAAAAGAAAAAAAAAGAGAAAAAAAAAGAAAAAAAAAGAAAAAGAAGAATAAATTCTTTCATCATCCTCAGACCAAAGGTAATTGCAGATTTTTATCAGCGGACCAAATGTAAGTGCTTCACTTCTTATCTGCTTTACTTTATCCATCATAGAGTTTGCATTGAGGACAATGCAAAATTTAGGTGTGGGGGTGGGAATTAGTTTTTTTCTCTCTTTATTTTACATTTTTAGTTACATTTTCCCCTTTTTCTTTTAAAAAAAAATTATAAAAATATCTTCACTTGCCAAATTAATAGAGTTATGTAATAATTGATTTATTTGATAAATTTGAAATTTTCTAATCCATAGTTGGTTATTTACTTAAGTTCACCTTTTATGATAACTCTAAATAAATTTCTTAAGAAATGATTTTCAAAGTAGTATACTTTACTTAAGCCTTGACTTGGACTTTTATTTAAAATAATGAAATTTTTGCATGCTTAACTTAGAGTTGAAAATAATTTTTCAAAGTGTCTTGATTTACATATTTTCAAAATATATATACATATACAAAAAAAAAATAATATTTGCAAAAGAAGAGTGGGAAAAATGGGCACCAAAAAGGAAAAAAAAAAACTCTTGAATTCAAGGTGATTCTATCTTATAAAGCCTAAGCTGACCGAGTAATTAAGCCCAAGGAGTATTTCCATACTTAATGACCTAAGCCCATTTGGGTTGGGATCCATTGGCCCAAAACTCGTTAAATGGTCACTTAGAAAGCCCGTTAAAGTAGAAAAAAAATCACCAAGGAAGAAAGAGTTAAAAAAAAAATTAATTAAAAAAAAACCTAATAAATGTTTTATAGTTGTATATATGGTCTTGGAAAATATTTTAAATCAAGCAACTTGAAAATTATTTAAAACAAAGAGTTAGCATGTTCTTTTCAAAACTTTTAAATTAAATTTCTAAGTTTGGCTTGGTTTTGTATTGCTACAATGAGAAGATTTTCTTAAAAATATACCTTAGAGTTATATATAAAAATGTTTTCTTGAGTGATAACTGGCTCCAATTAGATTATCTAAAAGTTATCAAGTGAATTTAGTTATTTACTGACTTCTTTAATTTGGCAAGTTGACCGAATTTTGTGGGTATATTCACTGCAAACCCTCACGAGACTACAACTCGTCCACTAGGGTAACCTAGGGGTTTAAAGGCTTGTTGTATGCGCTAAATACAACCGTGATTCCTGCGAAAGTGAGTTAGGATTTTCTTTTTATTTTCTTTGCTAGAGGACTAGCAAAAGTTTAGGTGTGGGGGTATTTGATAATCACATTTTATTACAATTTTATACTCCTCGTGGGATCGATATCTTAAATACTATAACTTGACACGGTTGTGCACTTGCAACCTTTTTGGTACATGTTTATGCCGCATCAAGTTTTTGGCGCCGTTGCCGGGGAAGGTGCTTAAGTAGGTTTTAATTATTTTGGTTCTTTAACTTGTGTGTTTTTTGTGAAGGAAACGCTTGGAGCTTGAAGATCGCGGATTGGAGAGCTAGGATTTGAAGATTTGCTTTCAGGTAAGTCCTCTTTCTAGTTTTTAATTCCACCCTTTAGCTACTTCTTCACAATTAGAGACAATTAGGACTTAAAAAAGAAGAAGAGATTTTATTTTTTGTTGACCATAATAAAATTCATCCTCCACTTTGACATTTACTAACAAGATAATAAATTCAAACAAATCCCCCCTTCTCATTTGTTTGATTGTTAACCCTAATTAAAAAAAAAGATTTTTCTTTTCCATCCTTTTTAGTTGCTTTTAATTCATAGGGTTGCATTTCATATAGTGTAGGAATTCACCAAGTGATTTGAGCATCTTGATTTGACACACACTTAAAAATATTTTTAAGGGCAAAACCCCATAATCAAGATAAGGTGAGGGATTTCATCACCCTTTCCTTAGCCCAAAAATCACTAATTCCTCACTACACCACCCAAGCCTAATAAAACTCATTAGACGTTGGCCCCTAAGGATTCGAGCTCAATAAGGAACAAGAAATCCTTAAGTGAACCGGTTTAAGTTTTCTCAGATTAGTTGGTGTCTAAGGCAAGGTTTAGGGGTTGCGTAAAGCGCTCCGCAAGGAAAGAGGTACTTAATTGATCTTTGATCACCCTCTAGTACTATCCTTACCTGGCTAACTACCTGGGTAAAACTTTGATCTTTTCACTGTAGGAGTTTTTGGTTAGGAGCTGGTCTAGTTGAGTTAGGCTAAACCCTAGAATTAGAGTTGATTGAAAAGTGATTGTTTTGATTTGTTTCAGTTAGGATTTTTCTTTTTCTTTATCTTCTAAAAAAAAACTAATTTTCTTTCTTTTTTTGAAAAAAAATAAAAAATAAAAAAAATAATAAAAAGAAATATTTTGGTGTATGCAACAGTGGATTAGGGATAATACACATCGATTAATTCGCTTTGAACCAATCATAGAAATGGAGCATCCTAATCCACCCGTTCTTCATGATATGTGCTATCCCATTAGGAATGCAATCCCCTCATGCATTAGGCTCCCCGAAACAAATGGAATAAGTTTTGAGCTTAGACCGCAATACATAAACATGCTTCCCAAATTCCTTGGTAATGAAACAGAAGACGCATATATTTTTATTTCGGAATTTGAGGAAGTGTGTATTATGATTAAAATGAGAGAATTAAATGAAGATGCGGTTAAGCTTAGATTTATTCCATTTGCTCTTAAGGATAAAGCTAAAAAATGGCTGTACAGCTTACCAACAAATTCCATCTCAACTTGGGATGAATTTGTCACCGTTTTTCTTAAGAAATTTTTTCCTATTCATAAAACGGTAAAGCTTAGGAACAGCATTCAAAACTTTAAAATTATCCCGGGAGAACCTTTTTGGAAGTATTTTGACCGATTTAAAGATCTTCTCATCCAATGTCCTCATCACGGTTTAGAGAAATGGCGATTGTGCCAAATAATTTATGAGGGATTAGATTATTCTGCAAAAACTTCCTTAGAATCAATGTGCCACGGGGATTTTATGAGGAAAAATGCTGATGAAGCTTGGGAGTTTTTGGAGAGTCTTTCTGAAAAAACAATGCAATGGGAACAGTGCGATGACAGGGTTTCATCAGTTCCCCATTCTAAGTCTAGTGGTCTTTCCTTGGAGTCAAACATTGCTTCTGAAGCGAAGATGGCGACAATTCTGCGGAGGTTAGAAGCCTTAGAAATTAAGGAACGAGCTCCAGCTCAACTCAATCATGTTTCTTTCCCAGGATGTCATAATTGTCAGTCTCCTACCCACGTTTCAGAGGAATGCCCTCTCTTAGGAAACAATCATTCATTAGAACAGATGAACGCTGCATTCCAGCACCCTAGAAATGATCCATTTTCTCCAACCTACAATCCAGGTTGGAGAAATCATCCCAACTTTGCATGGAATCTAGGAAATTCTCCCGGAACTCAAAATTTCACTCCCGCTTCGACCCAACATTTTCCTAGGGGAAACACAGTTCCATTCAATTCTCATTCACAATTTCAACAACCCAATCTGCCGTATCAAAATCAGTCTCCTCTTCATCAAGCTGTAATTCAGACTCCTCACAATCCAGATCAGGATAAACGTCTCAATGTCTTGGAAAGGGGTTTAGAAACCATAATTAAGGCCTCTACTCAAACCACGAATATGTTGACTCAAACATCTAGCACGTTGAATTCCTTCATGCAATCAACCGGACAAATGCTCAACTCCAACACTCAAGCTATAGCTAGATTAGAATCCCAACTTGGTCAACTAGCTAGTGCCGTGAGTGAAAGAGAGAAAGGAAAATTTCCGAGTCAACCCGTGGTCAACCCTAATAACACAGGATGCAGTTCATCCTATGAAGCTCAAGTGAATGCAATCCATTCACTTCGGTCAGGTAGACAGGTCGATAATCAAGTGAGAACTCCGCCAAGTCAAACTCTTGATCCTGTACAAATTCCTTCTCCTTCTCCTTCTGATGAATCTATTCAACAATCACTCCCCTCAGATGACCAAGAACCTGAACCCGAACCTGAGCCTGCTTTTGATAGATTTAGACCGGTTGCTCCCTTTCCAGATAGACTCAGGTCTAGGAAACACTCTCCTCAGGAGGAGAAAATCCTAGAGACATTCAAGCAGGTTAAGGTCAATATTCCCCTCTTAGATGTAATTGAACAAATTCCATCTTATGCTAAATTTTTAAAAGAATTATGCACTAAGAAGAGGAGAATAAATGTTCCAAAGAAAATCTTTTTAGCCGCCAATATCAGTGAAATGCTGTCAAATCCCATACCTTTGAAACGTAAAGATCCAGGTTCCCCCATCATTTCATGTATCATTGGTAATACTCACATTGATAAGGCGCTTTTAGACTTAGGGGCCAGTGTCAATTTGCTTCCATATTCAGTCTATCAGCAATTGGGTCTAGGTGTACTGAACCCAACCAAATGCACCTTACAGTTGGCTGATAGATCTGTCAAGGTCCCTATGGGTGAGTTAGAGGATGTTCTGATTAAGGTTGGAGATTTTATTTTTCCAGTAGATTTTGTAGTCTTGGAAACACAGCCTGTTTCCAATCCCAAAGGACAGACACCTGTCATCTTAGGACGACCGTTCTTAGCCATTTCTAATGCTCTCATCAACTGTAGAACTGGTCAAATGAAGCTGTCCTTTGAGAATTTGACTGCTGATCTTAACATTTTTAATCCAGGGGACCAACCAAATAATCAGCCTCTAGAAATAAATTACATTCAGGAAAGATCAGAAGAAGAAGAAGAAGAAGAAGAGTGTGATTTAAGTTTTGAGGAAATTTTTGATGAAGAGTTAGAGTTTTTAGAAGAAGCAGATCAGGTCCTTGAGAATAATAAAACTGTGTTAAACATTTGCTGCTTTGAATTAAATTTTGAAGAACTCTTTCTTGATGAACTTAGATTCTTGGAGAATAATCAACAGCCAAATTTTCAGAACTTCACAGAAGAATTGGTTGTTAGAAAACAAAACTTCACAGTACAAGAGTCTAAGTTCATTAAGAAATACAAAATGCATAACACCAATAATAATCACCTTACCTTGTTGCAAGAATTACTGAACACCCCGAAATGCTTGAAAATTCACATTATTGATTATATCATTCTGAATTTGTTTAGAATCCGGGGAAGAATTTTCAACAGCAAGGTAGGATTCAATGTAGAACATGAACTCTTCATGTTGAATATTTCATTCTACATTGATTATTTTGTTTATTTCAGAATAATAAAAAGAATTTATTCTTCTCTCATGTGAGAGTTTCTTGTTCAGTTTTCAAAAAAAAAACGAAAAAAAAGAAAAAAAAGAAAAAAAAGGGAAAAAAGGAAAAAAAAAAAAGAAGAAAAGAAAAAAAAAGAAAAAAAAAGGAAAAAAAAAACAAGAAAAGAATAAATGTTTGATTTCCACCTCCTCAGACCAAAGGTAATTGCAGATTTTTATCAGCAAACCAAATGTAAGTGCTTCACTTCTTATCTACTTTACTTTATGCATCATAGAGTTTGCATTGAGGACAATGCAAAAATTAGGTGTGGGGGTGGGAATTAGTTATTTTTTTCTCTTTATTTACAATTTTAGTGCATTTTTGTCATTTTTTTCTTTTCCTAAAAAAATTTTATAAAAATACCGTCACTTGCCAAATTGATAGAGTTATGTAATAATTGATTTATTTGATAAATTTGAAATTTTCTAATCCCTAGTTGGTTAACTTAAGTTCACCTTTTATGATAACTCTAAATAAATTTCTTAAGAAATAACTTTCAAAGTAGTATACTTTACTTAAGCCTTGACTTGGACTTTTATTTAAAATAATGAAATTTTTGCATGCTTAGCTTAAAGTTAAAAATAATTTTTCAAAGTGCCTTGATTTACATATTTTCAAAAAATATATACATATACAAAATTATATATACATACAAAAAAAATTGCAAAAGAAGAGGGCGAAAAATGGGCAAAAAAAAAAAAAAAAAACCCTCTTGAATTCAAGGTGATTCTATCTTATAAAGCCTAAGTTGACCGAGTAATTAAGCCCAAGGAGTATTTCCATACTTAATGACCTAAGCCCATTTGGGTTGGGATCCATTGGCCCAAAACTCGTTAAATGGTCACTTAGAAAGCCCGTTAAAGTAGAAAAAAAAATCACCAAGAAAGAAAGAGTTAAAAAAAAAACTAATAAATGTTTTATAATTGTATATATGGTCTTGGAAAATATTTTAAATCAAGCAACTTGAAAATTATTTAAAACAAAGAGTTAGCATGTTCTTTTCAAAACTTTTAAATTAAATTTCTAAGTCTGGCTTAGTTTTGTATTGCTACAATGAGAAGATTTTCTTAAAAATATACCTTAGAGTTATATATAAAAATGTTTTCTTGAGTGATAACTGGCTCCAATTAGATTATCTAAAAGTTATCAAGTGAATTTAGTTATTTACTGACTTCTTTAATTTGGCAAGTTGACCGAATTTTGTGGGTATATTCACTGCAAACCCTCACGAGACTACAACTCGTCCACTAGGGTAACCTAGGGGTTTAAAGGCTTGTTGTATGCGCTAAATACAACCGCGATTCCTGCGAAAGTGAGTTAGGATTTTCTTTTTATTTTCTTTGCTTGATAATCATATTTTTATTATAATTTTATACCCTCATTATCTATTTTATATGAATAAATATACCACTAATAATTATTTTTATCTTTTAATTGCAGGTTAATGAAGAATAAATCTCAAACTCTCATCTCTCAACAAAAACCCATTGATTAAATGAAGAAATGAAGCAAAGAAGCACATTGGAAAATCAATTTCCAAATTATCCAAAAGCCCAGAATGAAGTCGTGTAGCCTGTAGAAGCCGGAGAAAATCAAAAATCCAATATGAAAAGAAATCATATTCAAAATGGTTGGCCACAAAGAAACGACGATATCTCCTAATCCGGAAGGCGGAATTTAACATATAATATATGAAAATCGCCTATCTCGACGAGACGAAGCTATCCGTGAAATCAGAATTTGGAAATAGTAGGCATCGTTGTTGGCATCGATGTGGGCATCGATGCTGGCATCGATACCTGCATCGATGCCTGCATCGATACCAGATTACTGTAGCGCGCGTCAATGGCTGATTTTGCTTGTCTTGGGGCTCAAGTTTGATCCAATGGCTCTCATTCACTGATGTTTACTATAAATAGGGGTAGAGAGTGAGGGGTTAGAGGTGTGAAAATTTTTGTAACTCCTTTTGGAGAGGAGGGCTACTCTTAATTGAGAAGGCCTTCCAAAATGTAACTTTTTGTTGCAATTAATAATAATAATTTTTTCACCACTTTAAATTTTTCTCTTCTTCTCTTTATTGGATGATGAAGATGAAGATGAAGATGAAGAATTATTTGAAGGTTTGCATTTCTTTTCTTTTTCTCTTTTATTGCTTATTAGTTTAGAATTTATTTCTATGCTTGTAGTTTAGATTTTATTTTCTTGTTAAATAGCCAAGAGGCTAGAACCCTCTTGCCTTAGATTTATTTCATGCTTATAGAATAGATTTAATTTCTTGCATTTAATTCTTGCAATTTTATTTTGTAGTTTAGATTTTGCAATTTATTTTGTAGTTAGATTTTAATTTCTTGCACTATTCACCTTGAGGCTAGAACCCTCTTGGGTTTAGTTTTTCTTTTTGTTTATTTTTATTTTGTTTGATTCGCCTTTAGGCTAGAACCCTCTAGGGAATCACCCTTTTCTAAGAAGTGGGTTCAATTTTAGATTACCCATATCTATAATTGAATCCACCATCTTTAATTTCTTGCATTTTCTTTTATTCTTGAATTTTATTTTCTTTATTCTTGATTTTTATTTTCTTTTTCCTTCTTGCCTTATTGATCATATTCATTCTTTGTCACATCCACTCTCACTTATATTTCGTGCCGATTTACACACTATCACTTCCACTCTCTCTATCTCTCCACAATCACATTCACTCATCACTCCTATTTGTCACGCACACAACATAAGAACCGATTTCATATTTTCTCCTACAAAACATCTTCTTCGTGGGATCGATATCTTAAATACTATAACTTGACACGGTTGTGCACTTGCAACTTTTTTGGTACATGTTTATGCCGCATCACTCGCTGTTGTGGCGTTTGGCGCCTCCTAAACCTGAGGTCCGCCTCATAACAAATCCCATCAACTGGCTCCAAAGCCTTGTCGAGTTGGCATGCAAGGCGTTAGCATCATCTTTGCTGTGCTCTCTTTGACTGAGTTAGCACGCCTTTAGCAGTAGGCTCCTTGACCAAGGAAGGGTTCAGTCCCAAAGATCCAGCTGCCTTAGAAATCCTAGGAGCGTTAGGGGATGAAACAACAGCAGTAATGGTCCAGAGCTCATCATCTTGGGTCTTCAAATTTGAAGACCTACGAACTTTACTTGTGGAATAGATCTTCTTGCTCTTTTAAGGAGAAGATAATCTGGAGGAGGAAGAAATATACCCTTCATACTTCTGTTGGTCGAACTCATATATGACCTCTTCGTCAATCGAGATAAGAATCCTTAGTTGTGACACCACAGCCTTCACAGAAAGGCCATCGGCTCCTACTGTGATCGCCAGTTTGTTTTCGTCAAAAGTTGTCGTTTCTATTACTTTCGAACATGTTACCCCGTTTATCGATTACAAGTTCAAACTGAAAGAAAAGTCAATCTTTTTATAAGATCTTCTTATAATAAGAAAAGTAAAGATTATAACTTTATGAAACAAAATGCAGTAGTAGTTTATATCCTATTGCTTTGTGTGGGATCTTTGCCTGTGTCAGGGACGCGTTAGTCCGTGGACCGCCACAGATCTGATCCGGTTGACAAGTATAATTATACTCTTGCTTTACGAAGGAAACAATTATAGCAGCGACAATCACGACCAAGCGAGATTGTGGCTCTTCTCGAGATGAAAATAAGGTTTGATCCAGAAGAAGGAGGGGGAGAGAATCTCAAATCTTTCAAAGGCTTTTTTCTTTATGAAAAAGATCACTAAGATCTGCCAATTCTCCTCTGAAAAACATGGTCTACTGTTCAATTGGACAGCACCTCACTCTCAGATTGTAGATCCTCTCAACTGAAGACCCTGGACTTCTATTTATATGCTTTTGTCGCCATATTTTCTGATAAGATCAAGTGTTTTGACGTCATCTGCAGTTGATAACCATCCAAGCGCCCTTAAGGATAGCTTCAGAACAGTTGGGGAGGTCCTGGGAATAAAGAATTCTAATAAAACATCGAAATCCATGTTTTGGGAATTTGGGAGGCCCAAATAGTTGTGATAACTCAGAGCTGTGCGAGTCACCATTTGGTAACTCGGAGCTATGCGAGTCACCATTAGGTGACTCAGAACTGTCCGAGTCACCATTTGGTGACTTGAAGCTATATGATTCACCATATGATGACTCACATAGCTGTGCGAGTCACCATTTGGTGACTCGAAGCTGTGCGAGTCACCATTTGGTGACTCGAAGCTGTGTGAGTCTTCTGGCCAGTTGATATGTCTTTTTGACTCTTTTGGCTGTTTTGCATTTCCTTCAGTTCACTTACTTTCCTCTTTACGCGTGTCTCGTCAATTTGTTGACTTGTGCGCTTTTAACCGATTTGCTTCATGCGTTTCATCGGTGTCAGATAAACTTCTTTGACTCAGATGATGTTGTTCATCATGTTCTCTTTGTCTTGATCTGCGTGTAGGAACCCATAAGCAATTTTTGATGCCTACAGCCATTATCAACGAACAACGTCATTTGCGGGAATGACGATGTTGGAATAGCCAAGTCGATCAGGCACGTAGGAGTGTGACAACTAATTAGAATAGTAGCACATCGAATGGTAGGCTACTACATCGATTGTTCTAAGGATATCATAATGCTTGGAATGGATCAAGTTGTTCAGGGACGTATGAGTGTGACGGCTGATTAAAATAGTAACACATCACATAGTAGGCTACTATTTACCAGGTAATGTCATTTATAAGAATGACGAAGTTGACTATCAGAGGTAATCATTAACGTGATAGTTTTGTGGACCCACCATCCTATTGATGAGGATTGGTGGGGGATTTTAGAGAAAATCAGTTATCATAGGTGACTGTTAACATGATAAGAATTATCATGATCAAAACGACTTTAAGGACTTATAATCCTATTGAAGAGGATTGATAAATGGATTGTTAAAGGTGTAGTGTTAACATGACAGACTTGTCGCGATTGGAGTGATGTTGTGCACTTATCATCCTGTTAAAGAGGATTGATAAGTGGATTGTTAGAGGTATAGTGTTAACAAGACAAGATTGTCACGATCGGAGTGACTTTAAGAATTTATCATCCTATTGACAAGGATTAATAAGTGGATTATCAGAGGTGTAGTATTAACATGACAGTGGGAGTGGACCCATCGTCATGTTGAAGAGGGTCGATGGAGAAATTTGGAGGAGACTATTAGAAGTAATTATTAACGTGATAGTTTTGGATGGACCCACCATCCCGTTGAAGAGGATTGGTGGGAGGGTTGACTATTAGAGGTGACTATTAACATGATAGTTTTGGGTGGACCCACTATCCCGTTGAAGAAGATTGGTGGGAGAATTGACTATCAGAGGTGACTGTTAATATGATAGTTTTGTGGAGCTGATTGATGATGAGCTTCGAGTTGTCATGACTCTATCAGAGAGAAGAATCTAGGTAGTACATGGTTTTACAGAGAAACCGAGACTAACCCCACTCCAACGATAATCAAGATTAAAGGTAAAGACGCCTTAGTCAATCTCGCGGGAGTTGAAGGATGAAATCCTCTTCTGTGCTGACATATTGTCTATTCGAGTAGACCGTCTCCACTATGAATGAGTATGAAGTGGCCTTCGAATGCTGGTCCTCCAGTGATTGATGCATATAAGGGTCACGATCATCTTTGGCTAATAGTAGCTAAGTCTTCGAAGTTGGTCCCATAGTTTAGGTCTCAGTTAGTGGGCTCCATAGATGCCATCATGGGCTTTTTTTGGGGCTTCTTTTTCTTTGAAGCATTGCCCCTCTGTTTTGAAGAGGGTTTGGATGAGGAAGTGGTTTCCTCCACTAAGGTATCATGGTCATCACCTCCTCGACATTCATACGACTCTTTAGCATCCATTTGCTTGAGCATGCTCTCGACTTGTTCTCCTTGGCGGATTAAGTCCTTCCATGAGCGAGCTTCGACAGCGTCCATATTTGACAGAATGTTGATAGAGAGATTGTTCTGGCACATCTCGATGAGAATAACCTTGGAAACCTGATCGTGGGATTGTAACGATCAGTTCCTGAATTTCTTAACAAAGTTACATACAGACTCTGTCTTCTTTTGTTTTACAGCTAGCAGGGTGGTCATAGATACTTCTATATCGTCGAAGAATCTGGTCATGAAGAGTCTTTCCTTGTCCTTCCAGCAGGTGATGGACGTAGGCTCCAATCTGCGATACTATTCAAAAGCGACCAACTTAAGGGTACCAATAAAAAGTCGAGTCATAATGGGATCATTTCCCACCATGTGTTTAGTTTGCGCCTGGAAGTAGTAAACTTGTTGGGTAGGAGAACCCTTACCATCAAACTATAGGAGGTCCAATGGCTTGAACTTTGTCAGGTAGGAGACCGTATCCTATTTAACTAGATACGGTCTAACAACCCCTAGCTCGTTCTTGTTCGTCTAGAGCTTCAAGGTATCGAGTTGACTTTGGAACTCGTCGAGTCTTTTGTCTCTTGGATTATGACCCGAAGATAACGCTCCTCCAGATGACTCGGATGAGGAGTGAGAAGGAGTAGGCACCCGCTTTTTGTGCTTCAAGGATTTCCTCAAAGTCCGTGAAGTCCTCTTCTTCTTCTTCTTCTTCTCACTCAAAAGCTGCTCTAACACCTCCTTCATAAAGTTGATGGTTGCTTGTTACTCGTTGAATCTCTTGGATATCTCATCAGGGATGTCAGTCATGTGCACTTCTACGCTTTCATCATAAATAGAGCTTGAATCTTGAGACGTTACCATTGTCGAGCAATCATCACCGTCATCGTCAGAGACAAGAGCCGAGCATGTGTAATCAAACGGAATGGCCACCCCCATATGGGCAAGAGTGTGTTGGTAGATACCTTCATGCTTAATAGGAAGTATTCTCAATTCCGATGAGAATCTAGGATCCGAGGAATCCGAATTCCAAGTCTTGGACTTCCCCGTCACATTGACAGTTACGACGGGGAGCTCCATATCATTGGAAGCTCATCTTCTGTGATGATTGCATCTATGATGAGGAGGTCTTGCCTCTGATGGTTTCTTAAGGAGCCTCTCGAACACCGAAGGCTTTGATGGTTTAGCACATCGGCAATCAATAAGCCTCTCATAGTAGCACTAAGGATTTGCCATGTGAATCATGCATTTGAGAGTCAAGCACTCTCTAAAATCTTATGTAGGTTGATGGCGACTGTTAGACCCTAGAGGGGGGTGATTAGGGTCTTATGCTAATCTAATCCGATTTAAATGACAATTAAAACTAATTAATAAATTATCCTAGCAATTATGGAATACAACAATATATATTAGCTAGAATAAGCAATATAAACAACAAGATATATCCTAACAAAGAGATATAAGAAAGTATGTGCAAGGATATATAAACTCAAGGGTAAACAATCTAAACTAGATAGTGGGCAATATAATCAACAAGCAATATACAAAGGCGATATAAGATATGAACATAAAAGTAAGTGCGCCAATGCAATCACAAACAAACAATATGATTACGGAGTTCGGTCCCCACGACCTACGTCTCCGCTCCTCACCTCGAGGAGATCTCCACTATCTCAACCGGGTTTTCTACGTTCACCCGAACAACGTTTACACTTCACAATACAATCACTATGTAATCACACCTCACACACTAAGTATTGGTCCTAGCCCGTGTCCTCCTCCTCAAGTGCTCGGTTACAACCTCCTAGCCCGTGTCCTCCTCCTCAAGTGCTCGGTTACAACCTCTCCCTAGGCACGTCAACCGATGCCACTCTTCTTGGATTCGACCCCGTCTCTCACCACACACTTCTCTCGGTGTACAAGTATATTACAAGTGAATCCTCATAATTAGGCTCAAAATACAACAAGATTGTTCTCTACAATAAATGTGAACTCAATGTAGGCTCACTATCTAAGTCACACAATCCCACAACCTAATTATACAATGTATGCAAATACAATAAGCTCAATGGTTGTGTGTGTACAAAGAGATAAATAAAATCAACTAAACTCAATATAAACACTAGCTTAATAAAATGATAATCAAACAATAAAATGTAAAGCTAGATTGAGTTTAGAAAACTTCTCTAATAAATGACAAGAGTGAGAGAGAGATGATTTGAAGCCCAAACACTAAAGATTATCTCCTCAAGCCCTTGTCAAATTATCTTCACAAACCAAACTCTTAAACACTCTTTTAAACAAACACAAAAAACCCTTAAACTTGTTTAAACAATTCTCTTGGTTAGCTTAAGAGTTGAAGGCAATGAGGTATTTATACCCTCTCACAACTCAGCCAAAAACCCCAAGCAAAAAGACAAAAACAGCCCAAAGCAACGGTAATAAAAAGAGCCGTTGGAAGCTGAAAAAGACATTGTCGGTCGACCGGAAATTTCATCGGTCGACCGGAAAATTTCATCGGTCGACCGGACCGTTCGACCGACAGACTCTCTGTCGCCCAGTGAACATGAGAATTCCGGTTCGGTCGACCGAAAACTGACATACTCAAAACCTGATTTTAAAAGAGAATTTTTTACTTTTGGAAAATTGTTAAAAATAACAAATGAAGTCCAAAAATTATGAAACTTTGGGAAATGTATATAAACATGAAAAAAAACATGTTACAAAAAGAATTTTCCAAATTGCATTTCCCATTTGTGAAAAATCATCATTTTGCAAAAATAGTCCAAAACACGAAAATGTAAACATGTGAATTTTGACAATTTGGCTAAACCATGTTTTAAAACTTTGCACAATGACATAAATTTGCATATTCTATGCAATATATTCAAAACACTAAATATGATTTCATTAAATATAAGCTTGTTAAAGGTGAAATCATATATAGGCATATAAACATGAAACAAAATAGTATTTTCCAATTATTCATTTGTTTCATATATAAACTCGAAAATTATTAAACCAAAAACATATATGTATATATATAACTGTATATATACAAAACCAAAACCAAAGCGTGTATGTGTGTGTATGATTGAGCTTAAAGTACTAACACACATAATATAAAACCTATACTATGTTACCCAAGCTAGATCTTGATCTTCAATGAGCTCGACTTGGTACACATGCGGATGAAGCTAAACTTGGATCTTGAACTTGAATTGTATGACGCTTCACTCCACAATTCCACCAACCTCCATTGGATATGATCGTTATGGCGCAATCCATCCACCCTCCAACTACGTTGTTTGTCTATAATAAATAAGAAAACACAAATACTAGACAAACAACATTAGTGATAAATTGTTTGTTAAACATCATCAAAACAAGAAGGCCAACAATCTCTCCCTTTTTGATGATGACAAACAATTTACAAAAAGAGATATATGCATCAAACAATTTACAAAAAGAGATATATGCATGAAGGAAAAGAATATATAATTTATAATTCACATGCATATAAACAAGAAAGAATATACTCACAATATTTCACCCTCTTTGACAACATCAAAAAGGGGACAAAAGAATTAAGAGAGCGAAAGCTCCCCCTATTAATAAGCATAGGTGAGTACAAAGAAAATATAGGGAATAGCTCCCCCTATCAAAAAGCCATATGAAATATAAGCAATAAAAGATCATGGAAAATATGTGAGCAAGCATAAATGATATGCCAAAAATCACTCACATCCAAGAGATAATGAGAACACATAGTCTCAAAAAGCCTAAAAAACCATGTATAAAAAAAAATTGATTTATGAAATCAAAAGAGAGAAAACATGAGAATCATGCAAAAAGAGTTTTCGAATGAAAACAAATCAACCAAATGAAATCATAAATCAACCATTTAAACCAAAAATGATGTTTGACCAACAAAAAAAAATTCTTTTGTAAGACTTGATCAAACCACATATAGAATACATTATAAGGCACGAATAGATGATCCATGAGCACAAACATATAACTATCATCATATAAGTGAAATATAATGAATTCAAAGCAATAATCTAAAACAAAATCTTTAATAAAAGAATTTCATGAGAGGCAACAATATATCAAGCTCTAAAGCTTGTTCTAACCCATATAATCATTCTAGCATCCGGTAAACATGATTTGGGAATAAACACCCAATAAACCCGGAGGGTTATATAAATGCAAACCTCTCATTAAAGCAAAACCAATGATCATGAAAATAAAAGAATTTAGCCAATAAAAGGAATTGTTTTCATAAAAGTTTAAAATGCATTTTTCGAAACCAAGAAAAAGAAAAAGTACTAAAATTCTTGGCTTTAAGAATTATTTTGGCACCCAAGTATTCTTGGTGCCGGCTTGTTTAGGGACATGACCCCTATCATTAAAGCTCAAAGTCCTAGGGTTATGAACCCTCTTGGACATATATAGTGCACGGGATCAGTCATAGAAATAATTACTCAAATGACCCTTCCGATTGTAATATGTATAATGGAAAGGAAGCATTTGCTTATGTTGACCATTAAAAGGTGCACGTGGAACATTTGCAAATAAAGATTGTCTTTTAGAATTATTTTGCAAATGAGAAACATCATTAAACAAAGGTGGTCTACTTGAGAAATTTGGCAAGTTTGAATAATTTTTTAAATCATAACAAAACTTTGCCAAATGGCCAAATCTACCACAAATATCACACTTAAACACATGTGGTCTATGAAAAACATTTGGCAAACTAGAATTCTTTTTCATGTCAAAGCAAAACTTTGCCAAATGGCCAAACCGACCACATAGATTACATTTATACACATTAGCATGCTTATGATGAGAAATAGATGCATGTGCATGTGTGTGTGATGAAGAAGCCTTATGAGATGCACAAGAAGCATTAATCTTAGAAGATTTGTGTGCATCATAGCAAAATTTAGCAATGTGGCCTTTACGGCCGCAAATTGAGCATTTGTAAACTTTGCTATACATATGTGCATAGTGAGTGCTTGGTTGTGAAGAGTTAGCACGAGACTTTGCACATAAGTCCATAAGTTTCTTGTTATTAATAATGCATGTGTTAAGAGTTGAACCTAAAGATGAAATGTGATTTTTAATATTGTTCAACTCATCATTAGGCATAGAAGCATTGTCAATAGAAGTAGAGCAAATATGATCGTTTTTAAATGATGTAAATTTACTTCTAAAAGACTCTACTTCTAACATGGCATCATTCTTCTCATGAATTAAGCTAGCAACATTGGAACTCAAGGTAATATGATCCAATTTTAATTTTTCATTATTTTCTTTATGGATCACATTATCTTTAACAATAGTATCAAATTTTGATGCTAGCAATTCATGATCGGATTTCAAATTAACATGCTTGCTTTTAAGATCAATGAAATTATTATGCAACTTAGTGTAGGCATGCATTAACCTATTATATGCACAAGCAAGTTCATCATTAGGTAAATCATTTATAGATTCGAACTCGCAAACCTCACTAGGGCTATCACCTAGTGCACGTGTGCATGACGCTCCACATGAACTTGAAGCCGGATCCGCCAAAACTTGTTGGATCGCCTCTAAGTCCCCTTGATGTGCTTCAATTAATTTCCATAAGGTGTAAGCACTATCAACATGAACAAACTTGTTAGACATAGATGAGTTAAAAGCATTTAGAAAATATTCTAACAAGATGTTGTTCATAGTAAACATACGATGATCATTCCTATTCCACTTGTATTTCTCCAAAGTGGGCACAATATAAGCATCATCTATAATTTCCCATAAATCAAAGTGTTTAGATTAAACAAAAAGTTTAAATCTAACACACCATTGGGCATAGGGAAAATTATCTAATCTAGGAGCAATATTAATGGCATAACCTAAACCATGCATATCCATAATATAAAAGGCAAGCAAGATACAAATAAAGCTCAAAACAAGATTAGCACAACAAGATAACTTGGATCTTTAACTCAAGGCGATTAGACCTTAAATCAAAGAGCACCAAGCTCTGATACCAATTGTTAGACTCTAGAGGGGGGTGATTAGGGTCTTATGCTAATCTAATCCGATTTAAATACCAATTAAAACTAATTAATAAGTTATCCTAGTAAGTATGAAATACAACAATATATATTAGCTAGAATAAGCAATATAAACAACAAGATATATCCTAACAAAGAGATATAAGAAAGTATGTGCAAGGATATATAAACTCAAGGGTAAACAATCTAAACTAGATAGTGGGTAATATAATCAACAAGCAATATACAAAGGCGATATAAGATATGAACATAAAAGTAAGTACGCCAATGCAATCACAAACAAACAATATGATTACGGAGTTCGGTCCCCACGACCTACGTCTCCGCTCCTCACCTCGAGGAGATCTCCACTATCACAACCGGGTTTTCTACGTTCACCCGAACAACGTTTACACCTCACAATACAATCACTATGTAATCACACCTCACACACTAAGTGTTGGTCCTAGCCCGTGTCCTCCTCCTCAAGTGCTCGGTTACAACCTCTCTCTAGGCACGTCAACCGACGCCACTCCTCTTGGATTCGACCCCGTCTCTCACCACACACTTCTCTCGATGTACAAGTGTATTACAAGTGAATCCTCACAATTAGGCTCAAAATACAACAAGATTGTTCTCTACAATAGATGAGAACTCAATGTAGGCTCACTCTCTAAGTCACACAATCCCACAATCTAATTATACAATGTATGCAAATACAATAAGCTCAATGGTTGTGTGTGTACAAAGAGATAAATAAAATAAACTAAACTCAATATAAACACTAGCTTAATAAAATGATAATCAAAAAATAAAATGTAAAGCTAGATTGAGTTTAGAAAACTTCTCCAATAAATGACAAGAGTGAGAGAGAGATGATTTGAAGCCCAAACACCAAAGATTATCTCCTCAAGCCCTTGTGAAATTATCTTCACAAACCAAACTCTTAAACACTCTTTTAAACAAACACAAAAAACCCTTAAACTTGTTTAAACAATTCTCTTGGTTAGCTTAAGAGTTGAAGGCAATGGGGTATTTATACCCTCTCACAACTCAGCCAAAAACCCTAAGCAAAAAGACAAAAACAACCCAAAGCAACGGTAATAAAAAGAGCCGTTGGAAGCTGAAATAGACATTGTCGGTCGACCGAAAATTTCATCGGTCGACCGGAAAATTTCATCGGTCGACTGGACCATTCGACCGACAGACTCTCTGTCGCCTAGTGAACATGAGAATTCCGGTTCGGTCGACCGAAAACTGACATACTCAAAACATGATTTTAAAAGAGAATTTTTGACTTTTGGAAAATTGTTAAAAATAACAAATGAAGTCCAAAAACTATAAAACTTTGGGAAATGTATATAAACATGAAAACAAACATGTTACAAAAAGAATTTTCTAAATTGCATTTCCCATTTGTGAAAAATCATCATTTTGCAAAATAGTCCAAAACGTAAAATTGTAAACATGTGAAATTTGATATTTTGGTTAAACCATGTTTTGAAACTTTGCACAATGATTATATAGACTTAATAAAATATGTATATGATTATTGTTAAGTCCAAAAACAATGAGTACCATATTTTCACAAAATTGCATATTCTATGCAATATTTTCAAAAACACAATTGTAAATATGAAATATGTGATTTCATATTTATAAACATGAAAATCCAAAATATATGTATGTATATATATAATTATATATATATAACTAAATTGTTTTATAGTAAAACTATCAAACCAAAAACCAAACCGTGTATGTGTGTATATGATTGAGCTTAAAGTACTAACACACATAATATAAAACCTATACTATGTTACCCAAGCTAGATCTTGCTCTTCAATGAGCTCGACTTGGTACACATGCGGATGAAGCTAAACTTGGATCTTGAACTTGAATTGTACGACGCTTCACTCCACAATTCCGCCAACCTCCATTGGATATGATCGTTATGGCGCAATCCATCCACCCTCCAATTACGTTGTTTGTCTATAATAAATAAGAAAACACAAATACTAGACAAACAACATTAGTGGTAAATTGTTTGTTAAATATCATCAAAACAAGAAGGCCAACAGCGACAACCTCCAGTTTCAGAAGGATCAACTAAGTGCTTGTGAGAGGAGGACTCAAGTGAGCATTTGAAAGAACACTTGAAAAATTTACCAAGTGTTGGAATCAGGCTATTTTGCCTCGACAGTCGAACTTTACTTAACAGATGAGCGTTTTGGTCAACGCCTCAACGGTGCAAAGAATGGTCAGTCATAGCACGCGACACTATAGCTAATTTGGGGACGACTTTGCGTCTTATAGCCCAAGTCACAAAACTTTGTACTAGAGTCCAGGATCAAAGAACCTGGGCGAGCTGGTGTTTTGTCTTTCTGGCGAAGGTCGGCTTGCGGACGAAGTTGAGCTGTTAGGTGAGCTTGAGCCTGTTGGTGAAGTTCGGCCATCTTGTAAACTTGGGTCGTCAGGCAAGCTTGGTGAAGTTTGCCTGTTTGAGATTTTAGGCGAGCTTAGGCTGTCAGGTGAGCGTGATGAAGTTTGATTGTTTTATGAAGCCCGCCTGAGTAGGAGGGCTCACCTGACTGACACCGTTCACTTGAATTAGGGACGTGGTCTTCAAAGTGAAGTCTACCTAAATTGGCGGGCTCGCTTGATTTAAGCGGTTTACGAGAATTAGGAACCTTGCTCACAGGGCAAAGCTTGCCTGAATTGTCAGGATCGCTTAGGACACTGAGTTCGCCAGATTTGGAAACTTTGCCAATAGAACGAAGCCCGCCTGAGTAGGTGGGCTTGCCTAATTGACGCAATTCACTAGAATTGGGAACTTGGCGTTCGTTCTTGGCATCTTGGTTGGTCTAAACAGTCTTGAGGGGAATAGAACCTCCAACGCTTGCTCGGGTAGAGCTCTCGATTTGCGTGGGTTAACTCACACGCACAACCTTTTGGTGCTTGCATGACGTATTGCCGCAAGAGGAAGCCAATGACAACTATTCTTCGTACTTCGTTTGATCAAACTTGACGAAGAGGGACTCAACAATAGTACCCACAACAACCTCATCAAACCACGCCACCACCATATTGTTTGAAAGGATGGATTCTCCCACTGTGGTCACCATCTTTTGTTTAGTGTAAAAACTAACTCCCAAAAAGGGATTGTTTATATTAATAAGAATGGCTTATTATAAACTAAGAATCAACATTTACAACAGAAGTGAAGAGAATGCTCTTCTAGTTTAACGTGGGTTCTTTGGTAGCGATAGTACGCCTCCCTCGATTGCTTGCGTCGAGTTTGCTTCCCTTGGACAATCCAAACGAGGTTGTGGGCAATCTTCAGTACGCAGTTGAAGCTTGATTGGATGAGTTCGATCAACCAAGGCCAAACAAGTTCTTATGCTTGCGGATGGAAGATACCACGAATTCAGTCTTTTTGAATAACAAGAAGTCTTATCTCCAAAGAACAAGACTCCACCAACGGCGTGCAAGGAGAAAGATGGATCTCAAGTCCAAGATGGTCTTGAGATCTCTCAAATTCGCCCTCAAAAAGGGCAGGTCCTTAGACCCTTTCTCTATGACTGCTCATGGCCTTTTATAGAGAGGAAGGAGGGTGTCACCACTCCCTTAAATTATGAGAAGTGACTATTCCCATACTGGGTATGGCTATGAGGAGAATGAAGACCAATCCTATAAATCATGGGAAGTGACCATTCCCATGTCAGGTATAACCATGAGGAGAATCATAGTCATTCCCTTAAATTATGGGAAGTGACCTCTCTCATGCCTCAAGTTGGTGGGCTTGGCAAGCTAACGGGTGAGCTTGCCTTGTGTAGGCTAGTTTCAATCATGCAAGAGAGCTCCCAGCTGTCAGACGAGCTTGGGTCATGCAGGCAAGTTTCCAGCTATCAGGTGACCTTGGCTTATGCAGGCGAGCTTGGTTCATGTAGGTAATCTTCAAGCTATCAAGCGAGCTTCACTTTTAGGCAAGCTTGGCTCATGTAGGCGAGCTTTAAGCTGTCAGGCGAGCTTGGCCTATGTAGGCGAGCTTCCAGCTATCAGCGAGCTTGGCCTTTAGGTGAACTTGGTAGGCGAGGCTATGCAGGTGAACCAGCCTCATTCAAGCAAGCTTAAATCTTCAAGCCTTTAGGTGAGATTGCTCTTCAGGCAAGCTCCTAAACATGCTACGAAGAACATGTCATAACTTTCAAACCACAAGTCAGAATTAGACAAATTATATATGAAAATTTACTATATTGACGAGACGAGGTAGACCAAACCCATCGAAGTTTGGTTTTCTACTATATGTTTTGCTAAATTCCCTCTGGTTTGAGCGATATCAGCGTTTTTGTCTATTTTGTGAAGTCAAGCATTAAGGCGAACATGACTTTCAGGTGGGTTTGACTTTGCTCAAGTGGGCCTAACTTCACTTAGATTGACTGTTGAGCTCTTTTACTTGTTGCAAGTTATTGTGTAGGGATAAAGGAAATTTTTATTTCCTATAGTTGTGAACAATATTTTTCAGCAAATTTCTATTTTGTGCATGTTTTTAGTCAACTAAATAGTGTTTTCAGTCGATCGTGAATAGTATTTTTAGTCGACTGATACTATTCATCAGTAGACCGATGAACTGCTTTGTAATTACTAAAAAGTTTCTGCTCAGTCGACTGATCTCTATCAGACGAATGAACAGTGTTTTCAATCGACGGATGGCTTGCATCACTCGACCGATGGTTTCCCAGAATCAGCCAACGATCAGCTCATTAGTCGACTAAACAGTGCATCAGTCGACTGATGGCACTATAATGGCTATTTTCCAGATTTCCTGATTTTTAGGGATTTTTTTTTGGTTTTGAGGATTTTTCTTTGGTTTAGGGTTTTGTTTTCAGAACCTATATATACCCCTCAGTCCTCAACACTTTACTAACAAAGAAAAGTTTAAAACAAGGTTTTGCAAGTTTGTTTAAGTGTTTTAAATAAATGTTTAGTGTGTTGTTTATGTGAAGAAAGTTTCACAAGAGAAGGAATCCAATTTCAACTTTGAGGCTTTCATCATCAACATCTTCATCTCTTATTTGGAGAAGTTTTTTAAACTCTTCATCTAGCTTTTATTATTTTGTTTCTCATATATTTATGCTAGATTGATTTGAGTTTAATTTAATTTACTTATTGTTTGTCACACAACCATTGAGCTTAAGTATTTTCACATATTGTATACTTGGGTTTTGGGTGTGATCATTGAGTGAGCTTTCATCTTCGTTCTCATTTGTATTAGAGAACAAAATCTTTTACTTGAGCTTGTAATTGTGAGATCACATTGTAATACATAAGGACACTTAGAGGAGTAGTTGGGAGAGACCATGGTCAATTTCAAGAGGAGTGGTATTAGTTGTAAAGCCTAGGGAGAGGTAGTAAAACCAAGCCCTTAAGGAAGGTGAAATGGGTAGGCCAATACTGAAAGGAGTGTATTGCGTAATTATCAATGTGTAATTTGTAAACATTATCGGTGAGCATTGAAAACTGAATTGTGTAGCTTTTTATTATGATAGTGGAGAATCTCCTCGAGGGTGAGGAGTGGAGACGTAGGTCGAGGGTGACCGAACTCCGTGATCATATTGTTTGTTTGTGTTTGGCATTAGCGCACTTATCATTGTCTCATTGTTTATATTGCCTATTGCTCATTATATATCTTTGCATATTTCATTGTATGTCATTAGGATATATTAGTTAATAAGTTTAATTTGGCATTGATATTGGATTATATTAGCAATTATACTATTCACCCCCCTCTAGGGTATTTTCAATCAACACCATCCTTGCAAGCCAAAGCAACCTCAGTTTTGCCTAAGGGGCCTTAGCGCTAAATTTTGATTGCCTCCAACCTATTCTGCTCCGAGTTCAGGTGAGCTAGTTTATCCTCAAGGTCGTAGATAATTATCAAGGACACTTGACGAGCCGACCGCTCCTCCTTGAGGTCTCGCCTCAATTGCTCAGCCGAGAGATGACTAGATTGAGCGTCCTCCTTAGCCGCCTCCTTGAGGTGCCTCTTGGAATTGACCTCCCCCTCCAAAGAAGTCAGCCGACCATCCTGCTCAGACATTCCATGCTGAAGGTGGCTGACTTCTCGCTTCAGCTGAGGAACCTCGCCACGGAGCTTCTCGATCGAAGCCACTTGCTTGGTGCTATGGGATTGGATCCCCTTTAGGAGCCTTTGCCATGAATCCACTTCCTAGGACCCGTGAGGCTCAATGTTATTTCAGCTCAGCTTCTAAGGTGGTGATCTTCCTCTCTGCTTCCTCCCTGACCGACTTTTCTTTAGCTAGGTCTTCCTACCACCTCACATGAGCATTGTACATATGGGCGAGTTAGCTGAACAACTGTTGTTCTACCAAGTCCTAGAGGGTCATATGCAAGTTGAAGCTTGGTGCCTCGCATAAGAACCCCTTATCCACTAGGAGGGTGAACTGTTGAACAGCTTGAACTGGGGCCGTGGAGGATGCCAAGGTCAAGGCGTCTCTGTCAAAAGGCACCTTTATGATGAACGTGTCTCCCTCCGGGAGTTCCCTCCTGGGCGAACAGGGACCTGGTGGTACCCCTAGCAATATACTCTTTGCCTTCTCCCAAAAGTAGGGGTCAATCTCTAAAATCTAGTGACGGAAAGGCCAGACCTCTTATGGCTCCTCACCGGCCTCACCTGTCTCAAATTCTATAAGGGGCGATGCTTGCTCCAAAGCACCCCTAGACGTCCTGGCAGGGTCCTTCTCAGGCCTACAGACTAATTCTGGTCCAGAGCTTAGGCTGACTGCCTCCTTACCAAGTGCTCGAACTTTAACAGCCTCGATTGCTGGGCCATCCCCTCTGGCCTAGAGGGGAGGAATCATCAATCACGATGACCTTATCCATCTGATAGACTGAGATGGCCGGCTGCTGCTCTTTGGCCAACCACAACTCTTTGGCTAACTCGACTTGTACCTACCCCGTCGGCCTGCTGGGGCCTTGGTCCTTCTTGGTCTTTACCTTCTTAACCCTCACCCTCTGCCCTACCAGTTAGGCAGAGATCTCAGACGCCCACGACTTCAAGTCGGTCACCTCCTCAAGGTGAAGATTTCCCCTCAACCTCTTCTGGGGCCTTGCGGCAGAGCCCGACCCATCGCCCCTCGAATTCCTCTTACTGCTTTCTTCAATGGGGAGGGCTAGCGAACTCGCCCTCACCCTGTCATCCTCGGAGGAAAAGATCATGGACACGTCGGCCACTCAAAGAGATGTCATCTCGAAGAGGTTGCTCCTTTTTGGAGACCCAACATAGGAGTAGATCTTCTCTAACTTTCACCTCTCCTTGGCATTAAGGATGTAAGGTTTCAGCGCGTCCTTAGTCACTTCAGGTCAATTGGGGCAAGAGAGGATGTCGTCGGCACCGAAGACCCACGCGGACCTCTCCTTTCACTCTCTGTTTGACTCAGCAGCGTCCGAGATGGGCTTGCCACCTCCATTGTAGTGGTAGAAGTAGTACAGGTCCCTCCTCATTGACTTGACCTTGACTAGATGCCCCAAGAGGCTCATGCTCGGCAAGATGCCAACCTGGTGGCAGATTACGATGAAGCCCACTAGAACCCGAATTGCATTCGGGGTGAACTGATAGGGGGAAACCCCCAGAGAATGCATACATCCATAATGAAAGGAATAAAGAGAGCGAAAGCTCCCCCTATGAAAATGCATGAGTGAGTATAAAAAAAAGATATAGTGATTGCTCCCCCTATCAAAATACCTTAATGAATATATACAATGAATGCTAAGGCATACATATGTGAGCAAGCAAGATGAAAAAACTGTTGGCCCTATAGTTTTGATAATTATTTGTCAAACAATTTATAGCTAATCTATTATCTAGTTTTTGTGGTTTATTTTTTCTCTTTACAGAAACTCAACACATGACGATCAAGAGTTAAAGATTCAAGTTCATGTGTGTGCAATTATCTAGGTATAAGAGTAGATTTGTTTACATATATCATATGACTATATTTAAGCTTAATATGTAAACAGAACACATGTTTGACTTTTTCTATTATACAAATAATTTTTTATCAATCTTTGTTACAATAGTTTTTATTTCATGTTTACATCTCTCTCATACTTCATAATATATATATATATATATATATATATAATGTATGCATGATATATATACAGAAGTTTACAAGTCATAGTTCAATTTTTATGTTTATGAAAAACAAGTTTTATGAACACTTTTCAAAAATAGTGAGTTTTCACAAATAAAAATTGTATTTCCAAAAATTCCTATTCAAACATGTTTATTTTATCATTTAGAAACTTTTCCCAAAGTTTTACTATTTTTAGAAATGATTTAATATTTTTAATGTATTTTCAAACTCAGCCATAAACAGGTCCAAAATCTGTTTATGTTTTGTATCAGTTTGCGGTCGACGACCACGGTCGACCGCCAGTAGTTTAGAAACCCATTTTGCTCTTTAATAGATCGTGGTTGACCGTGATGGTCGATCGTGGATCATCCAAAGATTTCGCGGTCGACCGCCTGCTTTTCAAAGCCTTTCTTCTGTTCTTTGTACTTCGCGGTCGACCGCCGGTTCTTCACGGTCGACGACCGAATTAATTATTGTGTTGCAACGACTATTTTCTGATTAGCCTCTCTGGGGGTATTTTGGTCTTTTAAGTGTTGCTTTGGCTGATGTCTTGAGTGGGTATAAATACCCCAGTGCTTTCCTATTTCAAATAATTAAGAGTTTTGTTTACAGTGTGTTTTAACAAAAGATTAAGAGGTGTTTAAACTGTTTATTGATCTGTTTCAATAGAAGAGTTTTTCTACAGCAAGAAGAGGCATTCAATTCTAACTGAGGATCTTATCCTCATCATCTTCTACAGTTCTTCTTGTTTATTGAGAAGTTTTCTAAACTCATTTTCATATAGCTTATTACTTCCATTTCATATCTTAGCTATATTAATTGAGTTGAATATTTTCTATTTGCCTTTATCACACACACCTTATTGAGCTTATAATATTTTTCATACAATATATTGTTGGGTAGTGATGTGTAATTTAATGAGAGTGAGCTTCATTGTGTTCTCATTTATTATCGAGAACAAATCACAATATTTAAACCCTTATTGTGAGTACCACTTGTAATACACTTGTACACCGAGAGAAGTGTGAGGCGTGTGACGGGGTCGAATCCAATAGGAGTGGCGTCGGTTGATAAACCTAGGGAGAGGTTATATCCAAGCACTTGAGGAGGAGGACACGGGCTAGGATCCTACACTTAGTGTGTAAAGTGTGGTTGCATAGTATTTTTTTGTGAGAGTTTTCGGTAAACTTGTAAACCGAGTGTGTAGAAGTTCCGGCTTCCAAACCGATTGTGTTAGTGGATATCTCCTCGAGGTGAGGAGCAGGGACGTGGGTCGTGGGGACCAAACCTCGTAAACATATCATGTGTTTGTGTTTGCTTAGCATATATCTTATTTGTGCATATTCTTATTCATATATATCTCATATATCTCTTGCAAGATCAAATTAGTCAATATAATTTTAATTGGCATTAACTCAGGATTAGATTAGCATAAGATCCTAATCATACCTCTCTAGGGTCTAACAGTCTGTATCAGAGCTTGATGCTCTTTGATTTAAGGACTAATCGCCTAGAGTTAAAGATCCAAGTTATCGTTTTTGTGTCAATCTAGTTTTGATTGCATTTTGCCTCTTCAATATAATCATTATGGATATGTATGATGCATCTAGTCTAGGTTATGCTATTAATATTGCTCCTTATTTGGAGATTCAAACTTTTTGTTCAATCTAAACAATTCGATTTATGGGAAATTATTGAGGATGCTTATATTGTTCCCACTTTGGAAAAATCCAAATGGAATAAAGATGATAAAAGAATGTTTAATATGAACAAGCTTTTGTTAGAATATTTGTTTAGTGCCTTTCACTCATCTTTCTCTAACAAATTTGTTCATTTTAATAGTGCTTACACCTTATGGAAATTTATTGAAGCACATCAAGGGGACATGGAGGCTATTCAACAAGCGTTGGAAAATTCCGCTTCGAGTTCTAAAGAAGCCTCATCTCCATGTATACGACCACTAGGTGATAACTCTAGTGAGGTATGCGAGCTTGACAACAATGATGATATTACTTTTGATGAGCTTGCGCTTGAATTTGAAAAATTATACAATTTCTATATTGATTTAAAAAGCAAGCATGTTAATATAAAATCTACTCATGAAACACTAGTCACTAAGATTGATTTTATTGCAAATGAAAATATAACTCTTAAAGAATGCAATGAAAAATTGAAATTAGATAATACTAGATTGCTTCATGAAAAATATAATGCCATGTTAGAAGTAGATAAATTAAAATCTATGATAAATAATCATGTTTATCCTACTTTTAGTAGCAATGCTTGCATGCACAATGATGATTTGAATCAAATGAAAAAACGAATATCATCCTTAGATTTAACACTAAACACTTGTATTACTAATAACAAAAAGCTTATGGACTTGTGTGCAAAGTACAATAATAATGCTTCTAAGAAACATATTCACTATGCACACATGTATGACCAAATTCACAAATGTTCTATTTGCGGTCTTTAAGGCCATTTAGCCCAATTTTATCATAATGCACAAAAGCTTGACAAGCCTATTGATGGTTGTGCATCCCATCAAGCTTCTTCATCTCGTACACATATACACACACATAGTCTAAATCATAAACATACTCATGTGTACAAATGTGATTATTGTGGTCGTTTTGGTCATTTGGCCATGTTTTGTTTTGATTTGAAAAAAAAATTCGCGTATGCAAAATAATTACAAAGAAAAACCTAATTTTGTAAATGAACCACATGCACATCATTTTGGTCAACGCAAATCATTCAAACCCCTACATTACACAAATTATAATCGTATGGGTCATGTTTATGATTTTTGTTTTAACCGTATCAATGCACAAAATACGCCTAAATGGGTTCATAACCCTAGGGCCTTGGATTTACATGATGGGGGTCATGTCCTAAATTTTATTAGTACCAAAAAGATTTGGGTACCAAAATGAGCTCTATTTCACATTTTTTTTTTTTTTTTGAAAAATTGGTTTTGATCTTAAATGTAGATCTTTTTATTAAGCTAAAATAAAATATTTTCATGGTTTACTAGCTAAAAAGCTTGATATATATATATATAACAATCTTTGTGACTTTCACGGTCGAACGCCACGGTCGACCGCGAGGGATTTTTTCTGTTTCGTTTTATTTTTCTTATCGGGTTTTGGTTTTTATTTGCTAACTGTTCTAAACCCGAATAACTTACCACCTTTGATTTCACTTTAGAGTGGATCCAGGCCGTTGATTCTTCCTCTCATTTGACCCGACCCTTTCTATTCCATCCATTCGAAATTTTTTCCCTAAATCAGTCGATTTCTCCTCTCGGTCGCTCGTTGTTCCACTTCGATCGACCGTGACTCTCTTTCATCGATTCCTGTTGGGATTTAGCTTGGGTAATCTCATTTCATCACTCTTGATTTCAATTCCTGTCGACTGCTCCTGTTTTTCTATTTCTAGGGTTTCTGTTAGGGTTAATCTTTCAAATCCTATTATTGATCTTAACTTGATATCATGCCTCCTAGAAAGAAATCAAAACAGGATATTGGTTCTTCCTCTAGTACCACTAACTATGAGGATTTTCTGCTTTTCAAATCCCTAGTTAAAAAATATAGGGATCTTTGTAAGTTGAAAATCTTATTTGGTAGATACATCAAATATGAGCAATTAGCCATTTATAACATTCATGAGATTCTATCTAGAGTTGGGTTGCATAATCTGTTAGATGTGGAACGTAAGGTTCCTTATTACCCCTTTTTCGTCTATCTGTTTTATGCAAACTTATCTGTTTCCTCTTCAGCTGATGGTCTTCAAACCATCAATACATCTGTCAAAAATGTTCAGATATCATTTTCTGCTGACGTGCTTACGGGAATCCTAAAGATCCTGTCGAGTGACGTTGAGCTCGTGTCAATTGAACTCACTGATCAGAATGTGAACAATCTCATGTTAAAGCCCAGTTGCTCTTATCCTATGAACAACAAGTCACTTAATCCCACTGCTAAAATTATCACACAAATTGTTGCTCAGAACCTCATTCCTAAAACTGATAGCTTCAATCATTTTGCTCCTGATAAAGTAAATGTTGTGTATGCTATATTTGCTAAGATAAAAGTGAATTGGGCAAATCTTTTTGTTAAAATATGGCATCTAAGCATTTTAAGTTCCTCCCCTTTGGTTCCTTCATTACTCTCATCCTTCAACACTTCAGTGTTGATCTTACTCATGAAACCAAAGTTGACCCCAGTAAGGAGTATTTCGATAGGGTTGCCCTCTATCGAATGCAACTTTTAGACTTATTATCTTCTGCTCCTACTGAACCATCATCTTCCCGACCACATTCTAGATCTTTTACCATTTCTGCTTCTAAGGTCTTTGATCGTCTGGATGGTCTTGAGACTCAGGTCTCGAGCATTAAGAAGGATGTTAGAACTCTCCTTAGCCTTCAGCGTTAGTCTCTTGGGATACATGATCCCTCTCCCAGCTCTAACACTGGATCTAAAGAGGGTTCTGAAGAAGGATCTACCTCTAGCTCTGGCTCTGGCGCATCTGACTCTGATAATGGTGGTGATTGATACTTGATTTTATGGATTTATGTTTTTGTAGTACTAAAACTAGATACTTATCTTTTGGTTTGAAGTTGTAATAACTTTTATGATTTGTGTCTGAAAACTGTGTGATCATGTGGAACTATTAATGTTTCTTATGGTTATGGAAGCTTATAACTTTCTTTTGATGGTATTTATATCCTCTGAACAATGTAGTTTGCAAACATGCTGTTGAGGATGCTATCTTTGTTAAATGTTTGGTTTGGCTTCTAATTTTATATGTTCATAGCTTGTTAAAATGCTTATGAATGTTTATGTTCATATGTTTGGTTTGGCTTCTAATTTTATATGTTCATAGCTTGTTAAAATGCTTATGAATGTTTATGTTCATAACTATTTATGGATGTTTAGCCCCTATATATGTTCTTTCTTTTGTTGTTATGTCATTTATGCAAATTGATAGGGGGAGTATTGACTATACAATCTACTTAATATCTGTACATGAATGCAGGGGGAGCGTTGCTCCTATTTTTTTGCCCTTTTTGATGTTGTCAAAGGGGGAGAAAAACTTCATGTTGATGTTGGTTTATTCATATTGATGTAAAAGCTACTTGTTGATGTTTGGTCTATTCATGTTGATGTTTAGTTTATTCATATGAATTTTATCTCTTTTAATAAATTGTTTGCCATCATAAAAAGGGGGAGATTGTTGGCCCTATAGTTTTGATGATGATTTGTCAAACAATTTATAGCTAATCTATTTTTTAGTTTTTATGGTTTATTTTTTCTCTTTACAGAAATTCAACACATGGCGATCAAGAGTTAAAGATTCAAGTTCATGTGTGCGCAATCATCTAGGTATAAGAGTAGATTTGTTTACATATATCGTATGACTATATTTAAGCTCAATATGTAAACACAACACAAGTTTGACTTTTTCTATCATACAAATGATATATATATATATAATGTATGCATGATATATATACAGAAGTTTACAAGTCATAGTTTAATTTTTATGTTCACGAAAAACAGGTTTTATGAACACTTTTCAAAAATAGTGAGTTTTTACAAACGAAAATTACATTTCCAAAAATTCCTTTTCAAACATGTTTATTTTATCATTTAGAAACCTTCCCCAAAGTTTACTATTTTTGGAAATGATTTAATATTTTTAATATACTTTCAAACTCAGCCATAAACAGGTTCAATACATGTTTATGTTTTGTATTAGTTTGTGGTCAACCGCCACGGTTGACCGCCAGCAGTTCAGAAACATCTTTAATGGATCACGGTCGATCATGACGATCGACCATGGCTCATCCAAGACTTTCGTGGTCGACCACCTGCTTTTCAAAGCCTTTCTTCTAATCTTTGTGCTTCGCGGTCGACCGTCAGTTCTCTCAGCCATAAACAGGTTCAATACATGTTTATGTTTTGTATTAGTTTGTGGTCAACCGCCACGGTTGACCGCCAGCAGTTCAGAAACATCTTTAATGGATCACGGTCGATCATGACGATCGACCATGGCTCATCCAAGACTTTCGTGGTCGACCACCTACTTTTCAAAGCCTTTCTTCTAATCTTTGTGCTTCGCGGTCGACCGTCAGTTCTTCACGGTCGACCGCTGAATTAATTATTGTGTTACAACGGCTATTTTCTGATTTGACTCTCTGGGGGTATTTTGGTCTTTTAAATGTTGCTTTGGTTGATGTCTTGAATGGGTATAAATACCCCAGTGCATCCCTCTTTCAAATAATTAAGAGTTTTGTTTACAATGTGTTTTAACAAAAGATTAAGAGGTGTTTAAGCTGTTTATTGATTTGTTTCAAAAGAAGAGTTTTTCTACAGTAAGAAGAGGCTTTCAATTCCAACTGAGGATCTTATCCTCATCATCTTCTATAGTTCTTCTTGTTTATTGAGAAGTTTTCTAAACTCATTTTCGATTATTACTTCATTTTGATATCTTAGCTATATTAATTGAGTTGCATATTTTCTATTTGCCTTTATCACACACACCTTATTGAGCTTATAATATTTTTTATACAATATATTATTGGGTAGTGGTGTGTGATTTAATGAGAGTGATCTTCATTGTGTTCTCATTTATTATCGAGAACAAATCATTTTATTTAAACCTTTATTATGAGTATCACTTGTAATACACTTGTACACCGAGAGAAGTGTGAGGCGTGTGACGGGGTCGAATCCAGTAGGAGTGATCTGAGCACTTAAGGAGGAGGACACGGGCTAGGATCCTACACTTAGTGTGTAAAGTGTGATTGCATAGTATTTTTTGTGTGAGAGTTTTTGGTAAACTTATAAACCGAATGTGTAGAAGTTTCGGCTTCCAAACCGGCTGTGTTAGTGGATATCTCCTCGAGGTGAGGAGCGGGGACGTAGGTCGTGGGGACTGAACCTTGTAAACATATCGTGTGTTTGTTTTTTCTTAGCGTATATCTTATTTGCGCATATTCTTGTTCATTTCTATCTCATATATTTCTTGCAAGATCAAATTAATCAATATAATTTTAATTGGCATAAAATCGGGATTAGATTAGCATAAGACCATAATCAACCCCCTCTAGGGTCTAAAAAAATATGCTAAACACAACTCACATGCAAAAAAGACAATGAGAAAACATATAAATATGTCAATATGAAAATAGTGTCTCATTAACATAATGTAAAAACCATGTAAAAGAATAGATTTATGAAAACAAAAGAAGAGGAACATGAGAATCATGCAAAAAGTTTTCAAATAAAAACAAATCAACCAAATAAAATCATAAATCAAATTTTAAACCCAAAAATAACGTTTGATCAATAAAGGAAATTTTCTTTGTAAAACTTGATTAAACCACATAAAGAATACATTATAAAGCATATTTTAAATTCGAATCATCTATTTGTTCTTATATAATGAATTCAAAGCAATAACTCAAAACAAATTTTTTAATAAAATGCAAGAGAGGCAATAATATATCAAGCTCTTAGGCTTGTTACAACCCATATAAGAACTTATAGTACCCAGTAAACAAGATTTAGGAATAAACACCCAATAAATCCAAGGGGTTAAATATACACAAACCTCTCATCAAAACAAAAACCAATAATTATGAAAACAAAAGAATTTGACCAATAAAAAGAATTATTTTAATGTTCAAAAAATTAAAGTATAATTTTCAAAACCAAGAAAAGGAAAAAGAAAAACACTAAAATACTTGGTTTTAAAAATCAAATTTGTTTTGGTACCCAAGAATTCTTAGTACCAATAGATTTTGGGGCATGACCCCTATCTAGTAAGCTCGAAGCCCTAGGGTTATGAACCTGTTTGGGCACATGTGGTGCACTAACACAAATTACTCAAATGACTATTTCGATTGTAATAAGTACAATGGAAAGGAAACATTTGCTTATGTTGACCAAACGGTTGTGCACGGGACTCATTTGCAAAAATAGATTGTTCTTTAAAATTATTTTGCAAATGGGAAACTCTCTTCAAATCAAAACAAAACTTGGTCAAATGACCAAATCTACTACAATGATCACACTTAAACTTTTGTGGTCTTTTAAAATCATTTGGTAAAAGTGAAGTCTTTTTCAAATCATAGCAAAATTTTGCCAAATGGCCAAAACGTCCACAAATATCACATTTAAACACATGAGCCTGCTTATAATGAACTTTATGAGTGTATGCATGTACATGTGTATGTGATGAAGAAACTTGATGAGATGCACAATGAGTTTTAGCATTCTTATATTTGTGTGCATCATAGCAAAATTTAGATAAATGGCCTTTACAACCACAAATCACTTGTAAACTTTTCTATATATGTGTGCATAATGAGTGGATGATTTTGCATTAGACTTGGCACACATATCCACAAGCTTCTTGTGGTTGTTAATGCATATAGTTAGAGTTGAATCTAAAGAGGAAATACGGTTTTTAACATTGTTCAATTCATCATTAGGCATATTAGCATAACTTTAGAAGTAGAACATAAATAATCATTTATAAAAGAAGCAATATCATTTTTTATGTTCTCTACTTCTGACATGGCATTATCTTTTTCATGAGTTAAACTAGCAACTTTTGAAGTTAAAGAAACATGATCCAATTTTAATTTTTTATTATTTTTTTTAAGGATCATATTTTCACTAGAAATAGTTTTAAACTTAGATGCTAACAACTCATGATCGGATTTCAAATCTTCATGCTTGCTTTGTAATAGTTTTAAACTTAGATGCTAACAACTCATGATCGGATTTCAAATCTTCATGCTTGCTTTGTAAATCAACAAAATCTTTATGCAATTTGTTATAGGCATGCAATAATTTTTCACTAGCACAAGTAAGTTCATCACTAGATAAATCATTAGTAGATTCGAACTTGTAAACCTCACTACGGCTATCGCCTAGTGCTCGTGTGCATGATGCTCCAATGGAACTTGAAGAGGAAGCCTTCAAAGCTTATTGGACCGCCTCCAAATCCCCTTGATGTTCTTTAATAAATTTCCATAAGGTGTAAGCACTATTAAAATGAACAAACTTGTTAGGAAAATATTCTAACAAAATATTGTTCATTGTAAACATATGATAATCATTTTTATTCCACTTGGATTTCTCTGAAGTGGGCACAATATAATCATCATCTATAATTTCCAAATAATTTAAAATAATTAGATTGAACAAGGAGTTTAAATCTAACAGACCATTAGGCATAGAGGAAATTATCTAAATGAGGAGTAACATTAATGGCATAACCTAAATAAGGTGCACCGTGCATATCTATAATATATATATGTGCAGTCAAGATAACAATAAACTCACAAAACTAGATTAGCACAAAAATACGATTACTTGGATCTTTAACTCAAGGCGATTAGTCCTTAAATCAAAGAGCACCAAGCTCTGATACCAATTGTTAGACCCTAGAGGGGGTGATTAGGGTCTTATGCTAATCTAATCCGATTTTATGCCAATTAAAACTAATTAACAAGTTGTTCTTGCAAGATAGATATACAATATGATATGAGCAAGAATACGTAATATGAACAAAGGGAAATATCCGAGCAATGAGATATACTATGAGATATATGCGAGGATATACAACTTAACACAAGGGTGAAATAAACATAAACAAAACAAGAGTGATAGTGTGCAAATAAACAATGCAAACACACAATATGATCACGGAGTTCGGACCTTCCGTCCTAGGAGAAATCCACTATCATAACCGGGTTTTCTACGCTTACCCGAATAACGTTTACACATCACAATGTCAGTTTTCAATGCTCACCGATTAACGTCCACACCTCACACTCGGTTTTCTAGTTCACCGAAAACTTCACAATTCACACTCTAACAATGTCGGTTTTCAACGCTCACCGATCAACGTCTACACATAACACTCGGTTTTCTAGATCACCGGAAACTTTATAATCTCATAATATAACAAATGATTGTTCTCAAATATGAATAAGAACACAATGAAGCTCACTCTCAATTGTTACAACTCCCCCACAACCTAATTATTCAATGAATTCAAATACAATAAGCTCAATGGTTGTGTGTGTAAGCAAAGAGTTTAAACAAATCTAAACTCAATATAAAACTAGCTTTAATAAAATGATAATCAAACAAATAGATATAAAGCTAAAAAAGGAGTTTAGAAAACTTCTCAATAGATCAAGAGATCGAGGGAGAGTAGTTGGATGCTCAAACACCAAAACTTCTCAATAGATCAAGAGATCGAGGGAGAGTAGTTGGATGCTCAAACACCAATAGACGATCTCATTAAGCTCTTATGAAATTGATTTCACAAACTCAAACTCTTAAATGCTTAAAAGCTTCTTAAACAAACTTAAACAACACTTAAACCTTTGTTAAAACTTTGTTAAAATATTTCTTGGATGGTTGCTGGTAGAAGGGGTTTGAGGGGTTTATATAGGAAGAGAAACCAACACCAAAAACCCCAAACAAAAGATCAAAAACCCTCAAGAATTAGAAATTTGATTCTGTACCCAATATAGCCGTTAGGCAATCGGCGGTCGACCGTGAAAACTCGAGGTTGACCATGAGCAACAGAAAGGCAAAACTGGGCTCTGAAAAGACATCCGGTCAATCGTGGCGGTCAACTGCGAAAGTTTCTGGACTGGGGGGGGGGGGGGGGGGGGGGGGGGGGAGCCACTAAAAAGCATATTGAGTCTTTGGACTCAAGGGCGGTCGACCGTGACAGTCGACCGCAAACTGACATATGAAATTCCAGGTTTATAAATAATTTTCTGATTTTAAAAACCCTGTTTAAAAATATCAAATAAATCCCAAAAAATATACAACTTTAGGAAATGATTGTAGACATGATAATACACATGTTACAAAATATCATAATTTTGCAAAATAGTCCAAAACATGAAAATGTAAGCACATGAGTTTTGACACTTTAGCATAACCATGTTTTGAAACATTACAAAATGGTTTTGTGGACTTAATAAAAGATGTATATGATTATTGTTAAGTCCAAAGCCTGAGAATATAATATTTTCATAAAATTACATATTATATGCAATATATTCTGAAACATAATAGAATATGAAACAAATAAAATGTAAATAAATTTGTTTGTTGTTTCATATCTATGTAGCCAAACCAAAACACAATAATAAATATGAAAAATATAATTTCATATTTATAAACATGAAAACTATAAAATCATGTATGTATATATATAACTATATATATACATAGAAACCAAAACTAAAATGTGTGTGTATATATGATTGAGCTTAAGATACTAACACATAATATAAAACCTAAAACTAAATTACCCAAGCTTGATCTTGATCTTAAATAGCTTGACTTGGTAATCTTGCGGATGAAGCTTGAACTTGGACCTTAAACTTGAATTGCATTGCTTCAACCATAATATCCGCCAACCTCTATTTGATATGATCGTTATGGCGCAATCAATCCAACCTCCAACTTGTTGTTTGTCTACAATAAATAGAATTATATAAATACTAGAGAAACAACATTAGAAGTAAATTGTTTGTTAAACATCATCAAAACAAGAAGGCCAATAGTAAGCTGTCTAAAAATCACTGTAGATAGCTGATCCCCATCAAACATCAACAAGAGAGGTTACAGTTCAACGATTTCCAGAAGGCTACAATTTGAAGACTTTCACATAGATTGATGAATGTTACAAATCAACGACCTTCACGATAACCGATGAAAGCTCTGATCAATGGTCTTCACAACCAATAATAAAAGTTGCAATCTGACGACTCTCATATTTCAAAGAGCTAAAGCGAAGATTACAAAACAACGATCGTCGCGACGCTCTGACAGAAGAGATTACAAGTTAATGATCTCTTCAATCCAACACGCAGGACTCATCCTTGCATCCCAGAGGTGAAGCACAAGTGGCCTCATTCCAGAGTCAAAGCTATACAAACACAGCTCCTAAATGCTACAAACGCAGCTTCCATTCGCTGCCAAATGCAACTCCCAAATACTGCAAAACGTAGCTTCCAACCGCTGCCAAACGCAGCATCTATCGCATCTTCTAACAACTGCCAATGTAGGTTCCATCTATTGCCCAACGCAGTTTGCAAACACTGCGTTCAAATGCATATTTCATTCTAGAATGCAGGACCTACGTTTGACTCGTTCAAACACGAGTTGAATGGTTCCAGAAACCGTTTTCTCCCCATGATCTGAGGGATTTCCGCCCCCACTTAGGAGTGGATTAAGGAGGCAGTTACACCCTATTTAGCCTAACTTAGGAGTGAATTAAGAGGGCGGTTACACCCCTTAATCCCTTATAAATAACTAAAAAATCAGTTTAGTTGGGGGCTCTTCGGCTTGGGCAGATCAAGAGAGATCTTTGGATCCTTAAGCATTTTTAGATCTAGAGATCAGCAAAGGGCATTCTTCGGCAACAGGAGCTATCTTCGTGCTTGGCTTGTCTAACCAATTATGGTTAAGATCAATCAACTCTTTTACAAGAGTTTAAACTCGTTCTGAGTTATCAATTCGTTCAGAGTTTCAAACTTGCCACGCAAGTCCTCCGCTGCGTCAAATCGTGAGGAGAAGATCATGTTCTAGTGAAACAAAATGTTCGGATCGTCAACAAGAAACAAACTCGACGCGAGCATTTGAGGGAGGTATCTCATCGCTACCGTGAAGAACCCAGACTTAAACAAAGAGGAGAATTCAGATCAATTCTTCTCTCTTTTGTAATCAGAATTCAAATTATAATTAAGATCGAGAGAATACAAATCAAATTTCTTTTATTTTTTTGTAATCAGAATTCAAATTATAATTAAGATCGAGAGAATACAAATCAAATTTCTTTTATTTTATTTACTACAAATTTAGATCGAGAGAATACAAATCAAATTTCTTTTATTTTATTTACTACAAATTTTCCACCAAACAAAAGATGGTGACTCTGCTAGGGAAGAGCTTCTCTGACGAAGAAGTGGTGGCGTAATCCAACGCTCATCTCATTAGAACAACCGTCAAAACTCTTATTGATGAGTTTGATCAAGATAAGTATGAGGAAAATATTTCCATTAGATCCCTTAGCCCCAAGGCTATGCACAAGATCCACAAAGTCTCCAAAGAGACTAAAGCTCCAACTACTCTAATTATAGCTGAATCACCCAAGGATGACCTCTCCTTTGGGCCAGATTGCTCGGACAGCCTCTCCTCCAATGGAGTGGGCTCAACTTCAGCCAAACCATGCCTAGATGACGTGTATCGAGTCACAAGAGGCCCATTGAGATGACAAACTTGATCAATACAGATGGTGACGTTGCTACAAAGGCCTTGAAGCAGGCTAAGAAGAACGCCGCTCGACAAAGGAGGAGATCCCTACAACAAGCACATCTCTCTGAATGTCGATCTTCAAGTCAATAGGAGCTTCGTGTTTGTGAGCCTAAACACGACCCTGTGCTCTGTGTTTCTACTTTAGAATGCAAGCCTCGTGTCTATGAGCCCAAATATTGGCTCTGTGTGAATAAGACTAAACGCAGCCCTCAGTGGCGCATTGTACAATCAAAATGCAGCCTTCAGGAGTGCGTTCCATTAACTAAGCGCAACTCTCAGGCATGCGTTTTAGAACTAAAAAGCAGATCCCAAGACTATGTTTCATCAGCAAAACGTAGACCTCAGGACTGTGTTTCACCAGCAAAACCTAGAGCTCAGGCATGCGTTCGGGTGACGAAATCCTATACAGAACCTGGTATATATGGTGGAGCTTCGGGACGATGCCCCGAACCCCGTCGGGGGTCACCCACTCCACCCGGACCCCCCAGCCAGGGGCGCGCCGCCCCCTGGACACCCGGCTCACTGACTGATCAGTGAGACCCCCGAATACTCTGCGTAGCATGATTAGATAGAGGGGCGGATATAAGAAGTCTATGGATTCAAGGCATCTCAACCATATCCATGCTCACCAGGAGCCAGTCCCGTCCAATCATAGACTGGGCATTCCAGTTCAAACCTCATGGTTAGTGAGTAATTCTTCTCAAGTTTGTATAACAGATTTGAGAGGGTTCATATCAAGAGAAAGACTAATGTAACAAGTCATTGTTCATTCCAATGTGAATGGCTGATTCCTATGGTCCTCTCAGGATATCAATGCTGCTCATATGCAGCCAAACCATTGGTGTTCGACCAATTAACAAATGTTGCTTTGCCTAACCAACGACAACGTTCGCACAAGAATAAGTCTCTAGAGACCGAATATCCTGGGGTCACTATCAATTTGATCGGCAGAGGGAAAGCCTCAGGTCCTAGTTTTGATGACTCTGAGACAAGTCATTCACTGACTGTCAGAGAAATCGCTAACGAGTTTGAAGGAATCTACCAACACATTCGGATGTGAACATGAGCCATTCCCCCATCAACAATCAGAGGTTAGCCATAGGAACTAATTCCGATGATGAACACTCAGCCATTGCAGAGTCCCAATCATCAAGCTCTTTAGTTGGGCATGAGAGCTTCGTCCACATGGCAGAACATTCTAAAGATCTTTCAAAGAGGGTTGCTAAGCAAGACGCCATGCTCAAATCACAACAAAAGACCCTCAATGAACTCCTAGCCCTGTTGACTCAAATCATCGCAGACAAGGACAAATCTCAGAAGACAGATTCGCCACCTAGGCAAGAATCTTCTCAGATAGAAAAAGCATCTTCATCCTGACTTCACACAAGCAAAGGGAAGGGAAAAGTAGTTGATGACGCTGCTTCTGACCAAGAAGACCACAACTTGGAATCTTCCTCTGCTGAAGGAAGAGAGACCGAGAATGAGCAGAATCCTCAATCTGCCAAAATAGAAGAATTGGAAGCTAGCCTCAATGTCATTCCTAACAAAAGCGAGCTCCAAGACGAGAGAGTTGCTAGGCCCTATCCTGTAGGATTTAGCCCCTTATCCTCCAAAGTTCGAAGTCCCAACGCTACAAACTTTTGACGGTACGGGATCACTGAATCAACATATCTATCATTTCAAGTTACAGACTAGGAATGTGATATCAAACGATGCCATACTGGCTCGATTTTTCATTGGCACCTTCAAGGGAGTTGCCTTTGAATGGTTCAGAAACTGCCTTCCGGATGTATCCAAAAGTGGGTAGATCTGGAGAGACTCTTCCTATCAAGATTCTTTCAAGAGGATGCAGAAGTCTCCATCCATACCCTTCTCGTCACTAAGAAAAAAAAGAGGGAGTCCGTCAAAGCTTTCGTCAAAAGGTTTCGAAACATGGCTCTACGATGTTCGACAGGTATGACACCGTCTACCTTAGTGGAGAACTATCGACATAACTTACAGACCGACCTTCTAGCACAAATGAGGGTTACAGAATGTCGTTCCTGGAGACAACTAATCTCTCAAGGCGAACAGGCTTAAAAGATTATTACCAGGATTAAAGTTGAAGAACAAAGTAGGCAGGATCAACCTGAGCAATCGGACCAAGCCTAATCTTATCAGTCAGAAAGGGAAGATACTATGGCCAATAAAGCTAATTTTCTTTATTAGGATGGCGGGTCCACCAAAACTATCACATTAACAATTACCTCTAATAGTCAAACTCGTTAGATAATGGCCCACTAGACGATGTACCATGTATATCCTTTTTCCCCCTGCACTTGTTCAAGACTGGGGGTTGGTTTATTTTTAGTTCATTCGATTATGAGTAATAAATTTTTTGAGTTATTATGTTCAATAGAACACCTCTGTTAACCATGAAATCTACCAAAACTATCATATTAACAGTTACTTCTGATAGTCCATTTCCTCCAAATTCTTCCACGAATTCTCTTTAAGTAGGATGGTAGGTCGACCAAAACTATCATGTTAATGATCACATCTGATAGTCCATTTTCTCCAAATTCCCCCACCAATCTTCTTCAAGTAAGATGGTGGGTCTACCAAAACTATCACGTTAATGATCACCTCTGATAGTCCATTTCCTCAAAATCCCCCCACCAATCCTCTTCAAGTAGGATGGCGGATCCACCAAAACTATCACATTAACAGTTACCTCTTATAGTCCATTTCCTCTAAATTCCCCCACTAGTCCTCTTCAAGTAGGATGGTGGGTTAACCAAAACTATCACGTTAACAGTTACCTCTGATAGTCAAACTCGTCAGATAGTGGCCTACTAGGTGATGGGTCTCTATTCTGACTTGATGGATAGTGGCCCACAAGGTAATATGTCATGTCTACCCCTCTTATTCTTCCCCTGCTAAGTCTTAATCAAGACTGGGGGTTTGTTACTTAGAATCCATTGGATTAAGAGTAACGAATCTTTCAAATCGTCGAGTTAACATTATATTTCTGATGATCATCACCCCCATAGAGTATGAATTCAGTTTGTATCACTCCCAATTTGTCACGTTAACAATATACCTCTGACAATTAACTTATCAATCATCTTCAATAGGATGGTAGGTACTCAAAATTGCTCAAATCGTAATCTTTTCCAGCAAGACGTTAAGTCTTCAAAATCTTGTTCAAATCACAAGTACAAAACTCCTGTCACGTTAATATTACACCTCTGGCAATCCACTTATCAATCCTTTTAAATAGGATGATAAGTCCTCAAAGTTGTTCCAATCTCAATAAAATTCGTGTCACATTAATATTACATCTCTGACAAATAAATTTATCAATCCTCTTCAATAGGATGATAAGTCCACAAAGTTGCTCCAATCGTAACACATTCCTGTCATGTTAATATCATACCTCTGACAAATCAACTTATCAATCCTCTTCAATAGGATGATAAGCCCATAAAGTTACTCCAATTGCAACACATTCCTATCATGTTAATGTCATACCTCTGACAATCAACTTATCAATCCCTCTTCAATAGGATGATAAGTACACAAAATTACTCCGATCGCAATATTCTTCTTATCTTGTTAATATCACACCTCTGACAAAATCAACTTATCGACTCTCTTCAATAGAGCGATAGGTCCACAAACCTATCAAGTTAACATCACACCTCTGGTACTTCCAACTTTCTTTCTGTGTTTCAAGTGAAAACATAACACATGAAGAAACAGCGACAAAACTTACGCCAAACACGCGTTGTCGGTTAGTCTTTTACCGTGAAAAAGACACCAGAATCCACGTCTGGGCGACTTTATCGTGATCCCTAAATAGAGATAAGTCTGTATCTAACACATGCTACCGGTTAGTCTTTCTCCGTGAAAAAGACACCAGAATCCATGTCTGGGGGACTTTATCTTGATCCCTAAATAGAGATAAGTCTGCATCTAACACATGTTGCCAGCTAGTCTTTTCCTATGAAAAGGACAAAACCCCACGTATTCAACATCGTGGCAGGTCGTTATTAATAACGCCAAAATCCATACGTTACACGTATGGGGGACTTTATCTTGATCCCTAATTAGAGATAAGTCTATGACTAATACGTGTTGCCGGTTAGTCTTTTCCTGTGAAAATGATAAAGTCTATGTATTCAAAATCATAGCATCAAGTCTAAGAGAGTTCATTCTCTTAGCACAACATTACATTTGAAACGGATTCAAATAATTCACATGCTAGCCCGTCCCATACGATAGTCGATAAAGGCTTATCAAATCCGTTGATGGCTGAGGATTTACCAAAAATCCTATGAATATTTGTGGGCCCATTAGCTAAATGGATATGAGCCGTGACATGACATTTGAGAGCTTTTGTTCGTGATTAGCATGTACCATCGCTACAGTTTCACTTTAAAGCTTAGATCCTATGTGGTAAATCTTTTCAAACAAGATGCCTTCAAAGAGGGTGTAAAGAACAACTCCTTTATGACAAGGAATTAACAGCTCCAAGATCAGAGTTGAGATCCAATGTATTCTGAAAATTTATCTTAGTCAACCATGAACTTTCGAAAACTTTGGAGGGGGTTCTATAAGCTGTCTAAAAATCACTGCAGATAGCTAATCCCCATCAAACATCAACAAGGGAGGTTATAATTCAACGACTTTCAGAAGGCTACAATTTAAAGACTTTCACGTAGATCGATGAATATTACAAATAAACGACCTTCACGATAACCGATGAAAGCTCTGATCAATGGTCTTCATAACCAATAATAAGAGTTCCAATCTGACGACTCTTACATTTCAAAGAGCTAAAGCAAACATTACAAAACAACGATCGTCGCGACGCTCTGATAGAAGAGATTACAAGTCAACGATCTTTTCAATCCAAGACGTAGGACTCATCCCTGCATCCTAGAGGTGAAGCACAAGTGGTCTCATTCCAGAGTCAAAGCTATGCAAACGCAGCTCCGAAATGCTGCAACCGCAGCTTCCATTCGTTGCCAAACACAACTCCTAAATGCTGCAAGGCACAGCTTCCAACCGCTACCAAACGCAACATCTAACTACTGCCAACGCATCTTCTAATAGCTGCCAACGCAGGTTCCATTTGTTATCCAATGCAGCTTGCAAACACTGCATTCAAATGCATATTTTATTCCAGAATGCAGGACCTACGTTTGACTCGTTCAAACACAAGTTGAACAGTTCCAAAACTGTTTTCTCCCCATGATCTGAGGGATTTCCACCCCCACTTAGGAGTGGATTAAGGAGGGGGTTACACCTTATTCAGCCTCACTTAGGAGTGAATTAAGGGGGTGGTTACAACCTGCTTAATCCTCTATAAATAACTAAAAAATCAGTTTAGTTGGGGGCTCTTCAGCTTGGGCAGATCAAGAGAGATCTTTAGATCCTTGAGCATTTTCAGATCTAGAGATCAGCAAAGGGCATTCTTCGGCAATAGGAGCTATCTTCGTGCTTGGCTTGTCTAACCAATTATGGTTAAGATCAATCAACTCTTTTACAAGAATTTAAACTAACTCTGAGTTACCAATTCGTTCAGAGATTCAAACTTGCCACGCAAGTCCTCTACAACGTTAAATCGTGAGTAGAAGATCATATTCTAGTGAAACAAGATGTTCGGATCATCAACGAGAAGCAAAATCGACGTGAGCATTTTAGAGAGGCATCTCATCGCTACCGTGAAGAACCCAGACTTAAACAAAGGGGAGAATTCAGATTAATTCTCCTCTCTTTTGTAATCAGAATTCAAATTGTAATTAAGATCGAGAGAATACAAATCAAATTTCCTTCATTTTATTTACTACAAAATTTCCACCAAATAGTGGATTAATCTAGATGGTCGCCTCATTTCAAAATAAACAGGCGAGATTCGCCTTGAAATCTCGAACATTTCACGTGAAACTCGAAGCGTCGCTGCCCTTTAACTCCACGCCTCTTCGTTCAAAAATCGAAGTGATGCTATAACTCTTTGATAACTGACAATGCCATCATGTCATTTTAAATAATAAAGTTTCACCTGCTCAATAAAGGCTTTTGGAAACTCACTAAATGACATATACTCGGCGAGTAGTCGACTTGACCCTAGTCGACCCTTAACAACCGACTCCAGATTTTAAAGACTATCTCAGGCACTCGCCCAAGACACTCAGACGTCTACTAGCAAAAGTAGTTGAACAAAATGGTTCTATACTTAGGCAAAAAATAACATATCAGAAGTGATTATTCGAATTCAAGATGTCTCTTCTCAACGAAGGGCGAGTCCCCTCGATTTAGCACTTAAAGTTTACAAGTCTATATTGGAGCTAAGACATTCAGAAGACACATTAAGATTGCACAACATGGAGAAAGTAATTTTAGGCAAAAAATATTTCTTTATTTCATTTATAAGGATTATTTACAAGACACAATGTATACATCTATACAACACAGAGGCAGGAGACTAAGAGAAGTCCATCCTTACTCCTAGAGTTGTAGGCGGGTAACCCCTCGGCGAACCCGGTGGAGGAGTCTAACGATCTCCTACTTCATTTAATTCTCCCTCTTCCTCACCTAGATTGAGGCCCCCTCCAAGTGCTTCGACCTCCACCAACTCGTCCAAAGAATTGACCACGATGGAAGGATAGTGGAAGAGACTAGGTAGGTTCTTCATCTCAGCTAGAAGCTGCGCCAATAGAAAGTAATACCATTCATTGCAGGTGACGCCACTTCAGTTTTTCTAGTTAAGCTTTGGCGATACTCCTTGAAGATCTCCCGATGGTGAGACTCTGACTCAAGTTGAGTCTTTTGGCTTTGCACCACCGACAGTGACTCCTACAAGTGGGCGACCTCCTCTTGAAGCTTGACAAGCGCTGCATGCTCCTCGTCTAGTTGATGCCTCACATACACCACTACCTCCTTCTCCATTTTGGCCAATGTCATAGCACAGTCCCTCTCCTGGAGATCCTCCTCCATTCTCTTGGCCTTCTTCTGGCTCTCCTCCAGTTCCCGCCTGAGCTTGTTGACCTCGAAAGCACTTGGGGTCGTCGTCTCTATGACTCACTCTGAGGTGGCCTCTCTGTCAACCCTAGGGGAAGTAACCTCCCTTAGGAGATTGAGATAAGTAGTCCAGGCCATATCCATCCGATGGTATAACTCTGTCTCCACCGAAGCGCCTCGAACAAAGTAGCTACGAAGGCTATGGTAGAGGCTAACATTCGAGACCCCTTGCAAATACTCCTCATCTAGAGGAAGCCATAATTGCTCAACCACCCTCTACTGAGTCCGGCGAGAGCCTGGATAGTCCCCTTGATGTCGAGGTGCTGAATAGGCTCATAGTGGTGCTCTTGGTTAATATCTTGTCAATATTGAGAGTCAACCTTTGAAATCCCGATGAGGTACTACCTCATCTTCTCCCATTCTTCCTCTTTAATGTCGGTGACACTGTGAGGAAAGGGATATTCTACCCTTGTGGGAGGCCCTACATCCTCCTCGACCGGCTCCTTCCCCTAACGACTCAACTCGCTATAATGACTGGATGACTCTCCCTACCCAGCCAAAGCTCTAGCCTCGGCTCCCTCTTCTTAAGGATCCTCAACTGGTTTTTTTAAGGCTGACTCGTCTAGACGAATGACGTCGGTCTCGACCATCTCAGCTGCTACATTACGTACCTATTCCACATCCCTCGGTATCCTCCGTTTATGGACAAGGGTGGGAGCAGGCTCCTCCTCGGCCGTCACAGCCTTTGTTGGAGGAATTTCCCAAAGAAGATGCTTCACAGACCTAGTAGATGACCTATCCTGGGAAGCAGCCAAAGAAACAGTAGGCGTCAATGCTGCTGCTACTATCCCTATGACCAAGGCTGAAGCCTTCTCATGGCCCTTGGTAGAAGGGGGCATATTTGACACACCGATAACCCGCAAGACAGAGTTATCGAGCAGATGGTTGACTTGACGAGAACTAGCATACGCCTTAATCTGGTCAAGCGCGTCTCTCTTGGTGATGGTCAACTCACCCTCCATGAGCACCTCCCTCCTTATTACAGGCTAGTTGGAGCAGCCTAACTCCAGGTCATCCCCAACGACCAAGAGAAACCTTTTCTTCTAGTCCTTGTGAGAATAAAGAAGGCCAGTAACGAGCCTAAACTTCCCCACCATTTGGAAATGATAGTGGGGCTTAGTCTGGTTCACCTTCATAGCCACCAGCCGGTCCAAGACCTGCAAAGATGGCTTGATCGCCAACTAGTGGAAGATCACCATGAACCCTACCAAGATAGCGATGGAATTCAGCTTCATCTGTGCTGGCAAAACCCCTCAAGCCGTGAACACTTGTTAGAGGAAGGGATGCAAGGGTAGCCATAGACCAAACTCTAAATGCCTCAAGTAGAGCGGATTTTGCTTTGACCCATGATCATATATGTTCTCCAACCTCATCGGGGCCATCAAATCATACTCCTTAGGGATGTCAAACCTACTAGAGAGCTTCCTCATCTAGGATTGTGTCACTTTGGAATGGATCCCCACCAAGAGAGCTTGACAATGCAAAGGCTCAGATGTTATGGGAGATTGCAGAGATGATTTCCAGAAGAGATAAGCAGAAAAGTTCTGAGTTCTCTAAAATGAATTTCAAAAAGGTAATAATCGCCGCCCTTAAGCCATCGGTCCTATATATAGGCAGCTAACTATACAACTGCCAAAATCTAGACCGTCGGATGGAATTCTGGCCAACGATCGAGATCGATTCTCAGAATCCGATGTGCCATCTCACAAATTGAGGCATAGCCTCCTCACCTCAAAAAGTCTGTAATCTGCCAAGAAAAGCAGAGTTGCGACAGTAAAAAAAACATGTAGTGACGCCAGTCACCCCAGTCCGAAGGGACTTTTCAGTTCTCACTGTTTGTCGAAAAAATTGCAAGAAAATTTAGAAAAATTTGTGTTAATTCTCCCTAACTGGCTTAGGAAAAGATTGAATACAATCTCTCACTGTAATCTCTCTCTAACTGACTTAGAAAAAGAAATAATAAATTTTCTCTATCAATTTCCCGATTTAAAAAAGATAAAAGGAATCGACAAAGATCATTTCCTTTAGTTAAACTAGGTTCTTCTTGGCAGCAGTGGGAATTTGATTCTTGTATCCAGTTGATGATCTGAACATTTTGCTTCGTAGAACATGGTCTACTCCTCATGACTTGATGTTGGAAAGAACTTGCAATGCAAGTTTAAAACTCTAAATGAGTTTGAGAACTCTGAATGAGTTTATGAACTCAGGATGAGTTAATTTCAGAAAGAAAATTAATCATTTTTAATTAACATCAGAGATCAAACCGATCTTTCAGTTCTTCAACCGAGAATGGTTGAAAAGCCAAGGCAAAAGCTCTAAAAAATCCTTAAAGATGATCTTCAAAGCTCTCCTAAAAGATCCGATCTAAAAGTCCTTTTCTTCCTCCTCTCCTCTTTTTTTAGTTGATTTTTTAGCTATTTATAGGGGTTTAAGGGGTGTAACTGACTCCTTAAATCACTCCTTAATGAGTGTTTAATACCCTTAATTCATGCAAAATGGTTATAGAACCGTGTAAAATAGGTTCAGTGAGTCAAACGTGAGGTTCGTGTTCTAAAAATGATCCTCGCATTTAGAACTAAAAACACGGTAGTGAGCTCCGTGTTTTGAACTAAAAACACGGTGGTGAGCTTTGCATTTTGAACTTGGAACACGATGGTGAGCTTCGCATTTTGAACTTGGAAAACGGTGGTAAACTCCGCATTTTGAACTTGGAACATGGTGGTGAGCTCTGCATTTTGAGCTTGGAACGCGGTGATGACTTTCGCGTGTTGCTTTGAAGAGATCATCAACTTATAATCTCTTCTGTTAGAGTGTTGTAAGGATTCTTATCTTGTAATCCATGCCTTTGGCTCTTTGAGATGTGAGAGTCATTAGTTTGTAACTCTCGTTCGTTATTGCGAAAGTTGTCAGATTGTAACTTCCATCATAAGTTATTGTAAGAATCGTCAAATTATAACTCTCATTGATTGATATGAAAGTCATCAGATCGTGACCTCCATCATTAGTGTTTTGTAGGGATTAGCTATCTGCAGTAATTTTTATATAGCCTACAGAACCCCCTCCAAAGTTTTCAAAAGTTTACGATTGACTGGAATGAATTTTTTAAATACTTTGGATCTCGATTTTGTTTAATCTTGGAACTATTGATTCCTCATCATAAAGTGTTTATTCACTATATCCGTTTTGAAGACATTGTGAACTTGGTTACAGAAACTTGTTACGCAAGATCCGTATGAAAGTAAATGACGTGGCTTCTGATTCTTAAACACAGGGGTGGACCATGCATTTGGTTGCTTTGAAACGCAGAGGTGAGCCTTGCATTTATAACTTAAAACGCAGAGGTGAACCTCGTATTTAAAACTTGAAACGCGAAGGTGAGCTTCGTGTTTAGAGCTTGAAACGCAGAGGTGAGCTTCACATTTAGAACTCGAGACGCAGATATGAGCTTCACATTTAGAAGTCAAACCGACTTCGTATGAATGCGGAGATCGCGTTTGGGCAGGATTCTTGCCTAGAATCTTATGTTGATTTGAAAGACCAGCTGTTTATAAATAGACCTTCAGGTCAAATCAAGAGTCCACCGACTCTACTGTTCTTCTCAAATTTTCTTAATGAAAATTTTTGTTCAAATCTCCAACGAACTCTTAATATTCTCCACCATTGAAGAAAACATATATGGTTCCAAAGAAGACTGTTTCTACATCCAATTCCAAGAAAACCGCCATCCTGGCTTCAAGCGCACCGGCGTCCTTGGCTGTCGG
>NC_033794.1:35417269-35453292 GCF_001876935.1 Asparagus officinalis
GCTGTCGGCAGTGCTACTGTCCAGACAGCCGCACCACCACCACAAGTCCTCCTTATTAGTGGTAAGTGTTGGACTATTAAACTTGTTTTGACAAGTTTTAGATGATGAGTGAGACTCACATTTTGTCATTGGAACACGGGGCTAGACCTCTGTATTTTGAATTTGAAACGCGTGATTGACCCTCATGTTTAGAACATAAAGCGTGTGGTTGACCCTCACGTTTAGAACATATAATGCGGGATTGACCCTCGCGTTTAGAATTTAAAATGCGGGACTGACCCTCGCATTTTGAACTAAGTCTTTGAGACTTCTCTTAGTTCCTTGCTTTCTGAATACTAACCATTTATCTCTTCTGTCTACAGTGCGCTATTCCAATGAGCTTCTCTCATTCCATGACCATTTTGGTCATGAAGGTGGCACGGACCACAATGTGAAGTTCAGTGTTTATCGAGAACTTCCTATTTTCCAAGGATCAAGACAAGGAGCATGTGGAAACCATTACTCTAGTTATTTCGATAACTCTTAGGGCTCTGGTCACAGATATTAAATTTGAGACCATTGACCATAAGAAATTCAACAAGACGGTCTTTCTAGTCGGAGATTCTATTGAAATTGATACTGGGCTTATGTACGATGAGAACTACATGTGGCTGAGGACAGTTGAGGATCGAAATCTCTTTTTGCACAATATGGAGAGAATGTTCCCTCTGTCGTACTTCCAATGTGCTTCTATCCCAAGGCACATGTAGTGGGATGTCATCAAAGAACAAGATAAGGTTTTGATTGGTGCACTAACTTACTAAGGTCCTCATCCGGTAGGTTACAGTAGACAAGTGATAGTTTTGAGACCCAGCCTAGTTGCAAAGGAATATCCGGTCACCGAAGCGGCTAGCCCAGTTAACACTTTTGTTTGAAAATATATTGCGGTGAAGGGTGAATTTCGCACATAAGATTTTAGATCCCCTGGATGTGTGTATTCTTCCGAAGGAGGATGGTGGGCCCAGATGACAAATTTTTTTTGGAGAGGTTAAAGGAACTATTTGCTCGATCTGGCCTTAGGGACCCTATGATGGCTACTCAGTATTGGATTGTACAAAGCCACTACAAATTTTTCGCCGTGGTAGAGCAGTACAACTCGGAAACAAGCATATTCATTACATTAGTTGGGGAGCTGGGCTTTGTTCTCCATGAAATGTTTGATGTCTCTGGTCTGCTGTTCGAGAAGTTGCCATATGAAGAATTCGTCCCAAGAACGAAAGAACTCACAATTTTAAGAGCAACAAGTCCTGAAATCTACATCACTTTTTAGGAAGTGATGTGTCACTTCCACATCTATATTCAACTGATGGGACTATGAGGAGGTGGTGTTAAGCATCTATCCTAGGCGGAATACTTGTTCCAAAATCTGAACTATAAGGAAGCTTCAGTAACCCATCTAGTTACAAGCACTCCTAATGATATTAAGGCTCGTATTGATGCTGCTACCGCTCACTATGTTAATGAGGCCAAAGAGGATATTTTCCTAGCTCTCACTGAGTTTAATAGCTTCCACTATTAAGCTCAAGCTCCTATATCAGATATGGTTCTACTTGCTAGATTTCTGATGCTGTGGTTGAAACGGTGTGTGGTACCTACCAAACTGCTTGAAACCATTGTAGTTGAGGTTGTATATCTTGCGGTTCTCTTAGCTCATGGTAGATAGCTAAACCTTCTCTCGGTGATGGTGTGCTTCCTACAAAGTGGCTTATGGGAGTTGGCTCTCGATTTTGTTCACATCAAGGAAACAGGCTCCAGAGAGGGGAAGAGCTTCAAGACTACTAACCCACATGTACCGATGCCACAGACCTATTTGATGGCATGGTATGTCTTTCATTGCCCTTCATTAATGATTATAACCTCTCCCTAAGATAGTTCTTTCATTCCATTCGTACGACGACTTGAATCAGCTAAGTAGGAGGGTTAGTACATGGTTAAGATCCAGCAGATTTTGTCAAGGGATCTTAACTATCATATTTTCTGTTGCTTCTCTGACATTGAAGGCGGTGGGTATGGTAAGTTATACAAAGATATGAGGGGCCCCAATGGCTTTACAAATTTGAACGAGGGCGTCTTTTGCTGGCTCATCAACATCAGGTTGGGTTATCTCCTCTTCAAGCATGGTGGTAAATTCATCATTGAGCCCTATTAACCTTATCAGTTTGCCCGAAAGTTCAGATATAACCAGCTATATGTTGGAAATCCCAACCCTCGGCTCGCACTCATCGGCAATTTATATGAAGGAGCCATGGCTTGGTACTATTTGATGACTGGTTGTACTGGAGCTACATTCATATTGCCCCACAAAATACCTAAATTCTACATTACTTTGGGCTTTCGTGCTTGGTATCACGCTACCTCTTAGATCCCCAAGTACAAACTATACTCATCTTGTCTGAAAGAAATCAAAAGAATGTATGAATCAAGAGGGTCTATGATGACTCGTCTGAAGGGGATCAATGAGTATTTAACTTGTGAAGAAGCCGCAGTCCGGGATGAAAGAGACAAAGCAACTGATGAAACACGGGAAGAAGAACTAAGAGCAACTGAGACCCATGAAGAGAGAGTAGCTGGGAAAAGAACCCTTACTATTGGTCGAGTCCCCGACTCCTAAAATTCAACATGGAGCAAAGCTAATGCAAGATGTTTTCAAGTTTGCACCTGTTGTTCATGAGGAAGGGGAGGAATCGTCTATTGCAAGAATTTCCCATCAAATGGGACTCCGCTCAATTGGCCCAGCTTTAACAGGTGTGGCTCCTTCTTATCATCCATCAGAAGAAGAAGGGGAGGATGAATCAATTGCTGAGGATGCATAGCACATTCCAATGATGGAACCTTTTGCTGTGATAGTTCCAGGTCAAGCTTCAAGTGACGTTCCCCAAGTTACATAGGCGGCACATGAGGAAGTCATACCTACAACTACTTATGTTGAGGGAGTTAGGCATTATGCAGGCGAGTCTGTAATGACTGAATTCAAGAAGCTTGGTGGAAATCAGTCCCCTTTTGCTTCGACACTGATGCCAATGATGGGAACTATGAGGCCTAGTTCGACAACAAGACTTGTTCTTAAGTCAACTGCTATCGTCAGCTCTCCATAACCTTCTGCAGGAAAAGATGATGAGAAATTATCATAAGGGACCTCTTTGGATGATGATGCTGGTTGGGATGATCTACCAGTAGTCACTTCTGACAAAGCGTTGGCTTATATTTCTATTTCTCCCACAGGTAACCGTTGTTCATTTTGAAATAAACCTTTCTTATTTTGTGTTGTAACAATTTTTCATGTGTAAGATCCCCGACTCCGGAAGTTGAGGAGACAAGAGCAACAACTCCCCCACTGGAGCAGCTTTCTCTTGGGTAAGCGACAACGACTCCACTACCAGTGAAGCTACTTCCTCTACTTCCTCTTATGATTTCCTTGAAACTCGCGCATGCTATAGGTGTTTCAAGCTCAGTTCAAGCAAAATCGCCTACGACTCTCCTATCGAGCTCTATGACTTTGGGTGCTTTAGATCCATCTCCCATCGCTTCTCTAAGCCTGGTGGTTGTTCCTAACTTGCTCCATATTTTAATTGGGCAGATAGAGAGTATGATGGAGTAGACTATCGTGGTTGTTAGTACTGGTCAGAGCATTAGATGTTTGGGTGACGCCCAATGCATCGAACATTATTCAGAGGTTATTTCTTATTTAGAAGAGGACCTAAAAGCATTAAACAACCTTGAACGCATCGATCTCGAGGTTCAAATTGAATCGACTTTTGTTGATATCAAAGCTGAAGCAACACGTCGGCAAGAAGTCATTCAGAAGAATTTGGCCGAGAGGGAGGTTCATATTGGATCTTTAAATAATCAGCGAGAACAAGCACAAGCTGAGTTGACCACTTCGACAACTGTCATGCAGAGCACTCTAGAAGCGATCACACAATTAAAGGTGGATTTGGCTCAAAAGAAAGCTTAGCTTGCTCAGGAGGAAACAAAAATGTAAAAGTTTTTGAAAAATATTTCAAAGAAATATAGATTTTTGAGGAGACCATGAAGGAGGCTGCTGCTGCGATGCCGAATGAAGATGAACTCATGAGAAAAGCTATAGTGATGGTACGAGTCGCTCATGAGAAAAAGCTTTCAGATGTTAAGTCCCGGCTCGCATCTATCAAACTGAGAGGCCCACAAATCTAATTTTGTATCGTTCTTTTGATAAGAACAAAACAACTTTGTATCACTTCTTAGTATTTTTTGAATAAAAAGTGATATCATTTTGATTTTTCATTATTTCTTTTATGTGTCATGTTTTAACTTGAAACAACAAAAAAAGATTGAAAGTGCCATAGGTGTGGTGTTAACTTTGCACAAATTCTCACTTAGAGTAAGATTCAACAATTTTTCCATATTATTACTTAAGATAATTCTAGAAAAATTTTAATCTACTGGGGATTTTTTTATGAATACTTTCTATTCTATTGAAAAAGAATTAGCAAGTTCATTGGGGTTTAACTATTAGAGGTGTGATGTTAACATAACAGTAATTTGGGGGCTTATCATCCTATTGAAGATGATTGATAAATTGATTTTATCATCAGAATATTAACTTGATGAGATTGTATATTCATGATTTGAACAACATTTTAAGGACCTATTACTCTATTAAAGAGAGTTAATAAGTTAATTTTGTCAAAGGTGTGGTATTTACTTGAAAAAATTGTGTACTTGTGATTTGAACAAGATTTTGAGGACCTATCGCTCTATTGAAGAGAATCGATAAGTTGATTTTAGCAGAGGTGTGGTATTAACTAAACGAAATTGTGTGCTTGTGATTTGAACAAGATTTTAAGAACCTATTGTTCTATTGAAAAGTCTCAATAAGTTGATTTTATTAGAGGTATGATATTAACTTGACAAAATTATGTACTTATGATTTGAACAAGATTTTGAGGACATATCACTTTATTGAAGAAAGTCGATAAGTTGATTTTGTAAGAGGTGTGGTATTAACTTGACAAAATTGTATACTTGTGATTTAAACAAGATTTTTAGGACCTATCGCTCTATTAAAAAGAGTCAATAAGTTGATTTTGTTAGAGGTGTGGTATTAACTTAAAGAAATTATGTACTTGTGATTTGAACAAGATTTTGAGGACCTATCGCTCTATTGAAGAGAGTCGTTAAGTTGATTTTGTCAGAGGTGTGGTATTAGCTTGACGAAATTATATACTTGTGATTTGAACAAGATTTTGAGGACCTATTACTCTAATAAAGAGAGTCGATTTTTTCAGAGGTGTGGTATTAACTTGACGAAATTATGTACTTGTGATTTGAACAAGATTTTGAGGACCTATCGCTCTATTGAAGAGAGTTGATAAATCAATTTTGTCAGAGGTATAATATTAACTTGATGATTTTTGGCTGTTAAACGTGTATTGTTAACATAACAACACTTTGTCGAAGAAATTTGCCACGCAAAACACACATGAGAGTAAGCGTCATGTTCTTGCTTCTGAAACATGGTGGTAAGCCTCATGTTTATCCTTTGAAATGTGGAGGTGAGCCTCATGTTGGTCTTTTGAAACGTGGAGGTGAGCCTTCCGTTGGTCTTTTGAAACACGAAGGTAAGCCTCACGTTGGTCTTTGAAAATGCGGAGGTGAGTCTTGCGTTTGTCTTTTGAATGCGGATGTGATCCTTACATTTGAAATTTGGAAACACAAGGGTGACCTCTGCGTTTGAAGTTTGAAATGGTTGGGTCAACCTAATGTTTTGAAGTTTTGAAACGTGAGGGTGACCTCTACATTTTGGTTGAAGTTGAAGCGACTTCACGAACGTGATCTTCGCGTTTTGGGCAGGATTTTTGCCTAGAATCTCATGTTGATTTGACAGCCTGGCTACCCTATAAATAGACTGATGTAGGTCAAATCAAGAGTCAACTGACTATTTCATCTTCATCTTTCTGAACGAGAGTTCTCGTTTCTTCAAAATCTCTGGCGATCTTCAATTCTCAAAACACCAAGTTTTTTTTAACTGTCGATCACAACCAATGGGTCTCAAGAAGCTCGATTCCAAGCCTAAGAAGGTCGCCAAGGAGACTTTAAGCATGCTGTTGGCTGAGGCTGCCAGTGGTACTTTTGTTCAGAAGGCCACTCTGCCACTACAAGTCCCTCTTCACCATGGTATGTTTGGACTTTTAAACTTGTTTTGACAAGTTTTGGGCTATAAACGATGAGCAAGACTCGTGTTTTGCTATTGGAATACTGGGGTAGATCCTCATGTTTTGATTTATAAAACACGGGGTTGACCTTCTTGTTTTGACATTAGAGCACGAAGTTGGCATTCACGTTTTAATTTTGAGATGCGAGGATGACTTTCGTGTTTTGAACTTAAAATGCAGGGTTAACCCTCGTATTTTAAGTTTGAAACATGGGGGTGACCCTCGTGTTTTGATTTTAAACGTGGGGTCGAGCCTCCGTGCATTTTTTCTTTAAGTCTTTGAGACTTGTTTTTAGCTGACCTGCCTTTGGATACCAACTGTTATCTTTTTTCCTTTGTAATTTAACGGTTATGACGAGAAGAAAAGGTGGTATAGATAACAATGTGATGTGGTATAATTATGTATCAAAATTGCAAGTGCACAATTTATTAAGTTATAGTATAAAAAATATCGATCCCACGAGGAAGGGGATTTTAAGAGATTATTAGAAATGGTTCTTATGTTTTGTGCATGACAATTAGGAATAAAGAATAAGTATGATTTTGTTGAGTGATTGTTATGAATATATGCAAAAGATAATAAATTGAATTTTAGAGGAGAGAAGGAAGAATTAAAGAATAAATGAAATCGCAAGGTAAGAAATATAAATTAATAAAATCAAGAAATAAAACCAAAAATGGAAAGAAAATTTAAGAAAGTTAAGATGAAGGATTCAAAAGAGGTAAAAAATCTAGAATATAATCCACTAACCAATTTCAATTACAAAATATAAACTATTCTCTTTTTATCATATTTCAACTTAGATTTATTAAGCATAGATTATCAAACCATTTAAGGAAAGTGTAACCTATCAAATTATCATCTAAGTTAAAATCACTATTCATGATAAGAACAACAACATGATAATAATCCTAGAATTCATAAGCATAACCTATCAAACCATTTAAGATAAGCATAGATTATCAAATTCTTCTTCTACCGATTAGTTCTCTAGTTGATTATCCTAAACATGAACATTTTAAGTACAAGAGAATAATTCATACAATATAAAAGAAATTAGACTAGTTTCATACAATTCTAAGATTCCTACAAGAATTAAATTCACATCTTAAGAAATAAAAACAAGAAAAAGAAGACTAATTACAAAATTAAAAAGAAAAGAAAAATCTAAACTATGAACAAGAAATAAATCTAACTACAAAGAAAATAAAAATCTACACTACAAAATATATTACGAAAATTAAATGCGAGAAAATAAATCTATTCTACAAATTAAAGTGCAAAAAGAAATAAAAAGACAAGAAAATAAATCTATACTATAAGCATGAATTTAAATCTAACTAATAAGCAATAATAAAGAAATTACTAAAAAGAAATAAAAGAGAAAAGAAATGCAAACCTTCAAATTGCTCTTCATCTCCATCCTCATCATTCAACAAGAGGAGAATGAAAAAATTTAAAGAGAAAAAAATTATTATTATTAATTATAACTAAAGTTATAATTTTTGGAAGGCCTTCTCATTAAGAGTAGCCCTCCTCTTCAAAAGGAGTTTACAAAATTTTCACACCCTTAACCCCTCACTCTCTACCCCTATTTATAGTAATCTTCAGTGAATATAACCATTGGATTTGTCTTGAGCCCCAAGCAACAATCTCCACCTTTAAATTTGCTTTTTGTTCTTCTCTAGCTCAATCATAAGAGGCCTAATTGATTTTTATTTGATTTTTAAAGCTGCAGCAAAATAAACAGTCTGGCCCACTTGAGAGAAAAATCCAAGTTGCATTGCATGAGGTCCAGTCCATTCATTATTTGATTTTTCCATTCAAAACTGCAGCCGGCCCATAACTTCCAAATTCTACAGCAAAATCGGCCCATGAAGCTTCCCATTTGATTTTTTTTAAAAAACCGAAAGCAAGTCTCCAGGTCTATTCTCTGCCTAAGTCCGGTCTTCATTTGAGTATGCATTGGATTTTTGAAATAATCTCAAGTCCGGCCCTCTTCAAAATCCAGCTGCAACCACTTGTTTTCGGCCCATATTTGATTTTCCAAGTTGCAAGTAATTTTCGGCCCACACTTGATTTCTTGTGCAGCAACCAAATCCATTCAATTATTTTTGCATAAAAGTCCATTCCTTGCATGCAGCAGGTCCAGGTCCGGTCCACACTTGATTTTGAAAATCCAATCTCAAGCAGCTGTTCATTCCATTCATTTGAGAGACAAAAAAATTTAACAATGAAGCAATCAATTAGTCCGGTCCAATCAAGTTAAAACCCTACTCTGCAGCACAAGGCCGGTTTTCATTGATTTTGAAAACCGAAAATGACATTCAATTTGTGAATAGGAATCAAATATTTGGGCTTTTGGGCTTTTTAAAAATCAAATATTTCACTTGAGAAAAGAGATGAGATTTTTGGGATTTATTCTTCATTAACCTGCAATTAAAAATAAACGCTATTATTAATGGTATATTTATTCATATGAAATAGATAATAAGGGTATAAAATTATAATAAAATATGATTATCAAATACTTCCACACCTAAACTTTTGCTAGTCCTCTAGCAAATGAAATAAAAAGAAAATCCTAACTCACTTTCGCATGAATCGCGGTTGTATTTAGCGTATACAATAAGCCTTTAAACCCCTAGTTTATCCTAGCGGACGAGTTGTAGTCTCGTGAGGGTTTGCAGTGAATATACCCACAAAATTCGGTCAACTTGCCAAGTTAACTAAGTTAGTAAATAACATATTTTCTTTGATATATTTAAAATTCTAATTGCAGCTAGTTAATAATCAAGAAATGTTTTTATGTATAACTCCAATGTAAATCCCCGAGAAAATCTTTTTCATTATAGCAATACAAAACCAAGTCAAATCTTAAAAATTTAATAAAAAAGTTTTGAAAAGAACATGTCAACTCTTTGTTTTAAATAACTTTCAAGTCTCTTGATCAAAAATTATTTTTTCAAGACCATATATACAAAACAACAATATATATAAAAACAAAAAAATTATTTTTTTTCACTCTCTAATTCTTGGTGATTGTTTTCTATTTTAACGGGCTTTCTAAGTGACCATTTAACGAGTTTTAGGCTAATGAATCCCAACCCAATTAGGCTTAGGTCATTAAGTATAGAGATACTCATTGGGCTTAATTGCTCAGTCAACTTAGGCTTTATAAGATAGAATCACCTTGAATTTAAGAGTATTTTTTTTTTGGTGGTGCCCATTTTTCGCACTCTTCTTTTATAAGGTTATTTTTTTAATATATATATGTGTAAGTGTATATAGTCTTTAAAAAAATGTGTTAAAATTTCAACTCTAAGTTAAGAATGCAAAAATTTCATTATTTTTAATTAAAAGTCTAAGGTAAGACTTAAGTAAAGTATACTAGTTGAAAAATCATTTCTTAAGAATTTTATTTGGAGTTATCATAAAAGGTGACCTTGAATATGTCACTAACTAAGACTTAGAAATTTTAAAATCTATCAATTTGATCAATTATTACTTAACTCTATCAATTTGGCAAGTGACAATATTTTTATAATTTTTTTTAACAAAAGGAAAGAAAAATATAACTAAAAAGGTAAAATAAAGAGGAAAATATGTATTTCTCACCCCCACACCTAAATTTTGCATTGTCCTCAATGCAAATTCGCTGAAGCACAAAGTAAAGTAGATAAAATTGAAGAACTTACAGTTGTTCGGTTGACAATGATGATAAGGATCTGCAATTACTGTTAGTATGAGGATGAAGAAATCAAATAAGAGAAAATTGTAAGTAATTATTTTTATTATTATTATTAATTTTTTTTTTACCTAAGTTACTTATTCAAATTCTGTTATGTTTTTTTTAAGAAACAAAAGAACTTTATTTTTTTTAACAAAAGAAAAATTAGTTTTTTTATAGATAATGAGGCTCATGAAGAACCAACACCTCTTCCTCTCCAAGCGTAGAAAATTCTAAAAATGGTTTCAGACGTTGACCATTTATTTTAAAAATATTACCATTTTTAGGATTTTCTATCTCGACAGCTCCATGTGAGAAAACCTGTTTGACAAAAAATGGACCTGTCCACCACATGGCTGTTTGGTTTGCGAGTTTTCTTATGACAATGTGTTCATAAATACTTGAATTTTAAGTTTCAATGTTGTTTAGGTTGCTTTTCCTATAATCAGTTTCAGAAGAATTCAATTGGATGATGAAATTGAAAAACACACAGATAGCATCCAAACACACCTATATTTTAGATGTTGGAATGACCATTCCCTAGGAATGATCATTCCCACTATTTGTGGGAATGAGCATTCCAAGTGAGAAGATAAGGAATGGTCATTCCCATTCAAGTGAGAATCAAAAACTAGTTAGGTATTTTGCAATTATATCCATATTAATAATAAAAATCAATCTAATGACTACGATTAGGGAATCTATGTAAATCACATTTTCTCTCTCCCTGCACCGAAATAAAAAGCTCTCCTTTCTATTCATCGCCTTACTCCGTCTCCCTTACTCCGTCTCCTTTGGCGATATTGACGAAGAGCGAAACTGTGATCTCCCTTACTCCGTCTCTGCGAAGCGGCACGCTGACTCTGTCTCCTTCCAGTCCCTCGGTCTCTCGCAAGCGCGCTCAGGTGCGATTAGTTTCCAAAATTATTTAATCTTTCTAGTGCTTATTGATTTTATATCTACGTGAATCAATTTTTTCCTGAAAATTTTCCTGAATTGTTCTCATATTGTTCCCTTGCTGTTGAATCTGTTCTCAATCATGGAAAAAATTGAATTTTGATGCATTTTCTTGCATATTTTTTTTCTTAGAAAATGGAGATTAGGTTTCTGGTGTATTTACCTGTTCTTTCCCATTTCCCATTTCCGGAAATTATTAATTTTGGACTAGTTACATATGTGCAGAGATAACTTCTTCATTGCTTCGGTAATTGTTGACACAATGTCCGCACTCCTTTAATTAAACCTTTGGTGCTGGGATTTTTTTCAGCCTTCTGGCTATGTATTTTGCCTATTTCTCCTAATGAGCTGGCATTGTCCATACAGTCTTTCCCATCCACGTATATAGCGCACTATATAACGCACGCACAATTCTCTATCTCAATGATCTACTGTTCAAACCGGATTTTGGTTTGGCCTTGATTGTTACATAGTGTTTTGGTTAGTGTATTTAACTTGTGGTTTTCTTTTGATTATCTTAGTTTTCTGCATGCATGATAACAAATTTCCAAATATATACCTCTATCTTTCTAGATCTCCATGCTGTTTTGCCTATTGGGAATAACTTTTACTTTTCTGGGTACTTGTAACCATATGGTCGTTTGAACATGTATGTGCAAAAGTAAAAATTTTAGGTGATTCTTGTTTTCAAATTCAATGTGTTGTTCTTCGTTTATACATAATGCACAAACAATCTATAAACATATGAAAAGGTTGCCATGATGAAATTAAGCTATATAAAAATTAGTGTAACAATAATTTCCTCCAACTGTGTACCTTTAGCTCCATTTGGTTCTCCCCACTTAGACAAACGCATACCATCAAATGCTGATGTTGCCTGCAAAGCATACATACAAACAACCCATAAGTCATTGGAAACTATAATGAGAAGGAACAAAGTCACCAGTTTGTATTGTGAGGCGGGATAGTCTGAACCTGTTGTGACCAATGTCTAACTTGTTCCTCAATCCTGCATGGTTATGAATAATGAATTGAAGATATAGTGGTGGATTTGCATCATAAAAGAATATCGTAGACAAATTGATGCCTACGATCACACAACTCTACAAGCATTTTACATGTATTTTTCTCTTATCATAATCAACAATATCTTTGTTATAAGTTATCCTCATTAAGAGTTTATTTAAATTGTTTACATTCCAAAATGAATATAATCCTTTACAGTCAAGATATATCATATTATGGATTCTGATGCCGAACGGAGAAAATTGAAGAAGTTGGTTGTTGTCCAAGCACATATGAGAAATGTGCAAAGCGTAGTGGCTTGGTGGTTCCTATTTTCATCTCACATAATGAAAATTTACATTGAAAAAAAATCACTAAGAGAGCGATATTTGATAGATTTTTATTCTAAAAGGAAAAATGTATATCGTCTAGCATATGCAAGTGAAGTAACTTGTTATGATCAGCTTAGAATGTATAGGAGCTCTTTTAGGAAGTTATGCACTATGCTGCAAAATGTAGGACTAAATAATACAAAAAATATGTTGGTAGATGAGCAAGTAGCAATGTTTCTACATATCCTCGCCCACCATGTGAAGATCAGAGTCATAAAACAAATGTTTCAGCGTTCAGGGGAAACTATTAGTCGGCATTTTACTCGTGTGTTACACGCCGTGATACGTCTACATGATATTTTGATTAAGAAACCCGAGTTAGTGCCGATTGACTCAACAGATGCGAGGTGGAAATGGTTTAAGGTAATCTATAATATAAGTATCATTTGTATTTATCAATTTTTATAAGTAATTTAACACATTAAAATTTCCCTAATGTCTAGAATTGTCTTGGAGCTTTAGATGGGACATACATAAGGGTGAGGGTGGCTGTGGAGGAAAAATCTAGGTATCGAAAACGAATACACAAACTGTGAAGGTTTTCTTGCCCCATACAGAGGTCAACGATACCACTTGAACGAATGGAGAGACGGACACCAACCTACAACTATGCAAGAGTTTTTCAACATGAAACATGCATCGGCTAGGAATGTTATTGAGAGATGTTTTGGATTGCTTAAATTAAGATGGGGGATCTTACGCAGTCCTTCATTTTACCCTATAAAGACCCAAAATCGAATAATCATGGCATGCTGTCTTCTACATAATTACATAAGGAGGGAAATGGAGATTGATCCATTTGAAGAGGGTCTTGATGTTATAGAGGAAACAACTCAAATGGCTAATAATGATTCAATTAGCACAATTGAAACTACAACAGCTTGGACTTCATATCGAGATAACCTCGCAAATTTAATGTATAGCCAGTGGATAGGGGAAGAAGAGTAGCTTATTAGATGATATCATTGATGATGTGGCATTAACACTATTTTATTAGTTAGTATTCAATTTTATGTTATCATGTTGTTTTCAAATTGTTTGACATTTATTTTAATTAGAATTAATATTATTGTGCTTTTTTTGTACGCTGGATGCATTATTGTGGTTTTTTGTTATAAGTTCATTATACTTGCTACAAACCAAAATATTTGCTTACTTTCATAAATCATCAAAGCAAGACTTATTTAAAACTATCGTGATGATGTAAATTTGGAAATTATTATATGGTTTATAAACAATTCAGGAATGGATCAAGAAGATCAACGAGGACCTGGAAAGAATAAGCGAACATGGACAATTGAGGAAGACCAGAAGTTGATTGATGCATTGTTGGAGTTACACCAAACTGGAAAGTACAATGCTGATCGTGGTTTCAAGCCTGGACACTATAATGCTGTTGAGAGGTTACTTGCCATTTCACTACCTAATTCGGGGTTAAAGGCTGATCCGCATATTAGATCAAGGATGAAAACTCTTAAGACACAATTCAGTATTGTGTTTGATATGCTCAACTGCAGTGGTTTTGGATGGGATGAAACGAAGCAATGTGTAACTGCTGAAAAAGAAGTATGGGATGAATATTTAAAGGTATTTAGTTATTCAAATTTAAATCTAACATGTTAATTTTATTATATCTGGTATCTTCTTAATTAATGACTACTGATTTTTTAAACGAATTTAATTGCAGGCCCACAAAAATGCTACACAATTCAAAGAGAAAGCTTTTCCACACCTTGATACCTTATCTATTGTGTTTGGTAAGGATCGAGTGACAGGAAAGGGAATGGAACACCCATATGATGTTATAGAAGAACTTGATAGGGAGGCTGGTCATGATACTGATGCTGATGTTATACCTGAGTCACATTCTCAAGAGGTAATACCTGATAACACGGGTGAAGCTTCCTCCAAGCATAAAAAGAAGAGACGGTTATCGGGGGATAGCGAGTCATTCGAGATAATGCGGGAATCTTCTGCATATGTAGGAAGTGAACTTTTTAGGTCGAGCCAGTTAATTAAGGATGGGTTAGATGAAGTGGCTTTGACTGAGAAGAGAAAGAGGTTTACTGAATACGTAATGAATATGAATTTACCTATGGATCAATGTTTGACAGCAATAGGGGCGATTGGTACTAACCGAATACGTAATGAATATGAATTTACCTATGGATCAATGTTTGACAGCAATAGGGGCGATTGGTACTAACCGCGATTTGCTGGATTTATTCTTCACACTTAGTGATGATTTGAAGAATGTTTGGGTGAGGCGCTATGCAAGTGGGCAATTTTAGATTAACAATTTAGGCTAGTATATCATTTTGCTATTTCGAAACTTATTATTTTAGTTGGTATTGTTTTATGGATTTTTGCTATTATGAATTGAGTGATTTTGATACTTTATCAAATAAGTTAATTTATATATCTAGAACTGTGGATTGTGGATATCATTCTCTTTTTTTTGGACCTATGAAAGATACGATAATCTTTTTTTTTATTTTTTTTATTTTTTAAGACTAAGAAATAGCGAGTATTGTTTAAAAAATATAAACGAAACATACACCTGATGGATAACACGAGCATTAGTATAACACATACCTAGATTAATATAACATATGCGTATATAAATTTATTTAGTTATTATCATTAATGTTTATTTTTTATCTTATTAAAAATCTATGTTGTTGTAAGGGCATTATTAGAAAATGAGATTTCATTCTCACTTGTGTACTAGTGATACCAAACATGGGAATGGGAATGAGATTTCCATTCTAGCTTCATTCTACGAACGCACCCAAACAAGAGAATGAGAATGACCATTCCATTCCCACATGCAATCCATTCCATTCCTTCTTCCATTCCATTCCCAAGTCTGTCCATTCCCGCGTACCAAACGAGGCGTAAAAGCTGTTCTATACGCCCACAGAGCATCACACAATTTTACAGACCAATCTTTTCTGTTATGATTAACTGTTTTTTCTAAGATTTGTTTGATCTGTCTGTTTGTGATCTCTACCTGACCACTGGTTTAGGGGTGATAAGGAGTTGACAATTTGTGTGTGATTGAATATTTCCTCATCAGAGCCTCGAAAGAACGGTTACAGAAATGTGTACCGTTATCACTGATGATTGCTCGAGGTACTCCAAACCGGGCAAAAATGTTCTCCTTTAAAAACTTGACAACAACCTTGTTGTCATTAGTTTTGCAATCTACCGCCTCAACTCATTTTGACATGTATTCAACGGCTACTAGAATATAGACATTTCCAAAGGAATTTGGAAATGGTCCCATGAAATCGATACCCCACAGATCAAAAAGTTTAACAGATAAGATGGGTTGTAAAGGCATCATATTTCTCCTAGTGACCTTCCCTAAAAGCTGACAGCGGTTACAGGTTTTGCAAAACTCGAATGAATCCTTGAAGAGAGTGGGCCAATACAGCCCAGATTGGAGAACTTTTTCAACTGTTTTTCTGGGACCAAAGTGGCCCCCACAGGCTTGCTCATAACAAAATGATAGAACACTCCTAGTTTCTTCCGTGAGAACACACCTTCTAAAGATCTGATCAGGACAGTATTTGAACAGATATGGATCATCCTAGTAAAAGTATTTTACTTGGGAGAGAAAACAGGATCTATCCTGTTTGGACCAATGAGAAGGGATATGGTTCATGACTATGTAGTTCACAATGTTAGCGAACCAGGGAACATATTGGATTTCTAGGAGTTGTTCATCTAGAAAATGTTCATTGATTGGGACGGTTGATGTTGGTGCATTTGGGAGTCGAGAGAGGTGATCTGCTACGGTTCCCCTTCTGTCAAGAATTTGGATGTCAAACTCTTGAAGAAGGAGAATCCATCTAATGAGCCGTGCTTTAGTATCTTTTTTGGTCAAAAGATACTTTAGTGCGGCATGATCTGTGAAAACTTTTGGTAAGGAACCGATGAGGTAGGACCTGAATTTTTCTAAGGCAAAGACTACAGCTAAAAACTCTTTCTCTGTGACAGAGTAGTTTTGCTGGGCATCATTCAGAGTCCTACTGGCGTAGTAGATAACATGTGGTTTTCCATCAAACCGTTATCCTAAAACAGCTCCAATCGCAGAATCGGATGCATCACACATCAGTTCGAATGGTAAGGTCCAGTCCGGTGCATGAATGATAGGAGCTGTGGTTAGCTCCTTTTTCAGATATTCAAAAGCTTTGAGGCAGTCGGGAGAGAAGACAAATGATGTATCCTTGGCTAAGAGATTGGTCAAGGGTCTAGCAATTTTGCTGAAATCCTTGATGAAACGTCGGTAAAAACTAGCATGACCAAGAAACGATCTGACATCTTTGACAGTTTTGGGAGGAGGGAGATTGGAAATGAGATCTACCTTAGCTTTGTCCACTTCAATTCTCCTATTGGAAACTACATGTCCTAAGAGAATGCCTTGTTTGACCATGAAATGACATTTCTCCTAATTGAGAGTCAGATTTTTCTCCCTACACCGTTCTAGGACCAATTTAAGATGATGCAAACATTGGGAAAATGTGTCACCAAAAATGGAAAAGTCATCCATGAAAATTTCGAGAAATCGCTCTACCATGTCGGAAAAAATACTGATCATGCAACGTTGGAATGTGGCCGGTGCATTGCACAGGCCAAAAGGCATGCGTCGGTATGCGAATGTTCCATACGGGCAAGTGAAGGTGGTTTTCTCCTGATCTTCTGGAGCGATAGGGATTTGATTGTAACCTGAATATCCATCCAGGAAACAGTAGAACTCGTGTCCTGCTAAACGCTCTAACATTTGGTCAATGAAAGGAAGAGGGAAGTGATCTTTTCGAGTGGCTAAGTTGAGTTTTCTGTAGTCAATACAGACTCGCCATCCAGTTTGGATTCGAGTGGGAATCAGTTCATTAGCCTCATTTTGGATCACGGTGATCCCAGATTTCTTTGGAACAACTTGGACTGGACTCACCCATGAACTATCAGAAATAGGATAAATGATCCTATGATCAAGACATTTCAGAATGTCTTTCCTAACGGCTTCTTTCATCACTAGGTTTAACCTACGCTGAGCATCTCTAGTAGGTTTGGCATCATCTATCAAATGGATTCGGTGTTGAATAATGGTTGGACTAATCCCTTTGATATCAGCCATGGTCCATCCAATGGCTTCCCTATTCTCTCTTAAGACAGCTAAGAGAGCTTCCTTTTGACCGGTAGTCAACTCAGAAGAAATGATAACTGGTAAAGACTCGTTCTCCCCTAAGTAGGCATACTCTAGATTTTCGGGTAGAGGTTTGAGCTCTAACTTAGGGGGTTCCTCCACAGATGGGCGAAGCTGGACTCGGGGTTCTATCTCTAAAGGTTCTCGTTGCCAGCCAACAGCAAAAACATGATTGTTCAGCGGTTCTATCTCTAGTTCGTCATCAGAAATTTCCTCAATCATTAAATCAGATGCATTCATATCAGACTCACACTCTCCCTCTTGTTGTTCACTGGATATTCCTTGAATGAAATTCACTTCCATGGGCTCATCAGATGGATCACTAGGTTGTCTCCCTAAGTTGAAAATATTGAGGTCAAGAGTCATATTCGAAAAAGATAGTTTCATCTGACCGGTTCTACAGTTTATCAAAGCATTTGAGGTGGCTAAGAACGGTCTTCCTAGAATAATGGGGATTTGACTTTTAAGATTAGAAATGGGTTGTGTTTCCAAGACAATAAAATTAACAGGGAAAATGAACTCTCCAACTTTGATCAGAACATCCTCTACCTCTCCTTTGGGAATTTTTACAGATCTATCGGCTAACTGTAGAGTGCATCTTGTCGGTTTAAGTTCTCCTACACCTAGCTGTTGATAAACTGAATAAGGAAGGAGGTTGACGCTGGCTCCCAAGTCTAGAAGTGCCTTATCAATGTGAGTGTTACCTATGACGCATGGAATTGTGGGACAACCAGGGTCCTTATATTTTAACGGCATTGGTTTCGAAAAGATTTCACTGAGGTTGGCAGCTAAGAAGACTTTCTTGGGGACGTTGGTGGTTCTTTTCTTAGTGCATAAGTCCTTCAAGAACTTTGCATAAGAAGGGATTTGTTCGATTGCATCTAGGAGGAGGATGTTGATCTTGACCTGTTTGAATGTTTCTAGGATTTTCTCAACCTGCGGGGAGTTTTTCCTAGGTTTGAGTCTATCTGGAAAGGGGGCAACGGGCCTATACCTATCTAGATCAGGCTCAATCTAAAGTTCAGCATTTTGGTCATCGGAAGGAATTGTTTCATCGGAAGTAGTGTGTTGAATGGGAGAAGGGGTTTGATCCGGTGGCATTCTAACCTGATTGTCTATTTGTTTTCACGATCACAGTGTGTGAATTGCATTCAGTTGAGCTGGGTTGTTGGAACTGGATCCAGTGTCTTTAGGGTTTGCAACAGGTTGACTTGGAAATTTTCCTTTTTCTCTCTCACTCACGGCAGCGGCTAGTTGCCCAAGTTGGGTTTCTAACCGGGCTATGGCTTGTGTGTTCGAGTTGAGCACTTGGCCGGTGGTTTGCATGAATGAATTTAGAGTGGTGGATGATTGGGTCAACATGTTGGTAGTTTGTGTAGAAGCTTTGATCATAGCTTCTAAACCCTTTTCTAAGACACTCAAACATTTGTCATGATCAGAATTTGTAGGATTTGTAGGCTGGTGAGGATGAGGATGTTGGTTTGGAAAAGGTGGGTTAGAAAAATTGTTTGGTGCATTAAACGGGACAACGTTTCCTCTCGGGAATTACGAGTTTGACGCGGGAATGAAGTTTTGATTTCCGGGAGAGTTCCCTTGGTTCCAAGCAAAGTTGGGATGATTTCTCCAACCTGGATTGTAGGTTGGAGAAAATGGATCATTTCTAGGGCGCTGGAATGCAGCGTTCATCTGTTCTAAAGCATGGTTGTTTCCTAGAAGAGGACATTCCTCTGAAACGTGGGTAGGAGACTGACAGTTATGACATCCCGGGGCAGAAATATGATTGATTTGAGCCGGAGCTCGTTCCTTAACTTCTAAGGCTTCTAACCTCCGTAAAATCGTCACCATCTTCGCTTCAGATGTAATGTTTGACTCCAGGGAAAGACCACTAGACTTAGATTGGGAAACAGATGAAACCCTGTCATCATAGTTTTCCCACTGCATTGTTTTCTCGGATAGACTCTCTAGGAATTCCCAAGCTTCATCGGCGTTTTTCCTCATAAAATCTCCCTGACACATCGATTCTAAAGATGTTTTTGAAGAATAATCCAATCCTTCATATATGACTTGGCATAATCGCTATTTTTCTAGACCGTGATGAGGACATTGGATTAAAAGATCTTTAAATCGATCAAAATATTTCCAGAATGGCTCTCCCGGGACAATTTTGAAATTCTGAATGCTGTTCCTAAGCTTTACCGTTTTGTAAATAGGGAAAAATTTCTTGAGAAAAACGGTGACAAATTCCTCCCAAGTTGAGATGGAATTTATCGGTAAGCTGTACAGCCATTTTTTAGCTTTGTCCTTTAGAGCAAATGGAATAAATCTAAGCTTAATCGCATCTTCAGTTAATTCCCTCATTTTAATCATAATACATACTTCCTCAAATTCCGAGATAAATATATATGCATCTTCTGTTTCATTACCTAGGAATTTGGGAAGCATGTTAATAAAATGCGGTCTAAGCTCAAAATTTGCTCCATTTACTCGGGGAGTCTTATGCAAGATGGAATTGCATTTTTGGTGGGGTAACACATATCCTGAAGAACTGGTTGATTTGCCATTTCTTGGATTGGTTCAACACAGATTAAGCGATGAAAATTATCCCGAACCCAAATTTGCATACACCAAAAAAAAATTGAAGGAAAGAAAGAAAGAAAATTAGTTTTTTTTATATGAGAAGATAAAGAAAAAGAAATAAATCCTAACTAAAACAAATCAAGGCAATCACTTTTCAATCAACTCTAACTTTAGGGTTTAGCCTAACTCCACTAGACCAGCTCCTAACCAAAAATTCCTACAGTGAAAAGATCAAAGTTTTATTCAGATAGTTAGCCAGATAAGAATAGTACTAGAGGGTGATCAAAGATCAATTAAGTACATCTTTCCTTGCGGAGCGCTTTACGCAACCCCTAAACCTTGCCTTAGACACCAACTATTCTGAGAAAACTTTAACCGTTCACTTAAGGATTTTTTGTTCCTTATTGAGCTCGAATCCTTATGGGCCAACGTCTAATGAGTTTTAGAAGGCTTGGATTTGTGAAGTGAGGAATTAGTGAATTGTGGGCTAAGGAAAGGGTGATGAAATCCCTTACCTTATCTTGATTGGGGTTATGCCCTTAAGAATGTTTTAAATATGTGCCAAATCAAGTGCAACAATCACTTTGGTGAATTCCTACACTATATGAAATGCAACCCTAGAAATTAAAAGCGACTAAAAAGGATGATAAAAAAAATCTTAATATTTTTTAATTATGGTCAACAACAATCAAAGATGACTCATGTTTGAATTTATTATCTTGTTAGTTAATATCTAAGTGAAAGATGGATTTTATTATGGTCAACAAAAATTAAATCTTTTTTTTTAAATCCTAATTGTCTCTAATTGTGAAGCTAGCTAAAGAGAGTGGAATTGAAAACTAGAAAGAAGACTTACCCGAAAGCAATGCTCCAAATTCTTGATCTTCAATCCAAGATTATCAAGCTCCAAGCGGTTCCTTCACAAGAAAAATACACAAGTTAAAGAATCAAGTTAATAAAATCCTATTTTAGCACCTTCCCCGGCAACGGCGCCAAAAACTTGATGCGGTATAATTATGTACCAAAATTGCAAGTACACAATTTATCAAGTTATAGTATAAAAAATATCGATCCCACGAGTAAGGTGATTTTAAGAGATTATTAGAAATGATTCTTATGTTTTGTGCATGACAATTAGGAATAAAGAATAAGTGTGATTTTGTTGAGTGATTGTTATGAATATATGCAAAAGATAATAAATTAAATTTTAGAGGAAAGAAGGAAGAATTAAAGAATAAATAAAATCACAAGGCAAGAAATATGAATTAATAAAATCAATAAATAAAACCCAAAATGAAAAGAAAATTTAAGAAAGTTAAGATGAAGGATTCAAAAGAGGTAAGAAATCTAGAATATAATCCACTAACCAATTTCAATTACAAAATATAAACTATTCTCTTTTTATCATATTTCAACTTAGATTTATTAAGCATAGATTATCAAACCATTTAAGGAAAGTATAACCTATCAAATTATCATCTAAGTTAAAATTATTATTCATGATAAGAACAACAATATGATAATGATCCTAGAATTCATAACCATAACCTATCAAACCATTTACGATAAGCATAGATTATCAAATTTTTCTTCTACCAATTAGTTCTCTAGTTGATTATCCTAAACATGAACATTTTAAGTACAAGAGAATAATTCATATAATATAAAGGAAATTAGACTAGTTTCATATAATTCTAAACTTCCTACAAGAATTAAATTCACATCTTAAGAAATAAAAACAAGAAAAAGAAGACTAATTACAAAATTAAAAAGAAAAGAAAAATCTAAACTATGAACAAGAAATAAATCTAATTACAAAGAAAATAAAAATCTAAACTACAAAATAAATTGCAGAAATTAAATGCAAGAAAAATAAATCTACTCTACAAATTAAAGTGCAAAAAGAAATAAAAAAGACAAGAAAATAAATCTACACTACAAGCATGAATTTAAATCTAACTAATAAGCAATAATAAAGAAATTACTAAAAAGAAATAAAAGAGAAAAGAAATGCAAACCTTCAAATTGCTCTTCATCTCCATCCTCATCATTCAACAAAGAGGAGAAAGAACAAATTTAAAGAGGAAAAAATTATTTTTATTAATTGCAACTAAAGTTACAATTTTTGGAAGGCCTTCTCAATTAAGAGTAGCCCTCCTCTCCAAAAGGAGTTTACAAAATTTTCACACCCTTAACCCCTCACTCTCTACCCTTATTTATAGTAATCTTCAATAAATATGAGCCATTGGATTTGTCTTGAGCCCCAAGCAACAATCTCCACCTTTGAATTTGCTTTTTGTTCTTCTCTAGCTCAATCATAAGAGGCCTAATTGATTTTCATTTGATTTTTAAAGCTGCAGCAAAATAAACAGTCCGACCCACTTGAGAGAAAAATCCAAAATGCATTGCATGAGGTCCAGTCCATTCATTATTTGATTTTTCCATTCAAAACTGCAGCCGGCCCACAACTTCCAAATTCTGCAGCAAAATCGGCCCATGAAGCTTCCCATTTGATTTTTTTAAAAAAACCGAAAGCAAGTCTCCAGGTCTATTCTCTGCCTAAGTCCGGTCTTCATTTGAGTATGCATTGGATTTTCGAAATAATCTCAAGTCCGGCCCTCTTCAAAATCCAGCTGCAACCACTTGTTTTCGGCCCATATTTGATTTTCCAAGTTGCAAGCAATTTTTGGCCCACACTTGATTTCTTGTGCAGCAACCAAATCCATTCAATTATTTTTGCATAAAAGTCCATTCCTTGCATGCAGCAGGTCCAGGTCCAGTCCACACTTGATTTTGAAAATCCAATCTCAAGCAGCTCTTCATTCCATTCATTTGAGAGACAAAAAAAATTAACAATGAAGCAATCAATAAGTCCGACCCAATCAAGTTAAAAGCCTACTCTGGAGCACAAGGCCGGTTTTCATTGATTTTGAAAACCGAAAATGACATTCAATTTGTGAATAGGAATCAAATATTTGGGCTTTTGGGCTTTTTAAAAATCAAATATTTCACTTGAGAAAAGAGATGAGATTTTTGGGATTTATTCTTCATTAACCTGCAATTAAAAATAAATGCTATTATTAGTGGTATATTTATTCATATGAAATAGGTAATGAGGGTATAAAATTGAAATAAAATATGATTATCACAATGTGACTTTCAGTTTGCACCGAGAACTTCCGTTATTTAAAGGTGAAAACATGGTACGAATGGAAACGATCACCTTTGTGAGACCACCAACTCTTCAGGTTTTTATCACCGATGTACAGCTTGAGATGGTAGATCATCAAAAATTTGAAAAGCCAGTGTTCCTCTTTGGAGATCACATCTAAGTCGATACCAAGATCATGTATGATGAGGACTCCAAAATAATGCGGAAGGTTAACGATCGCTGCCTCTTCTTGCCAAACATGGAGCGGATGTATTCGCTCTCATATTTCCAGAGTGCCTCTTTTAGAAGATGTATGGATTGGGATCTTTTCAAGGAGAATGACAGCGTATCTCTTGGTACTTTCATGTATCAAAATGTTTGTCTTGTAGGATATGATCGGTAGGTGACAACTTTAAGGGCTAGTAGGGTTTAGAAGAAAGATCTGGTTCATGAGGCAACCATCTCGGTAAATATTTTTGTCTGACAATTTATTGCTATCCACGGTGAATTTCCTACCCAAGAATTCAGATCTCCCAGATGAATATATTCTACAAACAAGGGATGGTAGGTTCGTATGGTAAATTTTGTTCTGGAGGACCTGAGAGAGTCACTTGCCCACTGTAGTCTTAAGACTTCATATTGGCTACTCGACATGGAATTGTACAGAGCCATTACAATTTTTTGCTATGCTAGATCGATATAATCCAAAGACTTTCACATTCTTCACACCCATTAGGGAACTGAGCTTCACTCTCCATGAGATATATGAGGTATCTGGCTTACCATCTGGAGAGTTGTCGTATGTAGAGTTCATCCGAGGGACGAAGGAACTCGTAATTTTAAAAGTGACACATCCTGAGACTTATGCAATTTTTTGGGAAGTGATGTATCAATTCCTCATTTGCGCTCAGTGGACTGGGCTGTGAGGAGGTGGCGTCAAGAAAGCATCTTGGGTGGTGTACTTGTTCTAGAACTTGAATTGGAAAGATAGGGCAGTGACCCATCTCGCTGTGAGCTCTCTCAAAAGCATTAAGGCTCGCATTAATGCTACTACTGCTCACTACACCAATGAGGCTCAGGATAATCTCTTTACGCCATTCACCAAGTTCGATAGCTTCCATTACCAAGCTCAGACTCTTATTTCTGATACCATCAGTCTTGTTAGCATTAGACGAGGTACTTTCGAGACCTTCAAGACATTTTTAATGAATTGCCTGAAAAACATCAGGTGTTTGGGCGACACCAGCTAGATTGAGCATTGTACAGAGGGTATCTATTGCCTGGAGATGGATTTAAAGGCTTGGAAGGACCTCAAGCACACTGACTTGGAGGTAGAGACATAGTAGGCTTTTGCTAGAATTCAAGCTGCAAAGGCACACCAAAAGGAAGCTCTACAAAAGAACTTATCTGAGAGAGAGGCACAAGTTGCAGCTTTACATGTACAACATGAACAAGTGCAAGTTGAGTTGACCACTTTTGCTAGTGCCATGTGTACCACACAGGAAGCCATCGCTCGATTACAAGCTCAACTTGCTCAAGAGGAAGAGACTATGAAAGGACTTCATCTCAAGAGAGCTAAAATTTTCACCAATTATTGCAAAGAAATGTGATCTCTTGAGGAAATTAAGAAGAAGACTACTGTCGGGATGCCTATCAGAGCAAAACTTAGAAGGGAAGCTGCTGAAATGGTGAGAGCTCCCCATGAAAAGAAGCTCTGAGATATTAAGTCTCGGCTTGCATCAATCAAGTTGATGGACCCTGAAACTTAATCATGTACGCTTTTTTAATAAGAACCAAGCACTGATTTTGTATCACTTCTTAGCATTTTGAATAAAAAGTGACATTATTTTACCTTTCCATCGCTTTCTTTTTTGTGTTATGTTTTGACTTGAAATAGTAAAAATGATTGAAGATGTCAGAGGTGTAATGTTAACTTGACAAGGTAGTGTTGTGATTTAAGCAACTTTGTAGATTCACCATTTCGCTAGAGAATTTTGATAAGTTGATTTAGTTTGAAAGGCTTATTGTATTAATGATGATACAAGCTACATTCAAACTCTGTGTGGGTGTTCATCATCAGAAGTGTAATGTTAACTTAATGATATTTTATTAATTTTGTAATTGGCAAAAGTGTTTTGTTAAATATTCTAGCTTAAAAGATTTATTACTCTTAATTCAATGAATTCCAAGTAACCAATCCCCAGTCTTGAGCAAATTTAATTTTTCTCTTTAGACTGATCTAGGGAATAAAAAGGGGGTCTCATGATTCTTATGGATAATATTTCTTGAGAAATTTCCTATTAAGGCATCATGAGCATGTCACCCTTTTGATTAATGAGACGGTAACCTCCATTTGAATAGACTGACTCTATTACGAAGGGTCCTTTTCATTTGGGATTAAATTTCCTTTTTGTCTTGTGTGTCATGACCATGGGTCATTGGACTGCTAAGACAATGTCTCCTTTCTTAAAGATACTTTGCTTGACCTTTTTGTTGTAGGTTTTTGAGATTCGAGCTTGGCATAACTCGATCTGTTGTTGGGCTTTGAGCCACTTATAATCTAACGCTTCCAGTTCTTAGAGACGTAGTCAATGTTGCTCTTCATCAGTCATCCCGGTTGCAAGAGCAACTCTTAGATGAGATCTGAATCCCCAATGGCAATACTTGTCGTAGAATCTCTAGAAGTCGTGGCCGACGAATTGAGTTCCATTGTCATGGACAATTCATCTCGGTACACCGAAGCGGTAGATAATGTTATGTTTGCTAAACTTGATTATGTTTGAAGTCTTGACTTCTTTCAAAGGAATTGCTTCTACCTATTTGGAGAAGTAATCGGTTATTGCTAAGATAAACCGATGTCCTTTGGATATTGGTAGGGTGATTGATCTAACAATATCCATTCCCCACATCTCGAATGACCAAGATGGAGATATTGGATGTAAATTCCCAGGAGCTTGATGAATGAAATCACAAAGGATTTGGCATGTATGGCATCGTTTAGCATAATTGACCCCATTTCTAAATAATTTTGGTCAATAATAGCCAAGTCTTCGGAGTCCCCAACTTAGCCATGGGCTGATGAGCTCCACACATTCAGTCGTGAGCTTCTTTGAGAGCTTCTTGAGCCTCTTTTCTAGAAAGGTGGCAAAGTAAAACTCTATCATGTGATTTTTGATACAAAGTTTGAGAAACCGTATTATAATAGAATCGAAGAGATTTCCGTTTAACGGTAGCCACTTCTTTGGGATCGTCGGGTAGTATGCCATATAAGACATAATCAATGAATGGGAATCACCAATCCCTTGGTTCAAGATCAATAGAAGTTTTACATACAATCTCTGTTGTTGTCCCTTATGAGTAATCTTCTAAAGGGAACTTGGGGTGATACAAGTCATGTCCCGCAACGAATATCGTTGTTTATGTCTTCAGAGGTAATGCTAATGATGCTAAAGCGTTTGCATAAGCATTTTGGACTAGCAAAATATATCCGATAAAGAAGCCTTTAAACTTTTGGGCTAACTTTAATGCTAGGAAGTGGTATGAGACTAAATCCTCGTTACGTACTTTGTATTCACCTCAGACTTGATTTACGATGAGTTGAGAATCACAGTAGACCTTGAGATATCAAATGTTGAGCTCATCGTCCAACTGCATCCCTAATAGCAAAGTGTTATACTCTGCTATATTGTTGGTGTAAGGCTCGATTAAGAAAAATCCTCTTGGGATCACATGACCACTTGGGGATATGAGTACTCCCCCCCACACCAGTGGTGATTCCTCCGTTAGGTCTTGCTCTAGACGCACCATCGAAGAACAATTTCCATAGTTACATAACTTCTTAAGTTACACAAACTTCTGCAATCTTATCTGGTAAAACTTTATATAATTTGAAAGAGTCGGATACCGGGTGATCAGCTAAGAAATCCGCTAAAGCTTAGCCTATGATAGCCTTATGGGGCATGAATTGCATAGAATATTGAAATACAAGTATCACCCGATTTTGTAAGGTGGTAGTTCAATGAGGAAGGTTTTGTCATGAGCACTTTCAAGGGATTTACTTTGGAAATGATATGGATCGTTTGTCCGACTAGAAAGTGTCGCAATATCTAGAAGGCAAACTCTAAGGCAAGACATTCTTTTTCTACCGGATTGTACCAGTATTCAGAACTAATCATGGTTTTGCTGAGGTAGTAGATTGCCTGTTCATGACCTTGATCATTGTTCGGGGCTAGTAAAGCCCTAAGAGAATGGTCAATGGCTCTCACATATAATAGGAATGGTTTTCCTGATACTGAGGCTACTAAGACGGGTGGTTGGGTGAGGTATCGCTTGATTTCCTCAAACACCTTTTGGCAGTCTTAATCCCAAACAAATGAGACTCCTTTCTTCATCAATTTGGTGAAGGTCAGGCAAGGACCCGGAAGATTTGATATGAATCTTTGGATATAAGCCAATCTTCCTTGCAAGCCTCTGAGTTCTTTGATGTTCTTCGGAGATAGCATTTCTTGAATTGCACAAACTTTTTTGGGGTCAAGAGAAATCCCCTTTGTTGTGACTATAAACCCAAGGAATTTACCATTAGCTACTCCTAGGAAAGATTTAGTTGGATTCATCTTCAACTGATGTGCTCGCATGATGTCGAACATCATTTTTAGATCTGAGGGATGATCGCCTTTCTTCTTTCTTTTTACCATGATATCATCCATATAACACTTAGCCTTCTTATGTAAATATTCATGGAAGATTGTATTCATTGCACATTGATAGGTTGCACCAGCATTCTTCAATCCGAATGGCATCACTGTACAACAGTATACTCCCAGTAATATTCTAAAGGCAGTGTGCTTTTCATCTTCAGGATACATTTTGATCTGATTGTACCCTGAGAATCTGTCCATAAAAGACATCCTCTCATACCCACAGGTATTATCAATCACAACATATGTGATGGGGAGTGGAAATTCATCTTTTGGACAAGCTGCATTTAGGTCACATAAATCAATGTAGATCCGGACCTTCCCATTCTTTTTGGTCACATGAACAATGTTAGCTACCCAATCAGGATGTTGTTCCTCTCTGATGAAACCTGAACCGATAAGCTTCTTGACCTCCAATTCAATTGCTTCCATAATCACTAGACGCAACCTACGTTGTTGCTGTTTTACGGGTTTTGCATACGGATCGATGTTGAGACGATGCATGGCTACCTTTAGGTTCAGGCCAGGCATGTCTTCGTAGTTCCAAGTGAAGATATCTATATATTCTTGGATGAGAGATATAAGATATTCTTTATCGGATGGTGATAAGCTCTTGTTTAAAAAAATTAGCTTAGGATTGATTTCGTCTCCTATATTTACCTGGATCACCTTATCTTCTATGAGCGACTCATGTTATTCGAAGCACATGTCCCATAAGATGTTAAGGCATTTGATCCAAAGATCATTGATTGGTTCAATCAACTTTTCATCATCCTCTTCATCCTCATCTGGATGACTAACTAAAGTCATGTTCAAAGACATGCTTTTGAAGAGTGCTCCAATGCTCACATCGGAGTCCCATGATGATGTTCTGGATGAATGGTCTTGATGCAAACATTCATTGGCTTCCCTCTCCAAGTTTTATGATAATAATCAGGAGGTTTTCCTTCTAGAGTGAAAGATCAAATCGGTGCTCGCCTTCCTTTCCCAAAATTCAAACCTTCATGTTTGTAAAAATCATATCCCATATTCCTCATCATACGGAGGGCCTTAGACTCATAATGATAGAATTGTAGGATTTTGGTGTCATCCTCTAAATTTTTCTGATTTGATAGCTCAGAGTTGACTTTCCCAAAATAGATCGGCTTTTGATATTTCTTCTTAGCCGGGACCATGAAGAAGACTTTCTGCTCGTCTTCCATCTCCTCGAATGTGGTGAAAGATGACTTGAGCAGCAGGTTAAGTGATCCCTCGGTGTACAATGTATGCCATGGATCTGTGCTTACATCTATATCAGTCCCTGTTTTCTCACATTCAGAGAATACATCAGACATATAAGCCAAATTAAAATTTTTAATAATGTGCCACTCGCACTCACTAGGTACATCATTATTATTGAGCTCATTTTGGCTTATTACATTTGGATTCAATCCCCACAGACACTCTTCCTCGGGTTTGGGCTCTGCGTCCTCTTCGTTACCGATGTCAACATCTTCTTTTGGTTGTTCCAACTCTTGGGAGTCTACATAGAAAACTAAGTCAGTGTGGTAGTTTTCCACCACTTTGAATGGTTGCTTTTCAGCTATCAAGGTTCTGACTTATCCCTCTTCATTAACATACTTCATCACTTGATGGAAGGTAGACAGGACAATGCAATTCGCATGAATCCAAGATCGTCGCAATAATAAATTGTAGGACGTGTCCGCGTCTATGATGTACCAAGACACTTCTGACATAAGATCTTCAATCTGACACTTGAGTTTGATTTTGCACAAGGGTCGCATACTGTTGGTATTGAAGCCAAAAGATAGTGGTCTGGGTGGAGTTCAATCGATGCAGAGGAATCCTAAGGACTTTCATGACCATGTATGGTATTATACTGAGTGCTGAACCTGAGTCAACTTAGACTCGACTGATGTCAGAAGACCCAATATACCCTATATAGTACAAGGGTCTGTCATGCTTATGCTTGATTTGCATATCTTCCTGTATGAATGATATGCAAGGCAAACTTTTGACAGCTTGCAAGCATTGTGCACAAGAAGTTCCTTTTGTAGTTTCTGGTACTACATGAACTTGTGTGATGAAGCTCTTAATTTGTATCCGTTAAAGCTTTAATCAGAGCTTTTCTCGTGGATTTGGACAGCCTTAAGAGCTCATAAAGAGTGATTCTGGCGGGAATGTTGGCCAATTGTGCAATGACATTGAAACAAAAAGGTTTACTTGATCCCCCGGTTTCTTATTGGAGAAGGTTCTTGTTGTAGCGAACCTCCCTCTGTTTTCCCTTGTCGGCTGCTTACTTAGGGACATAACCCCTAGCCTCTTCATCTTATTCTCCTGCTTCTTGAACAGTTTGATCATACTTCTTCAAGTATGTCTTCCCCGATCTAGTGCCTACTCCAGGATTTGCTTCTTAATCGGTGGAAAGAGCAGTCCTACCCTCTTCTGAGTCAGTGAGAGGGACCACATGTGTATCATCTTCATCCAGAGAGGGGCTAATCACGTAGGAAGATTTATCCTTGCTTCTCTTTTTCTTTCCTGACGCACTTGTCCACTATTGATCTTCAAGCAAGTCAGGATGGACCCACATTATCTCTCTTTTTGGAGTAGTAAGGGGTACCAATGCTTTATCTTTCTTACCATTCGGGTTAGTGTTTGTCAGATGCAGATCTCCCTTGGGAATAGGGACGATGCCGTTTGGAGCCAAAATAGGCGGAAAATCCTCGAACTGGACCAATATCATGTTAGTAGATACGATCTTCTGTTCCGGCTTCATCTTGAGCACTTCAGCGTCAACCAATGCCTGTAGGATATCTTTAAAAATATAGCATCTTTTTGTTGGATGTCCAAGAATTCTGTGATAGAGGCAATAGTTAGGATCATCTACTTTTTCCACTTCTTTAGGTCTCTTTACTTTAGGAAGCTTCAATTTATTGTTCTTCTGAAGCAGCTTGAACAAGGTGATCACATGATCCTCTTTGAAAGAGTATTGTTTGGCTGCTCTTGGTTGACTCGATGCCTTGCCTTGCTTAGCAGGTGGCGCTCGAGTATTAGTATCAGTGGCCAGGGTATCCTTTTCCTTTGATCGAGAAGCATTACCTTGACCATGTTGCACTGGTTGTTGTTTTTTTTGTTTGTCTCTTTAGCTTTAATCCGGGCAACAATTTCTTCCACCTATTCCCCTTAGGATATCTGCTATTTCTAGGAATGACACTCTGCAACTCTCATTTGGGCTAGAAGGTTGGTCTGTAAATTATGACGACATGTTTCCACTAGAGTAGTCTGTGTCATACTCGATGGACACCACAAAGCCATGCTTCAAAATCTCTTAACGAAAGTTTTGATGGACTCTCCTTTCTTCTGCTTAGTGTCTAGGAGGGAAGGGACATAGATTTTCATATCATCTTTAAAGAATCTGGCCAGGAATAGTCTCTCCAAATCTGCCCACTTCTGAATAGATCCCGCAGAGAGTTTCATGAACCATTCAAAAGCAATCCCCTTGAGGGTGTTAATGAACAAACGAGCCAATATGGTGTTGTTTGATATCATATTCCTAAACTGTGATTTTATATAGTATATATGTTAGTTCGATGACCCCGTGCCATCGAGAGCTTCTAAAGTCGGGGCTTTAAATTTCGGTGGATAAGGAACTGCATCCCATTCGGTAGGATAAGGTCTTACCACTCCTTCCTCTTGGAACTCGCTTCTGTTAACAATGGCAGTGAGGCTGGATTCTAATTCTTCCATTTTGGCCGACTGAGGATTCAGCTCATTCTCAGCTTCTTTTTCTTCTTCAGAGGAAGATTCTATATGATAAGCTTCTTACTCAGAGGTTTGAACCACTTTATCCTTCCCTTTTGATGAAGATGATCCTCCTCTTCGGGAAGATTCATGCCGATGTGGCGAATCTGTTTTTGAAGACTTGTTCATGACTGCAATAATCTGATTCATCAAGATCCGGAGTTCGTTGATAGTCTCCTACTATGACCAGAGCATGGCTGGCTGTTTATCAAGTCTCTTCACGAGATCTTCAAGGTTTCCCGCAATATAAGCGGAGGTCTCATGTTCTACATAAGAACTAGAGGATTAAGATTCCACAATAGCTAAATGCTCATCATCGGAATTAGTTCCTCTAGCCAATCTTCGATAATCGACAGGAGGTATCCTCTGAGTCCGAGTGTTTTGATAGATTCCTTCGAACTCACTCAAGATCTCTTTGAAATTTGGAGATTAATTTGTCTCTGACTCATTAGAACTAGGGATTGATGATTTCCCTCTACCGATCATATTGATGGTGTCCCCAAAGTATTCATTCTTCTTAGTTCTTTTCTTGTGGACACGTCGTTTCTTTTTAGGTAACACCATGTTTGTTAATTGGTCGAACATAGACCATCTTGGAATAGGCGCACAACACTGGCATGCTGAGAGAACCGCAGAAATTAGTTGTTTACATTGGCATGATTGAGCGACTTCTTGTATTGATCTTTTTCTCGATAAAAATTCTCTCAAATCCATTACAGGTACTTGAGAAGAATTACTCACTAAATATGAGACTTGAGTTATGACCCCCTGCCGATGATTGGATGGGACTGGCTCTTGTTGAACATGGATCGTAAACTCCAGTTGGTCTCTCTAAACACGACGAATCATATCGTGTTTTGTGATAAGAACACGAGGTTCATGTTTGGGAACAGGAACTCGAAGGTCACGTTCAGGAATAGGAATGTGAGAGTCATGTTTTTCTTGATAAACGCGAAGGTCACATTTTAATTGATCAACGTGGGCTTGAGGTTTGCATTCTGTTCGTGAAACGCTCTCTTAAAGATTGCGTTTTGGTTGAGCAATGTGGGCCTAAAGTTTGCATTCTATTTGTGAAACACTCCATTAAGGGTTGCCTTTTTTAGCAACGTGAGCATGAGATCCGCGTTTTGATTGTACAATATGCCACTGAGGGTCGCGTTCAGTCTAGTTCATGTGAAGCTCATGTTTAGGCTCATAAACATGAGGCTCACATTCTAAAGTAGAAACGCGAAGCTCAGGGTCACGTTTAGGCTCACAAACGCAAAGCTCATGCTGATTGAAGGATCGGCTTTCCCAGAGTTGTGCGCAATGTAGGGATCTCCTCCTTCATCGAGCAGCATTCTTCTTAGCTTGTTTTAATGCTTGTTTAGCGATGTCACTATCTGTAGTGATCAAGTTAGTCGCATCAATGGGCCTCTTGTAACACGATACTCGTTGTTTAGACACAAGCGTAAAATCTTCAACTCTATTGACAAGTTTAGCTGAAGCTAAATCTTCTCATTCAGAGGAGGGGCTGTCTGAGCAGTCTAGCCTAAGGGAAGATCCTCCTTTGGTGAGTCGGTCATAATTAGAGCCTTTGTCTCTTTGGAGACTTTGCGGATCTTGTGCATTACCTTGGGGCTAAGGGATCCAGAGGAGAGTAACTCTTCATACTTGGCTTGATCGAACTCTACAGCAAGAGTTTCAACCATTGTTCTAGTGAGGTTGATGTCAGATTGCACCACCACTTCTTCATTAGTGAAAAAGCTAGTCTCAAGCAGAGTCGCCATCTTTTTGTTTGTCAAAAACAATTACGAGAAAATTGAGAAAAATTTGTGTTAATTCTCCCTAACTGACTTAGGAAAAGAATGAATATAAAATCTCACTATAATATCTCTCTCTAACTAACTTAGAAAAAGAAATTATAAATTTTCTCTATTGATTTCCCGATTTACAAAGGAGAAAAGGAATCGACGGAGATCCTTCCCTTTGTTTAAATTGGGTTTTTCTTGGCAGCGGTGGGAATTTGATTCTTGTATCCCATTGATGATTCGAGCACTTCGTTTCGTGGAACATGGTCTATTCCTATTGACATGATGTCGGGAAGAACTTGCAATGGAAGTTTAAAACTCTAAATAAGTTTAAGATTTCTAAACAAGTTTATGAACTTTGGATGAGTTAATTTCAGAAAGGATATTAATCCCTTTCAATTAAAATTACAGATCAAACTGATATTTTAGTTCTTCAACTGAGAATGCTTGAAAAGCCAAGGCAAAAGCTCTCAAAAAGCCTTAAAGATGATCTTCAAAGCTTTCCTAAAAGATCCGATCCAAAAGCCCTTTTCTTCCTCCTCTCCTCTTTTTTAGCTGATTTTTTAGCTATTTATAGGGGTTTAAGGAGTGTAACCGACTCCTTAATTTTTACAAAACAGTTTTAGAACCATTTAAAACGTGTTTGAGTCAGTCAAACGTGAGATTCGTGTTTTGGAAACGACCCTCGTGTTAAGAACTGAAAACGCAGTAGTGAGCTTTACGCTTTGAACATAGAACTTGGTGGTGAGCTTCACATTTTGAACTTGGAACGCGGCGATGAACTCTGTTATTTTTGAATTTGGAATATGGTGGTGAGCTCCTCGTTTTGATCTTAGAATGCGATGATGACTTCCACTTGTTGCTTTGAAGAGATCATCAACTTGTAATCTCTTCTGTTAGAGTGTTACAAGGATTGTCATCTTATAATTCTGGCCTTTGGCTCTTTGAGATATGAGAGTCATCAGTTGATAACTCTTGTTTGTTATTGTAAAAGTTGTCCGATTGTAACTTCCATCATTAGTTGTTGTATGAATCATCAAATTGTAACTCTTATTGATTGATATGAAAGTTGTCAGATCGTAACCTCCATCATTAGTGTTTTGTAGATATTAGCAATCTGTAGTGATTTTTAGACAGCCTACACTCATATTTAATACACCCACATCCATCCAAAGCAACTTTCATTTTACTTAGACCTAGCTAAAGCCTACTCCAAGTGCAAGGGACAAACTGTTATGGTATTTTCAACCACCTAAGTGCAACTCTTTGCCAACAACAGACGTGTGCACTTCTGCATACAATGCCCCAATCAAATTGGCGGTCGAGACTAACAAGGGTTACATCCCAGCAAACATGTCGAGTTGATATTCCTTCATGTCGACTTGAAAGGTGGTACTAGTCGACCCTCTTGTTGAAGATAACTCACAACGAGTCCAGTCAACTAGCTAAAGGACTTCGGCCTCAAGATCCCCCCACTAACAATGTCGACGTTGCAGTTAATGCCTGGCAGGTGCTATCATGCCTCTAGCTCCAACAGTATTCCAGACTCATCGGACCACGTCAGCACTGTCATGCTTCTAATCATTTCCTATTCAATGCTAAGGTGATCTCTCATTCAATGCTAAGGTGATCTCTTCTCCAGTCGCTAGCCAACACCTATAAAAAAGGAGTTGACTTTGCAGCCAACCCATGCTTCTTTGCCGCCATCCTGTGCTCGGCCACATTAATAGTTCTGCCCCTTATATTACCAGTATAAATAGAGACACTATTCCATATACCAAGGTAACGCACAAGAACTCTCACAGTTCTTTAGATTACCCACTCAAGCTCACCAACTGACTTGATCGTCGTAGAAACCACGGGGGAACCAATCCTCATCATCTCACGTGTTTCTACTTGTGCAGACTTTTTAGCCACTCAACTCAGAACTAGATATTCGGGGAAGAAATCAGCCCCTCATCAACTTCAACCTCATCCAGCCACGGATAAAATTGACTGTGTGATCACTTAACAACAACACTTCTAAATTAACCCTAAAATAATATATTCAGAATTATATATTTGTCAAAGCATATGTAAAGTTGATGAATTACTCTTCTTCTTAAAATATTACTGATGTTATTTATTTATTTGATATCATTTCTTTACTAATTTATATTGTAATGACCATGAATTTTCAATACTAGTTTAAATAATTTTTCTAGTATTTTAAATATTAAATTATTATTTTTAAAAGAGTTTATATTTTCTCGAAATTTTAGAATTTTCTATGATATAAAAATCCAATTTTATATTTATTTAATGATTTTGATAATTATAAATTAACTTGTAGCGGTGAAAACATTTAAATTATTATTGGTTTTATTATTGTTATTGTTATTATAAGTATTGTATTAATTATAATATTTATTCCCTAATTATTTCTTAATTAATTCTTTTTCCCTAAATCCTAACCCTAATTATATATATATATATATA
>NC_033794.1:35453712-35453956 GCF_001876935.1 Asparagus officinalis
TCCTCTTCATCACCTCCCTCCTCAACCGCCATTGCTATAGACCCACCGCCGAACCCTCCTACGCTCACTGATGTCGCCGCCAGTCCTCCAGCAACCCCCGAACACGAGCTTCACCTCATCACCTCCGGCTTGCTCTTCTCCTCTCCTTCGTCGCCTCCTCCAACCAGCCCTGAACCCCACCGTCCGAGCTCCGCTAAGCCCTGACCTCTCTGGCGCCGACCAGCTCCTCAAACGCCACCGTCGA
>NC_033794.1:35454078-35460342 GCF_001876935.1 Asparagus officinalis
GCTGAGCTCCTCCTACAGCCCCCGTCACCGCCACCACACTCGTAGGCCGTAGTCTCACACGATAACGTCGATCCGTTCGACAAAACCCCCAAGGCAAGATCCTGCTTCTCTTTGACTCGTCATTTTAATTTATATCTGATATTAATTAATTGTATAGATTAGATTGATATGTTATTATCTATGTGGGTTTGTTGATAATACTGTAGTGGTTATATTTTGTGAAGTGATGCTATATATGATGAATGGATATGTTCAAAAATAGTTTATGATTAATTACGAGATGTTTCGAAAGAAAATATTTTAAGATTATTTTTAGAATTACCATAATGAGAAAAGAATTTATTTTGGAAAAGGGCTATTTGAATTAATAAGTTTATTATTTTTAAAGGATTATTTTAGAATAGATAATAGTAGCAAGATCCCTCTTGCTCGAATTAATAAGTTTATTATTTTTAAAGGATTATTTTAGAATAGATAATAGTAGCAAGATCCCTCTTGCTCATTGACTCGTCTTTCAATATTTATTATTTTAGAATAGATAATAGTAGCAAGATCCCTCTTGCTCATTGACTCGTCTTTCAATATTTAGATCTTTTATGAATTACATGTATAGATTAGACTGTGATATGTTATTACATGTGTGGAATTTGTTTGATGAATGACTGTACAAAACTTTATTACCTTATCACCTAGTTGTTATCCAATAGGAGAGACTGTACATGAAGACAATTCCTGTTAAAAATATGATTTATTAGAGTGCTTCAAAGTATGGATATACTCACCTCGACATCGACATCCCGATGTGAAGAATTCCGAGTCTCCTTGATATCGATATCCCGGTATAAGGTTTCATTGACTATTACTATTATAGCATCGACTAGACAATGCACTCTTGATCAGACATGTTTTGGGTCACGATTATTTTCATAGTTATACAGAAATCATTTCATGGTAACTTCGTAGCTAGTGCATAATAGTTCATACACATTCACTTAAATTAAACTAACAAACATGTGGTTTATAAAGGGGAATTGGACGGAGAATATAACATGAATATAAATGGGCACATGCGATTTCCTGATATCACGAGTTATATATATATATATGGGCCAAAGGGCCAATACTTGACTTGAAGGCGTAGACCCCGGTCAAGTTTACGGAAACCCGATTATATATATGAAAATATTCTTTTCCAATTCAAATAACATGTAAAATAAAAATAATATGTTTTTGCGTCCTATGGTAGGCTTTGTTGATATCTACAATTAGAAATTTCCTTTATTATCACCTTAGATGATTATGGATTCTTGTGAGATATGGACTAGTTATATTTTTTTTTATACATAGATTGGGAATAATATTTAATTATCTACAAATTGAGACATATGATATATACATGATGGTTTCCTTGTTTCGATTATTTCGCTCGACGTACTATGTCTTGTGTTGTAGATTTTTAAGTATTAATTTTATCTAGTTGTATGACCTTGTTACCCGGATGTTTATGGACTCTTCTGATTGTTAAACTCTAGTGGTGGATTGCATCTAGCATGTTTGTATTCCAGTTGTATGTTTCTACTTATTATTATTGTTGTTGTATTGGTCGTTCGACCGTTCTATTCTTCCTTTTGGGATCTTGTCGTGTGCCATGCACACTGACGTACTCCTTTTTTCTCATGTTGTACGTCAGATTTGGAAGACGGACACGTTTAGCAGGAGTCAGAATATTCTCAACTGGAGTGCTTTGCAGATAGAGCATAAGAAGAAGCCGAAGCCTAGTCTTTTTTTTATTAGTTGATGGTCCTAGTTTACTTTTGTAGCACTTTCCTTTTCCGATTGATCAGTGTATTTTTATGTTTTCTAGTATTTTAGTTGGATTATTTTGTATCTGAACATGTTGACTCGAATATTATGCATGGGATGATATTTCATTTATAATATGTATCATTTTGTTCTGAGTTGTTTATTATATTCTCGCTACTGTGATCGGGGACCTGTGACTTATTTTATATTGCTTGACGCTTAGCGTATTAGATTGAGTAGAAGGTCTACTACATTTCTCCTTAGTCTAATATGTCACAGGCTTGTTTACGTTCCGATTCCTGATATTTTAGGAAGCGGGGTGTGATAGGTTTTTTTTGGCGGCCCATGTAGGTCTTGGTCCCAAGTTTCCATGAGTAAGAGTATAATGTATAATTTAGACGCATATCATATTTCATCCGAAAGTCTATAGTTTGCCCTTATCCTATTATCTTGATAAATTATGTTGTCCCTACCTTATCACTTTTTGACGCTGGAACATCCCATTGTTTCCTGTCTCGTCACTTCCCAACTACACTCTCTTCGTATAACTTTTCTTTTCTCGTAACAGTCATTATTTTATATGTTATTATTTTTACACTATGTTTTCTTTGATTTGACTTATGTATCATTTGATTGTACTAATTTTTTGTATTATTTATTATATTATTTTATGTATCACATACAGTATTATATTGTATGTTTTTCATTAAAAATGTACAAGTAACATAGTCTAATAAAAATCATTACTTATATATTTTTAATTGTTCTAATCATATTCGTTAAGTGTTTTGCATTGCTCTAGACTTCACATATACATCACATAGCATATCTGATATTCAGATTATTTTCCTGTGTTTAGTTATACTGTTGCATATCTACATTGTGTATGAGTGCGCTTTTTCTGTCATACCATCTATTATTTACTTATATTTTAGATTATTGTATATTATTCATATTTTTAGTGATATACATTAATAAGTTCATGATTTTGATATTCTACATAAGCATTCTTATTCTTTATTTTTTTCAACTCACATCATTTTCAGTACATAGTTATCTTATCAGTCAGTTTTGCCTTGTTTAGGTTGTTTTAGTACGTTCACGTTAGTTTTATTATTTCTAAGAGCAATGTGTTTTTATTTTGATATTCAAGCAACTATTCATATTGTTAGGTTTGGAATTTTTGTTACTAATTATATAGTTTTTTTGCATTATCTTGTGTCATTAGTTATTATTCTTTTATAACTAATATAAAAGATAATACTAAATAGTATTGTGGGTGTGTATGGTATTTACTCATGGGTTGTTTATAGTGTATTTGCATATTTATTGTTTAATTGCTTTATTTTTGACATGTATATGACCACAAATGACAAAACAATACATGGGCAATATACATTGTATATGCATATTGTTTTTCAATAATTATTTTACGGTGTTTTTAAAATTTTATGTCCTTTTATTGTGTCATTGTTTGTTGTTCATTCTCTATTCATTATTTTCGTTTACTTGTGTTGTGTTTTGCTTTTTCATTCTTTTATATTTACTATTCTCTTTTTATTATAGTGTATTCACGTAGATTATTATATTTACGATGTATACTTTTTATTAATTTATAGTCATTCGTCATTTCTAGTATCAACTGTGTCTACTCGTGTTATGTTTCATGTATTATCAGTGTTTATGTTCACATGTTCATCAATCATTCATGGTATGATTATTTACAATTTATCGGTGTTTTTACTATACAAATTTATTCCCTTCTTATGTTTTTATTTGTTTATAAATCTATTTTATCTTCCATAGTTCATGTTTTATGTATTATACATCTTTATTTATATATATTTATACTGATTGTATTTATGTGATTTTGACTACTATGTAATATATTGCTATATCTAAATTGATTTTATACAGTAATGATGATTATTGTTGTATCTTGGTAATATTTATTATTTTACCTTATGAATATTACTAATATTTCTGATTTATCATAGTGTTTGTCGAATATATATAATTATGTTCTTCTTATTATGTTTTATATAATATGTTTACTTTGAATCGCTTGTTTGTCCTTATGTCTATTTTATCATATAATATTTTGTGACTGTTTTCATCAAATTTATCTTATTAGCATGATTAGTACTGTGAGTTTCTAGACTTTTATATGCTTATTATTATGTATATGCTTTTATTTTAACGCTTATTATACATGACGATTATATTTGCTATACACATCACTTGTTTCTGAATCTTGTTTATCCTTATGCTTTGATATCTTTTGTTTTTATGCTTTAATTCTATTTGTGTTTCTTTGAACCTGTCTATGATTTTTCATTATTTACTTTGTGTTCTTTGTATACAAATAATTATTGTGTATCGTTTCATTCAGCTATTGATTATTATTATGATTTGTCACTGCTTGTTTGTATATACGTATTAATGTGTTTCTATCTATATTTATTTCTTTCACATAATGCTATTTTTAATTAGGATTATGTATGTTCTGTATATCTTATTATAATCTTTATTGTCTTTTTGCCTAATTTGTTCTGCATTCTTGTCCTATATCTTATGCTTTTCTAGTAATATCGCGTGCTTTATTTGTTTATAACTCTTTGAATATTGATAATTATTTATTTGTATATTTGTATTTTGTACTTTCCCTATTTATTATCATTATTTTCTATCCTTACTATTCACTATTTTTTATTATTATATCTATGCTTCTTTACGTGTGTTTATGATTCTGATTGTTTTAAACATATGTTACGATAATACTGTCTTTGAACAATTTTAACATAATTGCAAATTTTTATTATTCGCAATTTGTGTCTTATATGTCTTATTTGGTTGGATGTGATTTACAGATTGTGTTCATGTGTTTTGTTTGTAATTATACCTTTTGTATATCTTGAATATCTATTCTACTTACTGATTATATGATATTTCTATTGTGATTTGATTTTTTTTTCATGTCTCTTTATGTTGTCTATTATGTTTGTCTAAACTATATGTATGTTTGATACTTTGCAATTTTATTTTAATTACATACTCTTCAAATGTTTCTTTGCTTTTGCTTATATATGATTCATTTGTTATTTGTATTGTGTTTTTATATTTTATGTTTATCATGTTTATCATCTGCTTACGCATGAGTGATTTATATTTTGTTAAGATCTTTTGACTTTTATCTTCTTTATACTCTTCTTTTAATTATTTATATTGTGACTTGATATGCTTTATCATATATTCTAGTGATTGACAATTATTTGAATTATTTATTTATATTTCATATCATATTTTTGTATGCTATATATTTGTTCTATTTTGCCAATTCTGTGTTACTGATTATATTTTAACATTGTGATGTGTTGTCTTATGATACTATATCAATAATATCATGTTGATATTATATCTTTCTATAATTTTCTATTTGTTATTGACTTCTTTGGTATTAAACTATGTTGACTGTTACTTATATTTTTGCCTATGCCTAGATGTTGTGTTATTTTATAATTTGATATGTATCAACTATTTTATTTAAAATATACATAATTCTTTATGCATGTGCAATCTCTTTCAAATATATGTTCACTCTCTTTATGTTTTACTTACCTCATTCTTATTATTTATACTCATTACCTACCTCAATGATACCTTTTGAAGATGATTGATCAAGTATATTTTCTAATTTTATGTATTTGTATTCATATATGCCCTCTTAATTATCTGTACTTATATTAATTGTAATTGCATATTATACTTTTTGATTAATCATGCAATGTTTTATTATGATGCGTGTGATTTGCGTACTACGTGATTTGTCCGTGTTAAGATTATATTTTGTTTATACGCTATTATTAATACTTGTGTATATTTATTAACCTTTTGATGAATTAGTTTAATGATTAGTATTGGTTTTGTTTTGTTGTGATTAATTTTGTGTGTAGTGTAAGCTTTGTATTATTGTATTTGACTACAGTTGTTATTTGTATACTGAATTTTAGTCATCCCATCTTATATCTTATCTTGTATCGTTCTTGTATTACATTTCCCTTGCTTATGGACAAACAATTTGTTTTGAATTTTTCTCTATATGAGTTGAATTGAGTCTCTCGTTCTATATTTTGTCCTTGATTCTTTGTACATCACCCTTATTTTAATTCCGAGAACGAAATTTGTTTTAAGGGGAGTAGAATGTAATGACCATAAAATTTTGATACTAGTTTAAATAATTTTTGTGGTATTTTATAATATTAAATTATTATTTTTAAAAGTGTTTATATTTTCTCAATTTTCTACAATAATCTATGATTTAAAAATCCAATTTTATATTTATTTAATGATTTTGATTATTATAAATTAACTTGTTGTGGTGAAAACTTCTAAATTATTATTGGTTTTATTAATGTTATTGTTATTATAAGTATTATATTAATTATAATAATTATCACATAA
>NC_033794.1:35461123-35470770 GCF_001876935.1 Asparagus officinalis
TATCGAATGTCGCCCTACCTCCGCCTCCTCCAGCTCCTCACGCGCCTCTCCTCTTCACCACCTCCCTCCTCAACTGCCACTGCCATCGTCCCACCGCCGAGCCCTCCTCTGCTCGCCAATGTCGTCGCCAGTCCTCCAGCAACCCCCGAACCCGAGCTTCGCCTCCACACCTTTGACCTGCTCTTCTCCTCTCCTTCGTCGACTCCTCCAACTAGCCCTGAACCCTACTACCGCCTGTGCTCCGCCAAACCCTGAGCTCTCTGTCGCCAACCAGCTCCTCAAACGCCACCGTTGAACCTCAGCTCTCCATGCTCCGATCTCCTCCACCAAACTCCTGACCAGCCTCGATGTTGACAGCATCCCCTCCTCTCCCTTGCAGCCTCCACCGACACCGCCTCCCGCCCGAACCATGAGCCTCCGTCGATGCCATCGCACCGAGCGCTCCTCCTGCAGCCCCCGTCACCGCCGCCTCACTCGCGGGTCGTAGTCTCGCACGACAACGTCGATCCTTTCGACAATAACCCCGAGGCAAGATCCCACTTCTCTTTGATTCATCGTTTTAATTTATATATGATATTAATTAATTGTACAGATTAGATTGATATGTTATTATCTGCGTGAGTTTGTTAATAATACTGTGGTGGTTATATTTTGTGAAGTGATGCTATATATGATGAGTGGATATGTTAAAAAATAGTTTATGATCGATTAATTACGAGATGTTCTAGGAAAAAAATATTTTAAGATTGTTTTTAGAATTACCATAATGAGAAAAGAATTTATTTTGGAAAAGGATTATCTGAATTAATAAGTTTATTATTTTTAAAGGATTAGTTTAGAATAGATAATAGTAGCATAATCCCTCTTGCTCATTGGCTCGTCTTTCAATAATTAGATCTGTTATGAATTACATGCATAAATTATACTATGATATGTTATTACATGCGTGGGATTTGTTTGATGAATGACTGTATAGAAATTTGTTACCATATCACCTAGTTGTTGTCCAATAGGAGAGACTATACATGAACACGACTCTTGTTAAAAATATGATTTATAAGCGTGCTTCAAAGCATGGCAATGCCCACCTCGACATCGATATCCCGATGTGAGGAGTTAGAGTCCCCTTGATATCGATATCCCGGTATGAGGTTTCCTTGACTATTACTATTATAGCATCGACTAGCGATGAACTCTTGATCGAACATGTTATGAGTCACAGTTATTTTTATAGTTTTACAGATGTCGTTCCATGGTAACTCAGTGGCTAGTACACAATATTTTATGTGCAGTCACTTAAATTAAACTGACAAACATGGGGTGTATAAAGAAAAATTGGACGGAGAATATAACATGTATATAAACGGGCACATGTGATTTCCTGATATCGCAAGTTATATATATACATGGGCCAAAAGGTCAATACTTGACTTAAAGGCGTGGCCCCTAGATACGTTTACGGGGACCCGATTATATATATGAAAATATTCTTCTCCAATTCAAATAACATGTAAAAAAAGAACAATATGCTTGTGCGTCCTATGGTAGGCTTTGTTAATATCTACAATTAGAAATTTTCTTTATTATCACCTTAAATGATTATGGATTCTTGTGAGATGTGGAATAATTATATTTTTTTTTCATACATAGATCGGGATTAATATTTAATTATTTATAATTTGAGACATATGGTATATACATGAGGATTTCCTTGTTTGGATTATTTCGCTCGACGTACTACGTCTCGTGTTGTTGATTTCTAAATATTAATTCTATCTAGTTGTATGACCTTGTTAATCGGATTTTTATGGATTCTTCTAGTTGTTATACTCTAGTGGTGGATTGCATCTAGCTTGTTAGTATTCTAGCTACATGTTTCTACTCATTATTGTTGTTGTTGCATTGGTCGTTCGACCATTCCATTCTTCCTTTTGGGATCTTGTCGTGTGCCACGCACACTGACGTACTCTTGTTCTCTCGGGTTGCACATCAGATTTGGAGGACGAACAAGTTTAGCAGGAACTAGAGTATTCTCAGCAGGAGTGCTTTGCAGACATAGCAGAAGAGGAAGCCGAAGCCTAGTCTTTTCTTTTATTAGTTGATGGTCCCAATTTACTTTTGTAGCACTTTCCTTTTCCGTTTAATCAGTGTATTTTTTTCCAGTATTTTAGTTGGATTGTTTTGTATCAGAACATGTTGACTTGAATATTATGTATGGGATGATATTTCATTTGTAATATGAATCATTTTGTTCTGAGTTATTTATTATATTTTTGCAACTGTGATCGGGGACCTGTGACTTGTTTTATATTACTTGACTCTTAGCGTATTAGATTGAGTAAAAGGTCTAGTACATTTCTCCTCAGTCTAATACGTCGCGGGCTTGTTCACGTTTCGATTCCCGGTATTTTAAAAGCGGGGCGTGACATATATAAAGAGGGATTTTAGTTCATTTGTATCTTTTGTCAAAATATTAACAGAGCACAAGACAACATAAAAATATATAACATTAAAACATTTATAAAATTAAAAAAAATTCCTATTAATAAAATATTCTTTATAATCTAAAAAATAAATAAATTGTTTACAAAATATTATCTCAAATTCTCCTTGTTTATCTGATATTTTATAATAATTATATTGAAACTCTAATGGGGTTTTAAAATTATTCTATTAATAAATATTTAGACTATTAAGTTATTTTTTGGATATTTTAAAATCACATATATTTTTCTAATTAAGTTAAAATTCTAATGCAAGCATTAGAAGATTGAGGTTTAAGCTTGAGATTATTTTAGATTAAATTAATGTGTGAAAGCCTTATATTTTATCTAACTACAATATACTCTCTACTTCATATCAAATCAAAAGTTTTATAATAAAACGTCAATATAAGATGGTGTCGTCAGTCGGAAAAATATGATGACTACACTATTGTTTCTACACTAATTTTATACTATAAAAGAAAAATGTGAGGTCGATTCTCTTTAAATTTTTTTCCTAAGTGAGTAGCTATCAAGATCAAGCCATGTCTTTCTTGTAGCATAGGTGTAGACTTGTAGTTTAGGAGATAATGTAGTCATCATTTTCCAATAACTTCCAGGTTCACCGATGGTACTATAAAATTTATTATATGTTTTTCTTTTTATTCTTCTTTTTCTTTTCTATGTTTTTCCTTTCATTCTTCTTGTAGCATAGGTGTAGACTTGGAGTAGACTTGGAGTTGGTTCTGGTCCATAATCATTGAAGCTATATCTGGGACCGTATCTTTTATTAATGAACATAAGTCCACTTATTTATAAGTAGTTAAATATGATTTTCATTCTGATAAGAAAATTACGAATACGATTATTTTCTGTATCCTTATCTTTTTGCATGTAGGCTTATGATAAGTCCCCCTATTTATCAGATCTTCTAGAATTGGAATATTCTGTTGGCATATTTTGAAAGACAATTTATTATATGGACGTTATCTTTTATTAATGAACATAGGTCCACTTATTTATAAGTAGTTAAATATGATTTTCATTCTGATAAGAAAATTACGAAAACGATTAATTTCTGTATCCTTATCTTTTTGCATGTAGGCTTATTATAAGACACCCTATTTATCAGATCTTCTATAATTGGAATATTCTGTTGGCATATTTTGAAAGACAATTTATTATATGGGAATTCAAGGTCGTGTTCAACAGCTTCTTCTTAATCAGGTTAAAATTCATGGTTAAGAATTTAAACTGTGTTTGGAAAAAAAATTAGATCAGTATTGGTCTACTTTTTTCAGCTTATTTTCCTTCCCCTCTGTAAGATTGGACTTGCTTTCCTTCGACCTAATGACGGATCCATAAAATTTTCTTAGAAGTGCAAACAACAATTATCCATTTACCAAAAACTAAAATATAATATTATAAAACTATGATAGCTATTATATGGACATGTGAGGAACCTGATCTAACTATTTTATTATTATTTTATCTTTCTTTTACTATTTACAAATAAATATGCTATCATAGTTACAAAGGGAAGTATGAGTCCTATTTGTATTATTTTATGAGTCATTATAATCAGGAGTATGAGTTCTATTACAAATAGGAGTATTGAGTCATATTATAACTAGGAGTATGACTTACTATATGTATTAAGAGTACGAGTCCTATTATAGTTAGGAGTATGTGTCATATTATAATTAGGAGCATTGAGTTCTAATACAACTAGGAGTATGATTCCAATTTGTGTTAGGAGTATGATTCCAATTTGTGTTAGGAGTATAAGTCTTATTGCACTAAGGAGCAAGAGTATTCTTGTGACTAGGATAATGAGTCCCATTACAATTAAAAGTCTATAAGATTTGAATTACATACGGTCCTATCTTGATTAGGAGTTTGTAATTGCAGATTTAGAATGAGTCTTAATTGATTAGGAGTTGTAGTTCTATTCATATTCGGTGTTGTTTAAATAGAAATTCTGCAAGAGACTTTTTATTTAAAAGAGCAAGTTATATTCACATAGTAACTCTAATTAGAGTGCTATTTAGATTTGAGATATCTGCTTAAAAAGATGTATTGTAATCTGTAAATCAAATCAGTTAAGAAGCAATATAAGAAAATATTAATTGACCCGTAAAGATTTTATTGAAAACTTACAGTAGCTTGCCAAGCAAATGCTAATAGATGTAAGGTATTGTCACACTTACCATTTTGTCACGCCTAGGGCCCATGGGCCCGTTGGTGCGTGAAAGTTGTGAGACCCACCGAGAGCAACTCGATGTTGGCTAAAGTCCACTACCAAAATACTAGCACTAGTTATCCTTGGACCTTGGGTTTTTCTCTATTTAAACCACTAACATTTCTTTACACTAGTCCATGTAGGACTAAAGTCAGGGTGTCACAATCACTCTCCTTACAAAGACTACGTCCTTGTCGTCTTGACATGACAATTAGCACATCCCAATATCACTGTCAGGCGATGTAGACTCTAGAGGTGGCTCCTACGAGCTCTAGAGGTGGCTCCCACATCTTGCACGTGCCAACGGGCCCATAGGCCTAGGGCTTGACAAAATAGTATTAGAGCAGTTGCTAGCCGGAAGTGCGGAGCTAAGTGCTATACGAGGTCTCGGTGGGTCCCACAGCTTTCACGCATCAACGGGCCCGTGGGCCCTGGGCGTGACAAAATGGTATAGAGCAGTTGTCAGCTGAAAGTGTGGAGCTAAGTGCTATACGGGGCTAAGTACTACACTGTGTGGATACGGTTGGAGCCACCTCTAGAGTCCACATCGCCTGACAATGATACTGGGATGTTCCAATTGTCATAGTGTGACGACAAGGATGTTATCTTTGTAAAGTGGGGTGATTGTGACATCTTGACTTTAGTCTCACATGGACTAGTGTGAAGAAATGTTAGTGACTTAAATAGAGAAGCCCAAGGCCGAAGAACAACTAGTGCTAGCATTTTGGTAGTGGGTTTTAGTCAACATCAAGTTGCTCTCGGTGGGTCTCACGACTTGCATGCGCCAACGGGCCTGTGGGCCCTGGGCGTGACAGGTATTAAGTGTTTTCTTCCGCCTTTTCTTTTTTGAGGAAGTGATATTTAAGTATCACTAGTATAATGCATGTGCATTGCATGTGGATGATTTTGTGGCTAATATTATATTATTTTAATAAAGTATGTATAAATATTTTATAAGTTATTTATTACACTATTATGTAAAAAATTAAGTTGTTCTATTATTAGTAGTTATACTATTATTAACAGTCATTTAATAATTACTTAAATTATCTTATTATTGTGTTATTAAACAATTTATTTAAGAGTATAATTATTAAATAATAGTGTAACATTAGTTTAAGTAACACTATTGAAATAACAAAACTATTTATATTATTAACTATTTACACTATGTAAATATTTTATTATAACATTTATTAAATAATAACAATAGTTTTTAATATCATATGACTTTATTTATACTATTATTAATAATTATAATTATGTATAATAATTTATTAAATAATTATTATTACTATTTTTTATAATTAATAATAATTTATAATAAAATATAACATATTTTCTAAATCTTATTTTTATTATAAATTATTAATATATTCTAGTGAATGATCAAATATTTAAGAAAATGAAAAGGTGCATTGTTAATAAGAGGTTATGAATTATTAGTTATATAAATAATGGTATAATTATAAATTATCAAAAATTAAGAGGGTAAAAAAATTAAAAGTTTTGAGCAATTTCTTTAGAGAAAATTGTGTTAAGGCCCCAATATTTAATAAGCCTATGTGACTAGGCACTATGTATTTTGGGTCTTGTGTTTCAGCCCCAAACACTAGCTGTATTTATGTCAAGGCCCCAATATGACCGTCATGTGAGAAGTTAGAGAAAAAACCCAGATAAAATTACAAACCAACCCTTATGATGGGACTAATTGGTAACTATGCCCATCCCCCTTTCAAGTACTCCTCCACCCCCTCTCTTCTACTATTAACAGGAACCCAAAATACCTAAATTTCATTTCTAGGATCTCGAATTTCAACTTAGGGTTAGGTTTTGCACCGTGAAAATGTCGTCTAAGGAAGTATCTGATTATGATTTCGAGGTCGTTCATCGCAATGGACGACAAAAGAAAGGTGTAGGCCGCCTTGAAAGACGGTCTAAAACAAAAAGAATGAAGCAAAATTTTCATCGTCAGTCACACTTCGTGAGCGAAGAGGTGATCACACGGCTTCCTTGAGTGATGATGATCATGCTTCTTATAGCGACGAGGGATATCGTCAATCATCTGGGAATGGAAGCATGAGGAAGCATCGAAAGCCCTTTTGGTCATGCAAAGGGTGAACTATGAAGAAGAGGCAATAAAAAAGTTTAGTAGGGGATGGTACCAACCCTAGAAAGAAGTAATTGTTATTTTTTTAATTAAAAAATTAACCTGAGTTTAGGCAAATACATAATACGTACTTAAAATAGCTAATAACTAATTTTCATATTATCCAAACCGAGTTTCATGTTAGTTTAATCCAATACATGATAATTAACCCGAGTTTCATATTAATTAAACTGAGTTTCAAGTTAATTGAACTGAGTTTCATAATAACTAAATTGATTTTCATATTAACTAAACTGAGGTTAATGTTAAGTTTAATAATAAATGAGGATTAATCTGAGTTTCATATTAATTAAATTAAGCTTCATATTAACTGAACTGAGTTTCATAATAACTAAACTAATTTTCATGTTAACTAAACTGAGGTTCATGTTAAGTTTAATAAAACATGAGAATTAACCTGAGTTTCATATTAATTAAATCATGTTTCATGTTAACTGAACTGAGTTTCATAATAACAAAACTGATTTTCATGTTAATTAAACTGAGCTTCATGTTAAGTTTAATCATATGCATGATAAGTAATCTAAGTTTCATGTTAATTAAACTGAGTTTCATGTTGACTAAACTTTCATGTTGTCTAAACTGATGTTCATGTTACGTTTAATCAAATACATGTTAACAAAACAGAGTATCACTAGTACAAAACTGGTCTGCCCAAACGGTTAGAACCGTTTGGGAAAACACCCTCCCAAATGGTTACAACTGTTTGGGCGAGAAAAAATACCTGTTTGGGCTAAAACCGTTAGGGAAGACTTTTCCCCAACGGTCGCCCAAACGGTTGTACCCATTTGAAACTTGTCCGAAACGGGTACACCCGTTTGGAACTTGTCCCAAACAGGTACAACCGTTTGCGACCTCGATATATGCCAAACAGTTAAAACCATTTGGCATATATTGCAGTCCCAAACGGGTGTACCCGTTTGGGACAAGTATCTGGCCAAACGGGTGTACCCATTTGGGATAAGTATTTGGCCAAACGATTTTAACCGTTTGGCCTATTAATTTTAATTTTTTTATTTTATCTATTTTATTTATTTACCTGCTTACATTTAATATACACACTTTACACAATGAATCAAAAACATATACATACACAAAAATATCTCAAGCGGTGCTAAATATTCAATGTTATATATAAATACAAAATAATTACTTAATATGCAATATTAGAGATACATGCACAATAATTACTCAATATCTCACAACGAAAAGCATTCAATGTTATATATTTGTCTCTAATATCCAAAATGTCTCGTACATCCAAAATATAATATACACAACAGATACACAACAGTGTATCTGCAGCAGATACACACTGCAGATACATAGCAGTGTGTATCTGATGTGTATCTGCATGTGTATCTGTAGCAGATACACAACAGTGAGTATCTGCTACAGACACACTCCTGTGTATCTGCTAAAAAGAGGTCATGTGAGGCAGTTCCTTTTGGGTTCAACTTATTAATGTTAACAAGCATGATGTTAACAAGCATGATGATGATGTACGGTTTTCATGCTCACAAACAACTTGAATTGAACTTAATAAAAAAAAATCATTTACACACAGGGAAAAAACATATTTCTGGGGACAAAAATCAAGAAATTTAGGTGTAGTAAACATATTTTCATCTAGAAGACTTACACAATACTCCTTAGTGTTGTTGTCCAGGTATGTATACTCTCTAGTGATCTTATCTACTGATGACAAGTGAGTACCCAAATATAGTTTCAACATTATAGGTGTGCCATTATCCTCAATAATTTGACATTTCTACAATTCACCAAAAATTTATTGTATAATAGATGAAATCATTAAGAATTATAAAATATGAATTTTAAATAGCTTTAAGAAGCAAATTTACCAATCGATCCATGGCCCGACACATGTTCCTCAAGCCACCTGTATAGGTTGCTCGACCATGCAAATTTGACGCTCGATTCTGCGTATTACATCTTGCCTCATCCTGCATGTTATTATCATATTTAGATTTGTAATCAAACAAATGCAAAAATATAATTACCTACTAAACATTTGATTTTAGTTTAAACTATACACCTTCTTGTTCTCTAAATCATAATAAACACACAAATTAGCCCATGAGTCTCTATCAATCCAAGAAAACACTAGAGTAGTCCAAAGAGCCTCCCTCTCAACTTTGGGAGTTTTTTTCCACACCCCAAAACACTCTTGTTTTACTTGACACCTATTATACCGGACCCTCTCTTGCAACTGAGACTTCATTCCTCGATAAACAAAATTACAAGAGAGAGGCTGATTAGGATCCAGGGGAGAAATTCATAATCTTTCTGAATATTCAATAAATGAATCACATGGTTAAAATAGATTGTACCTAACGATAACAAATTAATCAGATAAATCAAAATATAAATATATTTATACCTGACATCTTATAAAAAAACTGTCAAATGACCTATTATGTTCATCGCCCCATTCTAAATGGAGAGGATATTTGCAGTACACACGGCTCTCCATTCCCACATAGTTTTCTCATTTCTCAGTATACTCACCAATGGGGCGGCCCCTATTATTGAGGTATAGAGGCCATGCATTCTCTCCCTTTTCAGCATCAAGTTTCAAGTTATGATTAGTATTGGAGTCTCGAGTGTGAACTGAGGATTGTGACTGCACTGTATGTGATGAGACAAATAAGATATTAGATAATATTACTGTTCGCGTGGAAAACTGTTTTCTTTTTCATTGATATGATTGTCATCTTGGGTTACAAAGATC
>NC_033794.1:35471770-35596093 GCF_001876935.1 Asparagus officinalis
TGGAGATAACGTAGATCGTCTGTCCCACCAGGTAATGCCGCATCTTTTGCATCGCAAATACCAATGCAGGGCAATCATCGGATATCGAGACTCAGCGCCTACCAAGGTCCGACTGAGGTAATAAACTGCCTGTTCGTGACCGTTATCATCGTCTTGCGCTAGTAAGGCACTTATCGAGTGGTTCATCGCCTTGAGATAAATCAGGAACGGTTTACCAGATTTCGGTGCAACGAGAACAGGAGGGTTCGCCAGATATGTTTTGATATCTTCGAACGCTTTTTGGCAGGCATCATCCCAGATAAATGATACTCCTTTCTTGTTCAGCTTAGAGAACGGTTGGCACTTCCCAGAAAGATTTGAGATGAAACGCCGGATATAAGCTAAACTCCCTTGCAATCCTCTGAGTTCTCTCAGATTCCTCGGGGGCTGCAATTCATGTATCGCCTTTACCTTATCAGGATCGATATGTATACCCTTAGTGGTGACGACGAACCCAAGAAATTTTCCGCTGGACATTCCAAGAAATGATTTAGTGGGGTTCATCTTCAACTGATGACTCCTCATGAGATCGAACATTGTCTTCAAATCCTTGATGTGATCTTCCTTGTTGCGGCTTTTCACAACCAAATCATCAACGTAACATTCGACTGTTTTCCTGAGATGTTCTTGGAAAATCTTAGTCATCGCTCGCTGGTATGTGGCACCGGCATTCTTCAGGCCGAAAGGCATCACCGTATAGCAGAAGACGCCGAGGGGTGTTCTAAACGCCGTATGCTTCTCATCCTCTGGATGCATCTTGATCTGGTTATATCCCGAAAATCCATCCATGAAGGACATCCTCTCAAATCCACATGTATTGTCGATAATGACATCCGTGATCGGGAGAGGGAAATCGTCTTTCGGACATGCTTCATTCAGGTTCCTGAAGTCGATGCAAATCCTGATTTTGCCATTCTTCTTCATGACGGGAACGATGTTGGCTAACCAGTCTGGATGTTGTTCCTCTCGGATAAATCCTGATTCGATCAACTTCTTAACCTCTGCCTCAATGGCTTCCATAATCTGCGGACGAAACCGTCTTTGCTGTTGCTTGACAGGTTTGGCATCCGGCTTGATATCGAGGCGGTGCATTGCGACATTGGGGTCGAGCCCTGGCATGTCTTCATAATTCCATGCGAAGACGTCGATATATTCCCTGATGAGAGCAATCAATTCCTCCTTCTCATCTGGGGGAAGACTGTCGCTGATGAATATAGGCTTTGGGTTAGCTTCATCACCCATGTTAATCTGGACTATTTTATCTTCAGTGGGTGGTTCTCTTTGCTCGAACCTATCGCCATATTGCATATTCAGATGGTGAACCCACGGGTCTTCCCATGTTGGCATTTGATCGTCGTCTTCCATGGTGGATGGATCAGCTGTAGCCCTATTTGCCATTAGGGCTTTGAAAACTTCTCCCAGACTTGTATCGGAGTCCCACTCTGAAGCATCGGGAGAGTATCCTTTCTTGGCTTTGTTAGCAATTTGATCGATGATTTGCCAACCACATTCGTCATCTGATGAAACATAACCTAAGCCTCGCCCATATTTATAATAATCCTCAGGTTTACCTTTTGGTACATATACTGCTTTGGCTGGATTACGAGGACCTCGATCGAAGTATAAACCTTCTCCGAGTGTGAAATCGTAGCCCTGCTTTTCCATGAGCTTGCGCGCTTCTGGACTATACTTGGATAGATGTCGACCAGGTTTGTCATCATCTTCGTCTTCACTTAGGAAATGATCTGGTAACGGAGAGCTTTTTCCTTTACCGTAAATCACTTCTTTAGCACCTCTTACTTTGTTCGGGATGACCATGGTTGTTCCGAAAGAATGCTGGAGGTGTTCCTTCGTTACATAGGATGATCGGATCGGCATATACAACTCAGGATTATCATACAGCCCTTTCATCACATCATCAAGAGACAAGGAGTACTCTAAATCATCTTTTATTGCAATATCGGCAAGTTGCCAGTTACAACCTCCATCTGACGATTGTTCATCGTCAAGATTGATTACAAAGGGTACAATGTCATTTAAAACAAAACCGCCATTGTAATCGAATCCGGCTTCAGAATCAGCTTCTTCTCCGCTGTCTGTGCCCTGGGCCGATGGTTCAGTATCGGATTCGTTACCATAAAGGAGAGAATCGGTGAAATAATTCTCATACCCCTTGAATGGTTGCTTATCCGCGACCACCGTCCTAACCTCATTGTCAGTGTCGACATACTTCAAACACTGATGGAGAGTAGAGGGAATTATCACGTTACTATGGATCCAAGGCCGACCCAATAGTAAGTTGTACGAAGTCTCCGCATCGATCACATAACACGTGACTTCTGTCTTCAGATCTCCCATCTGGCACTTCACCCGGATCTTACCCAAGGGTCTTGACCCACTAGTGTTGAATCCATAAATAACAGTGCCTGTGGACGCCAACTTGCTTACTGGGATGCCGAGGAAATGCATCAATCGAAGCGGCATAATACTCACAGCAGAACCCGGATCCACTTGGATTCGGTTGACTTGGCTGGAGCCAATGTATCCGACGAAATATAACGGCCGATCGTGGTTCGAATTCTTCGTCTGCATATCTTCTTTGGTGAAAGTAATGCAGGGAAGGTTCTTAGTCGCTATGTTGCACTGTTGACTCAGCGGTTCTGGCTGTTCAGGTATCGGCTTGACTTGAGTCAGAAATACCTCTGCATTGGCCAAAGCTTCTTGTAGGGCCTCCCTGGTTTCTTTGGATAATCGCAGCAACTCATACAGCGTTATCCGTGCAGGAATGTTGGCTAATTGCGCCATAATGTCGAAGCTATGCGGAGTCTTCGAGCTTTCCGGTTTGTCTCTTCCAATTGGACGACTGAAACGAGACTGCTTCGGATTCTGTACCTCTTGGGGATTCTTCTCTTTTGGTTTATTCACCGGTTGTCGTAGAGCTTCTTTACCCGGTGTGGGACTTGCAATCACTCCCATCTCCGTGAGAGTTTTGGCTGGTCCCCGCTTGTTCACCCCCTGCTCACTAGGTGGCGGATAATTGTAGTGGTATTCATTTCCGCTCCGTGTCGCAAAAGCTTCTTGTTCTTCTTCAGAGAGCAGGAAAGTGGAGATTCTTTCGTCATCTTCCCCTGGGATAGCAGAGACTCCATAACAAGACTTCCCTTTTCCTTTAGACTTCCTCCCGGATGACGAACCGGCCCATTGTTCATCTCCAATCAGATCTGGATGAACCCAAAGGATTTCGCCATTTGGGGTTGTGTGCGGCACAAGTCCCTTTTGGCGCTGTCCGTGCGGATCGTCATTCACCGTCTTCATCCCGACTTTGGTGACGCGTTTTGGCTCGAACCAAGTTGTAGGCACCGACCCAAAACTGATTGACACTGCGTTGGCCCCCACATTCTTGGCTGGTTTCGGGGTTATGACTCCTACGTCGATTAACGCCTGGATCTTGTCCTTGAGGTGGTAGCATGATCTCGTAGGGTGGTGGACCGCTCTGTGGTACGCGCAGTACTTTGGATCCGTCACTTTGCTGGCCCCTTCTTGATCCACGATCGCCGGCAACTGGATCTTGTTGTTCTCCAACAGGTATTTGAAGATGCCGGGAACTTCATCATCCTTGAAGGAGTACACTTTAGGAAACCTCGGCTCCGCAGATTTCTGCTTCTGAGGCCGTTGTTGCCATTGTCCTCGAGATTGTTGGGGTGCTTGTTGCTGTGGCTGCTGTTGCTGTGGTTGCAATTGAAAGGTTTGATTAGCATCAACTGCATTAGCTTGTGCCTTACCTTTCCCCCGTGGGACGAAGTTTTGCTTTGGAACACTCGTCGCCGGTTGGCCTCTTTCCGCCTTCTTCCTCTTGAGGAATCGCTCAGCTTGCTCTCCCCGGACTTTCAAGTCCTTCCATGTATTGGATGGTGCTGTCCCCATTGCTTCTAGCACGTCCAACGCGAGGTTGTTGTGGCAGGTCTGGAGGATGAATTCCTCGGTGATCGGGTCCCGGCAATTCATCGCCTTGTTCCGGAATCTTTTGACGAAGGTATCGACTAACTCTCCGTCCTTCTGCTTCTCATCGAGCAACGATCCGATAGATATCTCGGTGTCGTCGTCGAAGAAGTTGGCCAGGAACTTGGTCTCCATGTCATCCCAGCTGTTTACGCTGCCTGGCTTGAGGCGGCGATACCAATCGAAGGCGGCTCCGCGAAGAGTGCCGACGAATGACCGCACCATCAGAGGCTCATTACCAGAGATCACCCCCAAATGCGATTTGAAGTAAATCAAATGCTGGGTAGGTGAACCCATCCCATTAAACGGCGTGAAGTTAATTAGATTAAACTTCGCCGGATATGGGATCGATTCCCATTCTCTTGGGTATGGGCAAGGAATGCCTGTTTTCTTCGTCTCTTGAGCGGAAATTAGTGTGTTGATTTTGCTCTCGAGGTTCTTGATCTTCAGGTTTTCGCCGGTTTCTTCGCCAGCATTCTCATTACCACCCCCTGCGTTGACGGGAGGATCATTGGTGTTACGAGCATTTGTATCCTCATCTTCCACATTAATCGGGTTACGATGATTCTGCTCGCCTTGTTGGTTCGCCAATGCTTGGATCTGTTGGTCATGCATTTCTCTCATCTGCTGCATGGCCATCTCCATCTCAAATTTGAAACTTTCTTTCTGCTTAGCCAAAGCGTCTTCAAGCATCTTGGCCATCTGCTCCGCACTTATCATCAGGGCCTCGCGGGGTTGTCCCTCGCTGGATACTGTATTATCTGATGCCACCGCGGAGCCGGCATCAGATTCTTCATCTTCTGAAGGGCGTCTTGTCCGAATCCTACCATAAGTTGCTCGCTCTATGGTTCCGGACTGCAGACGGGTTCTAGGTCGGGAAGCTTTCAGAATCGACTCGAAATCTTCTCGTGCCGATGTCCCTTTGCTCGTCATGTTGGTGGTGACCCTCGGAAATTCTCCGTCTTCAATCACCCTTCTTCTTCGTTGGAAGCGCCTAGGCCTTGGTTTTGGCGTTTCCGCATTAAGTCTTTCAAAAACTGAAACTCTTTCGGGGACCGCCTTAATGCAATTGCATTCCGACAATACCGCCCGAATGAGTTTGGAACAGGGACATTGAATTTCCCGTTCTCGGGGACTCCTCTTCCTGGTTCTATTCGTACCCCCAGCACGATAGTACAACTCGTCATTTTGACAGTCAGAGTAACCTATCGTGTGCGGGCACGCCTTCTCAGGTACAACACAATCATTATCAGATGATAATGTTTCCATCTGAGGTTGACTTGCCTTCTTTGGGCTTTCAAAGGTTACCCGCCTCAAAACATGCCTTTTTGGGCGTGAATTTTCGGCGTGATCTTGGACTTCAATGCGCAAATTGGTGCGCGCAGCTGCCTTGAGGTCTTTGTCATGCTGGAGGTGATGGCGACCCCCAGTATGTTGAGTCGTTCTGGGCTTCTTCATCGGGCCCAAACGCTCGTGAATTGGAGCTTTGCCTCTCACGTCAGGAATTGGACCGAGGCGCTCCAAAATTGGTTTCTTCTTGCGGGATGACTCTGCATGATCTCCCGGAGAAGTTATTGGGATTGACGGCGACTTTGGTTGACTCGCCGGAGTTTGACCTTCCTTAGAAGGCTGCACTGGTTGCTTTTTGGCCTGAGTCGCCACTTCAGACTTAGGCTTCCAGACTTGTCGTGTTGGTGGTGGCTTCTTCTCCACCTCCTTTTGCAGCTTTCTACGGGCTTCCTGAGCTTGAGCCCGTGCCTGCGCTGACATCGCGCGGCGCTTGCGAATGCGCTCCTCGAGTGTCGAACGGTTCCGTTTGACGCGGACCCATTCTTTCTTTGGCGGCTTGGAAGAGTCGCCATTCATTGGTGGTTGAGGCTGTTTGCCTCTTCTGTTCTTCAACTCCGCGTGGTAGCGGAATCCGTCCGTAGACTCCATCGCCTTAGCGAATTGCCGCGCAAGGCGTTGACGACGCCTCTGGCGGGCTCTCTTTGAGAGAGTCACAACGCCCTGAACAGTAGAGGCGTTGGCGGGAGTTGGGTTGACCTGATTGGAGGTCGGTGGAACTTCATTTGACGCAACTTCGGCGTCAGTTGGGTTGAGAGCTTCGTGGGCTTGGCCGAGCCACCTTGAGGTGGCTCGGCTTTGGCCGAGCCCCCGCGGGCGGTGTTTTTTCCGACTTTTTCGAATTGTTATCCATTGTTTCTGGTTCTGTCCGTGATTCGGTTGATTGAGATTCTGATTGGTTGATCTGATTTGGCTAAGTCGGATTCCTGATTTGGCAGTAAATCCGCTTCTGAGTTCGAGTCCGAAACTGATCTTGATTCGATCGTGATTCGTCCGAGTCTGTTCTCGGTTGGATGACTCGTTGATTCCTTAACACTTGGCTTGATTCCGAACGCGTATGGATGCATTCCGTCGCTTCTGTGCGATTCGTCGATCTCGTCGCCTCGTTGGTTCGTCGGTTTGTGCCGAGCTATGCTAGGGGACCTATAAGCAATTTTATATGCCTACAATTACGAATAATAAATAATATAAATTAAAATGTTATATTTATACAAACAGCTACCTCCATCGCCCTGTCACTCCGCACGTCTCAGAGCACGATTAGGACGAAGATTAAAAGAGTGTTTTGGAACAAATGTCGGTGCAGATGTAGATGCAGCTAGATAATAAAAATTATTTATGTAAGTTCAAACTGCATGATCTGCGCTAGCAGCTTAAGTAATTACCAAAAACAAACACTGAACAATATAATTGATTAGAAGATGACAAAAACAAACACTGTGTACATTTTATATCTGCTGCAGACACACACAACAGATACACAATAGATACACACTACTGTGTATCTGTTGTGTATCTATAGAAGATACACAGTAGTGTGTATCTGCTATGTATCTACATATACACATAGCTGCATATCCGCTATGTGTCTGTAGATACACACAGCTGTATCTGCAGCTATGTGTATCTGCAGCAGATACACACAACTGTATCTGCAACTGTATGTATCTGTAGCAGATACACACAGTTGTATCACAATAGTGTGTATCTGCTGTGTATCTGCAGATACACAGCAGATACACATGCTATTAATTTCTCTTAGAGTTCTTTTGGCATCAATCCGATTATCAAAAGCATTGCCAATCAACTCTGCATAGTTAGTTAGCTAGTTAGCGTAGCTTCACACTGCAAGATGCTAATAATGTGTAATAGCCTTGAGGAAGGTTTATGCATGATAATGTTCTAGTTTAGTTTTGAGGAAAATTTATACATGATAACGTGCTAGTTCTAAGGAAAGTTGCGGCTGCTAATGCTGATGCATAAACATGCTAAATTTCATACAAACTGTGCTACACAATCCACGTCTATTACTGTACAACTAAAGCCATCATAATGAGAAATTAAGTATACACAAAGCAAACTAATTCATTTTTCTTAAATAAACATCTAAATTTAGCCTAATATTTTCCAATGCAAAATTCAACCCTCTCCTTCTCGCAATAAATAGATTGGATAACATAAGTTTATAAAGAGAGCAGGCAGATTATAGTAATTTATGCAAACACCGGTGCACATGTGTGGGTAAGATGATTACAAGACGAAATTCGGATGCTAATAATACGTGAACTTGTAATGAAGTCTTCTAAAATTATGTAAGAGATAGAAGCATTATGTAAGCATTTCTTAGCAAAAAGCACATTAATCACCAAACGATAATGAAGAAAGATACTGACCTGACGATTGTCCATAAGGTATGGAGTGTGAAGGGGGGTTGTCTGTAAATCATTTTCTTGTGTAGGTGCTTGTTGATTTGCGTCTATATCTGTGTAAGAGATAGATTGCAAATAAAAAAACTTTTTTGCAACTGACTAGATTTTTATAAGTAAGGCTAAAGATTAGGTGTTATGTTAAAACAGAATCAAAAGAAAAATAAATAGTTACCTCTAATTGGAGTAGACTAAAGATTAGGTGTTATGTTAAAACAGAATCAAAAGAAAAATAAATAGTTACCTCTAATTGGAGTAGACTCCATGTTTGTTGGAAATTTGTAGTAAAAAGACAATGAAAGAAAAATTTGACTTGTATTCCTCTCAAAATCAATTACAATTTGGATTCCGATTACAAAAGAGAGGAGAACGAATTTGACTCTCCCCTTTGTTTAATTCTGGGTTCTTCACGGTGGCGATGAGATGCCTCCCTCGAATGCTTGCGTCGAGTTTGCTTCTCATTGATGATCTGAACATCTTGATTCACTGGAACGTAGTCTTCTCCTCACGATTTAACGCTGTGGAGAACTTGCAAAGCAAGTTTGAAAATAACTCTTAACGAGTTGATAACTCTGAACGAGTTTTAGAAGAACTTGCAGAGCAAGTTTTGAACTCTGATCGAGTTGATAACTCTGAACGAGTTTTAGAAGAACTCGTAGAGTAAGTTTTGAACTCTGATCGAGTTGATAACTCTGAACGAGTTTGAACTCTTGAAAAAGAGTTGATTTGAACCGAAAGTCGGTTATAAGCCAAGGGAATGCTCCTGTGGTCGATCGTTGCTGAGGATGAACGTCGATCTCCCCCTTGCTGCCCAAAAAAGAAGGATCCTAGAGCCCAGAGCAAAATCCTTTTGACCGAATCTCCCTTTGTTGATGAGAGAAAATTCGATCCCCCAACTCAATTGAGTTTCTGGTATTTATATGGGATTAAGGGTGGTAACTACCCCCTTAATCTTCTCTTAAGTGGGGCGAAAATCCCTCAAATCGTGGGGGAAAAACAGTTCCTGGAACTGTTCATTGCGTGCTTTGAACGAGTCAAACGCTGAAAAATAGCGTTCAGGGCCCGAACTCTGCGTTTTTAGACTAAAAACACAGAGTTAGGCCTATTTTGGTGGCTGAACGCATAGGCAGATTCTCTGTGCTAGGGCGTTAGAACGCAGAGCTGAACTCTGCGTTCAGCAGCTCAAGCAACACAGGCGCACATGCCACGTTTGGGCTTTAACTCTGCGTCCAAGGCTTAGGACGCAGAGTTAAATCTCTGTTGGAGATTTGAGACGCACAGGCCGCATGCACTCTGAAATTGAAAACGCACATGTCGCTGGTGCGTTGAAGTTCAACTCTGCGTCCAGAGTTTGGGGCACATAGTTGAGTCTGTCGAAGAACGCACGTTACGTGTGCGTTTTGTGCTTCAACTCTACGTTACAGAGTTAGATGGTTGCTGGAGAACGCACAGGTTGTGTGCGTTTTGAATTTGAGAAACGCAGAAGTAAATTTCTGCGTTTGAGAGAGGTTGTTGACTTGTAACCTCGTCTATTATGACATTGCAAAGGCCATTGCTTTGTTGACTTGTAACCTCGTCTATTATGACATTGCAAAGGCCATTGCTTATTGATCTTTGCCTGTTATAAAATATGAGAGTCGTCAGATTGTAACTCCATTGCTTATTGATCTTTGCCTGTTATAAAATATGAGAGTCGTCAGATTGTAACTCTCACCATCGATTGTAAAGGCCACTGAATAGATCTTTCATCAGTTATCGTGAAGGTCGTCAGATTGTAGCCTTCTACGTGATAATTCCTTAAATTGTAGCCTTCTAGAAGTCGTCAGATTGTAACTTCCATCATCGGTATTTGATGGGGGATCGACTATCTATTGTGATGTTTAGATAGCCTACAGAACCCCCTCCAAAGTTTTCGAAAGTTCGCAGTTGACTGGGACGAATTTTTGGAATACTTTGGATCTCAACTCTGATCTTGGAGTTGTTGATTTTTTGTCACAAAGGAGTTATTCTCTGCACTCGCTTCGAAGGCAGCTTGGTTGAAGGGATTTTCCATGCAAGACCTGTGTGAAGGTATGCGCCATAATCCTGCTTCTGGAATGTGGGGGTGGACCCTGCATTTTGAACTTGAGATGCGGGTTTCACCCTTGCATGTTGAATTTGGAATGCGGGTGTGACCTCGGTGTTCGATTTTTTGCATCGCGGGTCTGATCTCAACGTTTTGACTTAAGACATGGAAGTGGCTTCTGTGCATTTTTGACTAAGTCTTTGAGACTTGTCTTTGACTCATCTGTTTTAAGTCTCGACTCACATCCATTAAGCTGATGGGCCGGCAAATGTGCGTAGGATTTTTGACAAACCCTCAGCTATCAACGGATTTGATAAGCCTTTACCGACTACTGTTTGAGTCGGGCTAGCATGTGGATTATCTAAGTCCGTTCCACATGTAACATTGTGCTAAGAGAATGAACTCTCTTAGTCTTGATGCTATGATTTTGAATACATAGACTTTATCATTTTGATGGGAAAAGACTAACCTGCAACTCGTATTAGGCGTAGGCTTATCTCTAATTAGGGATCGAGATAAAGTCCCCCATGCGTGTGAGGCATGGATTTTGATGTCCTTTTCACGGTAAAAGACTAACCGGCAACGTGTGTTAGACATTGACTTATCCCTATTTAGGATTCAGGATAAAATTCCCCATGCGTGTAAAGCATGGATTTTGGCGTTATTAATAACGACCTGCTACGATATTGAATACGTAAGCTTTGCTATTATTGCGGGAATAGGCTACCCGACAACATGTGTTAGATGCAGACTTATCTCAAATTAGGGATCGAGATAAATTCCCCCAGGCATGAATCCTGGTGTCTTTTTTACGGCGAAAGATTAACCGGCAACGCGTGTTAGGCGTAGACTTATCTCTAATTAGGGATCGAGATAAAGTCCCCCATGCGTGAAGGCATCGATTTTTGGTGTCGTTTCTTCTTGTGTGGCTTGAAACACCGAAAAAAAGTTGGAAGTGCCAGAGGTATAGTGAAATTCAAAAATTTTCTTTATTATCACTAGGATAATTCTAGAAAATGTTTAATCCACTGGGGATTTTATAATGAAAACTTGCTATTCTTGTTGAAAAAGAATTAACAAGTTCATTGGGGGGGTTGACTGTTAGAGGTGTTATGTTAACCTAACAGTATTTTATGGACCTATCGCTCTGTTGAAGAGAGTCGATAAGTTGATTTGGTCGTCAGAGGTGTGGTGTTAACTTGACGGGTTTGTGGACCTATCGCTCCATTGAAGGGAGTCGATAAGTGGATTTTGTCAGATGTGTGATATTAACGTGACAAGAATTTGCGTTGCGATTTGAGCAACTTTGGGAACTTATCATCCTATTGATGAGGATTGATAAGTGGGTTTTGTCAAAGGTGTATTGTTAACATGACAAGAATGTGTTGCGATTGGAGCAACTTTGGGGACTTATCATCCTATTGACGAGGATTGATAAGTGGGTTTGTCAGAGATGTATTGTTAACGTGACAAGAATGTGTTGCAATTGGAGCAACTTTGGGGACTTATCATCCTATTGATGAGGATTGATAAGTGGGTTGTCAGAGGTGTATTGTTAACGTGACAAATTGGGAGTGATGCAAATTGAATGCATACTCTGTGGGGATGATGATCGTCAGAAGTGTAATGTTAACTTGATGATATGAAAGATTCGTTACTCTTAATCCAGTGGATTCTAAGTAATCAACCACCAGTCTTGATTAAGACTTAGCAGGGGAATAAAAAAGAGGTAGACAAGGCACATCACCTAGTGGAGCACTATCCATGAAGTTGGAATAGAGTCACATCACCAGGTAGGCCATTATCTGATGAGTTTGACTATCAGAGGTAACAGTTAACGTGATAGTTGTTAGACCCGTCATCCTACTGAAGAGGATTGACTTCAGTGGCCGTAGTATCTTTCCCTTCTGATTGAGAAGAGTGCGCCTGGTCTAGTTGCTCAGGAGAAGATTGGGCTTGGTCTGATTGCTCGGGCTGATCCTGCCTACTTCGTTCTTCAGCTTTGATCCTGACAATGATTTTTTGAGCCTGCTCGCCTTGAGAGATTAGTTGTCTCCAAGAACGGCATTCTGCAACTCCTATTCGAGCTAGGAGGTCGGTTTGCAAGTTATGTCGGCAGGTTTGTACTAGGGTAGACTGTGTCATACCTGTCGGACAACGCAGTGCCATATTTCGAAACCTTTTTACGAAGGCTTTGACTGATTCCCTCTTTTTCTGCTTACTGGCAAGAAGGGTATGAATGGGGACTTCTGTATCCTCTTCAAAGAATCTTGACAGGAAGAGTCTCTCTAGATCCGCCCACTTTTGGATACAGCCCGCAGGTAATTTCCTAAACCATTCAAAGGCAATTCCCTTGAGGGTGCCAATAAATAATCGAGCCAGTATGGCATCGTTTGATATTACATTTCCAGTCTGTGACTTGAAATGATAAATATGTTGGTTCGGTGATCCCGTGCCGTCAAAAGTTTGTAGCGTCGGGACCTCGAACTTTGGAGGATAAGGGGCTGCATCCCATTCGGTAAGATAGGGTCTAATAACTCCCTCATCTTGGAGCTCGCTTCTATTAGCAATGGCGTTGAGACGGGCTTCCAATTCTTCCATTTTGGCAGACTGAAGATTCTGCTCATTCTCAGTCTCTCTTTCTTCATCAGTGGAAGATTCCAGGTTGTGGGCTTCTTGGTCAGAAGCTGCATCATCAACCACTTTTCCCTTCCCTTTGCTTGTGTGAGGTCGGGATGAAGATGCTTTTTCTCTCCGGGAAGATTCTTGCCTAAGCGGCGAATCTGTCTCCTGAGATTTGGCCTTGTCTGCGACGATTTGAGTCAGCATGGCCATGAGTTCATTGATGGCCTCCTGCTGTGATTTGAACATGGCCTCCTGCTCATCAATCCTCTTTGAAAGATCTTCAGAATGTTCTGCCATGTGGACGAAGCTCTCATGCCTAACGAAAGAGCTTGATGATTGGGACTCCGCAATGGCTGAGTGTTCGTCATCGGAATTAGTTCCTCTGGCTAAACTCCGATAGTTGACAGGGGGAATGGCTCCTGTTCGCATCCGAGTGTGTTGGTAGACTCCTTCAAACTCGTTAGTGATTTCTCTGACGCTTGGAGAATGATCTGTCTCTGACTCGTCAGAACTAAAGGTTGATGATCTCCCTCTACCAACCATGTTAGAAGTGACTCCAAGGTATTCATCCTCTAAAGTCTTCTTCCTGTGAGGATGTCGTCGATTATTGAGCAAAACGACATTCGTCGGTCGGTTGAACATCGACAGTAATTCCCGCAAGTCAGAGACTTGGGATGAACCTCTCACGGAGCGTGAGGGTAAAGATGGAACCCCCTGTCCGTTAAAGGATGGGACTGATTTTTGGAAAACATGAATTTTAAATCCATGTTGATTATTTTGAACACGACGAATCACATCGTGTTCCAAGGAAGGAACACGAGGGTCGTGTTTCGCTTGATTAACGCAAGACCAAAGTTTGCGTTTTGCTAGTGAAACACAGTCCTACGATCTGCGTTCGGATTCTGAAACGCACTCCTGAGAGTTGCGTTCAGTTTGTAAAACGCACTCCTGAGAGTTGCGTTCAATTTGTGAAACGCACTTCTGAGAGTTGCGTTCAGTTTGTGAAACGCACTCCTGAGAGTTGCATTCATTTTGTGAAACACACTCCTGAGAGTTGCGTTTTGGTTCTGAGATGCACTCTTGAGAGTTGCGTTCAGCCAGATCAACGCAGATTTGATGTCTGCGTTTAAATGATAGAACACACTCCTGAGAGTTGCGTTTGGCCAGATCAATACAGATTTGATGTCTGCGTTTAAATGATAGAACGCACTCCTGAGAGTTGCGTTTGGGTTCTGAAACGCACTCCTGAGAGTTGCGTTCAGCCAGATCAACGCAGATTTGATGTCTGCGTTTAAATGATAGAACGCACTCTTGAGAGTTGCGTTTGGCCAGATCAACGCAGATTTGATGTCTGCATTTAAATGATAGAACGCACTCCTGAGAGTTGCGTTTGGGTTCTGAAACGCACTCCTGAGAGTTGCGTTCTGCCAAATCAACGCAGTTTTAAGGTCTGCGTTTTGATGTTATAACGCGCTTCTGAAAGCTGTGTTCTATCTGGGAAACGCACACCTGAGGGTTGCATTTAGCTTGGCTTATGCAGAGCTCATGCTGAAGCTCACAAACGCGGAGTTTGCGTTGATTGGAGGATCGGCTTTTTTGGCGTTGTACCGAAATCGAGTCTTCTCCTTTAGAGAGGGGACTGTATGAATAGTGCAACCCCCATGGGAGATAGTCTCTATTATTAAAATCAAGGGATTTTAAATTTAGGATTTGAAATTCATGATTTAAGAAATCTTTTGTTTGGATATCTTTATTAAATGAAAGGATTTGAAATCTTTGATTTCAAAATCTAGTGTTTGGGTACTTTATTATACATGAATTTGAATTTAAAATTGATAAAAATTTATTCTCTTAACCCATCTTGTTTACATCAAATGCAATGTAGATGTGTAAAATAGTAACCAAAAAACACAAATTTAGGTAATTTGATAGCTAAACTCATCTCTGATACTTTGCGAGGCCCCAGCAAACAGATAAAACACTTCATATAATAAGTATCTTTAAATTTTTCCGTTAACGTACTTGGACATTACTTTGATATACTCTCCACTAGTATCTTTCACAAAGACATCCAATAAAAGAGCTACTGTACCAAACCACAAACCATCAGATGCCAATATATTAGAGTATACTATAAGCCACAATCATTCACCATAGAAGCAAACACCACAACAAGTGACAATGAGAAACAAAAAAGGTGAGACCAAAGCACAACCAATATCCTTTTGTTTGACTTCAGCTAGAAATTAGTAAGTCCAAGGGTAAAACAGTCACAATTTTAACCCAAGGGCACATCTGCAAAAGTGTACACTACAGGGGTTGCAATTTAAAAACGATACCACAGAGAGTATATGCAATTAACCCTTACATATTAGCTACAATCATTGAACAAAGCAGCAAGCTATATCAAATGACAATGAGAACCGAAAAAGGAGAGACCAAAGCACAAGCACTCTCAGCACAATATCACGCTTGACCTGCGGAAAAAAAACCCATAACGTTGACATTAGAAAAGCTGCCTGAGACTGCTTATGAGAAAAGCACACTGGATATGATCGTAAAAGGATTTGGACAAAAGAAACAATAGCACCTGGTGAGACAAAGCTACATAAGAAAAGGAGTAACTCGCATGAAAGCTATTGGAATAATATAGATTCACTTTAAGTAGAAAATGGAGAAGCTTCTGGATTTAAAGATTCAGAGTAGCAGGACCTGGGATGTTTGTAAGGTAACTTAATAAAAAATTGAGAATTTAAATGGTGGAGTTGAAGCCAAAGAAAGTATCAAAAGCCAAGTGTTTTTGCTTTCTGGTATCAATCAGAGTCATCCATAATTATGTTGATATTTTGGATATTTAGTGTGCAAGCCAAGATAGTTGAAGTGGAGTAATTTTTGAAGTACGGTGTGACTTAGGACAGCCACAAATTCCAAAATGACACTAATGATTGCATAAATTCCAAAAATTGGTTTTTTGATTTGCTGTTCATATCCATAGTAACACTTTGGGCTCTTGGAAAAGAATACTTTCATTGTCTTGTATTTATTTTGAATCTTGATTGTGAATGACCTTATTTGTAGTAACAACATCACTCATATTTGAGGGAACTGTAATCAGTCTAAAACATATTTGAGGGACTTTTCAACCTAATCCAATCTGTTTGACTTGCAATAGCAAGTTTTCAACAGTTCTATTCTCAATAAAATGAAAGATACATTTTAGAAATGCATCACAATCAAGTATACACTGAATAAAAAGAACAGAATTATCAATAAAATAAAAAAATTTTACATTTGAGATGAGACAAACACTCCTTACTTGAATTAGCTAAGAATCCATCAAAATCACTAAACCCTAATACATTCAAGAAAGGATGAATCTTCTCCCACCAAATAAAAACATAATCAGCAGAAAGAGCATGCTTAGCTAATTAACCAACACGCTGTCATATTACCTTGGCAATTTACACGTAGACTAGTGAAGGGGCATGCACATTGGGGGAAAAAAGGCTTTTTAAGCGCACTCGGGCACACAGACCCGCCACACACGAGACACACCGCCCCCTGCTCATGTCGTGTGGCGTCTTCCCCACTTCAGATTTTTTTAAAAATCTGAGCGGGGGCCCCATGCACTGCTAGCAGCGACGAGGGGGTCGTGTCCGGTGGTGCCCGTCAGACTGTGGCGGGTGGTGTGTCCGTAGCATTTTTTTTTGAAAATTATAGAGACCTGCGTGTTCCATAATGATGAACAAATAAGTGTAAAAAAAAGTTTTGTGTGTGTATACATAATGTAGTTTATGCCAGCATGAAGCATAACGTTTTAGGGAGACTATGTTAACAACCCAGCAGTGTCAGTATTGTCTTACAAAAGTTAAAAATTCCAAAGCATCAAAATCTATGCGATAGGGAGACTATGTTGCGTTTTTTTTAAAGCTTCATTGCCTTCAGGTTCTTGTGGAAATTTGATCACCATGTATTGCTCAGTATTTTTGTCTTGCGTTCTGCGAAAATTCTTCTTTAGCTGAATGAAGTACTCTTTTTCCTATTGGATTGGTCTCCAAAACAAGCGGGATCAATAACTCCTTCCTTATATAAAGATCATAGATACGCTGTAAATATAAGAAGGTATTCTAGTTATGTGAGGCGCGCAATAATCACCTGGTTAGTGTTTTTGCATGAGTTGTAAAGCCGTGATCGAGAATAGTTTTTTAGCATTCCTCCCTAAGATATTAGCAAATATGGAGCTGGTGATATCATGGAGCTGTACGTTTAAACGGCACCTGTAATAGTTATTTAAATGTAAGCTACGTGTTGGAATTACAGATTGAATGTTGCACATGCTGACGCTTGCATATATTGAAATGTCAGCCTCTTCAGTGAGTGAATGAAGCTGTACACGAAGTTGTATTAAATGTTGGTACAAGTCAAAATTTCACAAGCGCTATAGCCTATATATATAAATAACTTCTGTATTCTTGCATTAAACAAACTCTATATGTTTTCAAGTCAAAATTGAAATGCTCTTTGGTTGTATGATACAGAGAATAGAATGTTGGTGTTCAGTAATCATGAGCACATAGACGATTAACACAAAACCTCACACTATTTTTATTGCTTTCGAATTTTGCTTCAGACAGTTTGTGTTTATTTTGACTACTCATCAAAACATGTAAGTTTTCTATGACCCAAAATAAGAAGTCACGACATAACAAAATTAAAATAACAGTAAAATTACCTGCAATTGTTGACGGATGAGAAGGCAATCAGATTAAAATAACAGTAAAATTACCTGCAATTGTTGACGGATGAGAAGGCAATCAGAAGAGCTTGAAGAAGTGCTCAATTTGCGGCTTGGAGTTCTTACTGAAAAGAAAAAAGCACACAAACCAGAATGATCAAAGAGTTCCCATCAGTACAATGGCTCTTGCAGATTGTTCTATTGGCAAACATGGACGTTCAATATCTCTATAAATACAAAAGATAGTTATAATGCAGAGGAGACTGTAGTCTGAACAAGTTAGAATGATTTGTGTTTGTGTTTATAGACTCAAAAAACTACAATGCATCAACCGGCATCCTGGTAAACATTCACCATGTAGATTTGCATCCAATTGAAGCATGGTGCTGCTAACCCAAACCGAACACAAGCACGATAACCATCAGTGCTGATAATTTTAACTGTGAATATGCACTCGAACAAAAACTGCGAATATGCACTCAAACAAGTTTGTAGACCCATAAATGTACATGCCAAAGCAAGCATCCACCGTATACAGGCAACAAGTTTTTCATTTCCAGCTTGATGCAAATAATTCAACAAACCAAAGTAAGCTTTAGCTCGGGCTCTCTACCACTACTACAATAGTAAGGGTTTACACGCATATCTGGTTTCCAAACATATTGGGCAGCAAGAGAATTACATATTAGGCAGAAAGAGAATTACATATTCACCTCAGATGAATAGATGGAACGAAACAAACAATGATAGTATCAGATCAAATTTGAGACAGAAGTTTACAGGCATATTCTAGTTAGAAGATCAAGGGTCAATTAATCAAGCCCTAATTTCTAGTTAGAAGCCCCCAATACTCCAAATCTAAGTATTAATAAACAAAACCACATCTACTTCACAGATAAAACCAAACAAAATCGAAGCTCTATCGAATTATTTCACAAATTGAAGGCACAAATTAGAGCAAAACCCTCGGAAGTTTCGGAGGCAAATGAAGATCTATACCAGTAGATGATGTCAGGTTGGGACTTGAAACCAGAGAGAGAGGCAGGGGGAGGGGGAGAGGCGGCGGCAGGAGGCGACGGTGCGGGGAGGCGACGGCGAGGGGAGGCGGAGAGGGGGAGATCGAAACCAGAGAGAGAGAGAGAGAGAGAGAGAGGATCACGACTTTCCACTTTGTTAAATGATCGGGTCGGGATTTGATAAATGACAAAGGGTGGGGTGTGATTTGAAATCAGATGTCTTGGGCTTTCAAATTCCTCTTTGTTAAATCAATTGATTTAAAATCTAGACTCAAATAAGAATCCAAACTAGATATTTGGATTTGAAATACCCTGGATTTTAAATCCAAGCCCAAATCTAAGTTCCCAAACGCAGCCTTGGCATATTTTGAAAGACAATTTATTATATGGGAATTCAAGGTCGTGTTCAACAGCTTCTTCTGAATCAGGTTAAAATTCATGGTTAAGAATTTAAACTGTGTTTGGAAAAAAAATTAGATCAGTATTGGTCTACTTTTTTCAGCTTATTTTCCTTCCCCTCTGTAAGATTGGACTTGCAAAAATTAGATCAGTATTGGTCTACTTTTTTCAGCTTATTTTCCTTCCCCTCTGTAAGATTGGACTTGCATTCATTCGACCTAATGACGGATCCATAAAATTTTCTTAGAAGTGCAAACAACAATTATTCATTTACCAAAAACTAAAATATAATATTATAAAACTATGATAGCTATTATATGGACATGTGAGGAACCTGATCTAACTATTTTATTATTATTTTATCTTTCTTTTACTATTTACAAATAAATATGCTATCATAGTTACAAAGGGAAGTATGAGTCCTATTTGTATTATTTTATGAGTCATTATAATCAGGAGTATGAGTTCTATTACAAATAGGAGTATTGAGTCATATTATAACTAGGAGTATGACTTACTATATGTATTAAGAGTACGAGTCCTATTATAGTTAGGAGTATGTGTCATATTATAATTAGGAGCATTGAGTTCTAATACAACTAGGAGTATGATTCCAATTTGTGTTAGGAGTATGATTCCAATTTGTGTTAGGAGTATAAGTCTTATTGCACTAAGGAGCAAGAGTATTCTTGTGACTAGGATAATGAGTCCCATTACAATTAAAAGTCTATAAGATTTGAATTACATACGGTCCTATCTTGATTAGGAGTTTGTAATTGCAGATTTAGAATGAGTCTTAATTGATTAGGAGTTGTAGTTCTATTCATATTCGGTGTTGTTTAAATAGAAATTCTGCAAGAGACTTTTTATTTAAAAGAGCAAGTTATATTCACATAGTAACTCTAATTAGAGTGCTATTTAGATTTGAGATATCTGCTTAAAAAGATGTATTGTAATCTGTAAATCAAATCAGTTAAGAAGCAATATAAGAAAATATTAGGAGTAAAACATTGCTCGCTCCATAAAAAATCTATCTTTTTGTTTTATTCTGACAGCTGCAATGCTCTTCTACATTCTCTTTGTTTCATCTCATACACCATGTGGATCACCTTCTTATCACTTGAGGTGCAAATACTTTACAGCAAGGAGGCAAGCTATAATTTCAGAAGGTATTATAAAAATAAATCTCATGCGCTTAGGGGTACGCTTGCTTCCCCTAATTGATAGGTGCATCTGCTTCTATTTAGACTAATACTAACCTGATTAAGAACTTATTGATATTAAGAGAAATTTACCAAACACAACCCAAGTGTCCAAATTGAGGGCCTTGCTTGAATAATATACTTTTAAATTGCTCTTATAATAGGATTAATTTAGTTTGTGCAAATAATGCCAATAGACGTCTTACTCAACGTATTTATGTAGAATTGTTCAAATTAAGATAAGTAATGTACGTAGTATTTTTTTTTATTGAGTAAATGAGAACTTATGTGTCTTTTTAATACTGATCGATGTGCATAGCCACAATCTGAATTTGTTTATGATTTGATAATGATAGATGTTGCCATGGGTGCAAGCAGTTCGAATACGGCTTGAATATGATATATATATCATATTTGTATTTGTTTACCAATCATGGATATGGATATTGATACAGATATGTCTTGGTAGGAAAATATATAATCATGTCATCTAAAATTGGGTACGGATACGGATATGCATGCATATATATAAGTAGATATACTTAAAGATACAAGACGGATGTGAAAGAACTAGATATTAATATTAGAAAGACTATAGTTCATATAATACAAGAAAGTTCATTAATATGTTCATTATATGTGATCATCAAAATTAAACTCAAATCCACAAGTCTAAAGATTAAAGTCATTGCGACTATATGACCAATATGTAAATTTAGATATTTAGGATATGGATCCGAATATTTGACTATACACATATATCCATAATCATATACTATCGGATATAAAATTTAGTAACTGTATCCGTATCTAACGGACACAAATATTTCCTCCCACGCGGATTTTTTTTCCCTCCATCCTCAACATGTCGGTGATACATACATGAACAAATACGGACACACCAAGATTAGTCTACTCCACTTATTTAAACAAATACGGACTCACCAAGATTAGTCTATCCAGTTAGTTTTGTGGTACTAGAACATATTAGTTACTATTGACATATCAAACCATTTACATTATTGCACCTATGAGTTAATGATTCAGATATGGGTCGGATTCAAGTAGGGGACCAAATATTTGACTATTGGAGAAATATTTGAAAAAGAAATTTTGTTAACATTTAATTAGTAAAACTGATGATAAAAATATTTAAATAGTAAAATTGATTAAAAATTGGTTGATTTTGTAAAATTTCATTTTTGAGAAACATGGGACTTCTGGTCCCATGTTTAAACACAGTGCATGTGCGTTTCCCTTCCAGTTGAGGGTCGGCAATACTACATAAGTAATAGGAAAAAACACGCGCGCCTCAACTCGCACAGGAGCCAGTGGGTCCCACACGCCCTCTCCTGTGCGAGTTGAGGCGCGCGCTAAAACGCGTAACAAACAGCGATGCCATTCGCTACTTTGTGGGCCCCATCCCTATGGGGTCCATTACACAGTTGAAACCGACTGACCAAATTAATTTCTCAAATCTCTCTTGTAGGACCCTCCGCGCACTTACCTATCCCCGAGAGTTAGACCTTTACTTCATCCAATATTCTACAGAAAATTGTGCCCCAGTATTAATAAGCCCATGTGATCAAGCATTATGTATTTTATGCTTTGTATTTCAGCTTCAAATCCTAGCTATATTTGTGTCAATGTCTCATGATTGCCATGTGAACGGTTAGAGAAAAAGCTCAGATAGAATTACAAATCAACCCTTATGACATGATCGAAATTGGTAACCGCGTCCATCCCCCTTTCAAGTACTATTAACAGGAACCTAAAATACCCAAATTTCATTTCTAGGATCTCGAATTTCAACTTAGGGTTAGGTTTTGCACCGTGAAAATGTCGTCTAAGGAAGTATCTGATTATGATTTCGAGGTCGTTCATCGCAATGGACGACAAAAGAAAGGTGTAGGCCGCCTTGAAAGACGGTCTAAAACAAAAAGAATGAAGCAAAATTTTCATCGTCAGTCACACTTCGTGAGCGAAGAGGTGATCACACGGCTTCCTTGAGTGATGATGATCATGCTTCTTATAGCGACGATGGATATCGTCAATCATCTGGGAATGGAAGCATGAGGAAGCATCGAAAGCCCATTTGGTCATGCAAAGGGTGAACTATGAAGAAGAGGCAATAAAAAAGTTTAGTAGGGGATGGTACCAACCCTAGAAAGAAGTAATTGTTATTTTTTTAATTAAAAAATTAACCTGAGTTTAGGCAAATACATAATACGTACTTAAAATAGCTAATAACTAATTTTCATATTATCCAAACCGAGTTTCATGTTAGTTTAATCCAATACATGATAATTAACCCGAGTTTCATATTAATTAAACTGAGTTTCAAGTTAATTGAACTGAGTTTCATAATAACTAAATTGATTTTCATATTAACTAAACTGAGGTTAATGTTAAGTTTAATAATAAATGAGGATTAATCTGAGTTTCATATTAATTAAATTAAGCTTCATATTAACTGAACTGAGTTTCATAATAACTAAACTAATTTTCATGTTAACTAAACTGAGGTTCATGTTAAGTTTAATAAAACATGAGAATTAACCTGAGTTTCATATAAATTAAATCTTGTTTCATGTTAACTGAACTGAGTTTCATAATAACAAAACTGATTTTCATGTTAATTAAACTGAGCTTCATGTTAAGTTTAATCATATGCATGATAAGTAATCTAAGTTTCATGTTAATTAAACTGAGTTTCATGTTGACTAAACTTTCATGTTGTCTAAACTGATGTTCATGTTACGTTTAATCAAATACATGTTAACAAAATAGAGTATCACTAGTACAAAACTGGTCTGCCCAAACGGTTAGAACCGTTTGGGAAAACACCCTCCCAAATGGTTACAACTGTTTGGGCGAGAAAAAATACCTGTTTGGGCTAAAACCGTTAGGGAAGACTTTTCCCCAACGGTCGCCCAAACGGTTGTACCCATTTGAAACTTGTCCGAAACGGGTACACCCGTTTGGAACTTGTTCCAAACAGGTACAACCGTTTGCGACCTCGATATATGCCAAACAGTTGAAACCATTTGGCATATATTGCAGTCCCAAACGGGTTTACCCATTTGGGATAAGTATTTGGCCAAACGATTTTAACCGTTTGGCCTATTAATTTTAATTTTTTTTATTTTATCTATTTTATTTATTTACCTGCTTACATTTAATATACACACTTTACACAATGAATAAAAAACATATACATACACAAAAATATCTCAAGCGGTGCTAAATATTCAATGTTATATATAAATACAAAATAATTACTTAATATGCAATATTAGAGATACATGCACAATAATTACTCAATATCTCACAACGAAAAGCATTCAATGTTATATATTTGTCTCTAATATCCAAAATGTCTCGTACATCCAAAATATAATATACACAACAGATACACAACATTGTATCTGCAGCAGATACACACTGCAGATACATAGCAGTGTGTATCTGATGTGTATCTGCATGTGTATCTGTAGCAGATACACAACAGTGAGTATCTGCTGCAGACACACTCCTGTGTATCTGCTAAAAAGAGGTCATGTGAGGCAGTTACTTTTGGGTTCAACTTATTAATGTTAACAAGCATGATGTTAACAAGCATGATGATGATGTACGGTTTTCATGCTCACAAACAACTTGAATTGAACTTAATAAAAAAATTAACAAGCATGATGATGATGTACGGTTTTCATGCTCACAAACAACTTGAATTGAACTTAATAAAAAAATATCATTTACACACAGGGAAAAAACATATTTCTGGGGACAAAAATCAAGAAATTTAGGTGTAGTAAACATATTTTCATCTAGAAGACTTGCACAATACTCCTTAGTGTTGTTGTCCAGGTATGTATACTCTCTAGTGATCTTATCTACTGATGACGAGTGAGTACCCAAATATAGTTTCAACATTATAGGTGTGCCACCATCCTCAATAATTTGACATTTCTACAATTCACCAAAAATTTATTGTATAATAGATGAAATCATTAAGAATTATAAAATATGAATTTTAAATAGCTTTAAGAAGCAAATTTACCAATCGATCCATAGCCCGACACATGTTCCTCAAGCCACCTGTATAGGTTGCTCGGCCAAGCAAATTTGACGCTCGATTCTGCGTATTACATCTTACCTCATCCTGCATGTTATTATCATATTTAGATTTGTAATCAAACAAATGCAAAATTATAATTACCTACTAAACATTTGATTTTAGTTTAAACTATACACCTTCTTGTTCTCTAAATCATAATAAGCACACAAATTAGCCCATGAGTCTCTATCAATCCAAGAAAACACTAGAGTAGTCCAAAGAGCCTCCCTCTCAACTTTGGGAGTTTTTTTCCACACCTCAAAACACTCTTGTTTTACTTGACACCTATTATACCGGACCCTCTCTTGCAACTGAAACTTCATTCCTCGATAAACAAAATTACAAGAGAGAGGCTGATTAGGATCCAGGGGAGAAATTCATAATCTTTCTGAATATTCAATAAATGAATCACATGGTTAAAATAGATTGTACCTAACGATAACAAATTAATCAGATAAATCAAAATATAAATATATTTATACCTGACATCTTATAAAAAAACCTAACGATAACAAATTAATCAGATAAATCAAAATATAAATATATTTATACCTGACATCTTATAAAAAAATTGTCAAATGACCTATTATGTTCATCACCCCATTCTAAATGGAGAGGATATTTGCAGTACACACGGCTCTCCATTCCCACATAGTTTTCTCATTTCTCAGTATACTCACCAATGGGGCGGCCCCTATTATTGAGGTATAGAGGCCATGCCTTCTCTCCCTTTTCAGCATCAAGTTTCAAGTTATGTTTAGTATTGGAGTCTCGAGTGTGAATTGAGGATTGTGACTGCACTGTATGTGACGAGACAAATAAGATATTAGATAATATTACGAATAATAAATAATATAAATTAAAATGTTATATTTATACAAACAGCTACCTCCATCGCCCTGTCACTCCGCACGTCTCAGAGCACGATTAGGACGAAGATTAAAAGAGTGTTTTGGAACAAATGCCGGTGCAGATGTAGATGCAGAATATTAGGCTAAATTTAGATGTTTATTTAAGAAAAATGAATTAGTTTGCTTTGTGTATACTTAATTTCTCATTATGATGGCTTTAGTTGTACAGTAATAGACGTGGATTGTGTAGCACAGTTTGTATGAAATTTAGCAGGTTTATGCATCAGCATTAGCAGCCGCAACTTTCCTTAGAACTAGCACGTTATCATGTATAAATTTTCCTCAAAACTAAACTAGAACATTATCATGCATAAACCTTCCTCAAGGCTATTACACATTATTAGCATCTTGCAGTGTGAAGCTACGCTAACTAGCTAACTAACTATGCAGAGTTGATTGGCAATGCATTTGATAATCAGATTGATGCCAAAAGAACTCTAAGAAGATACACAATAGTGTGTATCTGCTGTGTATCTGCAGATACACAGCAGATACACATGCTATTAATTTCTCTTAGAGTTCTTTTGGCATCAATCTGATTATCAAATGCATTGCCAATCAACTCTGCATAGTTAGTTAGCTAGTTAGCGTAGCTTCACACTGCAAGATGCTAATAATGTGTAATAGTCTTGAGGAAGGTTTATGCATGATAATGTTCTAGTTTAGTTTTGAGGAAAATTTATACATGATAACGTGCTAGTTCTAAGGAAAGTTGCGGCTGCTAATGCTGATGCATAAACATGCTAAATTTCATACAAACTGTGCTACACAATCCACGTCTATTACTGTACAACTAAAGCCATCATAATGAGAAATTAAGTATACACAAAGCAAACTAATTCATTTTTCTTAAATAAACATCTAAATTTAGCCTAATATTTTCCAATGCAAAATTCAACCCTCTCCTTCTCGCAATAAATAGATTGGATAACATAAGTTTATAAAGATAGCAGGCAGATTATAGTAATTTATGCAAACACCGGTGCACATGTGTGGGTTAGATGATTACAAGACGAAATTCGGATGCTAATAATACGTGAACTTGTAAAGAAGTCTTCCAAAATTATGTAAGAGATAGAAGCATTATGTAAGCATTTCTTAGCAAAAAGCACATTAATCACCAAACGATAATGAAGAAAGATACTGACCTGACGATTGTCCATAAGGTATGGAGTGTGAAGGGGGGTTGTCTGTAAATCATTTTCTTGTGTAGGTGCTTGTTGATTTGCGTCTATATCTATGTAAGAGATAGATTGCAAATAAAAAAACTTTTTTGCAACTGACTAGATTTTTATAAGTAAGGATAAAGATTAGGTGTTATGTTAAAACAGAATCAAAAGAAAAATAAATAGTTACCTCTAATTGGAGTAGACTCCATGTTTGTTGGAAATTTGTAGTAAAAAGACAATGAAAGAAAAATTTGACTTGTATTCCTCTCAAAATCAATTACAATTTGGATTCCGATTACAAAAGAGAGGAGAACGAATTTGACTCTCCCCTTTGTTTAATTCTGGGTTCTTCACGGTGGCGATGAGATGCCTCCCTCGAATGCTCGCGTCGAGTTTGCTTCTCGTTGACAATCCGAACGTCTTGATTCACTGGAACGATGTCTTCTCCTCACGATTTGACGCTGTGGAGAACTTGCGTAGCAAGTTTTGAAATAACTCTTGACGAGTTGATAACTCTGAACGAATTTTAGAAGAACTCGTAGAGTAAGTTTTGAACTCTGATCGAGTTGATAACTCTGAACGAGTTTGAACTCTTGAAAAAGAGTTGATTTGAACCGAAAGTTCGGTTAATAAGCCAAGGAAGAAGCTCCTGTTGCTGGTCTCCAAAACTCCTTGTTGCTGCAGAACGCGGCAAGATGCTCGATCAAGGATCCCCAAAAAGTCAGCTCCCCCCTCCAAAAAAAAGAGGATCCGAACTCAGTTGAGTTTTGAGTGCTTTGAACGAGTCAAACGCTGAAAAATAGCGTTCAGGGCCCGAACTCTGCGTTTTTAGACTAAAAACGCAGAGTTAGGCCTATTTTGGTGGCTGAACGCATAGGCTGATTCTCTATGCTAGGGCGTTAGAACGCAGAGCTGAACTCTGCGTTCAGCAGCTCAAGCAACACAGGCGCACAGGCCACGTTTGGGCTTTAACTCTGCGTCCAAGGCTTAGGACGCAGAGTTAAATCTCTGTTGGAGATTTGAGACGCACAGGCCGCATGCACTCTGAAATTGGAAACGCACATGTCGCTGGTGCGTTGAAGTTCAACTCTGCGTCCAGAGTTTGGGGCACATAGTTGAGTCTGTCGAAGAACGCACGTTACGTGTGCGTTTTGTGCTTCAACTCTGCGTTACAGAGTTAGATGGTTGCTGGAGAACGCACAGGTTGTGTGCGTTTTGAATTTGAGAAACGCAGAAGTGAATTTCTGCGTTTGAGAGAGGTTGTTGACTTGTAACCTCGTCTATTATAACATCGCAAAGGCCATTGCTTATTGATCTTTGCCTGTTATAAAATATGAGAGTCGTCAGATTGTAACTCTCACCATCGATTGTGAAGGCCACTGAATAGAGCTTTCATTAGTTGTCGTAAAGGTCATCAGATTGTAGCCTTCTACGTGATAATTCCTCAAATTGTAGCCTTCTAGAAGTCGTCAGATTGTAACTTCCATCATCGGTGTTTGATGGGGGATCGACTATCTATTGTGATTTTTAGGTTCGCGGTTGACTGGGACGAATTTTCGGAATACTTTGGATCTCAACTCTGATCTTGGAGCTGTTGATTCCTTGTCACAAAGGAGTTGTTCTCTGCACTCGCTTCGAAGGCAGCTTGGTTGAAGGGATTTTCCATGCAGGACCTGTGTGAAGGTATGCGTCATAATCCTGTTTCTGGAATGTGGGGGTGGACCCTGCATTTTGAACTTGAGATGCGGGTTTCACCCTTGCATGTTGAATTTGGAATGCGGGTGTGACCTCGGTGTTCGGTTTTTGCATCGCGGGTCTGATCTTAACATTTTGACTTAAGACATGGAAGTGGTTTCTGTGCATTTTTGACTAAGTCTTTGAGACTTGTCTTTGACTCATCTGTTTTAAGTCTCGACTCACATCCATTAAGCTGATGGGCCTGCAAATGTGCGTAGGATTTTTGGCAAACCCTCAGCTATCAACGGATTTGATAAGCCTTTACCGACTACCGTTTGAGTCGGGCTAGCATGTGGATTATCTAAGTCCGTTCCACATGTAACATTGTGCTAAGAGAATGAACTCTCTTAGTCTTGATGCTCTGATTTTGAATACATAGACTTTATCATTTTGATGGGAAAAGACTAACCGGCAACTCGTGTTAGGCGTAGGCTTATCTCTAATTAGAGATCGAGATAAAGTCCCCCATGCGTGTGAGGGATGGATTTTGATGTCCTTTTCACGGTAAAAGACTAACCGGCAACGTGTGTTAGACATTGACTTATCCCTACTTAGGATCCAGGATAAAATTCCCCATGCGTGTAAAGCATGGATTTTGGCGTTATTAATAACGACCTGCTACGATATTGAATACGTAGGCTTGGCTATTATTACGGGAATAGGCTACCCGGCAACATGTGTTAGACATTGACTTATCCTTACTTAGGATTCAGGATAAATTCCCCATGCGTGTAAACCATGGATTTTGGCGTTATTAATAACGACCTGCTACGATATTGAATACGTAGGCTTTGCTATTATTGCGGGAATAGGCTACCCGGCAACATGTGTTAGATGCAGACTTATCTCAAATTAGGGATCGAGATAAATTAGGGGTCGAGATAAATTCCCCCAGGCATGAATCCTGGTGTCTTTTTTACGGCGAAAGATTAACCGGTAACGCGTGTTAGGCGTAGACTTATCTCTAATTAGGGATCGAGATAAAGTCCCCCATGCGTGAAGGCATGGATTTTTGGTGTCGTTTCTTCTTGTGTGGCTTGAAACACCAAAAAAAAGTTGGAAGTGCCAGAGGTATAGTGAAATTCAAAAATTTTCTTTATTATCACTAGGATAATTCTAGAAAACCTTTAATCCACTGGGGATTTTATAATGAAAACTTGCTATTCTTGTTGAAAAAGAATTAACAAGTTCATTCGTGGATTTTTGGTGTCATTTCTTCCTGTGTAGCTTGAAACACCGAAAGAATTAACGGTGGGGGGGGGGGGTTGACTGTTAGAGATGTTATGTTAACCTAACAGTATTTTATGGACCTATCGTTCTATTGAAGAGAGTCGATAAGTTGATTTGGTCGTCAGAGGTGTGGTGTTAACTTGACAGGTTTGTGGACCTATCGCTCCATTGAAGGGAGTCGATAAGTGGATTTTGTCAGAGGTGTGATATTAACGTGACAAGAATTTGCGTTGCGATTTGAGAAACTTTGGGGACTTATCATCCTATTGATGAGGATTGATAAGTGGGTTTTGTCAGAGGTGTATTGTTAACATGACAAGAATGTGTTGCGATTGGAGCAACTTTAGGGACTTATCATCCTATTGACGAGGATTGATAAGTGGGTTTGTCAGAGGTTTATTGTTAACGTGACAAGAATGTGTTGCGATTGGAGCAACTTTGGGGACTTATCATCCTATTGACGAGGATTGATAAGTGGGTTGTTAGAGGTGTATTGTTAACGTGACAAATTGGGAGTGATGCAAATTGAATGCATACTCTGTGGGGATGATGATCGTCAGAAGTGTAATGTTAACTTGACGATATGAAAGATTCGTTACTCTTAATCCAGTGGATTCTAAGTAATCAACCCCCAGTCTTGATTAAGACTTAGCAGGGGAATAAAAAAGAGGTAGACAAGGCACATCACCTAGTGGAGCACTATCCATGAAGTTGGAATAGAGTCACATCACCAGGTAGGCCATTATCTGATGAGTTTGACTATCAGAGGTAACTGTTAACGTGATAGTTGTTAGACCCGTCATCCTACTGAAGAGGATTGACTTCATTGGCCGTAGTATCTTTCCCTTCTGACTGAGAAGAGTGCGTCTGGTCCAGTTGCTCAGGAGAAGATTGGGCTTGGTCTGATTGCTCGGGCTGATCCTGCCTACTTCGTTCTTCAGCTTTGATCCTGACAATGATTTTTTGAGCCTGCTCGCCTTGAGAGATTAGTTGTCTCCAAGAACGGCATTCTGCAACTCCTATTCGAGCTAGGAGGTCGGTTTGCAAGTTGTGTCGACAGGTTTGTACTAGGGTAGACTGTGTCATACCTCTCGGACAACGCAGAGCCATATTTTGAAACCATTTTACGAAGGCTTTGACTGATTCCCTCTTTTTCTGCTTAGTGGCGAGAAAGGTATGAATGGGGACTTCTGTATCCTCTTCAAAGAATCTTGACAGGAAGAGTCTCTCTAGATCCGCCCACTTTTGGATACAGCCCGCAGGTAATTTCCTGAACCATTCAAAGGCAATTTCCTTGAGGGTGCCAATAAACAATCGAGCCAGTATGGCATCGTTTGATATTACATTTCCAGTCTGTGACTTGAAATGATAAATATGTTGGTTCGGTGATCCCGTGCCGTTAAAAGTTTGTAGCGTGGGGACCTCGAACTTTGCAGGATAAGGGGCTACATCTCATTCGGCAAGATAGGGTCTAATAACTCCCTCATCTTGGAGCTCGCTTCTATTAGCAATGGCGTTGAGGTGGGCTTCTAATTCTTCCATTTTGGCAGACTGAAGATTCTGCTCATTCTCAGTCTCTCTTTCTTCATCAGAGGAAGATTCCAGGTTGTGGGCTTCTTGGTCAGAAGCCGCATCATCAACCACTTTTCCCTTCCCTTTTCTTGTGTGAGGTCGGGATGAAGATGCTTTTCCTCTCCGGGAAGATTCTTGCCTAAGCGGCGAATCTGTCTCCTGAGATTTGGCCTTGTCTGCAACGATTTGAGTCAGCATGGCCATGAGTTCATTGATGGCCTCCTGCTGTGATTTGAGCATGGCCTCCTGCTCATCAATCCTCTTTGAAAGATCTTCAGAATATTCTGCCATGTGGACGAAGCTCTCATGCCTAACGAAAGAGCTTGATGATTGGGACTCCGCAATGGCTGAGTGTTCGTCATCGGAATTAGTTCCTCTGGCTAAACTCCGATAGTTGACAGGGGGAATGGCTCCTGTTCGCATCCGAGTGTGTTGGTAGACTCCTTCAAACTCGTTAGTGATTTCTCTGACGCTTGGAGAATGATCTGTCTCTGACTCGTCAGAACTAAAGGTTGATGATCTCCCTCTACCAACCATGTTAGAAGTGACACCAAGGTATTCATCCTCTAAAGTCCTCTTCCTGTGAGGATGTCGTCGATTATTGAGCAAAACGACATTCGTCGGTCGGTTGAACATCGACAGTAATTCCCGCAAGTCAGAGACTTGGGATGAACCTCTTACGGAGCGTGAGGGTAAAGATGGAACCCCCTGGCCGTTAAAGGATGGGACTGATTTTTGGAAAACATGAATTTTAAATCCATGTTTATCATTTTGAACACGACGAATCACATCGTGTTCCAAAGAAGGAACACGAGGGTCGTATTTAGCTTGATTAACGCAAGACCAAAGTCTGCATTTTGCTAGTGAAACGCAGTCCTGCGATCTGCGTTCGGATTCTGAAACGTACTCCTGAGAGTTGCGTTCAGTTTGTAAAACGCATTCCTGAGAGTTGCGTTCAGTTTGTGAAACACACTCCTGAGAGTTGCATTCAGTTTGTGAAATGCACTCCTGAGAGTTGCGTTCATTTTGTGAAACGCACTCCTGAGAATTGCGTTTTGGTTTTGGGACGCACTCTTGAGAGTTGCGTTCAGCCAGATCAATGCAGATTTGATGTCTGCGTTTAAATGATAGAACACACTCCTGAGAGTTGCGTTTGGCCAGATCAACACAGATTTGATGTCTGCGTTTAAATGATAGAACGCACTCCTGAGAGTTGCGTTTGGGTTCTGAAACGCACTCCTGAGAGTTGCGTTCAGCCAGATCAACGCAGATTTATTGTCTGCGTTTAAATGATAGAACGCACTCTTGAGAGTTGCGTTTGGCCAGATCAACGCAGATTTGATGTCTACGTTTAAATGATAGAACGCACTCCTGAGAGTTGCGTTTGGGTTCTGAAACGCACTCCTGAGAGTTACGTTCTACCAAATCAACGCAGTTTTAAGGTCTGCGTTTTGATGTTAGAACGCGCTTCTGAAAGCTGTGTTCTATCTGGGAAACGCACACCTGAGGGTTGCGTTTAGCTTGGCTTATGCAGAGCTCATGCTGAGGCTCACAAACGCGGAGTTTGCGTTGATTGGGGGATCGGCTTTTTTGGCGTTGTGCCGAAATTGAGTCTTCTCCTTTAGAGAGGGGACTGTATGAATAGTGCAACCCCCATGGGAGATAGTCTTTAGATGAGTTGGCTACAACTGGAGCTTTAGTCTCCTCAGAAACTTTGTGGATCTTGCGCATAGCCTTGGGGCTAAGGGATCCGAATGAGATGGCCTCCTCGTACTTGGCTTGATAAAACTCGATAATCAGAGTTTCAACGATCATTCCAGTGAGATGAACGTCGGATTGCACCACCACTTCTTTGTCAGAGAAGCTCATCCCCAGCGGAGTCGCCATCTTTTGTTTGTTGGAAATTTGTAGTAAAAAGACAATGAAAGAAAAATTTGACTTGTATTCCTCTCAAAATCAATTACAATTTGGATTCCGATTACAAAAGAGAGGAGAATGAATTTGATTCTCCCCTTTGTTTAATTCTGGGTTCTTCACGGTGGCGATGAGATGCCTCCCTCGAATGCTCGCGTCGAGTTTGTTTCTCGTTGACGATCCGAACGTCTTGATTCACTGGAACATAGTCTTCTCCTCACGATTTGACGCTGTGGAGAACTTGCAAAGCAAGTTTGAAAATAACTCTTAATGAGTTGATAACTCTGAACGGGTTTTAGAAGAACTTGCAGAGCAAGTTCTGAACTCTGATCAAGTTGATAACTCTGATCGAGTTTGAAACTCTTGAAAAAGAGTCTTAAAAATAACTCTTAACGAGTTGATAACTCAGAGCGAGTTTATCTCTATGAAAGAGTTGATTTAAACCAAATGTTCGGTTAACAAGCCAAGGAAGAAGCTCCTGTTGCTGGTCTCCAAAACTCCAACAATTCCCCTCCAAAGTTAGCCGAAGATCTCTCCTTTGCTCCCTCCAAAAGAAAAGGATCGAAGAGCCGAGAGCCAAAAGACTTTTGACTGAATCTCCCTTTGTTGATGAGAGAAAATTCGATCCCCCAACTCAATTGAGTTTCTGGTATTTATAGGGGATTAAGGGTGGTAACTACCCCCTTAATCCACTCCTCAATGGGCTGAGTGGGGTGTAACCGCCCCCTCTTAAACAGCTCCCTAAATTTGGAACACAGGTGTGACCTCGGCGTTTGGTTTTTTGCATCGCGGGTCAACATTTTGACTTAAGACATGGAAGTGGCTTCCGTGCATTTTTGACTAAGTCTTTGAGACTTGTCTTTGGCGCATCTGTTTTAAGTCTCGACTCACATCTATTAAGCTGATGGGCCTGCAAATGTGCGTAGGATTTTTGGCAAACCCTCAGCCATCAACGGATTTGATAAGCCTTTACCGATTACCGTTTGAGTCGGGCTAGCATGTGAATTATCTAGGTCCGTTCCACATGTAACGTTGTGCTAAGAGAATGAACTCTCTTAGTCTTGATGCTATGATTTTGAATACATAGACTTTGTCATTTTGACGGGAAAAGACTAACCGGCAACGCGTGTTAGGCGTAGACTTATCTCTTATTAGGGATCGAGATAAAGTCCCCCATGCGTGTGAGGCATGGATTTTGATGTCCTTTTCACGGTAAAAGACTAACCGGCAACGCGTGTTAGGCGTAGACTTATCTCTATTTAGGGATCAAGATAAAGTCCCCCATGCGTGTGAGGCATGGATTTTGATGTCCTTTTCACGGTAAAAGACTAACCGGCAACGTGTGTTAGACATTGACTTATCCCTACTTAGGATTCAGGATAAAATTCCCCATGCGTGTAAGGCATGGATTTTGGCGTTATTAATAACGACCTGCTACGATATTGAATACGTAGGCTTTGCTATTATTGCGGGAATAGGCTACCCGGCAGCATGTGTTAGATGCAGACTTATCTCTAATTAGGGATCGAGATAAAGTCCCCCATGCGTGAAGGCATGGATTTTTGGTGTCATTTCTTCCTGTGTAGCTTGAAACACCGAAAGAATTAACAAGTTCATTGGGGGGTTGACTGTTAGAGGTGTTATGTTAACATAACAGTATTTTACGGACCTATCGCTCTATTGAAGAGAGTCGATAAGTTGATTTGGTCGTCAGAGGTGTGGTGTTAACTTGACGAGTTTGTGGACCTATCGCTCCATTGAAGAGAGTCGATAAGCGGATTTTGTCAGAGGTGTAGTGTTAACGTGACAAGAAAGATATTGCTATGGAAGCAATTTTGAGAACTTATCGCTCAATTGGAGAGAGTCGATAAGTTGATTTGGTCGTCAGAGGTGTGGTGTTAACTTGACGAGTTTGTGGACCTATCGCTCTATTGAAGAGAGTCGATAAGTTGATTTGGTCGTCAGAGGTGTGGTGTTAACTTGACGAGTTTGTGGACCTATCGCTCCATTGAAGAGAGTCGATAAGCGGATTTTGTCAGAGGTGTAGTGTTAACGTGACAAGAAAGATATTGCTATGGAAGCAATTTTGAGAACTTATCGCTCAATTGGAGAGAGTCGATAAGTTGATTTGGTCGTCAGAGGTGTGGTGTTAACTTGACGAGTTTGTGGACCTATCGCTCTATTGAAGAGAGTCGATAAGTGGATTTTGTCAGAGGTGTAGTGTTAACGTGACAGGATTTGTGTTGCAATTGGAGCAACTTTGGGGACTTATCATCCTATTGACGAGGATTGATAAGTGGGTTTTGTCAGAGGTGTAGTGTTAACGTGACAGGATTTGTGTTGCAATTGGAGCAACTTTGGGGACTTATCATCCTATTGACGAGGATTGATAAGTGGGTTTTGTCAGAGGTGTAGTATTAACGTGACAGGATTTGTGTTGCAATTGGAGCAACTTTGGGGACTTATCATCCTATTGACGAGGATTGATAAGTGGGTTTTGTCAGAGGTGTATTGTTAACGTGACAAGAATTTGGAGTGATGCAAACTGAATGCATACTCTGTGGGGATGATGATCGTCAGAAGTGTAATGTTAACTCGACGATGTGAAAGATTCGTTACTCTTAATCCAGTGGATTCCAAGTAACCAACCCCCAGTCTTGATGAAGACTTAGCAGGGGAATAAAAAAGAGGTAGACAAGGCACATCACCTAGTGGGGCACTATCCATGAAGTCGGAATAGAATCACATCACCAGGTAGGCCATTATCTGATGAGTTTGACTATCAGAGGTAATTGTTAACGTGATAGTTGTTGGAGGCCCGGCATCCTACTGAAGAGGATTAGCTTCAGTGGCCGTAGTATCTTCCCCTTCTGACTGAGGAGATTGGACTTGGTCCGATTGCTCTGGAGAAGGTTGGGCTTGGTCCGATTGCTCAGGTTGATCCTGCCTACTTTGTTCTTCAGCTTTGATCCTGGCAATGATTTTTTGAGCCTGCTCGCCTTGAGAGATTAGTTGTCTCCAAGAACGGCATTCTGCAACTCCTATTCGGGCTAGGAGGTCGGTTTGCAAGTTGTGTCGACAGGTCTCTACTAAGGTAGATTGTGTCATACCTGACGAACACCGGAGAGCCATGGATCGGAATCTTTTGACATAGGCTTTGACGGACTCCCTCTTCTTCTGCTTAGTAGCAAGAAGGGTATGGATGGAGACTTCTGTATCCTCTTCAAAGAATCTTGACAGGAAGAGTCTCTCTAGATCCGCCCACTTTTGGATACAGCCCGCAGGCAGTTTCCTGAACCATTCAAAGGCAATTCCCTTGAGGGTGCCAATGAACAATCGAGCCAGTATGGCATCGTTCGATATTATATTTCCAGTCTGTGACTTGAAATGATAAATATGTTGGTTCGGTGATCCCGTGCCGTCAAAAGTTTGTAGCGTCGGGACCTCGAACTTTGGAGGATAAGGGGCTGCATCCCATTCGGCAGGATAGGGTCTGATAACTCCCTCATCTTGGAGCTCGCTTCTGTTAGCAATGGCTTTAAGGCGGGCTTCCAATTCTTCCATTTTGGCAGACTGAAGATTCTGCTCGTTCTCAGTCTCTCTTCCTTCATCAGAGGAAGATTCCAGGCTGTGGGCTTCTTGGTCAGAAGCCGCATCATCAACCACTTTTCCCTTCCCTTTGCTTGTGTGAGGTCGGGATGAAGACGCTTTTCCTCTCCGGGAAGATTCTTGCCTAAGTGGCGAATCTGTCTCCTGAGATTTGGCCTTGTCTGCGACGATTTGAGTCAACATGGCCATGAGTTCATTGATGGCCTCCTGCTGAGATTTGAGCATGGCCTCCTGTTCATCAAGTCTCTTCGCGAGATCTTCATGGTTTCCCGTCATATAAGCGAAGCTCTTATGTTCAACAAAAGAGCTTGATGACTGGGACTCTGCAATGGCTGAGTGTTCGTCATCGGAATTAGTTCCTCTGGCTAAACTCTGATAGTTGATAGGAGGAATGGCTCCTGTTCGAGTCCGAGTACGTTGGTAGATTCCTTCAAACTCGTTAGTGATTTCTCTGACGCTTGGAGAATGATCTGTCTCTGACCCGTCGGAACTAAGGGTTGATGATCTCCCTCTACCAACCATGTTAGAAGTGACTCCAAGGTATTCAACCTCTAAAGTCTTCTTCCTGTGATGATGTCGTCGATTATTGAGCAAAACGACATTCGTCGGTCGGTTGAACATCGACAGCAATTCCCGCAAGTCAGAGACTTGGGATGAACCTCTCACAGAGCGTGAGGGTAGAGATGGAACCCCCTGTCCATTAAAGGATGAGACTGGCTCCTGGTGAACATGGATCTTGAGTCCACGTTGATCTTTTTGAACACGACGAATCGCATCGTGTTCTGAAGAAGAAACACGAGGGTCGTGTTCTGTTTTACTAACGCTAGACCGAAGTCTGCGTTTTGTTGATGAAACGCACCTTTGCCGGTTGCGTTTTTGTTGGTTAACGCAGTTTGTAAGTCTGCGTTTTGGATCTTGAACGCACTCCTGAGAGTTGCGTTTTGGTTCTGAAACGCACTCCTGAGAGTTGCGTTCTGCCAAATCAACGCAGTTTTGAAGGCTGCGTTTTGATTGCACAACGCACCACTGAGGGCTGCGTTTGGCATAAACTGAGCCCACTCCTTTAGAGGTAGGGCTGCTCGAGTAATCTCGGCGACTAAAGGAGAGGGTTTCCTTTGGCATAGGAGCAACCTTTGGAGCTTTAGTCTCCTTGGCACCTCTCACAGAGCGTGAGGGTAGAGATGGAACCCCCTGTCCGTTAAAGGATGGGACTGGTTCTTGGTAAACATGAATTTTAAATCCATGTTGATCATTTTGAACACGACGAATCACATCGTGTTCCAAAGAAGGAACACGAGGGTCGTGTTTAGCTTGATTAACGCAAGACCAAAGTCTGCGTTTTGCTAGTGAAACGCAGTCCTGCGATCTGCGTTCGGATTCAGAAACGCACTCCTGAGAGTTGCGTTCAGTTTGTGAAACGCACTCCTGAGAGTTGCGTTTTGGTTCTGGGACGCACTCTTGAGAGTTGCGTTCAGCCAGATCAACGCAGGTTTGATGTCTGCGTTTAAATGATAGAACGCACTCCTGAGAGTTGCGTTTGGGTTCTGAAACGCACTCCTGAGAGTTGCGTTCAGTTTGTGAAACGCACTCCTGAGAGTTGTGTTTTGGTTCTGGGACGCACTCCTAAGAGTTGCGTTCAGCCAGATCAACGCAGTTTTGAGGTCTGCGTTTTGATGTTAGAACACGCCTCTGAAAGCTGTGTTCTATCTCTGGGACGCACTCTTGAGAGTTGCGTTTAGCTTGGCTTATGCAGAGCTCATGCTGAGGCTCACAAACGCGGAGTTTGCGTTGATTGGGGGATCGGCTTTTTTGGCGTTGTGCCGAAATTGAGTCTTCTCCTTTAGAGAGGGGACTGTATGAATAGTGCAACCCCCATGGGAGATAGTCTTTAGATGAGTTGGCTACAACTGGAGCTTTAGTCTCCTCAGAAACTTCGAAAACTTTGTGGATCTTGCGTATAGCCTTGGGGCTAAGGGATCCGGAGGAGATGGCCTCCTCGTACTTGGCTTGATCCAACTCGATAATCAGAGTTTCAACGGTCGTTCCAGTGAGATGAACGTCGGATTGCACCACCACTTCTTTGTCAGAGAAGCTCATCCCCAGCGGAGTCGCCATCTTTTGTTTGTTGGAAATTTGTAGTAAAAAGACAATGAAAGAAAAATTTGACTTGTATTCCTCTCAAAATCAATTACAATTTGGATTCCGATTACAAAAGAGAGGAGAACGAATTTGACTCTCCCCTTTGTTTAATTCTGGGTTCTTCACGGTGGCGATGGAGTGCCTCCCTCGAATGCTCGCGTCGAGTTTGTTTCTCGTTGACGATCCGAACGTCTTGATTCACTGGAACATAGTCTTCTCCTCACGATTTGACGCTGTGGAGAACTTGCAAAGCAAGTTTGAAAATAACTCTTAATGAGTTGATAACTCTGAACGGGTTTTAGAAGAACTTGCAGAGCAAGTTCTGAACTCTGATCAAGTTGATAACTCTGATCGAGTTTGAAACTCTTGAAAAAGAGTCTTAAAAATAACTCTTAACGAGTTGATAACTCAGAGCAAGTTTATCTCTATGAAAGAGTTGATTTAAACCAAATGTTCGGTTAACAAGCCAAGGAAGAAGCTCCTGTTGCTGGTCTCCAAAACTCCAACAATTCCCCTCCAAAGTTAGCCGAAGATCTCTCCTTTGCTCCCTCCAAAAGAAAAGGATCGAAGAGCCGAGAGCCAAAAGACTTTTGACTGAATCTCCCTTTGTTGATGAGAGAAAATTCGATCCCCCAACTCAATTGAGTTTCTGGTATTTATAGGGGATTAAGGGTGATAACTACCCCCTTAATCCGCTCTTAAGTGGGGCGAAAATCCCTCAAATCGTGGGGGAAAAACAGTTCCTGGAACTGTTCATTGCGTGCTTTGAACGAGTCAAACGCTGAAAAATAGTGTTCAGGGCCCGAACTCTGTGTTTTTAGACTAAAAACGCAGAGTTGGGCCTATTTTGGTGGCTGAACGCACAGGCAGATTCTCTGTGCTAGGGCGTTAGAACGCAGAGCTGAACTCTACGTTCAGCAGCTCAAGCAACACAGGCGCACAGGCCACGTTTGGGCTTTAACTCTGCGTCCAAGGCTTAGGACGCAGAGTTAAATCTCTGTTGAAGATTTGAGACGCACAGGCCGCATGCACTCTGAAATTGAAAACGCACATGTCGCTGGTGCGTTGAAGTTCAACTCTGCGTCCAGAGTTTGGGGCACATAGTTGAGTCTGTCGAAGAACGCACGTTACGTGTACGTTTTGTGCTTCAACTTTGCGTTACAGAGTTAGATGGTTGCTAGAGAACGCACAGGTTGTGTGCGTTTTGAATTTGAGAAACGCAGAAGTGAATTTCTGCATTTGAGAGAGGTTGTTGACTTGTAACCTCGTCTATTATGACATTGCAAAGGCCATTGCTTTTGTTGACTTGTAACCTCGTCTATTATGACATTGCAAAGGCCATTGCTTATTGATCTTTGCCTGTTATAAAATATGAGAGTCGTCAGATTGTAACTCTCACCATCGATTGTGAAGGCCACTGAATAGAGCTTTCATCAGTTGTCGTTAAGGTCGTCAGATTGTAGCCTTCTACGTGATAATTCCTCAAATTGTAGCCTTCTGGAAGTCGTCAGATTGTAACTTCCATCATCGATGTTTGATGGGGGATCGACTATCTATTGTGATTTTTAGACAGTCTACACTCCACAATGCTAGGTATGGATATAGCAACATGAGCAGATTCAAGTTCTCTCCTACACTCTCTCACCTGATGCTACAGGTCTTCGCGTTGTGTATATGCAGCAGATTCAAGTTCTCTTTTACGCTCTCTCACCTGACGCTGCAGGTCTCCGCGCTGTAGAAGTCTACGCGATTTGCTCTGTGATGGAACTCCAAACATATTCGTCACGCCCTATAAAGAATTTTATAATTCATATAAGATATATGTGAAATAGACATATTTATCAAGTTGAAGATATAATTTTAAACATGATTTTTATAATGGTTACCTTTTTTGCTTTATAGAAGTGTTAGGTTCTACAGATTCCCTAGAAGTTGTAGGAATATCTACAAGTATTTCACTATTCAAATCATTCCTAATCCATGAAATTTTATCATATTCAGGAGATTTATCTTGACATACAACCCCTCCCTACTCAAATTCTTCGTCATTATTGATCTCTACGACCTCTAAATCTATGAACTATGGGATGTCGTAAGTATCCTTGGGCCTCCATCGACATACAACACTCCATCCCGAATGCCTCAAGCACTTCAAGTAGTATACTTGAAATGCTTGTTCTGGAAATATAAATGGATCATCCTCAAAGGAAAAATGTGTGGTGTTTACACTCGTCAATCCATATTCATCTACCCAAGTCCCGTAATTGTCTCTCCACTTACTAGTTCCAGTCTTCATATCATACCAAACACATTGATAGACATAAATGCATCCTACTCGACCTGGATAGTTGATACCAAGTATGTTATCAAGGTACCCATAGTATATCTCGTCATTAGTGTCTAGGGTTGCAATTCTACTATTTTGGGTGGTTCGAGATTCTTCTATAGACTTGATTTCAGACTTGTAACCGCCAACACCGAATCCTTTATAGTATTTAACTTTAGCATCTGGAAGTGTAGCCAAATATCCAAGTTTCTTATCTAATATTGATTCTACACTCTGTAATCGGCTCTGGCAAAAAGGTCAATACGGCAATTACATAAAGATGTTAGATTAAATTGAATGAATAAGTCAAAAAATGAGAAAATAGAAATCTTACATAATGTTTAAACCAATTGCAAAAATTTTCCTAATGATGTGTTTCAACTCGTGCCTCATTCCAATTACTATGCATTGCACGTATTTCATCCTTGTGTATTCTAATGTCAAAAATAGTAGGTAATGTGAGAAGTATATTTGGGTGTAGTAAACATATATAGCATTATATGAAATAGACATACTCTCTAACTTCTCCAAGGGATTCGATATTGAGAAGGATAAAGCGATGAATCTTGTTGATAAATGCGAGATTCATTCTATTGTAATCTGGCTTTTTTGATGGTCCGTCATGAATCATAAGATGTCTGTTGAGTTTTGTCTCAATGTCTTCATCCAGATAACAGAAACAAAAAGTGGTTACTTCCTCTAGCAGATAACCTTCCATAATAGAATCCTCTGGTCCATTTCTATTGCGAATATAATTTTTTAGAGTGAGAAGGTACCTACAAAAGCTTACACTAAATCACCACATCTAAGATGTAAAATAAAAATATATCGATTACGTTAACTATAAAACTAAAGGTACCTTTCGATGGGGTACATCCATCGATATTATACTGGTCTGGCAAGCCTAGCCTCAGTTACAAGATGAACAGTCAGGTAGGGGTGGAAGCGAACCAAATATTTAATAAAGAATTCGGTTAATATTCGTCCAGATATTCGGCCATATTTGATCCGACAATTCATTTAATACTAAATGAATATTTTTTAGTATTCGACTTATAAACAAATTGAATTTAACTAAATGTATATTCGATTCGGCTCATTATTAACTATTCGATAACTTTTTATATGTTAATCCTATTAGTTTAACTTATTGAAAAAATTATCCATCAAACTTTTTATTACTAACTTCTATCCCATATACTGAGTTTCCACTTTACATATTTCTCTCTCTCAGTTAGGGTTTCCTCCCTCCCCGCCGACTACGCCCTCCTCCCTCCCCGCGACGATGCCCTCCTCCCTCTCGGATGACCTACGCTCCTCCCTCTCTGACACCCTCCTCTCCACGACGGCGCCCTCCTCCCTCTCTAATGACGCCCTCATCCCTCCTCGAGACGACGCCCACTGGTAAAAATTACCTATGCCCTACAATAATTAGCAAATACATATCAAATATTTGATGAATAATTCAAAATTAAAGTTGCAGAATAATGCCAATTGGATATTCACAATTTTTTTTGAACATCGATATAAATAAACAAAGCGAATTCGAATTTGTATTACTATTCGAGTCGAATTCGAATACAAACACGAATAGCACCATATAAACCGAACTCGAATTTGAACCTTGCACTATTCATTGAAATTCGATTCGATTCCACCCCTACAGTCAGGTGTATAATGATATCAAAGAATTATGTTGGAAAATCCGCCCAAGCTTGCACAAAATTAAGGGAATTTCAGCCTCTAGCTTCTTCAACTTATCATCCTCGATGTTTTTAGCACACGATTCCTAAAAGAATCTGCAAAAATTGTTGATCACTAAACCGACTGATTTAGGGAGAGAAATCCTGAGAGTGAGTGGAAGAAGATGCTCCATAATAATATGGTCATCATGACTCTTCAACCCTTCGATCTTGCCTTTAACAATATTTATCTTCTTACTAAATGATCCTAAAAACCCCGTAGGAACCTTCAACTCATGTAACACCTGAAAAAACTTTTTCTTTTCATCTGGTGGCATGTGATACACAACATTAGGGAGTATAAATTGGTCAGGATTGTCTGCCTTCTGTATAGGATGCAACTCTTTTCTAATGTTCCACGCTTGCAGATCCCTTCGAGCTTTAAGGTTATCTTTTGATTTTCTATTTTTACAGAGAAGTAAGTTAAGTATGTGCTCAGATACTCCCTTCTCAATGTGCATGATGTCTAGATTATGCCGCACTTTATTTGTCTTCCAATAGGGTAGTTCGAAGAAGATAATTTTCTTGTTCCATCCCTGTGGTGTTTCTTACCTTCCCTTAACTTTTTCGAAAGTCACATTGTTTTTACCATTCTACTGAGCAAGTATATCCTCTCCGGATAATGGGTCTGTACGTGGGCGATTCTCTTTAGTACCATCAAAGTGGATGATGTCATCTCTGTATGGATGATTTTCATCCAACATGCGTCGATAGCCTCAATAACAAGTCTTATTGCCAAAGGGTAGTCTTCTCGATGTTGTCTGGAGATGATAGTAAGGACATGCAGTGTAACCATGTACAGACTAACCACATAGCATTCCGTACGTAGGAAAAATATTGATTGTCCACATTAAGGCTACACACATGGTGAAGTTTGTCCCCGTGTCCGTATCTTAGGTATCCACACCATCAATGAATAAAGACCTTAACTCTTCGATAACAGGTCGAAGATAGACGTCAATATTATTTCTTAGTGACTTTGGACCATCAATAAGAAGAGGCATCATGAAATATGATTGATCCATAGTCAACCACGGTGAGAGATTATAAACCATCATCATAACGGGCCATGTGTTGTGGGGATTGCCCTTAAAGCTGAAGGGGCAAAATCCATCACTAGCCAATCCCAGCCTGATATTGCGAGGTTCCTGACTAAATGTTGGGTTCCTACTATCAAAATCCTTCCATGTAGGTGTATCTCTAGGATGACTCATTCATCCATTTTCACTTGGACGTGCATGGTGATGCCAAGTCATCGTCACCGCTGTCTTCTTACACTTGAATAGCCTCTGCAGCCTCTGTGTAATGGGAAAGTATCGGACTATCTTGATAGGTATATCCTTACTTTGACCATGAACTTTCTTCTTATATCTAGCCTCTCCGCAAGTAGGACACTCCGTCTAATCTGAATTTTCTTTCCAGTAAATTATACAATCATTGAGACATGCATGTATCATCTCACACTTCAGACCCAGATTAGACATTATCTTTTAAGCTTCATACCAGCTATCAGGCACATAGTTCCCTAGAGGCATAGAATCTTTAAGAAACTTGAGAAGTATCGTAAATGACTTGTTGCTCTATTTATTTAGACATTTAATCTGGAATAGATGGACAAACCATGACACCATTGAGTGTTTTGTATTCTCATAAATTGGCCTCCTTGCATCATTCATGTATTTGTCATAATTGTCTTCACGATATCCTCCTCTGAAAGAAGGATCTCCAGCAGTGTTAGTGTTACCTAGAGCTACCTCAACCATTTCCTTCATTTCCTCATCAAGAAATAAGTTGTCTTCTTCTTATTCTTCTTCATCTGCATCACTGAGACCTTCAATTTGTCCATGATATACCCAAATTTTGTAATCGCTAACAAAACCATTCTTCACAATTTGAAGTTCTACTTCTTCCTCCAATTGATGCAACCTATTCGCGCATCTATTACATGGACAAATGAGTCTCCCATGTCGGACCATATCGTATCTATGTGCAAAGTCCATGAAAGCATGCACTAACTCCATTAATAAAAATAGATTGCATGTGTTCTGCACGACCCACGTACATCCAATCCTTATCTCTGATTTAGTTACGGGCCATGATAACCTAAATAAAATGAATTATCAGTGACGACTTCAAAAAACATGGATGTTGTTGTAAATGAATTATCAGTGACGACTTCTAAAAGCATGATCATGACTTTGCCTTGAATATAGAGTTACAATTAAAAGCCAAAAAGTTTAATGAAGTGTAAGTTTTTCGTCTTTGAGGCGCTTTAAGTCCCACGTTAAATTTGTATCAAGATTCAACCAGTCATTTCAGACACCCAGCAAACAAATATTCTTTTTATGCTACTTGAATATTTTTTCTTTTCAGAAAAAATTATGCAAGCACAGCAGCAGAAAGTTAGCATTACAATGCACCATTATCTTTCTTCTTATGGACAAAAGCATGAGCACAATACATGTAGATCACAAATGATAGGGTATTGAGAACAGCCAGAAACCAATAGTAGTAGTCAAGATGTGCATGGTTCGGGATATTAGAGAACTAACTCTCACCTGCACTCTCAGTTACTCCATCAATCACTGACAAAAGAAAACTACTAATGAAATTTCCAATGCCATAGATGCTGAGATAGAGACCAAGCCTAAGGCTTCTACGTGCATCAAGAACCTGATCATAGAAAAACTCTTGTTGGCCAATCACAATAAATACCTCAGAGATGCCAATGAGTTGTATGAGGTATCACACTATATGTGTACTATTCTTAAAAAACAGTGTGTAATACATCAAAGTTTGAAAAAAAATTGTCATAGGTCTCTCAAGAATATTAGCTCAGATTTGGGTCTTTGAAATTACAGACAACCTCACCTAATCATTGATGCTATATATAGGCTATTGTTCTCAAATATTTTATTATTTAAGTTATTTCTTATATATGCAACTTATCTTAGACTCTTAACAATATTAATCTGGTCCATAATAATCATTAGACTTAGAATGAATTAAAATTTTTAAATTTTAAAGAAATGAATATGATTGGAGTAATGGTCTCCACTAATTTTTAATGGCTTCAAATCTTATTGTCACAGCTCGAAGACAGAATATAAGCCGATACTTGATCAGGCCAGCAGAATATATACCAAGACAAAGTGATGCTCCCCATAAATACTTGTAAGCATGTTTTATCCATTCAAAATATATACCAAGACACACAATATAAAAGTCATCATCACAAATTAAAATAACAAATATATTTCTGAAAGCTCAAAACATAACATAATCTCTAATAATTGCTCAGGAGATACCAGCATTGATAAATAAAGGAAATAGAATAGTTCGACTTACATGCTAGCAGTCTAGATAAAAATCTCTTCTGGAAATAAAATTGCTATAAATGTCTCAGAGAGGCCATGATTAATTTTCTGGAGAAAGAGGATGCATGAGGAAGAGAAGACGACGTTGGTCCTTGATTAATTTGCTATAAATAGGGAAATTTGAGTTAGATGGTCAATTATATTAGGCTTAGGGTTTTGTAAAGAGGAGATAATACTAATTTACAAAGAAGATGGGGGGACCTGAGGATGAGGCGGTGGAGGAGGATGTGGTAGAATCGAGAGGCGATTGAGGAGGAGGCGGAATAGCGGTGGAGGAGGTGGCGAGGAGCAGTGGAGGACAAGGCGGATGAGAGGTAGAGGAGGAGGTAGAGGAGCGGTGGAGGAGAAGGAGGAGAGCTGTGGAGGATGAGGCCAAGGAGCGGTGGAGGACGAGGCGGAGGCGAAGGAGCTGTAGACGGCGAGGCAGAGGCGGAGGAGCAATGGCGAAGTGAGAGACCACGGTTGGACTTCCAAAATTTTGGGGAATATCACGTTGGGGGGCTATTTGGGGGGAGCGGCGGTTTTTAGAGAAAAGTTTTGGGGAATTATCGCGGGTTCAGAGGGAGAACGAGGAAATATAGAGGGGAAATGAAATTTCATTTTGTAGGATCAAAACTCCCAAATAGGTTTACCCATTTGGTATAAAATATCCCAAACGGTTAAATCCGTTTGGGTGTTCTGTATGGGTTTTTCTAAACTCCCAAATGGTTTAAACCATTTGGAGTTATTATCCCAAACAGTTTGAACCATTTGGGCTATCTTGATTTGCCCATACGGTTCCAATAACCGTTTGGGCTGTCCTATTTTGTACTAGTGTGTTACGTTAACTAAACTGAGTTTTATGTTAAATAATTTGAGTTTCATTTTAAGTGTATATTTGACTTTATTTTTAGGAAAAGAGTTAGTAATCATTCAAAAATTAGGCCAACTACCGGTGTTGGTGCATATTGTAAATTTATGAAGCATCTTGCCCCTAGGATATGTCAGTGGCACAGTGATGCATATGAGAGATCCATATTTGAGCATTATATTCTCTTTGGTTCCCCTACACTTGATCGTCCAATATTTGAGCTAGTGTTGAGTTATTATAATGTTGATAATGAAATATTTTTATATCCTTAATGTTAAAACCAGGAAAAAGAGAATTGTTAACTTTGACTTGGATTGGGTTCATAATCATACTGGTTTCCCAATTGATGGGAAAATTATTTATACCATTCGGGACACCAAAAGCAAAATATGGAGGGAGTATTTCACGAAACTATTCAAAAATGAAGAGAGGGAAATAGACAAAAAAGAAGAGCACCAATGAGCATTCGAATATATGTTGAAGATTTGCTAGAAAGACTTGTTGAATCAAAGAAAAAGAAGGACATTCAAGATTTTGTTCTACTGCAAATACTTTATCAATGCTCAATGATATGGTTCCCCTAAAGCATGCAAGGTATCCTTAGATTATTATTCAAATATTATGGATAGCATTAAAAAGGTGAACAAAGTTGCATGGAGGAATTCATATATATACAGAAACTATTAGACACATTAAAATTACTTTGGAGGGTTTGAAGAAGCCAAGAGTTGCATATATCCCTAGATGCATGCCACTTATTCTTGTAAGTTCCATGTTAAATCTATTTCACTTCCTATTAAACTTATCTTATTTACTATGAAGTTTTAGTTTTTTTTCGTGTTAAGTCTACTTATATTCATGTTAACTAGGACACCAAGCAAAAGAGCTACGAAGAGATCACAGCATGTTATGACCCCATTCACAGAAGAAGAAAAATAAGACTAAAAAAGCTGAAGATATAACTGAGGTCCCAGATCATGTGGATAAAGAGGAAGAAGTCATCAAATGTTACTTCAATAATAGAAGCCAAGTGGGATGTGTTGAGGTTGACCTTTATGATGAAGGAGGAGAAAGCTCTATTGAAGGATTTAAATGTCGGGATTCTAGGTCCTTCAAATTTTAACACACGCATTCTTAATAACATGATTTTTTTACACAAATATAGGATATCGTCTATAGTATCCTCTAGACTCACTCCAACAGAAAATAAATGGCTATCACATTTTCGCTATCAAAAATGTCATAAATAAGTTTCAATAATTTTGTTGTGTGTTAAGTTTATTGCAGTATATGTTAACTCAGTATATGTGCATATTCATGTTTGCTGATAATTGCTAAATCTCATTCAATAGGAGGTATGTTGTTATCAAGATAGATAACAGCAGTATGGATAGAGAAGTGCTTTTGTACTTGCTTTGTGGAGGATGGCTAGATGACCACTTAAGATTCTAAATTAAATAATTTTATGACCCTTATTTGTACCTAATGCTAATTTTTAGGTTCTTTACAAATGAAAGCAGTGTTGATAGATAGATTGCAGACAGAAGCATTAGGTAAAAAATATAGCATCATATCAATTTTTTTTGTATAAGTATTTCTATTAATTTTAAGATAGTTTCTATTAATTCTAAAGCATATGAAGTTTTTGTTAAGTATTTGTCATTTTCTGTTACGTATTTTCAATTCATATTAATGGTAAGCCATTTTGTGCGATGTTTAACTCAGACTCTATTAATTCTATTTCTTTTCATGTTATGTGCAAGTATTTGGATTACAGCATTCACTCTACGCCGATGAGCCTAATTATGAGTTGCTACATATTCATTTATCAAAAAAACATATTGCCGCAAAACAAACAATTCTATTAATTTTTATCAGCAGGCACAATCACTGTCATCTCGCTAAAGTTTGATTGAATGAAGAAGTCGTTAGGTACTATACTTCGGATGGACATACGTCGTACACCGAACTTCCTAACAAAATCATAATTTTTATGGATCACATGAAGGTTGCGTTTGATTTTAAAAATGTGTATAGAAAATTTAAATGTTAAGTCATCTCATGCGATCAACAAATAGGAAGGTTAATATTATGATAACATTCTCAATTGAAATAGCTAATAACTAATTTTATATTCTCACATTGCAATTATGACTGTGGTGTATATATCTACTTCTATATGTATGAAATACTTCTTGGCCATGACACCTGCATGTTATTGTTGCTGACAATTCACATGAAGTTGTATGTGCAAGACTTGTCGCAAATATACTCATCGAAGGACATGAGCAAAGGCAGGAAAAATGAGCACTAGACGAAGATGATCCTAAATATGAATGGAAAAATCAAGAAAATTGAATATTTAGGTCTAACATTTTATATTTTAGAGTTAAAAGTAAATGATTTAACAGTTGAGAAAAAGTTATTTTTGTTTAATTGTAAATTACCTATATGTAACAGTAAGTGTGGAATGGATTTGAGTTAACAAATGAGCCTTTATATTGAATAGATTATACTTTATAATCTTCGGATTAGACTAAACATTTAACTTATTGGACTTGACATTCCTCTAATTAGAATTAACATTTAATAGATTAGACTTAACATTCAACTTATTAGATTTGATATTCCTCTAATTGGAATTAATATTCAACAGATAAGGCTTGACATTGTTCTCATTAGAATTAACATTTAACAGATTAGGCTTAACGAGATATAATTTAGAGTTATCAAGAAATTACGTATACTTATCATGAAAGTTGTGACTTCAAGTATGGGAACATCTAACCAATAGGTTAGTTTTTTAGTATATGTACTTTTCTCCTAGTTTCTTGCTCTGGTTAATTTTGATGCCTAACATGAAATTACAATAGCTTTTATGTGCAAGCTCATGACATGTGATAACATAACAATCATAACTCATAATCTAGATTTCTCATCACCTATGACAAATGCTAATGAAAGCTTCATAAATAACTTGCATTAAAAAAATAACTATCTTATATAATACAACGTCATTTGTACAAAACATAAACATAATCTAAAACATAGTCTAACTCCTTTAAGTCTCAAATATAGTCTCAAATACACATAATTTCTTCAAGATTTGAGGGGAAAAAATGAATTACAAGAAATATCATAAACATAAGCTTCTGAATTATGCCACTACCAAATTGTTTTCCTCCCCCTTCGTACGATAGCTAGGATAACTGAAAAACGATCTCCCAAAGTTCTCCACTTTTTGTGTCGTCTCCATGGTTGAAATTGCCTTGCAATAGCAGACCCTTGTCTCCTTCTCTTCACCCAAATTGTAGCTTTAATTAGAAATTGAAACCTTAGAGGTTGATTTCATAGTTCCTGCAATGAGCTCAAAAAAAGTGAAAGTAAATTTGGGAAATAGGGTTAAGTTGATAGAAATTAATAAAAAGAGGAGGGGTTAGTATAAATATTAATAAGGCAATGCATGAGTTCAACAACTACTTGAATATATCACGTGAGAGATGTGAGAGCCCCATGGGAATATTCTTACGTTTGACTAACGGATTGTAGTAACGTGCCAAAATTCTGAAACATAGGGCATTGTTCTGCTACCTTTTATAAGTTGTGGTATTTAAGTGCCACATTGAGGAAAATTTACGGTGTTTAAGTCCAATTACGAAAAAATCAACAAGAAACAATAAAAACTAAACAAGCCTTAACATGGAACCAATTTGAGTTAACAAATGAGACTTAACATTGAACAAATTAAACTTGACAATCTTCAAATTAGACATAGCATTCAACTTTTTAGACTTAACATTCCTCTAATTAGAATTAACATTCAACAAATTAGACTTGGCATTCCTCTCGTTAGAATTAACATTCAACATGTTAAACTTAACATGATATCATTTGGAGTTAGCAGGAAATTACGTAGATTTAACATAAAATGACTTATACCTAACATGAACATAGCATGGAACTAACGTCAAATTAACTTAATATGAAATTACTTATAAGTTAACATCCTACAAAACACTTGACATAAAATTAATAGCCAATGACATACAAAAAATACATAATCTATAACTATACAAGCAAAACACTTAACAGCCTACAAACTTAATCAGTGATAGGTTTGTTGCATGTTGCACGGTTATGACCTTTCATATGGCATCATGATCCTTTAACTGGCTGTGTATAAATAATTTTGTTGTTGATCTGTCTAGTTTTATTTCTCCCTTTTCTTTTTATTGTTAGTGGTGGTAAGATCTAGATCTCATCTCGTGGTATGTTACGCTTCTCATAATCAGGTATGTGGTAGAGGATTGGCTCGTAACTTTTTTAAAATCTTCAACTATTATAAACTAGTCGCAGAATTGATAAACATCTCTCTTCATAAATATAATAGTTGTGCATGCATGCTTATAAGGAATACGAGTTACGTCCTAAGCACTTCAAGTGCATATATTATGCTCCAAATCCACTTGACAAGTTTTATGGAATTGTTCTTCAAATAATCCTTTATGAAATTGACGCACCTCCAATACGCGCCCATTTTCCATGTTCTCTTTAAGGACAAGCTTAGTTGTAGTGTTTGTGGAAAAATAGAAGAAGAAAATAGAGAATTAAAATTTGTATTATTCTCTCTAACAAACTTAGAAAAAAGTTACAATTCTCTCAATGCAATCTCTCTCTAACAAACTTAGAAAAAGATATTACAATTCCTATTAATTAGTTTTCTAAATTACAAAAGAGAGAAGAGATTGACAGAGACTCTTCCCTTTGTTTAATCTAGGTTCTTCTTGGTGTCGATGGGTGTTCAGATCCTTGTATCCCATTGACGATCCGAACGCTTCGCCCTATGGAACACACAATCTTCCTCCTTAATTAATGTTAAGGGGAACTTGCGTGGCAAGTATGGAACTCTTAGTGAGTTAATAACTCGGAGCAAGTTAAAACTCTATAAAAGAGTTGATTTAATCTGACCGAAAATTGGTTTATAGCTAAGAATGAAGACCGCTCCAAGAACAGCTCCAAATGATGTTTAAATACTCAAAAGCTCTCCAAGTGTCGATCTCTTTAAGCAATTTTCTAATCTAAAATTCTAGCCCAAACTCTATTGAGTTTTCTGTTATTTATAGGGAATTAAGGAGTGTAACCACCCCCTTAATTCGCTCCTAAGTGGGGGGGGGGTGATCCCATCAAATTGTGCAAAAATGGTTCTGGAACCGTTTAGGCGTGTTTGAACATGTCAAACGTTGATTTTACATTCAGGACGTGAACTCTGTGCCTGGGACACAGAGTTGGATTCCTTGTTTAGGGGCTAAAACGCAACGATGAACCCTGCGCCTTACTCTTTAGATGCTGCTTTGAGCTGTGCATCTCGTTTTTGGGATGCAAAGGTGAGCTTTGCGTCTTAAGGTGAAGTGACTTTTGACTTGTAGTCTCTTTTGTTAGAGCGATCCGAAGATCGTTATCTTGTAATCTTCATCTCAGCTCCTTGAAATATAAGGAGTCATCATATTGTAACTCCCACTGTTATTTGTGAAGGCTATTGATCATAGCTTTCATTGGTTATCATGAAAATCTTCTAATTGTAGTCTTCATCTGTTAACGTGAAAGTCATCTAATTGTAACTTTCATCGTTAGATTAGTGATGTGAAAGTTGTAAGGTTGTAACTTCCATCATTAGTGTTTGATGAGATTTAGCTATCTACAGTAAATTTTTTGACAGCCTACAGAACCCCCTCCAAGGTTTGTGAAAGTTCGCGGTCAACTGGAACGAATTTTCAGAATACTTTGGATCCCAAATTGGTTTGAGATTTGTTAAGTGATTGTTCACTACATTTGTTTCGAAGGCATCATGATCCTGGTTGCAGAAATTTACTGAACAAGACCAACATGAGGGCGATCATCATGATTCTGCTTTTGAAACGTAGATGTGGTTCTTTGCGTTTGGGATTTCGAACGCATAGATGGACTTAGCATTTAGATGATAAGACGCAGAGGTAAGCTCATCATCTGGTCATTCGGACATGCATATGAGTTCAGCGTCTGGGAGTCTAACCAACTCAAGGTGGACGCAGAGGTCGTGTTTTGGGTGAGATTTTTGGCTTAAATCTCGTCCTAATTTGATAGCTCTTAACTATCTATAAATAGGCAGCCATGCTCAAATCAAGGATCATCTGACTCTTCAATTCCTTTTCAGCAAACTCAACGAGTAATTCAAATCTTCGGCAAACTTCCCACTCACGAATCCGATGGCCCCCAAGAAAGTCACTTCTAAGTCGCGTGCCAGGAAACCCATAGCGACGAGTTCAGATGCACCGATGGCCTAAGCCGCAAGTGGTCCCGCGACTCAGTCGAATGCACCACCGCCACAAATTCCATTCGTCGGCCGTAAGTATGGGACCCTATGGACTGAAAAACTTATTTTGACAAGTTCTGGATTTTGAATGACGAACAAGGCTTGTCTTGTTACTAGAACGCAGAGGTGGATATCTGCGTTCGAACTTAAAACGCAAGTCTGAGCCTGTCGTTTTGATTTTGAAATGCTGGGTTGGCCTCAGTGTTTTGATTTTGAAACACTGGGTTAGCCTTTGCATTTTGATTTTTGAAATGCTAGGTTGACCTCTGCATTTTGATTTTTTAAATGTAGGGTTCGACCTATGTGTGGGTCTGACCTTTGTGTTTTGAACTAAATCTGTTAGACTTATTTTAGCTCTGCGCTAACTGATTATTTCTTCCATTTGCAGTGTGCTACACCAATGAGCCTCTTTCCTTCTACCATCACTTCGGCCATGAAGGTGGTGTGGGCAATATGACGTTCAATCTATGCCAAGAACTCCCTATCTTCTAAGATACTGATAAGGAGCGTATGGTTACTATTACCTAAGCCTCTCCAGCAACGCTCAGGGTCTTGATTACAGATGCCAAATTTGAGAACATAGACCGCAAGAGGTTTAACAAATTAGCATTTCTGTTTGGAGACTCTGTCAGAATTGAGAAGGATATCATGTACGACAGGGATTATAAATGGTTAAGAAAGGTGGGGGATCCCCATCTCTTTCTACCCAACATAGAGATAATGTTCACTCTATCATACTTTCAGTATGCTTCCATCCTGAGGCACATGCATTGGGATCTCATCAAGGAGCAAGATAGGGTTGCAGTTGGTGCTCTGACTTTTCATGGTGTCCGCACTGTAGGTTATAACCGATAGGTGACAGCTCTAGGACCATACTTATTTTCAAGGGAATATCCAATTGGTGAAGTGACTAGTCTGGCTAACACTTACATCAGAAGATTTATGGTAGTGAAAGATGAATTCCCCGCACAATTATTCGGGTCCTTTGGATGGGTGTGTTCATCGAAGGCAAGATGGTGGACCGGGATGACGGAGTTTGTCTTGAAGGAGCTTGAAACGCCACATGCCAAATCTGGCCTGAGTTGTCCTGTGATGGCTACTCGGTATGGTATCACTCATAGTCACTATAATTTCTAGGCCATATTAGAGCGATACAACCCCAAAACATGCACTTTCTTCACACCCATCGGGGAGTTAGGTGTCTCCATCCATGAAATGCATGACATTTCTGGTCTTCCTTCCGGGGAATTGTCATATGTAGAATTTATCCCGAGCGGAGTGGAACTAAAGATCTTGAGGAAGGTAAGCCCTGAGATCTATGACACTCTCTGGGAAGTAATGTGTCATTTCCATATCTGCACACAACTAACGGGGGCAAGAGGGAGTGGCATGAAACAAGTATCATAGGTAGAATACCTATTTCAAAATCTGACCAATAAGGGTGCTACCATATCTTATTTGACTGTGAACACTCCGGAGGACATCCAAGACCAGATAAATAATGCAACTGCTCACCGTATCAATGAGGCTAGAGAGGACATTTCCCATCTCAGACTGAGTTATCATCAAGCAGCAACCCCTATATCGGATATGGCCCTGTTAGTTGGATTTCTAATGTTGTGGCTGAAACGCTTTGTTATCCTCACTAGGCCAGTAGATGCCCTTGTAGAAGAAGTGGTGTACCATGATGTTCTTCTAGCCCATGAGAGGCTTTTAAACCTGCTCCCGATAATGATAAGGTGTTTGCAACATGGTTTGCGAGAGCTGGCCCTTGATTTCATTCAAGTCAAGGAGATAGGTTCTGGTAAAAAGAAGAGCCTCACTACCCCGAACCCTCGCGTACCGATGCCGTATACTTATCTAATGGCGTGGCACATTTCACATAGCCCTTCCCTAATGAGTGCGCCTCCTGCCCAGGGCGATTCATTTATCCCACATGTACAATAGCTTTAAGCAGCTACATAAGAGGGGACCTATATGGTTAAGATTCGCTACATTCTGTCGAGAGATCATAATTACTATGTTTTTGCTGCTTCTCTGACTTCGAAGGTGGAGGGTATGGGCAAGTATTCCAAGATGTGGTGAGCACGAATGGGTTCACTCAACCGAATGGAGGCGTTTTCTGCTGGTTCTCAGTATCAGGATGGGTTATCTCCTCTTCTGACAGGGTGAGAAGTGTTTTATCGATCCTTATCAACCATATAGGTTTGCTCGACAATTTGGGTATAACCAATTATACGTTAGGAATCCTAGGGCTCTACTTGTAGTTGTCGGTAATTTGTATGAATGAGCTATGGCTTGGTATTATTCTGTCTTGGGTTGCACCTGGGCCAAATTAAGATTAGCTCACAAGACGCCCAACTTCTTGATTTCCATGGGTTTCTGCAACTAGTATCAATCCGCTTCTCAGATGTCTAAGTACAAGTTGAATTTATCTGGTTTGTTGTGATCCCAAATGATGAAGAGGAGAAATTATCTACTCCAACATCTACTCCACTATCCTCCTTACAGCCTGAGCGTCAATCGAATGTCTCTGCTTCAGAAAACTTAGGAGGTGAAGGTGAACCAAGTGTTGGGGGATTTGAGTTTGTTCTCCTGATCCAGCCTATTACCATGATTTCTCTAGGCTAAGCGTCAGAATGAGTTACTCCTGCATTTATTCAGTCAGGTTCTATAACCTTGCGGGACCTTATCATGCATTTGGAGAACGCCATGAAGCAAGCGATCTCACTAGTTAGCCTTGGGCAAGGTACCTGTGTACACTTTAAGCCCTTCTTCATGAGTTGCTTAGGTAATATTAGGTGTTTGGGAGAGACCCGACGGGCTTCACATTGCCTGGTGAGGCTTTTTGACTTTGAGTTATATTTGACGCGTTTAGAAAACTTGACTCAAGCTGACTTGGAATCCGAAACGGAGCGAGTTTTTGCTCTTCTTTGAACTGTAAAAGCACATGAGCAAGAAGCTCTTCACTAGAATTTGTCCAAGAAAGAGGCACGTATCGCGAGTTTACAGGGGAAACATGACCAAGCACAAGCTGCACTAACTTCCTCTGCTGCCACCATTGCTCGGTTGAAGGCTCAGCTCGCTGATGAGGAGTTGACTATGCAAGGGCTTCATCTTAAGAGTGCTAAAATTCGCGATACTCAGCGAGGAGAAATGCAAGCTCTTAATGCAATGTGGAAAGAGGCTTTTGCTGTTGTGCCCATTGAAGCTGAGCTTAGGAGGGAGGCTGTGGAATGGGTTCGAACGACCCATGCCAAGAAGCTTTCAGATGTCAAGGCCAAGCTCGCGTCCATTAACCTGCTGGGCCTCGACGCTTAATTGTGCACTATTTTTAGGATAAGTTTGTATCATTTTCATACCAAGTATCATCTCTTTGTATCAAATTAACAACATCGAATGAAAATGATATTATTTTGTTTCTTCGTTGTCTTTTCTTGTGTTGTGTTTTAACTTAGAACAATGAAAATATTGAAAATGCCATAGGTGTAATATCAACTTAGCATAAATTAGAAATTCTCTTTATTATTTCTAGAATAATTCCAAAAAATTTTAGTCGTCAGAGGTGTAATGTTAACTTGACGATATACAAGTTGGAGAAGGTTAAAGTGATTTGTTACTCTCTATTCAATGAATTTCGAATAACCAACCCCCAGTCTAAGTAAAGTTGATTTCTCATCTTAGACTTGGTTGGGGTTTAAGGAAAGGGGACTTCATGACCCACGGGTAATATTTCTTGAGAACTTCTCATTAATCGGCATCATGAGATTGTCACCTTTCTAGTTGATAAGACGGTATGCTCCATTCGAATAGATTGATTCTATCAAGAAGGGTCCTTCCTACTTAGGATTGAACTTCCCTTGGTCTTGTGCGTCCTCACCATAGGTCGTCAGACCGCTAAGACCAAGGCGCTTTCTTAAAGATCCTTTTGACTTTCTTGTTGTAGGCTTTGGAGATTCAAAATTGATATAACTCGATTTGTTGCTGAGCTTGAAGTCGTCTGTCATCCAGTGCCTCAAGTTCTTGAAGGCAGAGCCGATGCTTTTGTTCATTTTTATTCCGATTGCTAGGGCAACTCTTAGGGTTAGAATCTAAATTTCTAAGGGTAGTACAGCTTCGCAGCCATGTACCAAAGAAAATAGGATGGCTTTTGTTGGGGTTCTCACTATTGTGCGGTAAGCCCATAAACATTCGTCGAGCTTTTCATCCCAATCGCATCGACTTTTAGAGACAAACTTCTTGAGAAGCTTTATAATAGTCTTGTTGAAAGCTTCTACGAGGCCATTGGCTAACAGATAATATGCTGTTGATGTGACACTCTAGATTCTAAACTTGTTGCAGAATCTCCGAAATTCATAGCTGATGAACTAAGTTCCCTTGTCATGGACTATTCGTCTTGGTATGCTAAAGAGATAGATGATGTGATGTTTGATAAATTGGATCACATTCGAAGTTTTAACTTCTATCAAAGGAATGGCTTCCTCCCAGTTGAAGAAGTAATCGGTTATCGCCAAGATGAACCGATGTCCTTTGGCCGTTGGCGGAGTGATGAGTCCAACAATATTCGTTCCAGGTATCTTGAATGGACAAGATGACAATGTTGGGTGCAGGTTCCCTGGTGCCTGATGAATGAAGTCACCATGAAGCTGACATGCATGACACCGTTTAGGATAATTGACAGCGTCTGCAAACATTTTAGGCTAATAGTAACCAATTCTTCAGAGACAATCCCCTAATTTAGCTCATAGTTGGTGAGCTTCACACATTCCATCATGAGCTTCTTTAAGAGCCTCATGTGCTTCTCTGGAAAGGCAGCGAAGCAAGACTACATCATGCGATCTTCAATACAAGGTTTGAGAAACCACATCATAATAAAATCGAAGGGCCTTCTGTTTTATAGCGTCTGCTTCTTTAGAATCATCGGGCAGTATCCCGTACAAGACGTACTCAATATATGGGAATCGTCAATCCCTTGGTTTGAGCTAAATTGAAGTTGCACAGGCAATCTCCTTTGTTGTCTCATTTGAGCAGTGTTCTAAGGGAAACTTGGGGTGATACAAGTCACGGCCTATAACGAATATTGTTGTTTCAGCCTTTGACGACAATGCCAATGAAGTTACCAGCAAGGCTAAAGCATCCGCATATGCATTCTGGACTCGTGGGATGTATACAATAAAGAAGCCTTCAAACTTCTGGGCTAGCTCTAGCATGATGAAGTGGTATAGGACTAAGTCCTTATTACGTAGTTCATATTCTCCTTGGATTTGATTCACAATGAGCTGAGAATCACCATAAACCTTGAGGTGTCAAATATTAAGCTCCTCAGCCAACTGCATCCCTAATAGCAAAGCATTGTACTCCGTTACATTATTTGTGCATGGCTCGATTAGAGAGAATCCTCTCGGGATTACATGACCGCTTGGGGATTCAAGTACCACCCCCATATCAGCGATAATTCCTCCATTGGGGCTTGTTCTAGACGCATCGTCAAAGAACAATTTCCATACTTGTATAACTTCTTGAGTTGCACAAGCTTCAGCGACTTTATCTGGTAAATCTTCTTATAATTTGGACGAATCGGACACTCGATGATCGGCCAGGAAATCTACTATAGCTTGCTCTTTAACAGTCTTCTGAGGCATGAATTGCATGTCATACTGCGATAGGAGGATTGCCCATTTTGCTAGACGGTAATTCAGGGAAGAGGGCTTCATCATGATCACTCTCAAAGGATTTAACTTAGAGATGACATGAATCGATTATCCAACCAAATAGTGTCGCATCTTCTAAACAACAAGCACTAAAGCCAAGCACTCTTTTTCTACCGAATTGTACCAGAGTTTAGCTCCGGTCATCATTCTACTGAGGTAGTAGATCGCTTGTTCATGTCCTTGGTTATTGCTCTGGGCTAACAAAGATCCAAGAGAATAATTCATGTCTCTCACGTATAACAGGAATGTTTTCCCTGATATTGGGGCCACAAGGGAGGGTGGTTGAGTGAGGTATCGCTTGATCTCCTCAAATGCCTTTTAACAATCTTAATCCCAGACGAATAAGACTCCTTTCTTCATCAGGTTGGTGAAGGTTTGGCAGCGTCTTGAGAGATTTGATATGAATCTTCTGATGTAAGCCAATCTGTCTTGTAAGCCTCTGAGCTCCTTGATGTTTCTCGGAGGTCATATTTCTTGGATAGCACGAACCTTTTCTGGGTCAAGAGAAATCCCTTTCAAGGTGACTATAAATCCCAGGAATTTACCACTGACTACTCCCAGGAAAGATTTAGTTGTGTTCATCTTCAATTGATGTGTTCGCATGATGTCAAACATCATCTTCAAATCTGCAAGATGATCGCCCTTGTTCCGGTTCTTCACTGTAATATCATCCACATAACATTAAATCTTCTTATGCAGATGTTAAGGTAGATTGTATTCATTGCACGTTGATAGGTTACACCTACGTTCTTTAATCCAAAGAGCATCACCGTGTAGCAATATACTCTTAATGCGGTCTTTAAAGTAGTGTGCTTTTTGTCTTTGTGGTACTTCTTGATTTGGTTATACCCTGCGAATCCGTCCATGAAAGACATCCTCTCGTACCCACAAGTATTGTCAATCATGACATTTGTGATAGGAAGCAAAAACTCATCTTTTGAACATACAACATTAAGGTCGCGAAAGTCAATGCAGATTTGGACATTTCCATTTTTCTTAGGCACAGGAACTATGTTAACCACCCAATCAGGGTGTTATTCCTCTCTGATAAAGCCTGAGTCGATAAGATTTTTGACTTTTGACTCAATTGCTTCTATGATCTCTGGATGAAACCGGCGTTGTTGGTGTTTGACGGGTTTTGCATCCGGATCAATGTTGAGACGGTGTATGGATACTTTTAGATCAAGGTCAGGCATGTCTTCATAGTTATTATCAAAGACATCTATATATTCTCAGATGAGAAATATAAGGTCTTCTTTCTCAGATGGTGATAAGCTATCACTAATGAATATTGGCTTAGGATTAGCTTCATCTCCCATATTGATCTGAATCACCTTATCTTTAGTGGGTGGCTCACGTTGTTCAAAGCGTATGTCTCATATGATATTAAGGTGTTTGATCCAAGGATCGTTAGTTGACTCAATCAACTCTTCATCATCCTCTGCATCTTCGTCCGGATGACAAGACGATCATGTTCATAGACATGTTTTTAAAGAATGTTCTGATGCTCACATTGGATTCCCATGATGATGTTCCAAATAAATGGTCTTGCCATAGACAATCATCAGCTTCATTTACTGAATGGGGAGTGGTCAAAACATAACCTAACATTCTTCTAGTTTTATGATAATAATCAGGAGGCTTTCCTTCTAGAGTGAAAGAAAGAATTCGTGCTCGTCTTTCTTTCCCGAAGTTTAAACCTTCCTGTTTATCGAAGTCATAACTCATTCTTCTCATTAGATGGATAGAATTGGGTTCATAATAATGAAATTATGGGATTCCAAGATCTTCATCTGAGCTAATCCGCTTGGGTAACTCAGACTTGACTTTATCGAAATAGATTGGCTTTTGACCATTCTTTTTAGGCGGGGGTATGAAGAAGGATTTTTGTATGTCTTCAATCTCTTCGAATATGCCGAAGGATAATTTGAGTGGTAGATTAAATAATGCCATGGCATACAATGTTTGCTATGGATTCGTACCTGCACCTGTACCTATCTTTGTGTTCTCACATTCAGAGGACACATCAAAAAAGTAAGTCAAATTAAAATCTTTATTAATGTACCACTCGCCCTTACTCGGTACATCATATTATTCTCATTCTGACCTATTACATCCAAATTTAACTCCCAGGGACACTCTTCTTCGGGCTTGAGCTCGATGTCCACTTCATTACCACTATCAGAGGCTTCCCTTGGCTGCTCCGATTCTTGAGAATCTAGATAGAATATTGAGTCAGTATGGAAGTTTTCCCCCCCCCCCCCTCGACTGACTGCTTTTCTACAATCAGGGTTTTGACTTTTACCTCCTTATTGGCATATTTTATGACCCGATGAAGAGTAGACGGGATAATACGATCCGCATTAATCCAAGGCTGTCCCAACAATAGATTGTAAGACGTGTCCGCATTTATGATATAGCAAGTGACCTCTAACTTCAGATCTCCAATTTGATATTTGAGCTTGATTTTACCCATGGGTCGTGTGCTATTAGCATTAAAGCTGAAGATAGTTGTCTGAGTGGAAATCAATCAATGCATGGGAATCCCAAGGACTTGCATGATACTATAGGGCATAATACTGAGTGCTGAGCCGGATCGACTTGTACGCAACTGATCTCAGAAGAACTGATATACCCTGTATAGTATAATGGTCTATCATGCTTGTGCTTAATTTGCATATCTTCTTGAGTGAAAGATATGCACGACAGATTTCGAACCGCTTGTAGGTAATATACACAAGATTGTGCTTTTGTGTCTTCTAGGACTGCAGAAACTCGTGTTATGAAGCTCTATGTGTCTGTTAAAGCTTCCACTAGAGCCTCCCTCATGGTTGTTCACTCGTGGTTTTTGACAATCGAAGGAGCTTGTACAGGGTGATCCTTGCAAGGATATTGGCCAATTGCACCATAATATTGAAACGGAAAGGAGTGCATGATCCTCTAGCCTCCTGTTGGAGAATATTCTTGTTGAATCAAATTTCCTTTTACTTCCCTTTGTCGGCTGTCTTCTTAGGAGCAGAACCCCCAGTCTCTTGGGCATGTTCTTCTTCTTCTTGAGCATTTTGATCGTACTTTTTAAGTACGTCTTCCCCTATATAGTGCCCGGGTTGGCATCTTGATTAGCTGCAAAAACAGTTCTCTCCTCTTCTAAATCTGTAAGAGGAATGAGATGACCATGATCTTCATTCATAGAGGGGATAATCACATTGGATGATTTAGCCTTGCCTCTCTTCTTCTTTGTGGATGCACTTGTCCACCACCGATCATCAATCAAGTCAGGAAGGACCCACAATATCTCTCCTTTCGGAGTGGTAAGGGGTATCAACCCTTTCTCTTTTTAACCATAAAGGTCAGTATTCTTTAGGTGCAACTCCCCTTTGGGGTTGGGAACGACGCCGTTGGGTGCTGTCACGGGTGGGAAGTCTCAAAACTGGACCGATATTACATTGGTAGATACAGTCTTTTGTTTTGGTTTTAGCTTGAGTATATTAACATCGACCAAGTGTTGTAGAATATACTTGAAGATATAGTATCTCCTCGTTCGATGTCCTAGCATTCTGTGATACCGACAATAGTTGGGGTCATCCACTTTTCCTGCTTCTTCGAGTTTCTTCACTTTAGGAACTTTTAGTTTGTTGTTCTTCCGAAGTAGCTGGAATAGGGTGTCCACATGTTCCTCTTTGAAAGAATACTATTTGGGGACTCTTTGTTTATTCAATGCCTTTCCCTGCTTAGCAGGTAGTGCTTGAGTATTTGTATCAGTAGCCAATGCGTCTTTCCCTTTCGGTCAGGGAGCATTACTTTGATTTCATTGTGTTGGCCTACTTGTTTTAATGATGTTTAACAAATAATTTACCTCTAATGTTGTTTGTCCAGTATTTGTGTTTTCTTATTTATTATAGACAAACAACGTAGTTGGAGGTTGGATGGATTGAGCCTACACGATCATATCAAGAGGAGGTTGGCGGAATTATGGAGTGAAGCATCGTACAATTCAAGTTCAAGATCCAAGTTTAGCTTCATCCACAACGTGTACCAAGTTGAGCTAAAATGAAGATCAAGATCAAGCTTGGGAAATTTAGTTTAGGATTTATATTATGTGTGTTAAGTACTCTAAGCTCAATTATCTATACACACACATTTATTGGTTTCTTCGTATATATATATATATATATATATATAATATTTATTATTGTGTTTTAGTATATATTGCATAGAATATGCAATTTTGTGAAAATATGGTATTCTTAGTTTTTGGACTTAACAATAATCATATACATATTTTATTAAGTCTATATAATCATTGTGAAAAGTTTTAAAACATGGTTTAGCCTAAATGTCAAAATTCACATGTTTACTTTTTCGTGTTTTGAACTATTTCGCAAAATGATGATTTTTCACAAATGGGAAATGCAATTTGAAAAATTCTTTTTGTAACATGTTCATTTACATGTTTATATACATTTCCCAATGTTTTATTATTTTTGGACTTCATTTGTTATTTTTAACAATTTTCCAAAGTCTCAAAAATCAGCTTTTAAAAACCTGTTTTACTGTGTATCAGATTTCGGTCGACCGCACCGGTCGACCGCACCGGTCGACCGCTCATATGTTCAGTCGGCAGTGGGCAGCAAAGAGTTTGTCGGTCAACCGGTGCGTTCGACCGTGAGCTCGAAATTTCCATCGGTCGACCGCACCGGTCGACCGAAGAAGTCTCTGCTTGATTCTCAGATTGGGATCTGGATCGCGGTCGACCGCGAATTTTTTCGGTCGACCGCCGGACTCCCAACGGTAATATTTGGATCGCGGTCGACCGCGAATTTTTTCAGTCGACCGCCGGACTCCCAACGGTAATATTGTACAGAAATATGCTTCCTGATTTTCTGGAATTTTTGTTGATTTGGTTTTGGGATTTAGCTGTTGTTTCTTTTCCTATATAAACTCCCAAACCCGCTTCTATTTTTGTAACCCATTAAAGAGTTTTAAAGAAGTTTTAAAGAAGTTTTAAAGAGTTTTGAAAAGGGTTTTTAGTTGGGTTCAAAGACTGTTTTGTTTGTGAAGTTTGTTTTATAAGTGGAGAAGATCATCTACAGTGTTTGAACTTCATTTTAATCCTCCTCTCCAACTTGATTTTCAGAGAAAAATTCCTAAACTCTATTTCTAGCTATTTATTGTTTTATTCATAAATTTCTACATACTAGATTTTAAATTGAGTTTAGTTTTAACTTATTGAATCTCATTGTTACACACACCCACATGAACTTATTGTATTTACATACATAGTATATTAGGGTTGTGAGAGATTGTAACATTGAGTTATGCTTCATTGAGTTCTCATCTGTTGTAGAGAAAAAATTTATATTTGTTACATTGTGAGTGTTGTAGGTTTTCGGTGAGCTAGAAAACCGAGTGTGTTGTGAAGTTTTCGGTAAACTAGAAAACCGATTGTGAGGAGTGACGTTAATCGGTAAGCATTGAAAGCCGACACTGTGAGATGTAAACGTTATTCGGGTGAGCGTAGAAAACCCGGTTTTGATAGTGGATTTCTCCCCGGGAGTGGGAAGCGGAGACGTAGGACGGAAGGTCCGAACTCCGTGATCATATTTTGTGTTTGAGTGTGCTTTGGCGTTTATTTATACTTGTGTTTATATTTCTTGTCGCCATTATCATTAGCTCATTATTTATATGATCCACTATCTAATTCATATTGTTTACCCCTTGTGATAGTTTTATATCATTGCATATACATATATCATATTGATAGGATATATCATCTTGCGTTAGTTTATATATTCTTGCATATATATATATTCATCATATAGGATATATCTCATTGTTCATATTGCTTATCCTAGCTTATATAGTTGTTATATTTCATACTTGCTAGAATAACTTGTTAATTAGTTTTTATTGGCATATAATCGAATTAGATTAGCATAAGACCCTAATCACCCCCCCCCTCTAGGATCTAACAATTGGTATCAGAGCTTGGTGCTCTTTGATTTAAGGTCTAATCGCCTTGAGTTAAAGATCCAAGTTATCTTTTTGTGCTAATCCAATTTTTGATTTTTGCATCTTGCTTGCATATATACATTATGGATATAAATGATGAATCTTGTTTAGGTTATGCCATCAATATTGCTCCTAGATTAGATAATTTCCCCTATGCCCAATGGTGTGTTAGATTTAAACTTTTTGTATAATCTAAACACTTTGATTTATGGAAAATTATAGATGATGCTTATATTATGCCCACTATGGAAAAATCCAAGTGGAATAAAAATGATCATCATATGTTTACAATGAACAATATTTGGTTAGAATATTTGCTAAATGCTCTTGATTCATCTATGCCTAACAAATTTGTTCATTTTGATAGTGCTTACAAACTTTGAAAATTTATAGAAGCACATCAAGGACACTTAGAGGCAATCAGACAAGCTTTGGAGGATCCCGCTTCAAGTTCTAAAGGAGCTTCATGCACACGGTCACTAGGCGATAGCCCTAGTAAGGTTTGCGAGTTCGAAACCATTAATGATTTACCTAATGATGAACTTGCTTGTGCTAGTGAAAAATTATTGCATGCCTTTAACAAATTGCATAAAGATTTTGTTGATTTACAATGCAAGCATGCCATAAGAAACTTATGGACAAGTGTGCTAAGTCTAGTGCTAAAAAATCACCTACACACTATGCACACTTGTATAGCAAAGTTTACAAGTGCTCCATTTGTGGTCGTAAAGGCCATTTAGCTAAGTTTTGCTATGATGCACAAAAACATAAGAATATTAATCCTTCTTGTGCATCTCATAAGGCTTCTTCTTCATCACTGTAGACGGTAAAACAAATACCTCTGTGAGCCTACGGGAAATTCGCCTGTAAGAAGTTGCCTGCACAACTCACTAGCGCCTGAGCCGCGTGGTCATCAAATGTGCTCGGCTCCAGATTCGCCTGAATGATCGGCCCGCCTGCACGAGTTGAGATCAGTTGGAATAGCGGAAATTCACCTTTCACGCAACTCGCCTGCCCGAGTCCAAAGTCGAATCCGCCTGCAAACCTCAAGGCTGCCCGTGTCCACTACCCCACGTGTTGAGATGGGCCTTCCTATCTCTCTCGACCTGAAGGGAGAGGGCACAGTACTCCAAGACCATCAAGTGGCCGCTCACAGTACGTATAGTACGAAGGACTGGACAGGTGTCGGGTCGACCTGAGCATTCATAAATGTGACTCGCTTCGGCTGTCTGAGTCAGGAGACGGATCCGCCAGCATTCGGCGAACTGTCCAAACCCACTCGAGTGCCTGGGACATGCTTTCCTACCTCTCTTGGCCTGAAGAGAGAAGACACGGTACTCTAGGCCCGCCGAATAGCCGCCTACAGTACAAGTGAGCAGACAGGTGCCAAAGCAGCCTGCACCCTCATAAATGCGGCTCACCTCAGTTGTCCAAACGAGGGGGACGAGAGCCGCCGGTGCTCAGTGGTTGGTCAGATCCACGCAAGCATCCGACAGCCGTTGTCACACATACGAGGAGGGGCTTTCCCACTCTTACATAACGTGATACAGAGCACAGTTCTTCGAATGACCACTAGCGGTACGGATGGACAGCAAGATGTCTCCGAACAATGTATGGTCACATCCTATGATTCAAGGAGCGGTCAAGCTGTCCTTCTTCCATTTAAAAGCCTCTTCCAGCAAACTTTAGGGGAGGTCAGATGTCGAAAAACTTGGAGAAAAAGCAGTTGAGACCAAGCTGTTAGCATATCCTTGCATTACAGCACCACTGCCTAGTTCTGAGCTCCGATCGCCGGTGAACTAAGCAGACTCAAACTCTTTCGACTCAAGCTTCTACTGTGTACTGAAGCTCTCCAGCAACCTCGATCAAATGGTCCAAGGGAAGCAAACTCGACACGAGCATCGAGCGAAGCATCCTACAACCACCTAAAGTCCCCACTCAAAACAAAGTGGGCATTCCCTCTACTTCTGTTGTAAACATTTGATTATTGGTTTGTAATAAGCTTTCTTATTAATACAAACAAAACTCTCTATTTTCGGGAAATCAAATTTTCACCCTACAGAAGATGGCGACCACAGTGGGAGAAGCTGTTTATTCGAACGAAATGGTGGTGCCTCAGTTTGATGAGGTTGCTGTTGGGACGATAGTGGAGTTCCTAGAAATTGAGTTCGACCAGGCCAAGTACGAAGAGTACTTGTCTTCCTCCTCCTCTGGTGGCGATGCATCCCGCAAACGCCACAGAGTCATGCGCCGAGGCCGACCTCAAACAGTCAAAGCCTTTGCACCTGCGGGTTCCACCCGAGTCTCATCGGGGGAACCCACTCCTTTGCAATCGATCAAGGCCAAGCCGAAGATCGCGCGCATGGGGTAAGGGTCTACCAAATGGGTCTCCAAACGATCCCCACATACGCCTATCCCAAAGGAAATGCCGGTTCACTCCGGCACAAACTGCACTACTACCGCCCACGGTGATGCTCTCCTCGCTAGGGGAGTTAACCAACAGCGGTGGCAAATGCTCGCCAGACAGGAGGTCCAAACCTCCGTTTCTCATAATGGCCTGAATCATTGTACAGGCCCGAGAAACACTAGACGAGAAGGCAAACTGCACGACGTCGGAAGACCCTCCAAGTCAGGAGCGCCGACCGAGGAAGGCAAGGCCACCCGCTCAAGAAGACTTCGCTTCTCAGGTCATATCCCTGACGCGAATAACTCATATCCAACGAGCAAGCCTACCCGAGTAGGTGAATCCTCAAAGGCTGGCGAGCCTCACCATAACCATTTGGTGGATAAACGTAAAGGTAGAGAGGTAGGCGACTCCTCGCGAACCCGCTCGTGAAACCCGCCCACGTACTGGAGTTCGCCCAAACACGAAGACTCGCCAGTCAAGGCGAGATCGCCCAAATCCAGCACCAAGGCATTCCACCCAATGCGTACCAGAGAGCGCGTCCAAAAATCTCTCGTACACTCACCCGAGCGACTCTTCTGAAGCTGGGGGTTGTCACCAACCGCCCATAGAAGACCTCAGAGAATACTTAACTCGCAAACACACTATACATGAGGCGAATCCTCAGTGCCACTGCGAGAGACTCATCCACATGGTCCTCGCCAACTGCCAATGCATCGGAACGACGAAACCTTCGGTATTCGAGAGACTTTCTCAATAGTCCTCTCGACCAAGGCCTTCCCGTCGGAGGCGTCGTCACCAAAAAGGACGCGCTGCCGATGACCTAGAGCTATCATCCGCCACAGTTAACATGACAGATAAGGGGAAAGCAGTACTCTTCGACTCGCTAGACTCGGATTCCGTCCTGAGACCTAACACTCGGTTCGCTCAACGCCGGCAGGACGGCATATTCTAGCGAACGCGTAGTCGCAGGGGGGAAAGTATCGGGTTTGATTACTCCACCCTGGTACCTTCCTCCTACGGCAAAGACGAGGTTCATTCAGCGGCGACCACATCTCAGACCTCGCGCTCAAGCCAAGACGCGCAGGCGAGAGTGCACATGACTGAACTCAACCCCGAGCAGACAATGGCTCAAAAGATGGAGGAACAGCAGGCGACCATCGACTCTCTAAGAGAGATGATGGAGCAACTACTGAACAAGAAAAAGAAGAAGAAAAGGACCCAACGTCCCTTACCCCGGAAAACTAGGAACAAGGAGTGGGTACCTCCCCGTCGCCCAGCGACTGAGACGGAGGATAATCAACATTCCGATTACTCCTCCAAAACGTCGATAGGAACGTCACACACTGGGGATAGCACCCGGGACAAAAGATTCGACGAGTTCCAGGACTAGCTCAACGCGCTGAAGCTTCAGCAAAACATGAACAAGTTTGGGGTGGTACGTCCCTACCCTATTGAATGGGACACGATCCCATACCCAGCAAAGTTCAAGCCAATCAGCTTGGTACAGTTTGATGGCAAGGGATCACCCTCACAGCACATCTACTACTTCATGGCGCAGACCGGATTCCTTATGGGGAATGACGCTATTCTCACTCGACTATTCATAGGTACCCTCAAGGGGGTGGCCTTTGAATGGTTCTGCAAACTGGAGCCCGGCTCTATCAAGGCATGGGCTGACGTTGCAAAACTCTTCCTCGCCCGCTTCTTCGACGACGACACAGAAGTGTCAATGGCCACTCTCCTTGCTGAGAAGCAGCGGAAGTCGGAGTCAGTCAACGACTTCGTGAAGAGATTTCAGAATCGATCCGTCCACTGTCGGGACCAAGTTTTCGAGTCGACACTGATTGAGATGTGCCGCAACAACCTGTCGATCCATATCTTGTCCAAGATCGGGGCAGTAGAGACCCGGACTTAGAAGGAGCTTGTTCGCCAAGGCGAGCAAGTCGAAAACATGATCAAGAGGCTGGAGGCCGAAGAGCCGCAGTTCAAAAAGGGAGCAGCAGAGCTAGCTGCGCCAAAGAATCCTCTGTTGACCCTATAGTTTTGATGATGATTTGACAAACAATTTATTACTAATAAGTTTTCTAGTGTTTTGTGTTTATGTTCTTTTTTCAGGTATTTCAACACGCGTTGATCAAGCGTTAAAGATTCAAGTTCATTTGCGTGGATTTACCTAGGTATATGTTTAGTTTACTTACATATATAGTATGATTATATCTAAGCTCAATAGATATACACTTAACACGATTTTTGACGTTTTCTATCATATAGATGATTTTTCATTAAACGTTGTTAAAATACTTTATCTCATGTTTACAGCTCCTTCATACTTCACTATATACATATATTATATGCACAATATACATATGAATATTTACAAGTCCTATATCAAAGTTCACTTTCATAAATTTACAGGTTTTCTAAGCATTCTTCAAAAACAGGTAGTTTTCACAAACGAAAATTAATTTTCCAGAAATTCTTTTTCAAACATGTTCATTTCATCATTTAGAAACTTTCCCCAAAGTTTCACTATTTTTGGATATGATTTGATATTTTTAACGAATTTTTAAAACTGCTCAAAACCTGTCAATTTTATGTATATCAGATTTCGGTTGACCGGTACGGTCGACCGACAGTTGTTCTTTTCTTAGCAAAGTTCCAGAGAGCCTTCCGGTCGACCGCACCGGTCGACCGAGAGAATTTTCGGTCGACCGAAATTTACGTCGGGCGACCGCCAGCTCTAACCAAGTTTGCTATTTAACAAGTTGTTAATCTCGTTTAAGAGCTGTTTAAGAGTTGGTTTCGTTAATCAGTTTTCAAGAGAAGTTTTTCTACAACAAGAAGAGGCTTTCAAATCTTATTGAGATCATCATTTCCTCAGCTCTTCTTATTCATTGAGAAGTTTTCTAAACCCATTCTTATATAGCTTGTTATTTCACTTTCAATTGATTAAGCTATATTCATTGAGTTATATTTATTGAGTTTCATTCACTATTATCACACACACTTATTGAGCTTTATATTCTCATATTATATTGTGGGTTGTGGTGTGGGATTTAGTGAGTGTGAGCTTCATTGTGTTCTCACTTGTTAATTGAGAACAAATCATTGTATTTAACTTTTATTTGTGAGAATCACTTGTAATACACTTGTACACCGAGAGAAGTGTGAGGAGAGAGAGACGGGGTCAAATCCAATAGGAGTGGCGTCGATTGACGAACCTAGGGAGAGGTTGTAATCGAGCACTTGAGGAGGAGGACACGGGCTAGATTCCTACACTTAGTGTGTAAAGTGTGATTGTTGAGTGATTGTGTAGTGTGAGAGTTTTCGGTGAACTTGTAAACCGAGTGTGTAGAAGTTCCGGCTTCCAAACCGGATTGTGATAGTGGATATCTCCTCGAGGTGAGGAGCGGGGACGTAGGTCGTGGGGACCGAACCTCGTAAACATATCGTGTGTTTGTGTTTTGCTTGTCTCATATTTTATTTGTGCATATTCTTATTGTTCTTATTGTTCATATCTATCTCTTGCAAGAACATATTGATCAACATAATTTTAATTGCTATTAATTGGGATTAGATTAGCATAAGACCCTAATCATCCCCCCCTCTAGGGTCTAACAATTGGTATCAGAGCTTGGTGCTCTTTGATTTAAGGACTAACCGCCTTGAGTTAAAGATCCAAGTTATTGTATTAGTGCTAATCTAATTTTGATTAATTGTGCTTCTTGCATTTCATCTCTATGGATATGAATGATTCATCTTGCTTAGGATATGCTATTAATATTGCTCCTCGTTTGGATATTTTTCCCTATGCTCAATGGCGTATTAGATTTAAACTTTTCGTTCAATCTAATCAATTTGATTTATGGGAAATTATTGAGAATGCCTATGTTGTTCCCACCTTGGAAAAATCCAAATGGTGTAAGAATGATAAAAGATTGTTTAACATGAATAAGCTTTTGTTAGAATATTTGATTAGCGCTTTTCACTCATCGTTTTCTAACAAATTTGTAAATTTTGATAGTGCTCACGCTTTATGGAAATTTATTGAAGCACATGAAGGGAAATTGGAGGCGATTCAACAAGCATTGGAAAATCTTGCTTTGAGTCCTAAGGAAGCCTCATCCCCATGTACATTACCACTAGGTGATAACCCTAGTGAGGTATGCGATAACGATGATATTATTACTTTTGATGAACTTGCTCTTGAGTTTGAAAAATTACACAATAGCTATATTGATGTAAAAAGTAAGTATGTTAATATAAAATCTATTCATGAAACACTAGCTACTAAGTTCAATTTTATTGCAAATGAAAATATAATTCTTAAAGAATGCAATGAAAATTTGAAAATTGAAAATGCTAGTTTGCTTCATGAAAAACGTGATGCTATGTTAGAAGTAGATAAGTTAAAATCTATGATGAGTAATCTTGTTTATCCTACTTCTAGTAGCAATACTTGTATGCACAATGATGAGTTGAATCAAATGAGAAAAAGAATATCTACCTTAGATTCAACACTAAATACTTGTATTGCTAATAATAAAAAGCTTATGGACTTATGTGCAAAGGTTAATGTTAATTTTTCCAAGAAACCTATTCACTATGCACATATGCATGACAAAATTCTCAAATGTTCTATTTGCGGTCTTAAAGGCCATTTGGCTCAATTTTGTCATAATGCACCAAAAATTGACAAGCCTACACATGATTGTGCATCCCATCAAGCTTCTTCATCACATACACATGTACACACACATAGTGTAAATCATAAACATGCTTATGTGTACAAATGTGATTATTGTGGTCGTTTTGGTCATTTGGCCATGTTTTGTTTCGATTTAAAAAGAAATTTTCGTTTGCAAATTAATTACAAAGAAAAATCTATTTTTGCAAATGAACCACGTGCACTCCATTTTGGTCAACGCAAACCATTCAAACCTCTACATTGCAGTAATTGCAATCGTATGGGTCACGTTTACAATTTTTGCTTTGATCGTATCGGTGCACAAAATACGCCCAAGCGGGTTCATAACCCTAGGGCCTTGGATTTAAATGATAGGGATCATGTCCCAAGTTCTAGTGGTACCAAAATGATTTGGGTACCAAAAAGACTTATATAGTATTTTTTTTATTTGCTTTTGTTTTGAATAATTTCTTTTTGTCTTTGAATGAAAATTTATATTCCTAATGTTAAAAATAAATTATTTGCATGATTTCACAATTAAAAATACTTGTATATACCTTACAAAACCTTAAGTATTTTATAAAACATATTTCCAAAAGGTCTATTTTATAAAATCTCTCAAAAACAAATTTTCTCTTTACCTGTATCTATTATTTTTCCTCGGTCGACCGACCCGGTCGACCGACCCGGTTTCTGTAATCGATTCGGTCGACCGAGTCGGTCGACCGAAATGAAATACTGCAGCGACTTCGTTTTCTTTATCGGGTTTTTGGTTTTGTTATTGGATTCTGTTTTTAAACCCGAACTCTACATCACCCTTGATCTATCATCCCCTCAATCCCAATCGTTGTCTTCTCTCCAAAAACACCCGACCCCTCTTCTTCCTCCTCATTTTGAAATCGCAGACGTAGGTTTCCAAATTTTTTCGGTCAGCCGCTTGGATTCAACCGCTGCTACTTTCAGTCTTTTCTCATCAGTTTTGTGAGTAATTTCTTCCTTTACCTTTTGATTTCTGATTTCTTATGTCTACTTTCTCATCTAGGGTTTTAGTTTTAGGGCATTTTGTTAATTTGCTCTAAATTTATTTTTGTTTACAGGAAATTGAGAAAATTTCTTCTATCTGTTTAACCCTAACTCATCATGCCTCCCAAACTCCCTAAAAAGAGATCAAAACCAGAGTCTAGTTCCTCATCTATAAAAGCCTCACATTATGAGGATTATCTACTCTTTAAATCTCTTGTTAGGAAATACAGGGAACTGTGCAAACTGAAAATCATTCCTACTAGATATATCAAATATTCTGAGTTATTCATGTATAACACTGAGTCTATCCTTCACAATGTTGGGTTAGACAGGTTGCTAGATGAGGGACATAAAGTTCCTTATTATCCATTTCTTGTTTATCTGTTTTATGCGAACCTGTCCACAACATCTTCTGCTGATGGTAGTTTAACCATTACATCATCAGTGAAAAATGTTGAAATTACCTTTTCTGCAAACGAACTTGCAGGGATTCTTAATATCCCAACAAGTGACGTTCATCTCATGTCTGTTGATGTTGGTAATCCAGATGTTAACCCACTCATGTTTAAGCCCGGTTGCTCTTACCCAATGAGCAACAATTCTCTTAATCCTAATGCAAGACTCATTGCCAGAATTATTGCTCAGAACTTAATTCCCAAAACCGGTAGCTTTGATCATTTCGCTTCTGATAAAATTAATGCTGTTTACGCCATTTTTGCCAAAATCAAAGTAGATTGGGAAACTATCTTTATCAATAATATGGCATCAAAGCATACAAAGCTTCTACCTTTTGGCTCCTTCCTCACCCACATCTTCAATCACTTCAATGTTGATCTTACAAATGAACCCAAGATTGAATCCACGAGATATTTCTTTGATAAGGTCTCTCTTTCTAGAATGCAGATGGCCTTTGATTCCACTCCTTCATCATCTTCTCACTCCCGTTCTAGAGCCTCAACCTCTTCCACTTCTGATATTTGTGACCGTCTGGATCGCCTTGAGACTCAGTACTCAGGTATTCAGAAGCAAGTCTCATCTATTCAGAAGGATGTTAGGACTATTCTTTCATTTCAGCGTACATCTCTCGGGATCCCTTCTAATTCTGAGTCTGATTCTGGTGAGGATTCTGCTGATGGATCAGGCTCTTCTGATTCTGGAGGTGGTGATGATGGTGATGGTGCTGGTGGTGATGATGGTGGTGATGATGGTGGTAATGATGGTGGTGATGATGTTGGAGATGACTGATTTGAGTTTCTTTATGTGATGGTTATCTTTGTTTTTGAAATGACAGATTTGATAACTCTGTTTTATTTGAGTGTAATAACTCTATGATACTTTGTGGAACAAACTATGTATGGTTTTGTGTGATTTTTTATCTTGTGGATAAATCCATGGTTAGTGCAAAACTATATTGCTTCTAATGCTTATGTGATATTTTGTGGCCTATTGTGTTTAATTTATTTCTTTTATAAATCAATGCATTGTTGAAACAACATTCATAATTTGATGTGTGGAAAATATTAGTTGCCTGTCATGAGCTCTTTGCATTGTTTAGGTTCTGTATATCTATGCAAATCTATGATGCTAAAATGATGTTTTACAATTTCTTATGCCAGTTTATCATGATTAAGACTATAATCATGTTTTGTTTATAGAACTTGAGTTACTCGTATCATTTTTGCATATGTTTGATGGATAGTTGTTGGTTTAGCTCCTGTATATATGATCAGTAGATGTCATTCAGTCTTTTTGACAGGGGGAGCTTTTGACATACAATTCTTTATTTTTTAATCTATGCTTATAAGAAGGGGGAGCAATGCTCCTATCTTTCACTTTTCCCTTTTTGATGTTGTCAAAAGGGGGAGAAAATACCACATATAGCTTACAAATTGCAAATTGATTCTTTTATATATATATTTATGGTCTTGTTATGATTTACTCTTGTTTTGGCTTATATGTAGATTATCAGTATATATGTCATATTCATGTATAAATTGTTTGCCATCATCAAAAAGGGGGAGATTGTTGACCCTATAGTTTTGATGATGATTTGACAAACAATTATTACTAATAAGTTTTCTAGTGTTTTGTGTTTATGTTCTTTTTTCAGGTATTTCAACACGCGTTGATCAAGCGTTAAAGATTCAAGTTCATTTGCGTGGATTTACCTAGGTATATGTTTAGTTTACTTACATATATAGTATGATTATATCTAAGCTCAATAGATATACACTTAACATGATTTTTGACGTTTTCTATCATATAGATGATTTTTCATTAAACGTTGTTAAAATACTTTATCTCATGTTTACAGCTCCTTCATACTTCACTATATACATATATTATATGCACAATATATATATGAATATTTACAAGTCCTATATCAAAGTTCACTTTCATAAAAATTACAGGTTTTCTAAGCATTCTTCAAAAACAGGTAGTTTTCACAAACGAAAATTAATTGGTCGACCGACAGCTTTAATTCTTGTCTCTCTGGGTTTTTGAACTAATCGGTCGACCGTACCGGTCGACCGACGAATTGTCAGAATGAGCCTAACGGCTAGTTTTTCAAATGGACTTTTTGGTCTTTTACTTATTTCTAGCTGTTGTATTGGGGTGCTATATATACTCCATTGCTGCTCTTCTTCTCCAATATCTAAGAAATCCAAGTTTGTTGTTTAACAAGTTATTAATCGCGTTTAAGAGTTGTTTAAGAGTTGTTTCATCAATCTGTTTTCAAGAGAAGTTTTTCTACAACAAGAAGAGGCTTTCAAATCCTATTGGAATCATCATTTCTTCAGCTCTTCCTGTTCATTGAGAAGTTTTCTAAACTCTTTCCTATATAGCTTATTATTTCACTTTCATTTGATTAAGTTATATTCATTGAGTTATATTTATTGAGTTTCATTCACTATTATCACACACACTTATTGAGCTTGATTTTCTCATATTATATATTGTGGGTTGTAGTGTGGGATTTAGTGAGTGTGAGCTTCATTGAGTTCTCACTTGTTTATTGAGAACAAATCATTGTATTTAACTTTTATTTGTGAGAATCACTTGTAATACACTTGTACACCGAGAGAAGTGTGAGGCGAGAGAGACGGGGTCAAATCTAATAGGAGTGGCGTCGATTGACGAACCTAGGGAGAGGTTATAATCGAGCACTTGAGGAGGAGGACACGGGCTAGGTTCCTACACTTAGTGTGTAAAGTGTGTTTGTTGAGTGATTGTGTAGTGTGAGAGTTTTCGGTGATCTTGTAAACCGAGTGTGTAGAAGTTCCGGCTTCCAAACCGGATTGTGATAGTGGATATCTCCTCGAGGTGAGGAGCGGGGACGTAGGTCGTGGGGATCGAACCTCGTAAACATATCGTGTGTTTGTGTTTTGCTTGTCTCATATTTTATTTGTGCATATTCTTATTGTTCTTATTGTTCATATCTATCTCTTGCAAGAACATATTGATCTATATAATTTTAATTATCTTTTAATTGGAATTAGATTAGCATAAGACCCTAATCACCCCCCCTCTAGGGTCTAACATCCTCCTCGGTCGAGGGAAAAAGAAATCATGGCAGTCGACACCGCCCCGACGCCGAAGGCTGCTAAAAAGCCGAAGCCCAGGCAATTTGAACCACGCCCCCAGCGGCAATATGATTTCAAAGAAGATCAGGTGGTGGCGACATTCGACACTCTGCTCAAGAGTGGGCGGATTAAGCTGCCAGAAGCCGCCAAGCCTGAGGAGGCGGACAAAACCGTTGACCCAAGTTACTGTGCATATTACCGATTTCTTGGCCATCACACAACCAAATGCTACGTCCTTAAGGACAAGCTCCAGGCCCTGTACAACGCGGGGGTTTTGAAGAAAGAGAAAGTCCAAAAGCAAGTGACTGCAAACATGATCACTTTAAGCTTCGGGATAGACCTCCCAGAGGTTCAAGCTCTAGCGGGGGTAATTCCTATACTCAAGGCGGTCTTGAAAATCACTAACGATGATCCTCAGAACCAGTGGGGAAAGGGTTTAGTCCCACAGACTCTGCCATCGGGGCAGGTGATGTGGGTCCATCCAGACCTCCTCAATGACGAGCAGTGGACTGCACAGCCTTCCAAGGAGGCTAAGGGGAAGCACTTCAACGTTGTCTCCGCCATCTTAGGTAGAGATGATGCTGTGATGACTGCCCTGACCGACTCTGAAGAAGACACCGACATCTTCGCCACGAGGGCAGGGAAAGAATTCGCGAAAGAATATCCCGCGAGGGCAGAGAACCCAGCAGGACCTCCCACGAGGCCAGTCGCAGCTTCAACGTGCTCGCGCAACTGAAAAGCATCCCCGCGCAAATCACCATGTACGACCTCCTCCGGTTGTCCAGGTCCACGCGAGAGGCCCTCCAAGAGGCGCTGGCCGACTCAGAGGCATTCTCTACCCATTTCTCGAAGGAAATAGAGGCAGAACAGGGATGTGCAACTTGCTGCCAAGTCTCTGAGAGACGAGTCCCGTGCATTACTTTCACCCATGAGGATATGCTCATCAAGAGCACATCTCATGACCGACCACTGTACTTCACAGGATACGTCGGGTCCTCAAAAGTAGATTAGATTCAGGTCGATCCAGGGTCAGCGCTGAGTATCGTGCCCTTAAAGTTGATCAAACACTTGGGGATACCGCCAAAGAGCCTCTCCTCGACTGCGACTACCATCTTCGGCTTTAACGCCACGGGGACTCGGCCACTCGGCAAAATCCGCCTGAAATGTCGGATAGGCGACATGAAGACGGAGGTGACATGCTATGTCATCGACACCGAACCTTCATACAACATACTCCTAGGGCGCCCGTGGATCCATGGCAACAGAATAGTCCCGTCCACGTTACACCAGTGCCTGAAGTATGTGGACAACTATGAGCGAGTCAGGACAGTGGTGGCCGACAAGCATCCCTTCAAAGGCGTCGAAAACTACTTCACGGATTCTCTGCTGTACCAGAACACCGATACCCCACCAGCGGAGGAGCCGGAGAGCGGCAACGAGGCGGGTAGCGAGCCTGAGTACCGCGACAGCTTAATCCTGAACGACTTCGAGTCCATTGTAATCGGTTACGAAAGTCACTATGTAACCAACAATGTTCAGGCAAAAAAAATTATCATGAATGAGAAATCTGACTTTGCTTATTTGTCGTCTTGTTCCACATACAAAGATGATGCGCCAAATGAACTATGGTCGAAACTCTACAGTGATCCTTCCCTACCCTTGCCAGTGTGCTCGTCATACGTCGCTCAGATCATCGCATGCTGTCTTCGTCGTGCCGGCCCGAAATAGGCATCGGAAAGACATTATCTTCGGTCGAATCGATCGTCCCCTACGCACGCTATGGGACGAATCTGAGGACGAAGACCCAGCGCCTCAGTTTTCACAATACAGTCGAATTGTGAAACGCATGATGAACGACATGGGGTATGACCTCACTCGTTTGGAGGGCCTTAATTACGGCTGAGGGCGTAGAACGGTCATCCGACCCGCCTACGTACCCAAAGGGAAACCCTCAAATTACTTCAACATGACTTGGAGAGGGCGCAGAACGGTCATCCGAAACGCATGTTTTTACGTCGGCGAGGACTCCGACTATGCATGTTCGAGGACCAATCGTCAGCGACCTCGGCTTGGGACTCAGACGTTAGCATGAGGGAGCTGTTCAATAGCCTTACAGTCAACATGGCTATAGTAGACCTCGCTGAAATGGCGGAGGACGAATAACTTCCACTCTATGACGAGACATGAGATCACCATGTTAACGGCCAGTGGAACAGTCGCTTCGAGCAACGCGAACCTCCAACCGAAGACGAAGTTCTCCAGGTGAACATAGGTACTGAGGCGAATCCCAAGCCCATATTCATCAGCGGCAGTCTGCCTCCCTAGGAAAAAGAAGACCTCATTGCCCTCATACGGGAATACATTGATGTCTTCGCCTGGAATTACGAGGACATGCCTGGTCTGGATCCGCGTGTCGCCACGCATCGCCTCAACATTAGCCCTGACGCCAAGCCAATCAAACAACAGAAGAGGTGGTTTTGCTCCCAAATCATGGAGGCAATCGAAGCCGAAGTGAAGAAGCTGATTGAGTCCGGTTTCATCAGAGAGGAGCAACACCCCGACTAGGTGGTGAACATTGTTCCGGTCTTGAAAAAGAACGGTAAGATCCGCATCTGCATCGACTTTAGGAACCTCAATGTCGTGTGCCCTAAAGATGAATTTCCCCTGCCCATTACGGATGTCATCATTGACAATACGTGTGGATTCGAGAGGATGTCCTTCATGGATGGTTTCTCAGGGTACAATCAAATCAAAATGCACCTTGAGGACGAGAAGCACACTGCATTCAGAACTCCCATGGGGGTATACTGTTACACCGTTATGCCATTCAGACTCAAGAACACTGGCGCAACCTGCCAGCGTGCCATGAGCATGATCTTTCGAGATCATCTGCGAAAGACGGTTGAATGCTACGTCGATGACCTGGTCGTAAAGAGTCGCCGTAAGGAAGACCACCTCCAAGACTTGAAGGCGATGTTCGAACTTATGAGGGCTCATCAACTCAAGATGAATCCTACTAAGTCATTCTTGGGGATGTGTAGCGGTAAATTCCTCGGTTTCGTCGTCACGACGAAAGGAATCCGGATTGATCCAGACAAGGTGCGAGCTATTCAAGAGCTCCAGCCGCCCCGAAATCTCAAAGAGCTAAGAGGCCTTCAGGGATGACTGGCTTATATCCGAAGATTCATCTCGAATCTCCCGGGCAAATGTCAACCCTTTTCTAAGCTGATGAAGAAAGATACCTCCTTCGTCTGGGACGAGCCATGCCAAAAGGTTTTTAAAGAGATCAAAGCTTATCTCTCAAACCCGCCTGTCCTTGCGGCGCCAATCTCAGGGAGGCCATTCCTCATATATATACGGGCCATGGAACATTCTCTAGGCGCCCTCTTGGCACAAAACGACGATACATGCCACGAGCAAGGCATCTACTACCTGAGCAGAACCTTGCAGGGCACCGAACATCGATATCCAATGGTCGAGAAGGAATGCCTAGCCTTGGTGTTCGCCATCCAAAAGATATGGCACTACTTAGTTGGCCAGATGATCCATGTCATTTCCCGAATGAACCCCATTCGGGTCTTCATGACGCAACCTGCAGCGTTAAACTGGCACCTAGCTAGGTGGGCACTTCTACTCTCTTAGTACGACATCCACTTCATGCCACAAAAATCAGTCAAGGGATAGGCCATCTGCGATCTCATGGCTAGTCACCCGCTGGGGGTGAAAATTGATCTATTTGAAGATCTGCCAGATGAACCTCCCGGAGCCAATGTGACTTTGTCACCAGAGGTGTGGCAGATGTTCTTCGACAGCGCGTCTCGCGCGGGTGTGAGCGGCTCTATCTCTGCAGGAGTGGGGGTGGTCCTCTCCTCTCCGCATGGCCATGTGTTACCTCGAGCCTTTTCCTTAACAGAACCGTGCACCAACAAAGTAGCTGAGTACAACGCGTTGCTCATAGGGCTCGAGTTGGCCAAAGAGTTAGGGATCAAACATCTGGAGGCTTATGGCGACTCCTAACTCATCGTTAAGCAAATGACTGGTGAGTATGAAGTCAGGAACGACGATCTCATCCAGCTCCACAAAGCGGCTGTCAGACTAGTAGAGTTACTCGAGAGTTTCCGCATTGAGCACGTGCTCCGTTCAAAGAACACCCATGCGGATGCTCTCACATCCCTGGCGGCCAACTTGGCCCAGCCTTTGGGAACAACCCAACGGGTCACAGTCGCCAGCCGAAAACTCTTTCGACTAAAAGACGTCCCAGAGGCGAACGCCACTCATCAAACACCAGATCAGCCTGATCAGGAAGATTGGTGTCTCTTGATCATCGATTACGTCCTATACGGTATGTCGCCCGAAGATGCGAGGGAAAAAGAGTCTATCCGACAGCGTGCCTCGAGGTTCTACTACGATTTAACCACTAAAACTTTGTATCGGAGGTCATACGATGGCTTGTTGCTTCAATGTCTTTCAAAGGCAGAGGCTCAAGAGGCCCTACGCAAAGCCCATGACGGCGCATGCAGGGCTCATCAGCCTGGACCCAAACTTTGGGATCACCTGCGAAGGATAGGCTACTTCTGGCCTGGGATGGTTACTAACGCAGTCGCTTATGCGAAATGCTGCTACGAATGCCAAATCCATGCCAACTACATGCACCAGCCTCCCGAGGACCTGCATCCGACGAGGGCGTCTTGGCCCTTCGAAGCATGAGGGATGGACATAGTCGGGCCAATATCTCCACCATCGGCGAAAGGCCATCGCTTCATCCTCACGATCACCGATTACTTCTCTAAGTGGGCCGAAGCTATCCCCTTAAGAGAGGTCAAGACTAATGACGTGATCAAATTTATCAAGCACCATGTCATATACCGATACGGCATACCCCGGCGTATCATTCATGATAACGGCACGCAATTCGTTAGACATGCATTCACCAGGTTCTATGACAAATTCCGAATACAGAACCTCTCTTCCACAGCCTAAAACCATTCAGCGAACGGTTTGGCCGAAGCTTTCAACAAAACGATCATCAAGATCTTGACCAAGCTGACTTCCACTAGCAAACGCGACTTGAACGAAAAGCTAGGCGAGAGACTGTGGGCATATCGCACAAAGGTTCGCACACCGACTGGCACCACGCCCTACTCATTGGTGTACGGCTGTGAAGTTGTATTGCCATTAGAGATTCAGATTCCATCCCTCCGCATCGCCTTAGCGATAGGGATAACGACCGAGGAAAATCACCAACTGCGACTCGCAGAGCTCGAAGCGTTGGACGACAAATGACTGGAAGCTCAGCAACACATTGAGTTTTATCAAGCTCGAATGGCCAAGAACTTCGACAAGAAAGTCAAGTGCCGAGCCTTCAAAGAGGGAGAGCTTGTACTCTCCGTTCGCCGACCAATGATCCTCACTTCCAAGAAGAAGGGGAGATTCCAGTCCAAATGGGAAGGACCATTCATAGTAGAGACAGTCTACTCGAACGACGCCTATCGCCTCGTCAAGCCGAATGGCGATAAGATCATGATGCCCATCAATGGCAAGTATCTGAAGAAGTACTACCCCTAGTTCTCCTTCACCAACTCCCATGAGTGCACGAGTTTAAACTGGCCCTCACACCCTCCAAATGGTATAAGAGGCAAAACTATTACTATGCTTCGTTTTCTCAAGCCAGTTTACCAGTACAGGCGAACCACTCAGTACAGGCAAACCGCTCAGTCCATGCGAACCGTTCAGTACAGGCGAACCGATCAGATCAGGCAAATCGTTTAGATCAAGCGGATCGCTCGGATTAGGCGAATCGCTCAGAACAAGTGGATCGCTCAGATCAGGCGAATCACCCATATCAAGCAAGCCTATCAGTCTAGGCGAAATTCACTCTACCGGCTAAACACCCTGTCTTGGCGAATCTCTCAAAATAGGCGAGATGAGCATCTCAGGGGGGCGTCATCGAACGCCCACTTAGTTAAACCTTCTGATAGTTAGGACCAGAGCCACAGTCCCCCGCCAATCCTCATCTAAAGGATGGTGGGTCTTCAAAGTCGTTCCAATCACGACCTGTCACGTTAACATTAAACCTCTGACAAAATCACCCACTGATATGGGTGTATCTTCTCTTCGGAACTTAGCGATCCTCATGGGAGCTTGAGGATAGATGATTCTCATACTAGCATAAGAATAGGGGGTGTCAAACAGTATAAGGGAATACAGGAGGAAGCGTGGAACAAGACGACGAGCAGAAGAATCGAAGTACCCAGTTTTCAACCTGTGAGTCGACTCATGACTGTTATGAGTCGACTCATCAGGTTGAGTTAACTCATGACTGTCATGAGTCGACTCATCGCTGGTTATTGAGATTTCTCCAGTTTCTGTCGAGTCGACTCATCTCAGTCATGAGTCGACTTATTGCTGGTTATTGAGATTTCTCCAGTTTCTGTCGAGTCGACTTATCTCAATCATGAGTCGACTCATCGAGGGTTTCCTGGTTTGTTTGGGATTTTGTTCACACGAATTCCTATTGGTTTTAGGTCTGGTTATTTACCAAATTGCCATCAACATTTGTACACCTATATAAGGGATTGTTTTAGGGTTTCTAAACAATCAGAGAGTTAAATCAAGAGAGATTAACTTGTAATTGAGATTTGGAGAGCTTGTTCTTCAATTCTAGAGTGAGATTGTGAGAGATTGTAAATTACATACTCATAATCTAGAGGAGGTATTTTCCTTCGCCCAAAAATCTGAGTTATTCTTGTATTCTTATTATTTCTCCTCAATCCACCTTTGATAATTCCGTGATCAAAGGTGCTCGCACGGCAACTCGTATCAAGTTGGTATCAGAGCTTTCAGATCCTACGAAGGGGGCATCCTATGCATGGTCCTGACTCGTTCGCAATACAAGGAGCTTGGCGAGATCCTTACTTCCTTGGAAGGAGCCTAAGAGTTAAGGAAGGAGAAAATGTCTGAAACAGATAACTCAACAAGACTTGATGCCATAGAGAAGCAGATCGAGACAATCGGTTCGACGCTAAGTCAGCTCGTGGGTCTCATTAACAAAGGGGACAAAAGAGAGAAATCTTCTTCGAAGGGTAAGAAGAAAATCATCGAGTCCGATGAAGAGAGCGAGAAGTCTGATTCGGATGGGGGAACCGAGGTTGTTAGGGCTACTGGACATCAAGGGGGTAAAAATAATTACCAAAATTTAAAGATAGATTTCAAGGTGGAGATTCCTGTCTATGATGGGAGTGTCAATGTAGAAAAGCTCGATGATTGGATTGAGCGTATGGAGATGTACTTCACCCTCTACGGATATTCATCCAAGGAGAAGATTGTGTTAGCGACATTGAAGCTTTCAGGACACGTGTTGACGTGGTGGAAATCCTATTGCAAACAGGAGAAGAAGGCAGCGTCGTGGAACAAATTCAAGGAGCTACTCAAGAAATAGTTCTATCCGGTGGGGTTCCTTAAGGAGCATTGGTACAAGTGGTATGGCTTGCGCCAAAGATTCAATCAGACCGTTCAAGAGTACACGACGGAGTTCCAGCAGCAGGCGATGGTTCTAAACATCGCAACGGACGAGTACTCCATCTTCATGAAGTACATGGCGGGACTGAATGATTACATCCGTAAGGAGATGAAGCTGTTCACGGTCGAGACAATTGCAGAAGCGAGCGTGAAGGCAATTGCCATTGAGGGCAAACAGAAGAAGGGCAACGAAACGAAGGGTGACTCTAAACAATCGGGAAACAAGTCGAGTAGCTCTCAACATAAGGAAGAGAAGAAGAAGGGTGATTCAGGGAAGGCAGAATTGACATGCAATCACTGCAAGCAGACAGGGCACATGGCTGATCGTTGTTGGGATAAGTACCCTCATCTGAAGCCGAAAGGGTTGAAGAAGAAGGAGGAGAAAAAGGCGTACGTGATAGCACAGGGTCCGAAAGAGGTTCCCGGGATGACAGAGCCCAACAACAGCCTCAACCTTATGGCGGGGAAACATGCCACAAAAGAAGACAACGACCCAAGAGAGCAACTCTTTGTTCTGAAGTTGTAGGTCAAGACTAGCTTGGTGGATGCCATTGTAGACACAGGGTGTCAGAAGAACCTGATACTTGAAGCGTTGGTACAAAAGCTGGGATTGAAGACGGTGAGGCATCTGAAGCCCTATCTATTAGGGTGGATTTAGAAGGAAGCAGGATTGAGTGTGGTGAACCAGTGTACGTTCCGATTTGCACTCCATGAGTCGTATATTGATGAGGTCACATGCGACGTGGTTCCGTTGGATGTTTGCCAGGTTATTTTGGGCAGTCCTTACTTGTGGGATAGACACGCGGTATATGATCGGCGGGCCCAAAAGTATACGTTCACCAAAGATGGCGCGCAATTTATTTTTCGCTCGGCATCTCTTCCGCAGGAGACAAGTTTGGTGACGGTGACTCAGGCTAAGAGGTTGGTGAATGCGGGCAGGAGGTTCGTGTTATTGTTCATTTGGCCTTATGAAGAACAGCTGCGTAGGATATGCTTGTCCACATTAAGCAAGCTTCAGGAGGCAGATCTTGACAGTTTGAAGGCCAAGTATGCGGACTTGTTTTCGAAAATCACGGGACTACCACCACGGCAAGGTGTAGAGCATGAGATTATGTTGACTGGCGAGAGTTCCTTGCCAAACATAGGCCTATACCATACATCGATACAGGAGTCTGAAGAGATCAAGAAGCAAGTTCAAAAGCTCTTGGAGACGGGAGTGATAGTGCCAAGTTGTTCACCTTGCAGGTCGCCGGTGTTATTGGTGCACAAAAAGGATGGAGGTTGGCGCATGTGCGTGGATTACCAAGTGCTCAACAAGATAACTATCAAGAATCGTTACCCACTACCACAGATCGATGATCTTATGGACCAGTTAGAGGGAGCGAGGTTCTTTACGAAATTGGATCTGAAGTCTGGCTATCATCAGGTAAGGATTCGGGAGGAAGACACTTGGAAGACGGCGTTCAAGACCAAACAGGGCATGTTCGAGTGGTTGGTTATACCGTTTGGATTATGCAATGCTTCGGCGACTTTTATGAGGCTCATGAATGATTTGTTGCGACCTTTCATAGAGGATTTTGTGATTGTGTACCTTGATGATATTTTGGTGTACAGCAGGACCTAGGAGGAGCATCTTGTTCATGTGGAGAAAGTATTTAGAGTGTTGCAGGATGGACAGCTGAAGCTCAACGGGAAGAAGTACGAGTTTGGGAAGGACGAGTTGGTGTATCTCAGCTTTATCGTGGGGAAGGGCCAGAGGAGGATAGATCCGGGTAAGGTGGCGGTGATCATAAAGTGGCCGACGCCGAAGACAGTGACTGAAGTGAGAAGCTTCATGGGGGCTTGCTAGTATTTGCGCAAGTTCATTCGACATTTTTTGACTTATGCGGCACCGTTACATGGCCTCACAAAGGCTAAGGTTCAGTTCGAGTGGGGAAGGACGCATGAGGAGGCTTTTTAGTTGCTAAAGAGGAAGATCTCGGAGGCACCAGTATTGGCGTTGCCGAATTTGCAGCGGACTTTCGAGGTGGAGACCGACGCATCTAGTTATGCGATGGGCGCGGTGTTGATTCAGGATGGGAAGCCGGTGGAATATCATTCTGAGTTGTTTTCGGGTGCTATTGCGAACTACCCGACCTATGACAAGGAGTTCTATGCATTGTATCAAGCAATCAAACATTGGAGGGTGTACTTGTTAGGGAAGGAGGTGGTTGTGCACTCGGACCACAAGCCATTGGAGTTCTTACATGCCTAGGCGAAGCTACAGCAGGCACGGCACATGAAGTCGATGTCGTATTTGATGGCTTTCAACATCGTTATTAGGTACAAGAAGGGGGCGACAAACAAGTTGGCCGATATGTTATCTCGTCCGCCGGTAAGAGCTTTATTGGTGGCGACGCGTATTCAGCCCTTGGTTCCTTTGGAGTATGTACAGCTGTATGCATCCAATAGAGACTTCGGTAGTGTGTTCGAGCAGGTGAACGCCGTTCAAAAGGGGGAGTATGCACTTGGAGAAGATGGCTTGTTGTATCGTGGAACATCACTATGTATTCCGGAGGATGGTGATAGGTTGCAATGGATTCGGGAAGCACATACCTCGCGTGTGCAAGGGCATTTTGGAATTCAGAAGACGCTTCTCAATCTACGGCGACATGTGTTTTGGCCACGGATGCTTGATGATGTGACCAAGTATGTTGGAGGGTGTAAGTTATGTTGTATTTCGAAGTCTTCTAACAGAAAAAGGGGATTGTACCTACCACTACCGGTTCCTTCTAGGCCGTAGGAGAGCATATTTATGGACTTTCTAGGAGGATTGCCGACTACCAAGCGTGGGTATGACTATTTGTACGTTGTGGTGGACCAGTTCAGTAAGATGGTGTTTTTGATTCCTTGTAAAAAGACCGTGACGGGAGCGGGTGCAGCACAATTATTCTTCGAGCATGTGTGGAAGAATTTTGGGTTGCCAAGTTCGACCATTTCGGACCGGGACAGCCGGTTTCTCGGGCATTTTTGGGATTCTTTGTGGAGTCTGATGGACACTAGATTAAAGAAGAGCACGACTTTTCATCCACAAACAGACGGGCAAACAGAGGTAGTCAACCGGACTATGGTGCATATGTTGCGGGGGTATAATTCTAGGCATCCCAAGACTTGGGATGAGAGCTTACCATATTTGCAGTTTGCTTTTAATCGGGCGATTCATGGATCTTTGAGAAAGTCACCGTTTGAGACTTGTTATGGATTCTTACCACCGAGTCCGTTTGATCTCGTGTTTTCAAGTGAATCTACGATGGACGGCAAGGAGGGGAATGAAAGACAACGGGTTCAGCGATTTTTGGAGAAGATTGCACAGATTCATGCCACGGTTGAAGCACAATTGAAGAAGTCACAAGCAAAATACAAGGCGAAGCATGATCAACATCGGGTTCCTTGTAACTTTAGCGTGGGCGATATGGTGTGGCTGAAATTGAGTAAGGAGAGGCTAAAAGGAGAAGGCAAGAAGTTGAAGCCTATTCGTTATGGTCCGTTTCGGATTCTCGATCAGATTGGCGACAACGCTTTTAGGCTGGATTTGCCGCCTTACTTAGGCATGTATTCAGTGATCAATGCTGAGTACTTGAAGTTGTTTGAGCCTCCATTACTAGATGATGAAGGTGATGACAAGGTGATCTTACCGCTTGTTGATGACTTATGGTTTGATAGAGAGGAGCCGCTGAAGGAAGACTGCATTTTGGAGCGAAAGACGACCACGACAAGAAGGGGAATGAAGGAGTTGTTTCTCATCAGACATCAAGGTCAAGTTCCTAGCAAGGCTAAGTGGTTCAATAAGGAAAGAGGGGCTCGCGAGTTTCCTCAGCTGAAGTTCTAACTTGAACGGGACTTCAAGTTCTTAAAGAGGGGACACATGATACGGGTGTATCTTCTCTTCGGAACTTAGCGATCCTCATGGGAGCTTGAGGATAGATGATTCTCATACTAGCATGAGAATAGGGGGTGTCAAACAGTATAAGGGAACACAGGAGGAAGCGTGGAACAAGACGACGAGCAGAAGAATCGAAGTACCCAGTTTTCAACCTGTGAGTCGACTCATGACTGTTATGAGTCGACTCATCAGGTTGAGTCGACTCATGACTGTCATGAGTCGACTCATCGCTGGTTATTGAGATTTCTCCAGTTTCTGTCGAGTCGACTCATCTCAGTCATGAGTCGACTCATCACTGATTATTGAGATTTCTCCAGTTTCTGTCAAGTCGACTCATCTCAGTCATGAGTCAACTCATCGAGGGTTTCCTGGTTTGTTTGGGATTCTGTTCACACGAAATCCTGTTGGTTTTGGGTCTGGTTATTTACCAAATTGCCATTCACGTTTGTACACCTATATAAGGGATTGTTTTAGGGTTTCTAAACAATCAGAGAGTTAAATCAAGAGAGATTAACTTGTAATTGAGATTTGGAGAGCTTGTTCTTCAATTCTAGAGTGAGATTGTGAGAGATTGTAAATTACATACTCATAATCTAGAGGAGGTATTTTCCTTCGCCCAAAAATCTAAGTTATTCTTGTATTCTTATTATTTCTCCTTAATCCACCTTTGATAATTCCGCGATCAAAGGTGCTCGCACGGCAACTCGTATCACCCACCAATCCTCTTCTAAAGGATGGTGGGTCCTCAAAGTCGTTCCAATCATGACAGTCCCTGTCATGTTAACATTAAACCTCTGACAAAATCCACCTACCAGTCCTCTTTAGAAGGATGGTAGGTCCCCACAGTAGTTGCTCCAATCGCGACAAGACCCCATCAAGTTAATGATCACATCTGATGATTGGCGCTGTTATTCCTACGAATAGCACAGCCTAAGCAATAGCCTACCACGTGACGTGCTATTACTCCTGTCAATAGTCACACTCCTATGTCCCTGAACTATTTGACCTATTCCAGGTATTCTAACATTCCTTTAGGATAACTGATGGGTAGAGTCTACCACGCGATGACTCCTACCACAATCAACTGTCACGTTCCCAAACAATGACAATTGTCGAAGGCGGTTTGACAGACGACCTGTCTGTCGGTTCCCCAGGCAACAACTCGCCGAGCGGCGAATCATAGTTGGGTTCTTCAGTTGGCCGCAGGAGTGAACGATTGTTCGTTGCTGCAAGCCAAGTGTAGCTCTCTCGATCCCATTTGAGCTACGACGCGAAGATCGGAGTTAACCCGATCCCACGCTGTGAGCAACAGGGGGCAGAACAAGAGCCGAAGACGACTAAGTCCAAAACAGAATAGTCAAAGGCTCACTAAGTTCAACTCAAATGCCAAACAGTGCAGACAAAGAAAAAGAAAATTGTGCATGCGAAACAAGGATAAGCAAAAATAAGCAAAAGCTAAGGCCATTACGGGCCAGAGTTTACATGCATAAGCTTTCCAGTTGTGATGCCCGAGTCACCAACTAAGTTAACAAAACAACAACAAAAAAAGAGAGGAGTGACTTAGACAGCATGAGCATTACAGGAATTTCAGCAGGCTAAAAGAACCAATCTTAGCCTTGGCCGCCGTACTATCCGCCGCACGCTGGATCCTCGCCTCTCCTGTTGCTCCTGCTTCTGCCTGGCCAAGTCCACCTTGCTGTCTTCTTCCTCCTGGCGAAGAAGTTGGAGCTATCGGTCCATCGTCCTGGCAGCCTCGAACAGCCTCCTCGCCTCACGTTCACGCTCCCGAAGCTTTGCCTCGCCGCGGAGAGAACCAGCATCCTCAAAGAAAGCAGCGTCCAGGTAGGCGTCCATTTGGTCTAACACCGCTCTGTGTCGCTTGCGCAGACGCTTGAGCTCGGCCTCCTTTACCCAAATCCGCTTCGCCCGCTCCTTACGCTCGAGCAGGAGGCGCAGCGAGAGGGGTGGTGGCACGTCAGAGGGATCGTTGTATGCCAGTTCCTCGAGGTGGTACATCCACCTCTCCACGCGATGGAGTTCCTGCTCACATTGTTGTGCGAGCGAAGCACCACCCATGCGGCGGACCTTCCTTAAACCCGCTTCCACGAGGGGAAGCGCATCGTAGTATCTCCCATCGCCCACGCCGACCGAGATGGTGATCCCCTGCACCAAACCCTCCAACTTCTAGAGGGGCACGAACGCAGGGTGAGCCACGGGATTCGGAGCAGAGGACCCAGTGTGCCGACGTTGATGACGGTGGCAGAAGAGCCGACACCCTCAGAATCGCTGTGGTCGGAAGCGGAAGCCATGAGGCGGGGAAGTTTGCCGCAGAGATCTTCTTCTAGCGGATTTCTTTTCTCGAAGCAGTAAGGACTCTGCTGAAGAAGGACGAGTATGGATATATATTCAAAAAAGCCCAACGGCTGAGATTGGTTGCCTCAGGCAATCGAACGGTCCGGGTGTCCAACGACGCTTCGAACCCAACGCCAATAAAGGCTATTCCTCTCGGGACCCCAAACCGACCGATCGGATTGAGTACGAGAGGCGAAGCGTTCGGTCGCATCGCCATTAATGAGCATTATTGCACCCGTAGAGTCTTAGCTGGCAAGCACTTAGGCCCGCAGACAGACGCGTGGCACAAGCTTCGCCCACAGTTGGATTTCTGACTGTTGGACAAACTCACCGCTATCCAAATTTCGCCTGTAGTGTAAACTCGCCATCATACGAGTTCCGCCTGCAGCGTAAATTTGCCATCAATCAAGTTTGGTTTTTAACGCAAACTTACCATCATGCGGGTTTCGCCTGCAGTATAAACTCGCCAACAGCTGAGTTTAACCTCCAAGCAAGACTCGCCGCGATCGAGTCTCGCCTGCAAACGAACTCATCAATCAATTGAGTTTCGCCATCATTGTGAACTCATCAGGAGTCGAGCTTCATCAGCCTAGCAAACTCGCCATCGCCTTAGTTTCGCCACCAGCGTAAACTCATCGGGATAGAGGTTGGCCTTGAAAGAAGACTCGTCGTCACGCAAGAGACCTTGCCTGCGGCACGAGATTGTTTGCGATTACGGAGCAAAATACTGGAAAGAGACATGTCAAAAGAGTATACACACGATGAGCAAACACAAGCCTCATAGGATGCTTCTAGACAGTACATTTGAACAAAGTTATGGTCTTTTTGCAGCTACGAAAGTCATAATATTACGTTCAAAGAAGAAAAACGTGCACCCAGTTTTTAAGACAATACATTTGAACAAAGTTATGACTTCATAAACAAACAAGTCATAAACAAAATATCTTGACACAACCATAAGGCCGAAGTCTCAGTCGAACACGCTAAAAGTGGATATCTCTTCTTTGGCCGCCGCCACCTTGCTCGCGTGGTCTTCCCGAGCTTTGTCTTCAGCAGCTTTCCGAATCCAGTCTTCGCGGCTCGACCTGGCGACAGCATCTGCCTGGCGCAAGGCTAGGAGGCGTCGAGTCTCCGCCTCAGCGTTCTTACTGGCCTTTACAACGTTGGACTAGAGCCCCTTCAAGTTCGCCTCCGCCTGTCCCAATTCAGCCCTCAAGCGAGCCATAGTGCGATTGAGGTCGATAAATTGCTCCTCTAGCAAATGCTATTGACCCACCCAGAAGTTGGCAACGGGCTCCAAATCCGCTATTTATTTGGAACGGACCTCCTGTTCCCAAGATTCCTGACGCCTGACATGAGCCAGGCAAGACTCCATGTCGGCTTCCAGACCTTCCCGTAGCAAGGTCTCTTACCCTATCATACGTGACTCCAAGAGACGGAGCTCATGCATGCAACGGGAAGCTAGCCGATTTTTGCCCGATTGCCGCAAATCAGCCACGTGATCAAGGAGAGACTGCCTGAAGCTGTCGAAGCTACCCATGCCAAGGTCGACAAGGGAAATCATCTGTCTCACAGCGCTCTCAAACTCCTCGATGCGAGCCCGCTAGGACAAGGACTCAGAGGGAGCAGGCTCTTGGCCCGGAGCGAGCGCCATGATGGGTGGGATCTTGAGGTAGGGTTCAGCTCCTGGCTGGGGAGCAGAGTCTGAGGCGGCGGAGGTCGCAGGACCTTAAGATTCGTCATCCAAAATCAGGATAGGCTCAGCGCATGCTCCTCGGTAGCCGGCGCCTCCCCTCGATCTATAAAACACAACAACAACACAGAGAGGAGTCAAGGGAAGAATACTTGTTCAACCCGCGTGAGAGTCAGAACGGAAAGATACCTTCGGCCACGGCGTCCTCAGCAGCGCTCGAAGAAGACGGTTCTTTCCTTTTCTTAGAAGCGACCCTCTTCACCTTCGGTGCCATCGGGGGTATGAGGAAGGGGAAATTTGGGTTTACTCTGGGGAAGACAATGAAAAGGCTGTAGATCCTCTTGATAGAAAGTAAGGGTGTTAAATACCCTAAGAACGCTAGGCAGTTACTTAATACTTGATTAGACTGTTTGAGGCTAAAACAGTTGAAGGGTAAGGTCGAACAAATCGGATCTTACCTGGACGACCAAAATCCAATGGTTTTTCTTAAGTGCAATCTTCAACAACGGCCTGAATCGGGCGCGAGGGACGAAGAGCCCCACTACGCCGCATTCAATACGGAGCAAAGTGCCCACGTTCTCTCGACTGACGTAAGCACAAACCAATACGTGGCCCACCGAAAGCGGAGCCTATCTGATGGCGAATTCACCGCTGAAATTCCTGCGGGTCAAAACTGATTGCCCTTCTAGAAGTTGAGTCAACTCCAAATCCGCCTGCGGACGAAATCTGCTCGCAGAGGAGACTGGCTTATGGCCGAAATTCGCCGACAGCTGAAGACAGCCCCTCACAACTAACGCTCTAGCTAACACATGTTAAAAGAAAAATGGAGCAGGCACAGTAGCCAAAAAACAAAAGGATAATTTTATTCATAAAAAGAAATTCTAGTACAACTGGCAATCGGAGACAAAAAGAGGCAAATTACAAGGCTTTCAACCGCAGTTCCGCCTCACGAATCTCCCTAGCATGACGAAGCTCTAGCCTCCTCAAGATCTCCTGGCGAAGATCTTCCTCAGCGCGTGAGGCCAAGTCTTGGACGGTCTCTTTGACCTCCCTATAGGCTCGATCATTTTCCCCAACGGAATTAGCCGTCAGTGTCCGGTGGGATCCAATGCTTTCCAATTCCTTGACCGCTTGTTCACGAGCCTTCTCTTGAATGGCCAATGAGGCTTGCGCTTTAGCTATAACTTGCTTCAGATTCTCTACCTCCAAAGACAAGAGAGAAACGTGGTTATCGGCCTTCTGCTCCTCGAGGGCCATTCGTTCATCCTCAGCCTTGGCCTGCTCCAACTCTGCTGACAATCTTACCTCCAGTGACATGGTCTCGTTCGGACGGTGATCGTGTTCTTCGGACTTTGCCAGATGCGAAGGGCAAGTAACTGTTGAATAGCCTCCTTCACTTTCTCCTTACGCTGGAAGTAGGGCTTCGTCGCAGTGTGACCAAGCCTCTTGATTAAGAAGCACACGATATAGTTGAGGTCCTCTTCGAAATTCTCGAAGGGGCAACTCTCCTCCAAAGCGAGCTTGATGCAGCCGGCTAGAGTGTCTTGGACATCAGCCACGGATCGTGCCGCACTCCTTTTTCGCTCGCGCTCCAAGGGAGAGAGGGAAGCATCCTCCAGCGTGGATGAAATCACGGTTGGAGTACCTGTGGTCATAACCATAGAAGTAGGGACTGATGCCGCCAAAGCCGATGTGACCAATGACGCCCTCGGAGCAGCGGTCACAGCGTCAACGACAACAAGGAAGTGGTCACTTGCGGAGTAGAAGCCTCCCTTTAAAAAAGAGACTCTCGCGCTGATGGACGATCCCCAGCCGACGCTTTCGCAGGGGCAGGAGGTCTCTCTATTTGGCCGGGCGCATCCTCATGAGCCAACACCTCTTCCTCACTGGATAACGCCTCATGAATCGAGACGTCGTCATCCTCCTCAGATTCGCCCGTCTCACCGGACGAGCGACTCACCCAAGAGGTAGGATCCTCTTTGCCAGCAACCGCATGGGCAGGATCAGCTACAAACACACGAAGAGGGTTAACAGAGGCCCTTCGAAAGGGACACTATTGACAGTTGGGTACGGAAGAATGAGTAATGCTAAAACCTACGCTTACCTGAGCCTATGGGCCCCTCTTCCTCTCCAGCCTCCTCCTCTTCGTCAGAAGGAATAGAGATCGCTTTCTCAACCACACCTGCATAGGCCCAATACAAGTGTCAAAAGGTGTAAAATCAACGTTGCGATCAAGGGTACTATTGCAAAGATTACCTCCTGATGCAGACACAAAAACCGCTGGAACTCCTGTCTGTGGCCTCACGCCAGATTGCGGAGGAGCATCCTTCAAAGTCGCCAAAGCTGCCCCCGATGTGGCAGAGGAGGTGGGCAGCACAGCTCCAGACCCAGACGTCGCCGCTCTGGGGATGCCTACCTGGGGAACATTATCCTGACCTTCCGCCGCTCGGGCGGTCTCGACTGTCTCATCGCGACGGGCCTTCTTGACCGCCTCCGCTCGAGAACTTTTGGCCGCGATCTCTCGCTGACATTTAGAGAGAAGCGAGCTACTCGGAGACAGAAGAGGCGTCCCAATCTATCCAGCTCTTGGATTCTGGACCGGTCTTGGGCGTTCGGATTCCCTTGGTTTGCCAGGGGCATCCAACGAGGGACCAGGAGAAGGAACTCGAACCTCGGGAGCCTCAGATTCGTCTAAACCGGCGTCAAAACTCTCGGTGTCCTCGACTGGATCCTCTGAGAACAGCTCCCTAGCAATTTGGCAGCCCCTTCACCTTGAAGATCGGAGATACCCTCTGAGAGGACGATCGCGTTCCATCAGACAGGAGATTTGGAACCAGAAACCAGAGGGATTAGCGCTGGCACCCCGATACCACCGGCAGTATAGGAGCGTGTGGTGCAAATCATGATCTTTCACGGGTAATTCAAAGCGAGTCTGTGTGCCACCAGCATGGGTCCAGAACCATCCACGAGCTCTGTCCACCAGTCCTCCTTCGAAGTGTAGGCGGGGATTGGCGTTGCCCACGTACAATTGATCATACCCAAACTAGCGGGCAAACCTGCAAGGGATATACGGCTCGAGGTAACACACAGAACCTGTGCGTAGGACGTGATTCCCCGGCCAAATGTTTACCAACCATCGGAATGCGCCACGAGGAAGGGACGTGTGATGGTCCGCCGTCGGCGCATCCCTAAGATACTCGTCGTATCTTCCTCCACTGAAGTAGAGGAAGAAGCAACGAAAATTGTAGTGAACAAAGTGGGAGAGCGTCTTCCGCACATCAGGAATGTCTTTACACTTCCAAGAGCACCTCTCCAAACACTCAAGGAAAGGAACAAACCTGTCTCCTTGAAGAGTCGCGGGAGCTCTCATCAAACACTCACAGTGGTATACAAACCACGCCATCAAGTAGGTGTATGGCAGCCCCACTCTGGGATTGGGGGTCCTAATAACTTCCCCTTCCCCTTCGTCGACAGTCGACACATGGCAGAACTTGGCCGTCAACGTACGGAGTCCTCGGTGGATACACGCTATCGTCGCCGACACCAAAGAATACGACTTCCCGTGGGCTAAGCAAACTGCAGGATACACAACCTCCACCGGGAGCGCCTCGAAGGAATGAGTGGGAACCACGCACCTCTTCATCCACAACATGAGGTACTCCACCGGGAGCGCCTCGAAGGAATGAGTGGGAACCACGCACCTCTTCATCCACAACATGAGGTACCCCACAAGCAAAGCCTTCCCAGAGATAGGGGACATGGCCTGGTGGTGAAACGAATGGAAGACCGTTCCAGATTTGAACCCGCCCTCGTCATGATCGAGAGCTATAGTAGCTTCCCATTCGGCCATCCTCTTCTCCACTTCAGCCTGATCGCATATACGCAATGGCAGGCATCCCTTTGACATCACTCTCCGGGAATAAATAATCAGCCCAGTTCTTGTGACTGATTCCCGGAGCTCTTTTCTTCTTACCCTTGTGATCCACCGCCCTTAAGGTGTTGAAGCATATGTGGTAGTGGCAGAGCAATTCCCACAGAGTCTCAACCACCAGTGGGGAGTGGGTCGAGAGCTGGTCGATCTCGTCGTACATCTCGTGGAGAGTTATACCGAGCTCACCGTTAGGGGTGTAAAACGTGCCACTATCGGCACAATATAGCTCTAAGACGCTATGGAACTGGGGAACATTGACCTTCAGACCATGACAAGTGGCCTGAATGGCCGCATACAACTCTGTATTCGCAAGGTCAAAATTTTCAGCCAGGATGTAATCGGTGATCTTGGACCACCAGGTCTTACTGCTAAGCATGGAGTAGACCCACCCCGGAGCTCTGAAATCCTTTGGGGGAAATCTCCCGCCGGCTCGGAAGAAGCGATGACGGAAGGTCTCCGCGACTGCTGTCGTCTCTCCAGTGGGTGCCTCATTGAAAGGTAGACCCGGACGCAAGCTAGTCACCCGCTTACAGGAGCTTTCCACCCCGTACCCTGCCGTGGAGCCTATAAAAACACCACAAGTTACCCCATCTTGAGTTGGGGTCAGATCTCAATTCATCGTCCTTAGGACCGCAAGAGAGCACAGCTCAACAATTAAGAACCCCCTCGGCATGTTGGGGAGATAGTAGTGAACCCCGTCCATTACACGAAGCCACCTACTCTCTTTGATCAACATGGTGGAAGGATCAGTGGTAGAATCACCAAACAAAAACTAGGACTTCGGCAGCTCCACGCTATCCTCGTCTGTCAGCGCCGCATCAGTGGTCAACTCACGCAGCGTTAGATGGTGCCCATCGGCGACTCTCTTTGTCGAGCCGACCGGCTTATCAGCAGAGAACACGAGCACCGGACCCAGGGAAGGAAATCGGGAAGAGCCTGTGCGCCTTGCACCTCCGGCAAGACCGATGGCCCCGCCCTTTGAAAGGGCTTCGTTGGAAAAGGTCGCTGTAAGAAAAGACACAAGAGTCAGGATAGGATCCGCCCTAAGGATAAATCCTCCAATCCAGTAAAAGTGGGCGAATTCGCTTGTTGGAAAGCGAAAACAACGCTCCCCTTTTACCAAAGAAGAGTCGAACTCACCTATCAAGAGCGAACTCGCCCCCAACAAGAGTCAATTTTGCATGTAGAGGAAGAAATCGTCCTCTATGAGCAAATACAAAATCCGCCCAAAAAGGGGTAGATTTTGCTCTAAATCAAGGAAGCTACAAAAGATGGTCGAATCTAAGGGGGATAGACGAGGCTCATCCGCCCGACCCGACACCTATAACCTATGCGAAATCATTAAAGGAACCCCTGGACTTACCCAAGTGTGTCTCAAGTATGCGGACGGGTGCACCGGCGGCGAGGTGGTGGGAATAGTGCTCGGGGCCTCCTCCCTTCGCGACACACTTCTTTGATTTTGGCTCCATTGAGGGAATTAAGCGGGAACTCTCTTTCTTTGGAAAACTTTCAAGATTCTTGAGCACGATAACTCTCAAAGAAAGAGAACGGCCTATTTAACAGAGGAGTAGCCAACGTGGCCACGATCGCCCTCAAAAAGCGAAATACTGGCGGACGGGAAATGTGACCACAATCGAAATCAACTGTCCAGATTGCCCCCTGGCATTTCGAAGTGCCACGTCGAGGCGGGAAACGGGTCGGTCGAAAAAACCCCAAACCTGAACCAAAATCGACGGTTGTGCCTGACGGTTGGGTTCGAAAACCACGGCCACGATTCAAATAGGGAGCACGAAGCATGCGTCAGAACGCGACGTGACAGAACCACTCCATCTTAGCTGGAAAGCCCAAATCCCACTAGCGGACACGTGGCTCACCCACACCGAGCCAAGTTTCGCCCGAGAAGAAAGGTTTCGCCTGTGAAAAGTCCGACCCAAATCCGCAAGTCGAACAGAATTTCGCCTCAAAAAACCTAACTTCAACCGAACGGCTCATTCGCTCTGGGAGATAAACGACAGATAACATGACCTGTCCCAAGCTTTGAAACGCCAAAGAAATGGCCTCGCCTAAAACCACGCCTCAAACGGCTAAGGTTGAAAGTAGAAATCTTAGCATCAAGTCTAAGGGAACCTACTCAACAACTCATCATACTGAGGGGAATAGTATGGCTAGCCCGATTCAAACGGTGATCGGTAAAGGTTCTACTTCTAAAAGTGCATATGTGCCTAAAAATGAAGACTTGAATCTTATGAAAAAATGCATTTCATCTCTAGATTCAACTTTAAAAATATGCATTGATAACCATAAGAAACTTATGGACAAGTGTGCTAAGTCTAGTGCTAAAAAATAACATACACACTATGCACACTTGTATAGCAAAGTTTACAAGTGCTCCATTTGTGGTCGTAAAGGCCATTTAGCTAAGTTTTGCTATGATGCACAAAAACATAAGAATATTAATCCTTCTTGTGCATCTCATAAGGCTTCTTCTTCATCACTGTAGACGGTAAAACAAATACCTCTGTGAGCCTACGGGAAATTCGCCTGTAAGAAGTTGCCTGCACAACTCACTAGCGCCTGAGCCGCGTGGTCATCAAATGTGCTCGGCTCCAGATTCGCCTGAATGATCGGCCCACCTGCACGAGTTGAGATCAGTTGGAATAGCGAAAATTCGCCTTTCACACAACTCGCCTGCCCGAGTCCAAAGTCGAATCCTCCTGCAAACCTCAAGGCCGCCCGTGTCCACTACCCCACGTGCTGAGATGGACCTTCCCATCTCTCTCGACCCGAAGGGAGAGGGCACAGTACTCCAAGACCGTCAAGTGGCCACTCATAGTACGTACAGTACGAAGGACTGGACAGATGTCGGTGACTCGCTTCGGCTGTCTGAGTCAGGAGACGGATCCGCCAGCATTCGGCGAACTGTCCAAACCCACTCGAGTGCCAGGGACATGCTTTCCCGCCTCTCTTAGCCTGAAGAGAGAAGACACGGTACTCTAGGCCTGCCGAATAGCCGCCTACAGTACAAGTGAGCAAACAGGTGTCAAAGCAGCTTGCACCCTCATAAATGCAGCTCACCTCAGTTGTCCAAGCGAGGGGGGCGAGAGCCGCCGACGCTCGGTGGTTGGTCAGATCCACGCAAGCATCCGACATCCGTTGTCACACATACGAGGAGGGGCTTTCCAACTCTTACGTAACGTGATACAGAGCACAGTTCTTTGAATGACCACTGGCGGTACGGATGGACAGCAAGATGTCTCCAAACAATGTATGGTCACATCCCATGATTCAAGGAGCAGTCAAGCTGTCCTTCTTCCATTTAAAAGCCTCTTCCAGCAAACTTTAGGGGAGGTCAGAGGTCGAAAAACTTGGAGAAAAAGTAGTTGAGACCAAGCTGTTAGCATATCCTTGCATTACAGCACCACTACCTAGTTCTGAGCTCCGATCACCGGCGAACTAAGCAGACTCGAACTCTTTCGACTCAAGCTTCTACTGTGTACTGAAGCTCTCCAGCAACCTCGATCAAACGGTCCAAGGGAAGCAGACTCGACACGAGCATCGAGCGAAGCGTCCTACAGCCACCTAAAGTCTCCACACAAAACAAAGAGGGCATTCCCTCTGCTTCTGTTATAAACATTTGATTATTGGTTTGTAATAAGCTTTCTTATTAATACAAACGAAACTCCCTATTTTCGGGAAATTAAATTTTCACCCTACAATCACATGTACACACACATGCACCCATTGTTCATCATAAGCATGTTAATGTGTATCATTGTGATTTTTGTGGTAGAGTTGGTCACTTAGCCAAGTTTTATTTTGATTTGTGAAAAGTTTCTAAATCGCAAAATATTTTAAGTAGACCAACATTGTTTCAAAATGTTTCTCATTTGCAAAATAATCTTACAAGACCATCTTTACTTGCAAATGTTCCTCGTGCACATCCACATGATCAACATAACCAAATGCATCCTCTTCATTGCACTTATTGCAATCGAATGGGTTATTTACATAATTATTTCTATGACCGGACCATTGCACTAAATGCGCCCAAATGGGTTCATAACCCTAGGGCTTTGAGCTTGAATGATGGGGGTCATGTCCCTAAATCTTTTAGACCAAGAGTTCTTGGGTACCAAAACAAATTTAATTTTTAAACCAAGAATTTTAGAGTTTTTATTTTCCTTTTTCTTGGTTTTGAAAAATGTATTTTAAACTTTTATGAAAACAATTCCTTTTATTGATCAAATTCTTTTGTTTTCATAATTCCTAGTTTTGATTTTGATGAGAGGTTTGTATTTATATAACCCTCCGAATTTATTGGCTGTTTATTCCTATATCATGTTTACCGGATGCTAGAATGATTATATGGGTTGGAACAAGCTTAAGAGCTTGATATATTATTGCCTCTCTTGAAATTCTTTTATCAAAGATTTTGTTTTGAATTATTTCTTTGAATTCATTATATTTCACTTATATGATGATATTTATGTGTTTGTGCTTATGAATCATCTATTCGTACCTTATAATGTATTCCATATGTGGTTTGATCAAATCCCACAAAGGAAATTTTCTTGATTGATCAAACATCGTTTTTGGATTTAAACTTTGATTTATGATTTCTTTTGGTTGATTTGTTTTCATTTGATTCTCATGTTTCTCTTCTTTTGATTTCATAATTCTACCTATACAAGTGGTTTTTATGTTCTTTAATATGAGACACTATTTTTCACCTTGATATATTTATATATGTTCTCAATGTCTTTTTGTATGTGAGTGATTTTTAGCATATTTTTTATGCTTGCTCATATGTTTGCCATGATCTTTTATTGCTTATATTCTATATGGCTTTTTGATAGGGGTAGCAATCCCTATACATGTTTGATACTCACCTATGCTTATTGATAGGGGGGGCTTTCGCTCACTTCATTCCTTTATCCCCTTTTTGATGTTGTCAAAGGGGGAGAAATATTATGAGTATATTCTTTTTTGTTTATATGCATGATATATTATACTTTGTATATTCATTTACTTCATGCATATATTTTTTTTTATAAATTGTTTGTCATCATCAAAAAGGGGGAGATTGTTAGCCTTCTTGTTTTGATGATGTTTAAAAAACAATTTATCTCTAATGTTGTTTGTCTAGTATTTGTGTTTTCTTATTTATTATAGACAAACAACGTAATTGGAGGTTGGACACACAGTTATTGGTTTCTTCGTATATCTATATAGTTATATAGATATACATAAGTTTTGGTTTCTATGCATATATATATATATATATATACATATATAGTTTTTGAGTTTTTATGTTTATAAATATGAAATCATATATTTCATATTTACTATTGTGTTTTTGAAATCATTGCATAGAATATGCAATTTTGTAAAAATTCTGTTTTCTTAGTTTTTGGACTTAACAATAATCATATACATATTTTATTAAGTCTATATAATGTGCAAAGTTTTAAAACATAGTTTAGCCTAAATGTCAAAATTCACATGTTTACTTTTTCGTGTTTTGAACTATTTTGCAAAATGATGATTTTTCACAAATGGGAAATGCAATTTGAAAAATTCTTTTTGTAACATATTTATTTACATGTTTATATACATTTTCCAAAGTTTTATTATTTTTGGACTTCATTTGTTATTTTTAACAATTTTCCAAAGTCTCAAAAATCAGCTTTTAAAAACCTGTTTTACTGTGTATCAGATTTCGGTCGACCGTACCGGTCGACCGCTCATATGTTCATTCGGCAGTGGGCAGCAGAGAGTTTTTCGGTCGACCGGTGCGGTCGACCGTGAGCTCGAAATTTTAATCGGTCGACCGCACCGGTCGATTGAAGAAGTCTCTGCTCGATTCTCAAATTGGGATCTGGATCGCGGTCGACCACGAATTTTTTCGATCGACCGCCGGACTCCCAACGGTAATATTGTACAGAAATCTGCTTCCTGATTTTCTGGGATTTTTGTTGATTTGGTTTTGGGTTTTAGCTGTTGTTTCTTTTCCTATATAAACTCCCAAACCCTCTTCTATTTTGGTAACCCATTAAAGAGTTTTAAAGAAGTTTTAAAGAGTTTTGAAAACGGTTTTTAGTTGGGTTCAAAGACTGTTTTGTTTGTGAAGGTTGTTTTACAAGTGGAGAAGATCATCTACAGCGTTTGAACTTCATTTTAATCCTCCTCTCCAACTTGATTTTCAGAGAAGAATTCCTAAACTCTATTTCTAGCCAACTTGATTTTCAGAGAAGAATTCCTAAACTCTATTTCTAGCTATTTATTGTTTTATTCATAAATTTCTACATGCCTCTATTTCTAGCTATTTATTGTTTTATTCATAAATTTCTACATGCTAGATTTTAAATTGAGTTTAGTTTGGACTTATTGAATCTCATTGTTACACACACCCACATGAGCTTATTGTATTTACATACATATATATTAGGGTTGTGAGAGATTATAACATTAACTTGTGCTTCATTGAGTTCTCATCTATTGTAGAGAACAAATTTATATTTGTTACATTATGAGTGTTGTAGGTTTTCGGTGAGCTAGAAAACCGAGTGTGTTGTGAAGTTTTCGGTGAACTAGAAAACTGATTGTGAGGAGTGACGTTGATCGTTAAGCGTTGAAAACCGACACTCTGAGGTGTAAACGTTATTCGGGGGAGCGTAGAAAAACCGGTTGTGATAGTGGATTTCTCCCCGGGAGTGGGGAGCGGAGACGTAGGACGGAAGGTCCGAACTCCGTGATCATATCTTGTGTTTGAGTGTGCTTTGGCGTTTATTTATACTTGTGTTTATATTTCTTATCGCCATTGTCATTAGCTCATTATTTATATGATCCACTATCTAATTCATATTGTTTACCCCTTGTGTTAGTTTTATATCCTTGAATATACATATATCATATTGATACGATATATCATCTTGTGTTAGTTTATATATCCTTGCATATATATATTCATCATATAGGATATATCTCATTGTTCATATTGCATATCCTTTACACCAGCTACTTTGGTTTGTTAGCTTCTTCAGCTCGAACTCAAGAAAAGATCTCCTCTGCTTGCTTTCCCTGGGAGACCAGCTATTTCTAAGAGCGACATTCGGCTACCCCCATCTATGCTAAGAGGTGGGTTTGCAAGTTGTGTTGGTATGTTTCCACAATACCCGATAGACATCGTAGGCCATGCTTCAGAATCTTTTGATGTAGTCTTTGATGGACTCTCCCTTCCTCTGCTTGGTATCTAGGAGAGCGGGGACATAGACTTCTGTATCATGCTCAAAGAATCTCGCCAAGAAGAGCCTTTCTAGATCCACCCACTTGTGAATTGATCCAGCCAGAAGCTTCATGAACCATTCGAAGGCCACCCTTGAAGGTACCAATGAACTAGCGAGTCAATATAGAGTCATTTAATATTACATCTTAGTGTGTGACTTGAAGTAATATATGTGTAAATGTTGTGATCACGTGCCGTCAAAAGCTTGTAGATTGGGGCCTTGAATCGTGGTGGATAGGGAACTATGTCCCATTCCGCAGGATAAGGCCTCACAACTCCATCCTCGTGGAGCTCACTCCTGTAGCAATTGCATTGAGGCCGACTTCCAACTCATCCATCTTAGTCGACTGAGGATTCTACTCATTCTTGGCTTCTTTCTATTCTTCAGAGGAAGATTTTACGTGATGAGTTTTTTGCTCAGCAGTCTCATTCACTCTTTATTTCCCCTTCGATGTGCCTCCTTTTTGGGAGGATTCCTACTGAGGTTGTGACTCAACTTTCTGAAAATTGGCTCTATCTATAATGATCTAAGCCATCATATTCTAAAGTTGATTAATGGTTTCCTACTGTGCTTGGATCATGGCTTGTTGCTCATCAATCCTTTTTTAGAGATCTTCAGAATTTTCTACCATGTGGGTGAAGCTCACATGTCCAACTAAAGAACTTGATGATTGAGACTCCACGATGGTTGAATGTTCATCATCGAAATTGGTTCCTCTGGCTAACCTCTGATAATTGATAGGAGGAATGACTCCTATCAGAGTCCGAGTGTGTCGATATATTCCTTCGAACTCATCACAGATTTTCCTGAAGCTCGATGAACAACTTTTCTTAGAGTCATTAGAACTAGGAGCTGAGGCTTTTCTTCTGCCGATTACTTTTATAGTAACTGCAAGATATTCAGCATCTGAAGCATTCTTCTTGTAATGTTGTCATCGCTTGGTAGGTCGGGTGACGCTCCTCAATATGTCGAACATTGATCGCCTTGGCACCAAAGTACAACATTGACATTCCGAGAGGATCGTAGAAATAAGCCGTACATATTGGCATGAATGAGTGGCTTGTTTCACCGGTCTTTCTCCAGATAGAAGTTACCGTAAGTCTAAGACTTGGGAAGGATCTCTTACTGAGTGGGAGGTTGGATTTGGACCCCCTGTCCATCAGTGGATGGGACTGATTCTTGGCAAACATGAATCCTAAATCCATGTTAATCTTTTCTAACATGACAAATCACAACGTATCCTGAAGAAGGAATACGAGGGTTATGTTTAGTTTGAGTAACTAAGGACAAGGTCTGTGTTTTGCTGATGAAACATGCCCTTAAGGGTTGCCTTTTGGTTGATCCATGCAGTCTAGAGACTTGCGTTTGGATTCTGGAATGCACTCCTGAGAACTGCATTCAGGCTAATTAACATGGTCTGGAGACCTACATTTTGGTTCTGGAACACATTCCTGAGAGTTGCATTTTGGTATCTGAACGCATTCCTGAGAGTTGTGTTTTGTTTAGGAAACATGTTCCTAAGGACTGTGTTTTGATTTTGAAACACTCCCTTGAGGGTTGCATTTTAGTTGGATCATGTTGGGCATGTATTTGGGCTCATCAACGTAAGGCTTGCGTTTTGAAGCAGAAACACAGAGCTCTTGTTGAGGCTCACAAACGTGAAGCTTGCATTGATCGAGAGATCGGCTATCTCGGAAATAAGCTCATCGCAAAGATCTTCTCCTTCACCGAGAGGCATTTTTCATAGCCTATTTCAAGACTTTTGCAGCATTGTCAGCTATTTTGATCGAGCTTCCCACCACAATAGGCCTCTTGTGTCTTGTTACCTATTTATTTAGCGTGGATACAGAATCTTCGACTCGATTGATGAGTCTCTTCGACCCTGAGCCCAATCATTTAGAGGAGGGGTTGTTTGAGCCACCTAGGCCAAAGAAAATGCCTTCCTTTAGTGATTCAGCAACAATTAGAGTTTTGGTCTCCTTGGAGACCTTATGGACCTTGCGCATAACCTTGGGGCTAAGGGATCTGGAGCAAAGGGCTTCTTCATACTTAGATTGATGAAACTCAACCACAAGAGTTTTGATAGTTTTTCAAGCGAGGTTGACGTTAGATTATGCCACCACTTCTTCGTCAGTGAAGCTAGTCCCCGGTAGAGTCACCATCTTTTATTTGTAGGAAAATTAAAGAAGAAAATTAAGAATTAAAATTTGTATTATTCTCTCTAACAGACTTAAAAAAATTACAATTCTCTCGATGCGATCTCTCTCTAACAAACTTAGAAAAAGAAATTACAATTCCTCTCAATTGGTTTCCCGAATTACTAAAGAGAGAAGGGTTCGACGGAGACCCTTCTCTTTGTTTAATTTGGGTTCTTCTCGGTGTCGATGGGAGTTCAGATCCTTGTATCCCGTTGACGATTCGAACGCTTCACCTCATAGAACACGTGATCTTCCTCTTGAATTGTCATTGACGAGAACTTGCACGGCAAGTACGGAACTCTTAGTGAGTTAATAACTCGAAGCGAGTTAAAACTCTATAAAAGATTTGATTTAATCTAACCAAAAATCGGTTTATAGCCAAGAATGAAGATTGCTCCAAGAACAGCTCCAAATGATGCTTAAATGCTTAAAAGCTCTCCAAGTGTCGATCTCTTTAAGTAATTTTCTGATCTGAAAATACCAGCCCAAACTCTGTTGAGTTTTTTGTTATTTATAGAGGATTAATGGGTGTAACCGCCCCCTTAATTCGCTCCTAAGTGGGGGAATGATCCCCTCAAATCCTGTAAAAACGGTTCTGGAATCGTTCAAGCGTGTTTGAACAAGTCAAACGCTGATATGGCATTTAGGGCTTGAACTCTGTGTTTGGGACGCAGAGTTGAGTTCCTCATTTGGGGGCCAAAACGCAGCGATGAACCCTGTGCCTTGCTCTCTGGATGCCGCTTTGAGATGTGCATCTCGTTTCAGGGACGTAATGGTGAGCTTTGTGTCATAAGGTGAAGAGACTTTTCACTTGTAGTCTCTTTTGTTAGAGCATTGTGAAGATCATCATCTTGTAATCTTCATCTCAGCTCTTTAAAATATGGGGAGTCATCAGATTGTTACTCCCGCTATTGTTTGAGAAGGTTGTTGATCAGAGTTTTCATCGGTTATCGTGAAAATCTTCCAATTGTAGATTCATCTGTTAACGTGAAAGTTGTCTAATTGTAACTTTCATCGTTAGATTGGTGATACAAAAGTCATTAGGCTGTAACTTCTATCATCAGCGTTTGATAGGATTCAACTATCTTTAGTAATTTTTTAGACAGGCTACATGTAGGGCAAAGAAATTCATTCTATTTTTTAGCCACGCGTCATCAATCATTCATGTGAGTCATAATTTGCTTATGTACGTGCTCTACCATTTGTAGTATCTGTATCAATCTAATTTCATGTATCCACTTGTTGAAGGACTCAGCAACATTAAAGGCAACATGTCCATATCTGAAACATAACAGAGAATTCATTACAATTAACAAGAAGTGAAATAGAATTAACAGTTTTTAGTTACAATTAACAAGAAGTTACACAGAGTTAACAGAAACATTCTGGACATAATAGGAAATGACTTAAACAAAACAGGAAGTGAATCAGACTTATTATCATATGGATCAATCTTCACAACAAATGATTTACATGTTACATGAGATTACTTATACTTTATCAAATTCCAGGAAAGAACATATTTGCCCAGTTCTTTAGAGTGTAGTTTATGACAATACTATATGCTTCTTCGTTTATTAGCTTAATGTTGTTCATATAATCATTCTATTCTACTTTAAAATACTCATAACAAGTTGATTGCAATAGATTTCCCAAAACCTGAGTATCCTTCGCCTTTAGTCCCCAATCCTTCAATTATAATCTGAAATTCTCCATGAGATGTAGAAAATGTTTGAAGTGTAGAGCATCTCGAAAAAAAATTCATTAACAGCTTCTCTAATTCTCTTACCTACATCTGATATTATAACTAGCTCATGTGGAGGATTGTATGGATCTGACTTTTCATAGAGTATAGACCTCAAACCTTGTAAGAATCACTTCCAGTTAACGTTATTTTTTTGATCACGTATGCAATATGCTAGTGAAAATATCCCTTATTTCCATTGTATGCTACAACGCTGAGGAGTATACGTCTGAATTGATCTTTCAGAAAGGTCTCATCCTAAAATATAAGTGGTCGACATCCATGTAAAAATTAATTTATGCAAACGATATAGCAAATGAATAGCCTTGTAAACCTTCCCTCACTTTGTTCAACACGAATATAGCTACTTGGAATTGTCTCTTTAACTTTGTTTATATGCCCATAGTTTAGAATAAATAAAAAGAAATGTTAAAGTTAACAGTAACCAAATTAGACTTAACAGTTTTTAAATCAGAATTTAATAGGAAAGTACTTTAACTTAACAGGAAATAATTTAGACTTAACATCAAACTTTTTGCATTTAATATGGAATAATTTGACTTAGCATGTAATTACTTATACTCCATACATGAAATTATTTAAAATAACTCATAATTAGACGCTTTTTGCACATCAATAGGGCATATATTTTCTTTTATGATTGTAATTGATCATAGACCTCATAAGCATCACTATATAATAGTTCTTGTGCTTTTTCTTTACCCCAACATATCTTACTATACTCGACCCTTAGCCCATACTAATTTAGAAATTCTTTTTGCACATCAATAAGGCATATGTCCGGCCAGACCTTCAACATAGGTTCTAATTGGGTCGCAATGAATTTTCAGGAGGATTTGAATGACCAGCATTGTTACCATGTTGCCCACAAGTGTGATTGTTCACAAACTTTTTTATAGTAAGTGTAGTTTCATTTCTAAGTGGAGAGGAAAATAACATCCATGGGAAACTTTTGGTTTCCTTAGAATGGCAATAAACTCGAATATGCTTTGGTTTATTCTTTTGAAATTCATACTTAAATTATTTGGCCATTGAATAGTAGAGCAAAGCTAATCTTAATTCATTCACACTATCAAACAGTTGTCGCTCTTCAATTAAAGCAGTGTGCCACCAAGTAGGAATCCTCTCTGAATTGCTAATCATGTCATCAATCATTATAACATTTTCCCCAGATGAGTTATTGTTGGGAATCTTATCTGAAACACATGTTGACGTCGGCGAGCTACAATCTTTACTTTTTGAGTTCAAAGTGGGGGCAACACTGCAAATGTTTAGAAAATAATCATAACACAAAATCAACAATAAATAATGAACTACACAAATAATAAAAACTAAACAAGACTTAACATCAAACTAATATGAGTTAACAAACGAGACTTAACATTCAACAGATTAGACTTGAAATTCTCTTATTAGAATTAATATTCAACAGATTAGACTTAACATTATTTTCATTACAATTAGCATTCTTTTCATTAGACTAAAACATCTTCAAATTACGCTTAACCTTCAACCGATTAGACTTAATATTCCACTCTCTAGGCTTAACATTCAACCAATTAGAACTAATATTACATAATAGACTTAACATACAAGAGTTAACATACTACAATTTGGGCTTAACATGTAACTATTTACAATTAACATACTACAAATTAGACTTAATATACAATGCTTTAGATTTAACATGTAATTATTTGCAGTTAACATACTACAAATTAGATTTAACATACAACACTTTAGACTTAATATGTAACGATTTACAATTAACATATAACAAATTATGCTTAACATATAATCCATTACACTTAACATTCTATCTTTAAACTTATTCTTCAACTCAATAGACTTAATATACAAACTATTAGACTTAACTTCCAACTTGTTAGACTTAACATCATAAATATTAAACTTAACATCAAAAATTATCAAACAGAAATCACAATTACCCGATATTTCTTGAAATTATCATCTTTCAATGATGTTCAAATAGAAATTATAAATTTCTTATGAAACAAACTGATAACTTACAGGTCTTGTGGATCTTACTAGTTGTTATGGAAAGTTAACTTTTTATTTTTTTTGAAAAAATTTAATGTGAATATCTTTACACCCCCACATTGCAACTATGCTCCACCATAGATGACATATCATATTCGTTCTCAATTGCAAAAATAAAAATGCCGCTTGTTTAAGCTTTGTATGGCAATGATAAAAAATCATATGGAAGTTTTAACATCTCTAACACATCAAGTTCAAGGTCCATCATGGTAGTTGAAGAGTTAAATTTTTAAGAAAATTGCTTTATCAATTGAAGAGATCATGCAGATAATAGCCTTCTCAGTCATTAATGGAGGGAAGCTAGAAGGAGTAATGTAGAGAATTTTAGGATAAGAAGAGTATTGATAGTTGAAGAGCAAAACACTAAACAATTTAATAAAGATTTATTGCTCATGATAGAGAAAAATGGGAGAATTTTTTCTCCAATTCCACCATCAAATCATCTTTAATGGGGTCTGACATTCGCAAATATTGACACCAGATGGGGACACTGCGTCCTAGGGAAGAAGAAGGGCATTTTAGGGCTTACATAGAAATATAGTAGCTTAATGTTATACGGGTGATGTAGAGAGGCCTGAATACATTAACTGGGTTTTTCTGCTTCTGATCCATAATGGGAAAGGTTGAAGGGCCTGGTCATATATTATGTGGCCTTGACTATAACTTGCACCGCGCTCTCGCGTCTGCTGGAGGGGGGGGGGGGGGCCGCATATACTATTATATATATATATATATATATATATATATATATATATATATATATATATATTATATTATATATATATATAATATATATATATATATAACTGCTTATAGGTCCCTTAACATAGCTCGGCACGGTGATTCAACAACCAACGAACCATTTGGGCGACATATCCAAACACGATCTTTTGGACCACAACACCGAGATTAGTTAAACGCGACGAAGCGGATTAACGAGGTGACGAGGTTAACGAACCGCACACGAACAACGGAATAGCATCCACTCGCGTGTGGAAATAAGCTAACGGTTTCGGTTGAGTCAGCGAGTCATCCAACCATAGAACAGAATTCTGAACTCAAACACCAAAGCGGGTTTACTATCAAATCAGGATTCAGAATCAACAAATCAGAGTCCAAATCAACAGGCAAAACCGAAAAACATCGAAAACCAACATTTGTAGGACTCGGCAAATCGAGCCACCAAAAGGTGCTCGGTGCCGAGCCACCAATTGGTGGCTCGGCCAAGGCTGAGCCATTAAAAGGTGCCTCGTCTGTGGCCGAGCCACTTTTGGCTGGAATCGGATGGCCGAGCCACCAAGGTGGCCGTCCATCTGAGCTGGCCTATGAAAATATGGCTAGGAAATAGGCTATGGGGGGCTCATTTGTGAAAAGTTGGAATTTTGGAGCCGAAACTCTGCCGGATTAAGAATTGAATCTTGGAGTTTTGAAGCTTTGAAGACTTGGACATTTTCAGATCTGAGATCTATACGGTAATACTCCGGATCAAAACTTGGTTTTTGATCCCGAGAAGGCTATTATTTCCTTGGTGAAATAGTACCCCCGGCTGTTATTTCCTTCGTGAGATAACACCCATCATACCCTTTAGATCAGACCGGATCTAGATCACGTGGTAGTCCACGGATTAATCCCGGCGCAGGAAAAGAACCCACAAAAGCGAGTGACCGCAAAACAGGAGCTCGTGATTCGTTCGACAAACAAGGAAGATTGTAACTTTTTCTTTTTCTTTTGATCTCGTTGTAACCGGATCTTATAAAAAGACCGGATCTTTCTGTAACCGATAAACTGTTACCAAAGAGTGCAAGGAAAGTTGTAATTTTCATTTTCTTTTGATCTCGTTGTAACCGGATCTTATAAAAAGACCGGATCTTTCTGTAACCGATAAACTGTTACCAAAGAGTGCAATGACTTCAATGAAAGCAACAATTTTTCATGCGAACAATCTGGCGACCACAGTGGGAGCCACCAATCTCGCTGCCGAGATCGTTGCGTCGCAGTCGCGGATCTTAATCCCGGTCGAGGAGGAGGTCGAGTATGAATTCGACTAGCAAAAGTTCGAGGAGTATCTGTCATCCTCGTCCGGATCCACCTCCCCCCGCAAGTCCAAGAAATTCTCCTCCAGGAGAAAAGTTCGTTGGTATGAAGAAGTACAGAACGCCAACGAAGCTCTCACCCCAATTGACGCTAAAGTCGCATAGGGTGAAGTTCCACCGACCTCCAACCAGATCAAATCTGTTCCTGCCAATTGTGACTCTCAAAAAGAGCCCCCGCCAGAGGCGACGTCAACGCCTAGCGCGGCAACTCGCAAAAGCGATGGAGTCCACGGACGGAATCCGCTACAACGTGGATCTGAAGAACAGGAGAGGCAAACAGCCTCAACAAACGGTGAATGGTAGCTCCTCCAATCCGCCAACGAATGAATGGATCCGTATCAAATGGAATCGTTCAACGCTTGATGAGCGCATTCGCAAGAGCCGCGCACTGTCAGTGCAGGCACGGGCTCGAGTTCAAGAAGCCCGTAGAAGACTAGAGAAGGAAGTGGCCAAAAAGCTGCCACCAACCCTCCAAGTCTGGAGGCCGAAGTCTGAAGCGGCAATTCAGGCTAAAGAGCAACCTTTGCAGCCTTCAGCAAAAGTTCAACCTCCGACGAACCACCTTAAATCGCCGATAATTCCCATGGCTACTCCGGGAGATCACGCAGAATCATCCCGAAGAAAGAAGTCAGTTTTGGAGCGCCTCGGTCCATTCCCCGATGAACGATGCAAGGCGCCAGTTCAAGAACGTTTGGGCCCGATCAAGAAGCCCCGAATAACTCAACATGCTGGGGGTCGCCGCCACCTTCAACATGATAAGGAGTTTAGGGCAGCTAGGTGCACCAATTTACGCATTGAAGTCCAGGAGCCCGCTGAGAACTCACGCCCGCAAAGGCATGTTTCAAGGCGTGTAACTTTTGAAAGCCCAAAGAAGGCAGTTCGTCCTCAGAAGGAAACATTATCGTCTGATGATGATAACGTTATACCTGAGAAGTCGTGCCCACACACGATAGGTTACTCTGACTATCAAGCTGACGAGTTGTACTATCGTGATGGGAGTACGAGAAAAACCAGGAAGAGGAGTCCTCGAGGACTAGAGAACCAATGCCCCTGTTCCAAACTCATTCGGGCAGTATTGTCAGAGTGCAACTGCACCAATACAGTTCCTGAAAGAGTTTTGGTTTTCGAAAGACTTAGTACCGAAATGCCAAAACCAAGGCCTAGGCGTTTCCGACGAAGAAGAACGGTGGTTGAAGATGGAGAATTTCCGAGGGGCACCACCAATATGACCAGCAAAGGGACATCGACACGGGATAATCTCGAGTCGATTCTGAAAGCACCCCGGTGTATAACCCGTCTGCAGTCCGGAACCATCAAATGAGCAACTTATGGTAGGGTTTGGACAATAATACCTTCAGAAGATGAAGAATTTGATGTCGGCTCCGCGGTTGCATCAGATAATACGGTATCCAGCGAGGGACAACCCCGCGAGGCACTTATTCAGATAATACGGTATCCAGCGAGGGACAACCCCGCGAGGCACTTATGATAAGTGCGGAACAAGTGGCCGAGATGCTTAAAGCGGCCATGACTAAACAACAGGAGAGCTTCAGGTTCGAAATGCAGATGGCCATGCAGAACATGAGAGAAATGCATGACCAACAAATCCAAGCATTGACAAACCAGCAAGGCGAGCCAAGTCGTCGTAACCAAGTTAATCTGGAAGATGAGGACACAAATGCGAATGAGACTCATAATGCCAATAATCCTCCCATCAATGCAGGGGGTGGTAACGAGAATACTAGTGAAAACACAGGTGAAAGCTTGAAAATCAAAAACCTCGAGAGCAAAATCAATACGTTGATTTCCGCTCAAGAGATGAAGAAGACGGGTATTCCTTGTCCATACCCAAGAGAATGGGAATCAATCCCGTATCCGGTGAAGTTCAATCTAATTAACTTCACGCCGTTTAACGGGATGGGTTCACCCACTCAGCATTTGATTTACTTCAAATCACACCTAGGGGTTATCTCTGGTAATGAGCCTCTGATGGTACGGTCCTTCGTTGTCACTCTTTGTGGAGCCGCCTTCAACTGGTATCGCCGCCTCAAGCCAGGAAGCGTGAATAGCTGGGACGACATGGAGACTAAATTCCTCGCTAACTTCTTTGACGACGACACCGAGATATCCATTGGGTCGTTACTTGACGAGAAACAGAAAGACGGGGAATTGGTTGACACCTTTGTCAAAAAGTTCCGGAACAAGGCGATGAATTGTCGGGACCCGATCACCGAGGAATTCATTCTCCAGACTTGCCAGAACAACCTCGCGTTGGACATGTTGGAAGCAATGGGGACAGCACCGTCCAAGATATGGAAGGATTTGAAGGTCCGAGGAGAGTAAGCCGAGCGATTCCTCAGAAGGAAGAAGGTGGAAAGAGGCCAACCGGCGATGAATGCTCCAAAACAGAACTTCGTCCCACGAGGGAAAGGTAAGGCACATGCTAATGAAGTTGATGCTAATCAAACTTTCCAATTGCAACCTCAGCAACAGCCACAGCAGCGAGCGCCATAACAATCGCAGTCGCAATGGCAACAACGGCCTCAGAAGCAGAAATCTTCGGAGACAAGGTTTCCTAAAGTGTACTTTTTCAAAGATGACGAAGTGCCCGGCATCTTCAAGTACCTGTTGGAGAACAACAAAATCCAGCTGCCGTCGATCGTAGATCAAGAAGGGGCGAGCAAAGTGACGGATCCGAAGTATTGCGCATACCATAGAGAGGTCCATCACCCTACAAAATCATGCTACCACCTCAAGGATAAAATTCAGCTGTTAATTGATGTAGGCGTCATAACCCCGAAGCCGTCCAAAAATGTTGGAGCAAATGCGGTTTCAATCAGCTTTGGATCGGTGCCCACAGCATGGTTTAAACCAGAACGCATCACCAAAGTAGGAATGAAGATGGTAAACGACGACCCACATGGACAGCGCCAAAAAGAACTTGTGCCACACACAGCCCCAAATGACGAAATCCTCTGGGTTCATCCCGATCTAATTGGAGACGATTAGTGGACGACTTCCTCGACCAAGAAGGGTAAAGGCAAGTCTTGCAATGCTACCTCCGCGATCTTCGAACAGGATGGTGATGAAGCTCCTACCTTCCCGCTCTCCGAAGAAGAACAAGAAGTCTTTGCCACTAGAAGCGGAAATGAGTATCACTTCAACTACCCATCACCTAGTGATCAGTTAGCTGAGCAGGGGATAACTAAACGGGGACCAGCCAAAACTCTCACGGAGCTGGGTGTGATCACGACGCCTAGACCGGTTGAAGAAACTCGACGATAGCCGGTTGATAAACAAAAAGAAAAGAGGCCCCAGGAGGTGCAGAATCCAAAGCAGTCTCGTTTCAATCGCCCGATTGGAAGAGATAAACTGGAAGGCTCGAATACTCCGCATAACTGGCTAACATTCCAGCACGGATAACATTGTATGAGTTGCTACGGTTGTCCAGAGAAACAAGGGAAGCCTTGTAAGAAGCCTTGGCCAATTCAGAAGTGTTCCTTACTCGGATCAAGCCGGCACTTGAAGAGTCAGAACTGTTAATTCAACACTGCAACATAGCGGCTAAAAACCTTCCCTGCATTACCTTCACCAAAGAGGATATGCAGACGAAGAATTCAAACTATGATCGACCCCTATATTTCATTGGGTACATTGGCTCCAACAAAGTCAATCGAATCCAAGTGGATCCGGGTTCTGCTGTGAGTATTATGCCGCTTCGCTTGATGCATTTCTTCAGCATTCCAGTTAGTAAGTTGGCGTCCATAGGCACTGTTATCTATGGATTCAACACTAGCGGGTCAAGACCCTTAGGTAAGATCCGGTTAAAATGTCAAATGGGAGATTTGAAGATAGAAGTCACATGTTATGTGATCGATGCTGAGACTTCATATAACTTACTATTGGGTCGGCCTTCGATCCATAGTAACATTATAATCCCCTCCACTCTCCATCAGTATTTGAAATATGTTGACGCTGATAATAAGGTTAGGACAGTGGTCGCGGATAAGCAACCATTCAAAGGGTATGAGAATTATTTCACTGATTCTCTCCTTTATGGTAACGAATCCGATACTGAATCATCGGCCCATGTCACAGATAGCGGAGAAGAAGCTGATACTGAAGCCGGATTTGATTACAATGGAAATTATGTTTTAAATGACATTGTACCCTTTGTAATCAACCTTGACGATGAACAATCATCAGAGGCCAGTTGTAACTGGCAACTTGCCAATAATGAAATAAATAACGATTTAGAGTACTCCCTGTCTCTTGATGATGTGATAAAAGAATTGTATGATAATCCCGATTTATATATGATGCTCCGATCGTCCTATATAACAAAGGAACTCATTGGATACCAACCCTGGTCATCCCGACCAAATAGGAGGTGAAAAAAGAAGTGATTTACGGTAAAGGAAAAAGCTCTCCATTACCAGATCATTTCTTAAGGGAAAATGAGAATGATGACAAACTTGGTCGGCATTTATCTAAGTATAGCCCGGAAGCGCGCAAACTCATGGAAAAGCAGGGATATGATTTCACACTCGGAGAAGCTCTATACTTCGATCGAGGTCCTCGTATTCCACCCAAAGCGACATATGTACCCAAAGGGAAACCAGATGATTATTATAAATACAGACGAGGGTTAGGGTATGAATCTTCTTCAGAAGACGAATGTTGCTGGTTAATCAATAACCAATCATCTGAGCAATACAAAGATGGAAATTCGTCAGATGCCTCGGAATAGGATTCTGATACAAGTCTGGGGGAAGCATTCAAAGTCCTAATGGCGAACATGGCTACAGCTGATCCGTCCACAATGGAGAACGATGATCAAATGCCAACATGGGAAGACCCGTGGGTTCATCACCTGAACATGCAGTATGGTGATAGGTTTGAACAGAGGGACCCCCCACTGAAGATAAAATAATCCAAGTTAACATGGGTGATGAGGCCAACCCAAAGCTTATATTCATCAGCGATAGTCTTCCCTCAAATGAGAAGGAGGAATTAATTGCTCTCATCAGGGAATACATTAACGTCTTCACTTGGAACTATGAAGATATGCCAAGGCTCGACCCCAATGTAGCAATGCACCGCCTCGATATCAAGCCGGATGCCAAACCTGTCAAACAACAGCAAAGACGGTTTCGTCCGCAGATTATGAAAGCCATTGAGGCAGAGGTTAAAAAATTGATCGAATCAGGATTTATCCGAGAGGAACAACATCCATACTGGCTATCTGTATCGACTTCAGGGACCTGAACACGGCATGTCCAAAAGACGACTTTCCTCTCCCAATCACAGATGTCATTATCGATAATACATGTGGGTTTGAGAGAATGTCTTTTATGGATGGTTTTTCAGGATATAACCAAATCAAGATGCACCCAAATGACGAGAAGCATACAGCGTTCAGAACGCCCCTCAGTGTCTTTTGCTACACTGTAATGCCTTTAGGTCTAAAGAATACAGGCGCCACGTACCAGCGAGCAATGACTAAAATTTTCCAAGAACATCTCAGGAAAACAGTCAAATGCTATGTTGATGATTTGGTTTTAAAAAGCCGCAACAAAGAAGATCACATCAAGGACTTGAAGACGATGTTCGATCTCATGCGGAGTAATCAATTGAAGATGAACCCCACTAAATCCTTCCTTGGAATGTCCAGCGAAAAATTCCTTGGATTCGTCGTCACCACTAAAGGTATACATATCGATCCTGATAAGGTGAAGGCGATACATGAACTGCAACCCCCTAGAAATCTAAGAGAGCTCAGAGGATTGCAAGGGCGTTTAGCTTATATCCGGCGGTTCATCTCGAATCTTTCTGGGAAATGCCAACCATTCTCTAAACTAAACAAGAAAGTGGTGTCATTTATTTGGGACGATGCCTGCTAAAAAGCATTCGAAGATATCAAAACATATCTGACGAATCCTCCTGTTCTTGTTGCACCAAAATCAGGTAGACCGTTCTTGATTTATCTCAAGGCGATGAACCACTCGATAAGTGCCTTACTAGCACAAGACGATGATAATGGTCACGAACAGGCAGTCTATTACCTAAGTCGGACCTTGATAGGCGCCGAGTCTTGGTATCCGATGATTGAGAAAGAATGCCTCGCATTGGTATTCGCAATGCAAAAGATGCGGCATTATTTAGTTGGACAGACGATTTACGTCATTTCTAATGTTAATCCAGTACGGGTATTTATGACACAACCGGCCTCTATGAATTAGCGGTTAGCGAAGTGGGCCCTTCTCTTGTTCTAATATGATTTGCACTTCAAGCAGCAGAAGTCGATCAAAGGACAAGCGATTTGTGATCTTTTGGCGGCAAACCCGACCACAGATACGGCAGAAGTATATGATGACTTGCCGGATGAAACCCACGAGGTTAACACTACATCGCACCAACAAGTATGGAAATTATACTTCGATGGTGCTTCGAAAGCAGTAAATAGGGCAATAACCCCCGGATGTTCTACAGTCTCCTCCGGAGTTGGAGTTGTCTTAATTTCCCCGGGGAAGCATGTGATGCCTCGGGCTTATTAATTGACTAGTCCATGTTCCAATAACGTAGCTGAGTACAACGCGCTTCTCATTGGACTCAGTTTCGCCAAGGAGCTGGGGGTCGAATATCTTGAAGCTTTTGGGGATTCTCAATTGATAGTCAACCAAGTTCGTGGAGAGTATGAAGTCAGGAACCAAGACCTGATCCCGTACCACCAGGAGGCCATCAAAATGGCAGACTCTTTTGAAGAATTATTTATTGAATATATCCCTCGTCTCCAGAACGCTTATGCGGATGCACTGGCAGCACTAGCGGTATCACTTGCACAGCCTCCCGAAACTAAACTATTAGTCACAGTAAGGACGCATCAACTCTGCATATCCATATACGATATGGATATTTAAGAGGAAGATGACGTAAACATAAATGCCAAAGAGGTGAATTCAACTCAAATTTGGTTTGAGTCCAGATATTTGCGTTTTCCTATCATTGACTATGTACAATATGGTATTTTGCCAGAGGATGTAAAAGAAAGGGAATCAATCCACCGAAGAGCACCAAGATTCTTCTATAATACCGAGACCTATACATTATACCGTAGAGGGTATGATGGTTTGTTACTCTGATGCCTTTCGAACAAAGAAGCAGAAGAAGTTCTTAAGGAAGCACACGAAGGAGAATGCGGTGCGCATCAGCCCGGTCTCAAACTGTATGATCGCATCAGGAGAATAAGATATTTTTGTCCAACAATGGTTCGTGACGCAATCGAATACGCCCGAGAGTGTCATGCTTGCCAAATACATGCAAATTATATGCACCAACATCCAGAGCATTTACACACGTCAACCACGTCTTGGCCGTTTGATACATGGGGCATGGACATCATCGGTCCTATTTTTCCCCCTTCAGTCAAAGGTGATCGATTCATTCTCGCAAACATGGGGCATGGACATCATCGGTCCTATTTTTCCCCCTTCAGTCAAAGGTGATCGATTCATTCTCGCAATCACGGATTACTTTTCAAAGTGGGCTAAAGCGATTCTGCTTAGAGAAGTGAAGACAAACAACGTCATCAATTTCATCAAGCATCATGTCATATACAGACACGGCGTGCCGAGACGGATCATTCATGACAATGGTCCACAGTTCATAAGCAACGCCTTCGTCAGGTTTTGTGACAAGTTCAAAATTCAAGATGTTTCGTCAACAGCTTATTATCCCGCTGCGAATAGATTAGCTGAGGCGTTTAACAAGACGATCATTAAGATCCTGTCAAAGCTCATGAAGACCAATAAACGAGACTGGGACGATAAACTCGGTGAAGCACTCTGAGCTTATCGCACCACCATACGCACACCTACAGGAGATACCCCATATTCGTTGGTATACGGATGTGAAGTTGTGTCCACAAGCAAACCTTCCTCGTCAAAATCATCAGTCGAGAAATCTGACACAAGAGAATATAAGTGTAAAAGAAGAATAAAGAGACTACAACCAATGGAAATGAGTTACCTCTTATAGGTGTGCCAGCCTCTTTATTCCCAAGATCCACGTTTGCCTCCTGCAGTTTATCTAAAAAGAGCAAGAAGCATAGAGACGATTAGGGAATGAACGAATTCTGAATCGTTCAACTCCTTTGTGTTCCATCTAAAGGATACATTATCAATGGTAGATGTACCTGGATTCGTCGAATCGGGTCCTACATTAACAGTCTCCCTAATGTCGATAGCTTTTGCAGGCTTTTCTACCTGGAGTGGTGAGTCAGGCTCACCAGAAGATACAAAATCATGAGGAGTAGGATTAGGACTCATCTCGCTATCCACACGCTCTCCTACATAGAGATGTAAAAGCATGAGTCGAAGTTCTGAATGATCAAAAGGATGATTTATAGGGTAGATGTTACCTCCATCGCTAGCGGGATCATCACCAGCCAAATCCATCTCAGATGCTCGCGAATCTGTATGTGGCTTGTGTGCTAATCTCTTCCGCCTAGCAATAGGGACAACAATCGAAGGTCTCGCCCATCAAGCCATCGTCAGGATTAATAATTCTGGAGGACAGAAGGAAAAGAACAGGTAGCTAACCTTGCTCAGAACAGTCCTCGTAATCTTCAGGATCTCTGCCTGAAGCTTCATCAGCAGAATGGAAGATCTTCTTTCCCTCTTCGTCAATCCGACGAGTCTTGCTCCATGTCCTCTATGACCGAGCACCTTCCCAAATCACGTGAGAATCAGCCTAAGAAGCCTCCTAGGCCACTAGCTCTGCAATCGGCTTCACGGGGATAGTTTTATTAGCTGCTAACAACCATCTGCAGCTTAAGAAGGTGAGATTTAACTGCCGCTCAGCACTCGGGAGACTGAACTTAGCACCAGTGCAGCCCGTCACGGTCCACAACCATGCACGAAGACCGTCCACCAAACCTCTATGAGTCCGAAGTTGCTGACGTGGGTTCCCGACATAAAGCTGATCATAACCAAACTGGCGGGCGAATCGGCAGGGTAGATATGGCTCTATAAAACACTGATTCCTCACCCGGAAGGTTAGATAACCTGGCCTAATATTCACTAGCCAATTAAAGCAGCCAATATCTAAATGAGTTCGATACTCTCTCGGCTTCTCCTCATCAATCAAACACTCGCCATATCGGCTGGAGAACTGCGAAAAGCAAGTGGAAAATGCCCAACACTTGTGGACCTGTAGCTGCTTTCTCATGTTAGGGAATCCTCGTCCCTCCCACTTGCCATTCTCAAGCAACTGTAATAGGGGAACAGAGTGGTCTGTGGCGTTCGGTACCGACATCATATCAGAACGATGAAGGACGAACCAAGCCATCAAATAAGTGTACCGAAGCTCCACCTTAATAGTAGGAATCTGAGCCGGCGATTCACTCTCTTTCCGTGTAAAAGCACTAGAAATCTGTCGAAGCCCTCGATGAATGTTAGCCACCATCACCGGAAGAAGCGAAAGTTCCTTTTTGTAGGCAAGTTGAACCGCTGGGTAGAGCACTTCCAATGGCAAAGTGTCACCGAACTGATACGGGACCACGCATTTCTTTAACCAGATAGCGAGGTAACCGGTGAGAAGGGTCATCGACCGAATCGGTGCGGTCGCATGCCATAAGAATGATTTAAACTTGGTCCCTGCAAGAAAGCCACTCTCAGGACTGCTAATGGTATAGGAATGAGCGTAAATCTTCTTCAGTAGACTATTAACCCCTGAAGGAGTGAGTGGTGTCAGCTCACAAATAGCCTTGCCAGAATTGCTCTCAAGATTTCTGAACAAATAAGACGCGAACTGCTTCAGGCTCACATGTGATTTAGTCCTCTTCGCTAAAGGCTCAGACTGCGCCAAAGCAATATGATAGTGACATGTGAGATCCCATAAAGTCTCATAGCGGTTGGGCATACGGTCCTTCAGCTGACTCAATTCATGGTTGGAAGGAAAGTACTCCTGATATAACATCTGACCCATGGGCAAACCAGAAATCTTGTGCATCTCATGGAGAGCCAAGCCTAACTCTCCGTGCCTAATCAGAAAAGTGTTCGAATCCGGGTTATAGAGCTCGCACAAAGCAAAGAAATGCTTAGAGCTGACAGGTAAGCCATACATGGTGGAACGAATAGCTGCATATAGACCACAAGCATGCAACTCCTCGCTCCATCGGCTTAAGACATATTTCGTCGTGCGAGTCCACCAAAGCTTGTCTAAAGAATGGACCCAGCCATAAAATCTATGACGCGTCACAGGCATCTCCTGTCCTAAGTCAGAGAGGCGATTCCTCAAAGTAGAAGCAGAGACAAGAAACTCGTTACGCGGCGGTGCATCTAGTCCTAGTACTCCAGGACGTAATCCAATGATATGATTCCTGCTCGAACCAGGAGCTACCTGATGAGTGATATAGCCACAGTGAATGCTCTCATGCTCCTCCGTCAAGTGCCACGACATCTCCCGTGTCATAGCTTGACGCCTGAGCTCAGTTAACGAACGGTGTCGAGGAATCTTCGGCAAATATATGAAACCACCGCTATTCTTATGAAGCCACTACTCGGCGTCAATAAACACTATATCCGGATCTCTGACAGAGTCACCAAATAAAAAGTCAATCTTCCTGAGAGACTGAACAGAACTGGCATCCCTCACGAAAGGCGCATCCGTAATCAACTGTCGAAGAGCTCGATGTCCACCTTCCTTCACCACTTGGGCAACCTCTATCGACGTGTCCGGAACAAACTGAGAAGTAAGTGGAATAGGTGAAAAATCATCGGAGGTGGAATAATACTCGTCACGACGACCGTCCACTGCATGAGATGAGAACGCTCTAGAGGGATATTCCACTGAAAACAAGCAATTAAGTGTTTGTTAGTTTCGGTTATAAAAGAAAGTTGAACTCATCTTACAAATGGGTAAGATAGAGTCACTGCCTTATAAAGGGTGAGACGATTTGGCCACATTATGCACTTATAAGGTGGGATACATCAAAAACGTATCCCTGCCTTATAAGGCACAATGCAGCATCAAAACGCCCCCTTTATTTATTTTGAGATATGGTTTTGACCAAGCAAAACTCATCTTTAAAGCGTCGATCCTCGCCAAGGAGAATCAAGGCTCTTACCGATTGCCTCACCAAGGAGAACAAAATGAAGATAAAGGACTAATTTGCAAATACGCCAAAAAGAGCTCACCAGCATACGAGGGAAGCACGCCATCAGCCGACGCAGTAGGGGAACGACCTCTCGGGACACGCGACATGATGATCTGCAAAATAAATCAGGGGGTCAGATACAAAAATTTTTAGTTAGGGTGACAAACTCTAACCATAAAATTTTGTCCCCTCTTTATTATAATTAAATCCTTTAGACCTCCAAATTTTACCCCCCTGAAGGATGAGCTCGAGGCATCAAATCACAAACCCTAACCCTCATATGCAATCCCACAAATTCATGTACTAAATTAAACATGAAATATGCTAAAATATGGAGGATTTACCTGAGGAAAAACTCGAGGATCCGACAAAAAATTAGATCTTGAAAGAGGCTCGAACCACGTACTCGAGGGGTCTGAGAGAAATTTTTATATGAAGATTTTTGAAGGATTTTTTAGTCTAAGGTCAAAAGGAAGGATAGATCTAAGACAAATATGAAGATTTAAGGGAGAAAAGATGCACGAGGGAAGAGAAAAGAAAAAAAAGAGGACAAGGGGGGCCGGCCCTAGAAGGAGAGGAAAAGAACTCTTTTATAGGTGAACCAGCCTTGAACCAGACCGGACCAGGTTGAACCAGACCAGACCAGTCTAAATCAGTTCAAAAGAGGCTGAACCGGGCCAAACCAGGCTGAACCAGGCCAAACCAGACTGAACCAGACCAGACCAGGATGAACCAGTCTTGAACTAGTCTTGAACCAGCCTTGAACCAGGTGGAACCAGATTTAAACCAGATTTGAACCAGAATTCAAATTGAAGCTAAACCGAGCATCGAAACAACTTCAAATCGACCGATGGTTCAGTCCTTTGTTTATTCTTTCCTCTCCCACACATTCGGAAGGGTCGGAAGATTTTTGAAGCCTAATTATTGCTTTTTTGGGTCATTATTAGGCCGGTTCAGCTCATTCAGACATAAAAAATACTCCAATAAGGTATACGAGTATAAACTATTCCCTATTTTTGGTTGAGAAGTTCCTGGAGAATATTTTTCTAAAAATACTCTTAAGGATAACTCAACTACGCCAGACAACGCATCGCAAATGAGAGCTCAACGCCAACAATCGATGGTCAGTTCTATGTTGAACCAACAAACACGAGCTAAAGATTAGAAAATCAGGAATCGACTTCAAGTTCAAAATTCTGACAACGGTCAGACAATAAATGCAGCACCGGAACCCTGACAACGGTCAGACAATAAATGCAGCACCGGAACCCTTACAGACATTCGACAAAGCACCGAATAGCCAGAAGGATTGAAGGAATCAAGAACAGAAGCCATTCCAAGGTCCCGTTACACCGACTGGAGGTTTGGACAATCATATCCAAAGTATTCCAGACTCTTCTATAAAAGAACGAGGCTGAAATACTTTGGAGGGGGTATCTGTAGGCGTATCAAACTGCTTATAGGTCCCTTAACACAGCTCGGCATGGTGATTCAACAAACCAACGAACCATTGGGCGACATATCCAAACACGATCGTTGGACCACAACACCGAGAATCAGTTAAACGCGACGAAGCGGATTAACGAGGCGACGAGGTTAACGAACCGCACACGAACAATGGAATACATCCACTCGCGTGCGGAATCAAGCTAATGGTTCAGTGAGTCAGCAAGTCATCCAACCATAGAACGGATTCGAACTCAAACACCGAAGCGGGTTTACTGCCAAATCAGGATTCAGATCAATAAATCAGAGTCCAAATCAACAGCGAAACCGAAAAATGTCGAAAACCAACATTTGGAGGACTCGGCCAAAACCGAGCCACCAAGGTGGCCGGCCACCTGTGCTAAGGCACAGATCTGAGTGCCTATAAATAGGCTAGGGGCTCATTGTTGAAGGTGGGAACTTTTGGAGCCGAAACTCTGTCGCATTAAGAATTGAATCTTGGAGTTTTGAAGCTTTGAAGACTTGGACATTTTCAGATCTGATTCTGGGAGAGCATCCACGTCAGAAAAGGCAAGAGTTCG